>NC_064234.1:2479886-3099858 GCF_023101765.2 Spodoptera frugiperda
AAATGTCTTAAAATTTTGAAAGAGGAGATCACAAGATCACCAGTCTTAGCTCATTACAATCCTCAAATTCCATTAGTCTTGTCAGTCGATTCGTCAAAGTCAGCATTAGGTGCAGTAATTTTGCAAAATAATAAACCTATTGCATATAGTTCTAAAACTCTCACCATAACCCAGGAAAGATATGCTCAAATTGAGAAAGAATTGTTAGCAATACAATTTGGTTGTGAAAAGTTTCACCAATATGTCTACGGTCATAGAGTAACAGTACATACTGATCATAAACCATTAGTCTATTTATTTAAAAAACCACTACATGATGTACCGGCAAGATTACAACGTATGATGTTAACCTTGCAAAAATATGATTTAGAAGTCATACATGTACCTGGTAAGGAAATGTATATATCAGATACCTTGTCTAGAGCAGCTATTCAGGAAAATTATGTACCTGAAAATGAGTCTGAAATGTCATGTCATGTAAATTTAATGTATTCAAATCTTGCAATTAGTAAAGAATATAGCACAAAATTAAGTCAGGAAACTAAGAAAGATGAAAGTTTGCAATTGTTAAAGAAATATTATTATGAAGGATGGCCTAAAAATAAAAACAATGTAAGTCCATCATTAAAACCATATTGGAATATTCAAGCTGAAATTCATGTAATTAAAGATTTAATATTTAAAGGTTCAAAATTAATTGTTCCTAAGTCAATGTACAAAGAAATGTTAGATAAAATACATAAAGGTCACCAAGGTATAAATAAATGTTTGAAATTAGCTAGAGAATCTTTGTATTGGCCAAATATGTCTACAGATATAAAAAACATAGTAGAACAATGTTTAATATGTGCTAAATTCAAACCATGTAACCAAAAGGAACCACTACAAAACTTTGAAATTTGTAAGTATCCATGGCAACAAGTCGGTATAGATTTAATGTATTTTGATAATTTAACATATCTAATTGTCACTGACTACTACTCAAAATTTATAGAAATTGCTTTGTTAAACAAAGACAGTCGTTCAAGCAATGTAATCACACATTTAAAGTCAATTTTTGCACGTCATGGGATACCATTATCTTTAGTGTCTGATGGTGGTCCACAATTTCAGTCAGTAGAATTTAAAAATTTTCTAAATGAATGGGACATAGAACATGTAGTCACTAGCCCATATCATTCACAGTCAAATGGTCAAGCAGAAAGCTCAGTCAAAATTATCAAAAATATGCTAAGAAAATGTAAGGAAAATGGGTCAGATCCATACATAGCATTATTGCATTATAGAAACACACCTAAGAATAATCTGTCGTCACCCGCTCAATTGTTAATGTCTAGAACTTTAAGAGATAACATACCAGTGTCATATAAAAGGTTAAAGCCAAAGGTTGTAAGATTTAAAGAATATGAAAAGTCTGTTGTCAAAAATAATTTAAATAAGTCAAAGTATTATAATAGGAATACTAAACCATTGTCTATGTTACAACCAAATGATCATGTATATTTTAAGAGAAATCCTAAGAGTCATTGGGAACATGCCACTGTGAAGGAAAGATGTCCAGATAATAGGTCATACATAGTAGAAGATATAAATAAAGTCAGGTATAGGAGAAATAGGGTACACTTAAGACATAAATATTGTAATGGCAGTGACAACCCTACTCCTATGAGGTCCAATTCTTCGCAGGGGAGAGATGAGGGTGACAGACAGGAGTCGGAGAATCCAAAATTCCCACAATTGTATAAGACTAAGTCAGGTCGTGTTGTGAGACCAACACAAAGGTTAATCGATGAAATAGATTAATTTTTTAATTTAAGAAGGGGGATGTTACATCACTAATTTAGTATCATTCGTTCATGTCATTACCCCGTCACTATGGTCTGAGGTCAACGACCACTGTCGTTCTAGTGTGTGGCGAGTGCAGTCGCACCTACTTATATGTTAAACAATTAATATTGTAATATAATGTAAAATACAAGTCATCTCACATCAAGTCGTTTAATTTAATAAACACAACAATAATACACAGTCTGTCTTTGTGCTGCAGAAAAGAGCCATTCGATCAATTTAAAATCTTAGTCCGAGGCACTCTCTTAATATATTGACTGTTCTCTCTCAATACATAATTATGAAAATGTAGTTTATGCTCTTGTGAGCATTCTATTCCAAAAAAAAATCAGTGTGTTTGGTACATATAAATGACGTTTTCACAAAATTTCGTAAAAATGAAATTATTTTTGTCATAGATAAGAATAAAAAACCGAAATCGTAGTTTTTTCGATTTTCCACAAAATTTTGAGGTATTATAAAAAAGTGTAAATGCAAAAGTTGTAGATCTTTTTATTACCTACAACTTTGCCATTTAACTTTTTTTCATAGGCTTGTAGTTTCGGCGATAATTGCGATAAACCGATTTTTACTCTTAAAACCCCCACTTCCCGAACTCGGATGGAGTGGATTTTTTTTTTCATTTTTAGCATATTCACTTCCATTTCCAATAGGTTTCATTTTACTATAATTTTCTTTTTGTTTTTACCTTTATTAGAGGTATCTTCACCGGCCTAAACCTACTTAAATTACATTTATCATTTGTTTATCATTTACCTTGGCAACAATAGTAGTCTTGTCTGCCATATCTCCTGTCCTACTTTTAGGTATCGGTATCTTCAAAGTCCGTATCAACTCATGAGGGAGGTATGCATCGCTCATACATAAATTAAACAACATGGCAAGCACTCGGGGCAGGTGCCGGCCAGCATATTTAAGATGTTCAATACTGAGCCCGTCATGGCCGGGAGATCTACCGCCTGTCATTTTTGTGATAGCAATTTTGATATCCTTTGCAAGAAAGACTGTAAATGTCGTCATGACAGGCGTCGAACTCCTGACACTCCGAACCCAGGGGAGACTTTACAGAGTAATAGTCTTTAAACTATTGGCAAATATACCTTTACTTGTAGTTTTACGTGGATGAGGACCATGGTGAGGGCACTAATTTTATTAAATTAACTGAAAAATATTGTTTTAGCTGTATGGCTGGTAACACTAAGGATGATGTAATCTACTTCTTTAGTATACCGACAGTGCTACTAGCACTGCATTACACTAAGAACTACAATAGATCATTATTGTTATAACTGTATCAAGTGTTTACAAACAAAATCTATACATATAATAAAATCGTAGAAATGTGCTGTCTGTACATTGAAAATAAAAATAAAAAAAATAGCAGGGGTTATTGTTATGTCGATGTCGAACCCAAAAATGTAATTAACTTTTTTTTGTCTGTTTGTCTGTTTGTCTGTTTGTCTGTTTGTCTGTTCGTCTGTGCGCGCTAATCTCAGAAACGGCTGATCCGAGTTGGATGCGGTTTTCACGAATATGTTGTGGGATGCTTAAATTTACATTTAGTGTTTGTTTCATGTCAATCGGTTCATAAATAAAAAAGTTATGTCAAATTAAAGAATCACGTCGAACATTCTATGCTTATACCATTAATCTCCGCAACTATTTGACGGATTTGGTTGAAATTTGGTACAGATATAGTTTAGAACCTTAGAAAGGACATAGATATATTTTTATTTCAAAAATCAAAAAATAAAAATAAGAAATAAATTATTTATAAATAATTCTATGTCGATCGTTACACGACTTCGGTTCATGTTATTGTTTTAATTCATCGAAAAAAAGTAAATAAATAGTAAAAAGGTATGAAAAAAATAATATCAATATAATAAAACATTTAGTACAAAGAAAATGCTCTAAAGGAGTATAGATAATTCTATGTCGATCGTTACACGACTTCGGTTCATGTTATTGTTTTAATTCATCGAAAAAAAGTAAATAAATAGTAAAAAGTTATGAAAAAAATAATATCAATATAATTAAACTTTTAGTACAAAGAAAATGCCCGAACGGAGTATAAATAAATAATCCAAGTTGTCTTTATCCTCGATAGATTGCGTTGGGATCGAAATAGATCGCGCTATGGTTTCGTTACATTCATTTGGTTGGGTATCAGCCGAGCGCTTCGGTACTATCGTAGAAAAAGTGTATTATCAGTCGTATGATTATTTGTCTGTAGTGGTCCTGCTGTTTCGTATATTCTAAATTGGTTTCGTTGTATTTGTCAATTAATAAGTTTATTTGTTGGGTTTTCCTGGTTTTTTGGTTAAACTATTTAACGTAGGTTTAGTTTGATATCGATTATTAGTAGTTACTGTAGTTAGTTTTTTTAATAAAATTGTAAGTCTAATTTATAAATTAATTAGATTAGATTTAAGTCGTTTCTTTTAAATTATTTAGTTTAAGCTTGGTTATTATAGCATAGAGGATAGGTTGTAATATAGTTTCTTTTTTAATTGTTATAAATTCGTAATTCGTAGCTTTCTTTAGTTTTAAGTTAGTTTAAGTCCGTTTTTAAACTATTTTTTCAATGCCCTAAGTGAGTATACATCTATTAAATTCAAACGCAGAGCTCATTATGTTGATTTTTGTAGAGTTCCCTGGAATATCTTCCACATCTCATTTTTGAAGAGATCCCGCGAGATCGGGAACTATGTGGTTAAAACCAAAAATTTGCCGGAAGTCACTATTCCACGCGAACGAAGTCGCGGGCAAAAGCTAGTATTTAAATATATGACTATATCCAATCTACATAGTTTGGCCAAACAAATTCTGAATCATATTTATACAGTGCATAACGTGTGTTAATCTTAGTTAGTTGTTTCTAGTAAATCAGGTTACACAAACCTTCAGCTGTGAAAACTCATTGTAATTAGTGTTAATAATTATAACTTAAGGTGGTACTATTTTATTGAATGTCATTAAATCTACAACTACGCGAAATTAGTAATTACTTTATTGTAGTGCATTGTGACTGAAAGTTCACGAGTTGGTCTAATGTTATTCATCATGTATCAACAACAGTAACAGAAAATAGCATAAAATAATAACAAGTAGAACTGTGGGAACCAACGAGTGCATAGTTAACATGATACATAAATACATACCATAGCTAGGTCCGTGACGGCCTTTGTCGGAGCACGAAACAACTAAGAGGAAACTATTAAAAATAAAACTATTACAACTAAGCGACACTGTGTAAACAGAAGTCATAGAACTGTGCATCAAAATAAATATGAAGATATATGTAACGATTCTTGTGTCCCTGACTTTAGCAGCAAAAGCACAAGGTGATAAGATAAGTACTATGATTACAACTATAACTAATGGCATAAGTAGTGGTATAAATCAAACACGTCTAATAATCGGTACTGTAAATAATGCCTCAAGAGTTGTAGCTCATACTGTTGCAAATGTAACAAGAAAAGCGCTTAATCATTGGGCGAACAAAACAGATAAAGGCTTTTTCAATTTCAATCTTGGGTTGGAATATGGTAAAGTCAAACTATTGGGAGAACCTGAATTTCAAAGAAAACAGGTTCGAGACAATTTTTATTCTGGAAGGACTTGGGCTGATTATACCTTCGAACGAGTTGATGCGGTATGGAGTGGATTGAACAGTATGTTTGATAGAACGGTGGAAATCGTTGATCATGACGAGGATAGTGAAAAAGGTCCCATAAGAAAATTATTCGATACAGTAAAATTTAAAGCTGCAAACTTACCCAGTTTCCTATTCCACAGAAAACCACCAGTTTATGTAAATACAACACTTACCCCCCGAAGAGATCCAGAAACTACAACATCTACATCCAGTAGCGACAGAGAAAAAGGATCATTTCGCGCAGGTTTCAATCTATTTCATATTAGTAAACCTGTAAGACCTACTGCTCTTAAACACCCATTTCCGAATCTTAAAATAACTTTAAATAGAACCCATGAAAATTTTAATACGGCGGATAGTAATAACTTCAAACAAGATGATGATAGAGTGACAGAGGAACCAATGTCTATGAACAATATTGCTGCAAACAAGAGAAACGAGATTGATTGGTTCAACAAGAAACCTAGCGAAAACGAAAATGAAGTGATTGTATTTCAAGGTCCGATAGATTATACTGATAGTTATATGCACTATAATGACTTTAATAATAATGCTATTTCATTTGGAATTGATGTCAATAATTCCACCAGTAATGCCAAAAACCCATTGAAAGGGCAGGATGATAAGTTGAAAGAATTATTAGATAATTCATTAGTATAATATCGATGCATTAAAGGGTTATTGTAAAAACATTCACGTAAATTTGTCACAAAAAAAAAGTGTATAAATTGGTCACAATCTTAATTTTTGTAATAAATTTGCAAGATTTGTTATTGTAAATTCATCACTTCGCCTTGTTTCGCACGGATAGCAGAAATAATAAATCATATAATATCAACTTCTCGATATTTTTTTAAAGAACTTTGCCCCACTCTAGACTTTGGTGTCGTGTGTGCGTTTACAAAAATATAATGTTCACATGCACATGACAACCAGAACCGAAACAACAATTTGTGGATCACAAAAGGACTGCGGAAATCAAACCCGCTACACGTTGCACGGCAGCCAATTGCCCAACTACCACACCGTGCAGTCAATTATGAATAAAAACATTATTTATTTAGCATAAATACAACATTTATCATATTGATTACACACCCTACTTGAATTCTACATAAAACCAATAGTAAAACAATTGCCTATAAATCACGGTCAAAATCAAAGCATTTTTTTTTCGTAGGATTCTAAACGGGAGATAACTTGTAAATTGATTAACTTACTGAACTCACTCGTAAAATAATAAGTAAGCAGTAACCAAACGCTACGCGCGATCTGATTGGTTGACTGTCACGTGTCATTTCTCCTACCACTAGTATGTTTTGTAAGAGTATTCCTGTATTTTAACTAGTAACTGTTAAATAGCTTATTGAAACTACAACAGGTACACAAGAGGTAACAGAAAACTCAACTCACTACATTCATGCCAGAGAGGAACCAGGCATTGTTGCTTCCAATTTATAGTTTATCAAGTCTAATTATACCAAAGTCAATGGACACAAGCATTGCCACTACGAACATTGACCAATCAGAGAGCAATGTGTTATTTTACGTATTTCAAAGATGCGTATATTTAAAAGAGTTTCTGTTGTTGGTCGAACTATATAAAATCTTACGAATAGATATCCGTTAATTTATACATTTATTTACCGTATGACGTCGGAAATTGATAATTTTACGAAAATGTGGACGTAAAATATTACAATTTATGTCCCGTTTAGAATCCTACGAAAGTTTATAAACTTACGGATCTTGTTATTTTCCGGTGACGTATAGATAGCATCATCCTCGCTAATTATACAAGTAGTATGCACTAATTTAGACACGCTGTCACAATGTTTAAAGATTCAACGAAGAACACATTTATAAAAAAAATATACTCTCTTATCATCACTCATCACACTGGCAACTACTCGCTTCGTACCTGAAAATTGTTCAATATAATTTAATGTTTTTTTCACTCAAATGGGACAAAAAAGCAGCAAGCAGAAAAGTTGATGGAGCGTGTGCAGGAGTCGAATAGTCGAGCGAGACCGGCGAGAGGTGTCATCTAAAGGTTTACTCTAATTGAACGAAAAACGAAGTTTCGTGCGAAACTTTGTAGATTTCAAACTACAATTTCATGTATTGCGAACTTTTGTGAACAAAAATAAACTAAACAAACAACTAAATTGGTTTAGATTTGAAATTAAAAATAAATCGTTTTTTTTTTATTTCAAATCTATTTTTTTTTTATTTAAGTAATTTTATTAATAAATTAATAAAACCTACTAACGCTTGCGGCCGAAGATTAAACGAAAATTCGCATTCAAGAACCAGAGTAGACCTACAGTTGTGCAATCATGTTGTATTCTATGATAATACTTTTAAAATTTTAATTTGTTGCATTTATAGGTGCTACAGAAGATGTACAGGCAAACCAAATATGATTGTTGATTGCTTTTAGGATTCGTGTTGATTTTGTTAATGAAACAATAATTGTTTTAATTTTATTTCTGTTACAATTTTATGTAGTTACCACGAAAGACTTTCTTGCAAAAAGTTTAATGGTAGATTTCGTTTTTAAAGAATTTTATCGTAAATTTAGTGATAAATGTGCCCTTTTTGGCGTGTCAGACTTTTGCTGACTAAAAACCAACCCGTTCCTACTCCTGCTTTTTGAGCCGGAGCCCCAGTAAACCCGCTAGGTAGTCCGCAGCTCCGGATCAGGCATCAGCCCTACTGGGCCCCATCTGTGGCTAGTCGGGCGCCGAGCTACCCTTGATCGCCGTCCGCAGACCCGCACTTACGACGGCCGGAGATCGTCGTGAAGACACGGCGGTGCTTAGCCCACGCAGGGCATACCGCCTCCGTATGCTCCACCGTGTACTCCGGGCGGTCCTCGCAGTGGTGACACCCGGTCGTTTCCTCCCGCCCAATCAGAAACAGGAACCTACCCAAACTCCCAAGTCCGATAAGCACCTGCGTCAGGCGGTAGGTGAGGACGCCGTGGTGCCTCTCTAGCCACTCCTCAAACAAGGGACTTCGCTGCAATGACAGCGAGCCCATATAAATGTGCACTAGAAGGGCACTATTTAATATTTTAGTTCAGAATATTGTGTGAATTTGTTGTCCTTTCGTTTTAAAGCAAGTACAAGTAACTTGTTGTACAAGTAAGTTGTTTGTGTGATTTCTAATTAATATTATCGTAAGACTGTGTTTAATTTTATAAATAAATACTTGCTGGTCAAAAAACATTGGGTTTATATTTATTTTATTACTTTCTCCAATATGTGTCGTGAATTATTAATAATTACTACTTAAAGTAATAAATTTCGATCGATTATTCACATTTACCAAAACATGTGGTTATTATTAACACTGAGAACGCCGCCATCTATGACCGGGTAGCGGAATTTACTAGTCAATTAAATTTACTTTGACGTAGGACTTTAAAACGTCATAAGTAGCACGAAGGATGAATAAATTCACCATTAAATAATTCGGTACTGCTACTGACATTTATCTTTTAACAAGTAACATCCCGACCTTTTCATAATAATGCACAGTGATGACGTTTAATCAACTGGTTTTATTTGAATGAAGTACAGGCATCTAAGCTTACATAAATGTTGCCAGTAGTCATACATACCTAGATAATATATTTTGTTACATATTCACCAACTACTAAACTAACCCTATGTATGTGTAATCTACGAGATTAACCTTAACCAACATAAAGAATAAAACGGGCCCAAACACATAAACTTAGGGTCTAAAGGACCTTCGCGCCCTCGGCCGCAAGCAGTGTTAATTAACCCTGCAGTGAATGGAGTGGGTTGTTTGAACCCACCATTTGTTAAATAACAATCAGATTTAAATAAATCTGACGATAGTTGTGAATGTGTGTATTTGTGTGATTTGATTTGTGTTATTAAAGTATTTTATTTATTACTGGCTATGCCCGCGACTTCGTACGCGTGGTAAAGTTTTCCCGATAAATTCTGGGATATTAATCCATATCGATGTAACATAGGTATTAAGCTATGTTACCTATTCAAAATTTAAAAGCAATACTTAATTCAATAAAAGAGAAAATATAAATTTGCCTGTATCAAATATAAAAATCTATCTAAATATCTATTAACACTTATTTATTTATATATATAGGATTTACATTTGACAGCACAATGGCATTAACCGCCCTCCAAACCCTTGAAAACGACATCCAATATGAAAAATTGGCGGATTTTACAATCCTCCATTACAGGCCCTATAGTTACAGCGAAAAGTCCACTGCGGATAACCTAATATTCGACAAACTTATATTTGAATTTGATACAGTAATTGTGCCTAGGAATCATTAGGGGCCTCGGTAGGTAAGCCTGCTAGGTAGTCCGCAGCTCCGGATCAGGCATCAGCCCGAGCCCCATCTGTGGTGGTCTGATGGCTCTTTGAGGCGCGCGCGGAACGCATCGCGCCGCACGCACGGGTCTACCCTTGCTCGCCGTCCGCAGACCCTTACTTACGGTGGTCGGAGATCGTCACGCGATTCCCGACGCCCGGAGTGGCTTTCGAAGCGGCTGTGGCGTGAGGAGGTTCGTTCCCCTCACGCGCCCTGCCTCCTCAGCTGTTAGCATGACTGCTTCGCAGAAGGAGGAGATGGCATCCCACCATGACATGAACCAATGCCGGACACGGAAGGTCTCCGTCGCCGACCACATCCCTGAGGACACGGCGGTGCTCAGCCCATGCAGGGCACACCGCAACCGTATACTTCATCGTGTCCTCCGGGTGGTCCTCGCAGTGATGACACCCGGGCGTTTTCTCCCGCCCAATCAGAAACAGGAACCTACCGAAACTCCCGTGTCCGATAAGCACCTGTGTCAGGCGGTAGGTGAGGACGCCATGGCGACTCTCAAGCCACTCCACAAAGAGGGGACTTACCGCTGCAATGACAGCGAGCCCAAAGGAAAGCATGCTGGTCATTAAACCATGTATAAAACTTTTAAACGTAACTAGTACTAATACTAGACCTGTCGTGTTTTTACAGTAGGTATTAAACTAATGCCATATCAAAAATTTAGAAATTAATTCATGGACAGCTTTCGTTGGCCAGACTCTAATAGCCACGATCGATAGAAAATTGAAGAAAAGATATTTAATAAAACATTAATATTTAATAAAACATTTAAGCAGGCTCTTAACACTAGTAACATTTATATGTATGAATAAATAGGTTCCACATGACCAAGTCCCGAGACGTCTCCTAGCGGTACCGACAGCAAAACAAAGGCACCGTCAGCAACATAAAGTTGTCGCAACCGGCGCCACTTCGCGCACGAATACCATATAAATCATATTACTATTAGAATTCCACATGCATGTCACATGCTCACATGTGTAAACCATATATAAATGTAGAAATTATTGATTTACATTTTCTTATAAAATAGTGTAAGTCTTTCATTAAAAGAACATAGTATAACTAGCGGACCCGACAGACGTTGTCCTGTCTACACGTCTTTAATTTGAAAATATTTTTTTAATAAGCTAAAACATTCTGGACCTTTTTGATGAAAATTATTATTCAAATGTTATGACACTATCTAACGTCATAATATTTGACACTGCGATGGTACCGCCGTCTGTTGGATCCAATGTAAAACATTCCAAAATCAACAACTACTAATAAATTAAAAGTTAATAAAAAAAAAGCATTGTCCGGCGGACAAAATTGTGAATCTAAACCATTCTCAGATCCTCTTGAACACACATAAAAAATTTCATCAAAATCGGTCCAGTCGTTAAAGAGAAGTTCAGTGACATACACACTTACAGAAGAATTATATATATAAAGATAACTGTTAATTACATATCGTTAATTTATTCTATTGATTTTGGAATGTAAGTTTAAGCGTGTGAGCTGCCTTCCACGGGTTAGTATTATGACGTTATCATCGCGAGATTTTGAAACGAAAATTACAACGTAGAAAGATTTAAAAGGAAACATTATATTCATAGTGCTTTACTAGTCATTTAGAATGTGTATAAACAGTTTTCAGATATTGATACAACCCTTTGGCACATTATCGAAATAAGGAAATGTATGTCACTCACATCTCAACAACAACCTTTACTTAAGTGCCTGCTGAGCAAAAGCCTCGACGAAACAATGTGCCGAATTTATAAAATAAGGTGCACAGGTGTTGACTCCAGATTCAATACGCCAACTTTGGTAAAATTAGTCACGACAAGGACAAAAATAAAATTAAATATAACAATGTTTTTTTTTATTTGTCCAACATATTACCTACCATATCATTTCATTTTATAAAAATTAAGTATTACAGATCTTCCCGTTTCGATATATGCACATAATAAATTATACCTATAATGCACGCCTTCCTTGAAACCGTAATAAATGAAATGAGGTAAAGTTAAAACAGTAGAACAGTAGAGTAGATAGATCAGTACACGTCCTCTGATAAACCTGACGTTCCAATCCACCTAGCTACATAGGTATAGCTGTAGCATTGAGGAGGCTGAGACCGCCTTACGGTCTGGCAGTTGTAACATATAAGTCTGTGTAATGTTATGTTCGTCATTTCGCTGCTGAGCAGCCACAGCATAAGTTGCTTGGGGTAGTAGATGTTAGTTTCATAAAATGTCAATACAAAATATTGATGTTTTGAGACAAAAAATAATTGATGCCGCTAATGAAATAAGAAGAGGTTTAACGACTGGTGTGGTAAAAAGTGGCCTACGACACAGAATGCGTGTATGTGTGCGAAACAGGGGCGGACATGTGGAACATGTACTGTAAAAATAAATAATAAACCTCATTTGTTACCTATTTCGATTGTTTTATTTTGTTATCTGACTCAAGTTAAAGAAGCTTAAATATCGATATTCTTATTACTACCTTGTAGTACTTCATCGATGTTTTGGCAAAGAATTCAAATTATTCCCTATCATGTTATACCTTATCAGAAAGCTGAAGAATTGTAGATATTTTAACGCACATTTGCAGAACAGTTGTCATAGACTTTTTTTTAAATAGCTTACAAAGAAAAACAACTTATCACAAATTTATTTACTTTTTTTAACATTCGATCGTCTGCTACGACTCAGTTGGCACAGTTATTTACAGTTTTAGTTTTCTAAATAATAAAGCAACTAATCTACTACACAAAAAAGCAAAAACAAAACAAAATTTAGCCACCAAACACAAAACAAGGGAGAAATAGCCAAAAAAATGGGAAATTTTATCAAAAAAGTTAAAATGCCGATAATTTGAAAACGGTTAAGTTTGGGATATGGAGTCCCATGGTCAAATCAGTCAGGAATGATGTAAACTATCACGTCTTAAAGGATTTAGGTCGACTTACCCTTTAACTCTGTATATGGATTGTCTATAATATTATTATAGGAGAATACTTTGATCTTTAACGTGTTGTGAGCGGTAACAGAGAACATCTATGAAAATACAAAAGAATAAAAGTACCAAAACTATACAAATACATATATATTTAGTAAGTTCGTTCCCAGTTAATACGTGTCTACACTGACTGATCGGCTGCCGGTCGCCACGAGCGCAGTTCTACCAACCCCCTAACTTGAGAACTAGTGTGAAGTTTAGCCCCGTCCAATGTAGACTGTGATTTGAAACTAATATGTGAAGCTGAAATTCTCGGGAGTGTTTTGTGAGATGTGAAGTGGACTAATGTTATATGTGTGTTTTTGTGTGTCTATGTATGTTTATAATGTTTTCACATATAAACGGTTCGACCAATTTAAAAAAATCTTACGCCATTATTTGTACCATCTTACTGTAATAATGTAATCAAAACAATCAGTTCAAATAACGATTTTTTACTGTTTTATAACTTTAACAGACTTTACATAGTCTGTAAAGGTGTTATTATGTAAAGACAGAATTGTGACTAAGTCTTCCATATAATTATATTAATCAAGAATTGTGTGTAGCAAAATCAAACACCATTAGAAAGCTGCATCTCCACTGAACAACAAAGGCTATAACATAATCTATACTATATAATATATAAAGCTAAAAAGTTGCAAAATTCCTACTAGTCTTCCAATAACGCGGACGCGGGCGCCTCTAACAGCTGCTAACAGCTGATCATGCGATAGCACGCACAAATTTACCCTTAGTCCAAAAATAGACTGTCGGACTATAGATGACAAAGATAAGTAATTTTATTATAAACTCTAGTTCTATACATAGTTTTTGACGGGAGTCGCACTTGAGAAAATATGAATACCTTTTTTTTTTAATGGGACAAGCCCGCCACAACCTCCTATACCGCTGCAACTCCTGTAAGCCAGGATCTACAGTAGACACAAACATGAAAACACCGGAACACTGAAGTCCCAGGGTAATTAATGACTGACAACAAATCAGAAGATGTTGTTAGAGGAGAAGAAAAAGAAAACGATAGTTTCCACTTCCCTCGGTGAATTTAATGCAGGAGACAGAATGACTTAAGCCTTAAGGCACAAAAGAGACTGCACAACTGGGAGAAGCCCAGTCGCCAAGCACCACGGAAATTTTACTTAAAACTAAAATACTAAATGGGTCCTATGCGTGAGCTGTTAAACTTGCTTCCAATAAAATAGGTACATAAATACCTACTTAGTGCCCAGTTCTTGCAGTCATTCTCGCATTAAATAACACATACTGTATAGAGTAATAATGTACAAAGACAGCAGCAGCCTGCGGTCACTTCTCTTAATTAATAACTAATAATATACGGCAAAGTTGTGTGCGCTCGATAAACCAAATTGACGTGCGGTCCGCACGGACGAGACCCGCATATGTAATACATAGCCAGATAGGAAACATTATCTATCTCCTTTCTTGTCTTAATATAGAAATAGAAGTATGGAAAATCGCAGTTATAGGTTTACGAAAATGTTTATGTTTGTTTGTAACTCAATCACGTCAAGACGACTAAAGGTTGAAATTTGAAACAGGAGTAAACAGTGGTGAGGTGTGGTCTGGAATAACACATAGATTATTTTTTATCACACGGGAAAGTGGGCGAAGTCACTGGCAGAAGCTTAAAAATAAACAGATTATAAGGTGGTAAAGTTATTGGTACGGTATGGCGGCATCTGGCCAAAGGGTGTGGCAATAAACAACACCATTGATACAATAAGTTGCGAATGATACAGTCAGTCGCACCGGCGACGCACGAGACTTGAATATTCGATGGCGCGAGAGAGCTGCACACGTGGCCATTGTCACACGACATACGTGTCTAATACATAAGAGAAGTACTAAAACATGGCTTTTATAAAACAATTAAATATAATATCTATTCATGACTATGTGCCCCTTTTTTTGAGAGGGGAAAATCATCCATTGACTTCTCTCGCCAGGGCGAGGCGAGAGGGAGTGTCAGACTCTTATTGACTAAAAACCAACCCGTTCCTACTCCTGCTTGTCGAGCCGGAGCCCCGGTAAGCCCGCTAGGTAGTCCGCAGCTCCGGATCAGGCATCAGCCCTGATCTGATTCTGGTCTGGACTTAATACAAAAAGAGTTATTTTTTTGGATAAGTACCAATTCCAAATGAACACATCGACAGCTTGTGATACGGCGCTCATCTCTAAACCAGCGAGGTTTGCTATAATATCCACACTTGGTAGACATTCAGCGACTAACCTGATAAGTCTTCCGATATACCCTACTTATCTATATTAACTTTTTTTCATCTTTTACAAATATTCCAAGACCAAAAACGCACAGCAATTCGTTTTTATATATGTATACCTATATGTAATGTATGTACATACTAATATATTAAACTGAAAGTTTTTTATTTGAACGCGCTAATTCTGGAAGTACTAGTTCGATTTTAACAATAAATTTCGCGTTGGATAGTCGTTTTCTTGAGTTATAGTAGTAGTTGTGAAAATAGATTACATTTTTAACTTATATTGGAATACTTATTAGATTTGTCAACAAAAAAATGTCGCAAGACAATGGAAACAAACCCAAAACACGTACAAACACAAGTGGAATCCCAAACTAGCACTTAATAACACCTCTATGATACCGCATCTGAGTTCTATCAGCGAGCTGCTTACTTATTTCTGATTCACTAAATAGAAACACACATTTTCAACCCTATACATCCCACTTAAGACCCCTTTTCCCCTGTCTGTAGCCTCCAGTTGGGCAGTTAGAAGTCCGAATTGAATTTGCCAATGTGTTATGATACCATAACGACATTAAAACGAGTTGCTCGCGTGAAAATAGTAAAGAGAAAATTTCCGGACCGAATTTTTATTACATTTTCTACATAGAAATGTTATTCTATTATAATAATAAGGTGGGTATGTATGTCAGTAGTAGCACGGAGTCTGGAATTGTGCCCGGTATATGGGAATAGGTTCACCCCCTATTACATAGAACTACATAAGCTATTATATTTAAAATTACATAATAATTATACATATAATTATGCTTATACTTATGTAGGGGACATAAGTAGAAAAAAAATAGCTTTTATACTTTAAGGGAGGTCTGGGAGTCGCGGGCTCTCGCTCTATAAACCCCAGTATGCATGTTGCGAGATGAATGACGTATCACCGTAGTTAGGAACCTGAGACCGTGCGGGAGACATATTAACTAAGACACGAGTTTAATGATAGCTTCGGAACTTCATTACACCGTGCAGAGGTAACTTAAGTACGGACGGATTAAAGTTATGGTTTACTTAATTGTTGTCTTACGATTTGAATAGGTATAACACAATAGAAAAACTGTTTATTATAAATAAATATAAATATTTATATTTAGAAATGAATAGAACAACAGGCGTTCTTATAATGGGCGGTCTTCGGATTTATAAAACGTATTTTCCATGTTTTATTGTTTAACCCCACGACCTCGGATTTATAAAGGACTTTTGACGAATTATACATCTCTAAATTACCTGGCTCTCTATTTTGGACAACTGTTTAAGCCTATAGATCGGATATTGACGACATGGATCGCTGTGTAAATTATACGATTGCGACTGGTCGCAGTAACTCTATTGGCAGAAGAGTCTTGGAAGATGAGGCGATTTTATCAGTTGTTCGCTAGTGGCGTGCATCTCAGCCTGTATAATATGGTATTTCAGTTGGGCAAGATACCAAGAAAATATCGTACCACTGCACAATTCTTAGATGACATTCTCCTAATTATTGAAGATGAAAATGAATAATAAATATTTTATACTTGTATTGGTGTTTTATTTATATATCCTCCTGTCCCTTTTTTAGTTTTTAAAAGGTTAGTGCCTACTGCTTCTAAGTGCAGGATATTGAATGTCAAAACTTGTCTTCGACTGTAGCGACTGTTCGAGGCGCTGGAGAGCCAAACGTGTCAGATCTTCGACACGTCACACACGGTCTTTGCTTAAAACCATAACACAACCAAAACTATTCAAAAGTATTTCGTAAAAAACATAAAAAACTGCAATGTTATAATATAACCTCACCTTTACTAAATTACATATAACTTGATTCCTGGATAGCCAAATTTCACCAAATTTTCAGTGAGGCCTTGTTATTATATCCTCTTACAAATAAGGCTAGTTTGATTCAGTTAACACCTGGGCCCAGGAATGTATGGAGTAGTTCCCTTCTCCTTTGTGGAAGTCTAGAATAGAATAGATAGACATTTATTTCTAAGTATATGGTATACATCGACTTTTATTAAGGTGACAGTTTAAGTGTGATCGGGGAAAACGGCCATTAGCTATTGTAGTATAATTATTATTGACCCACAAAAACATATTATGAATAAAAAAGGTTTTTCACATAAATAATCTACTCTTTACTAAATCACCGTCCAACCTCACAAATTATGACGTCGTATAATATTATTTGCCCTGATTTATAGTTAGATACTATCAGTAATTAGTTTCAAGTAAAAAACACGCTAAACGTCGGCGCTGATGTTGTGAATAGCAAACAGCTCTAAATAAAAGTGTTGTCCGATGAAATATGCCGTAAATAGTTTGTGGTTCTGCCTAACAAAAATGTTTATTTTATTTTGCAATAGATTTTATGTAACCTGCAACTTGCTTGTATGTATGTATGTGTGAGATGGAATCTTGGAACTAAAGTTTGAAACCAATTGAGCTGAAATGTTTATATATAGTTTGTGTGACTATAATATATGCCAAGGCATAAAAAAGCGTGTATTTAGTTAAAAAGTTTTTAATATATAATTTCCATTTTACTCTATAAGGGAAAACGTTTAAAATGAACTAACTCAAATTAATTTACTATTTTCAAATAAAGTCATAATAATAATTATTCAATATTCATGCACGGATCCCTAAAAAGAACGTCTGTAAGTGAAACAACATAACTGACCGGAAGCAATTTCCCGTGTTTAACGAGTTCCGCACATTTTCTTGTGGATTTTATAAACGGACGATTTAACCCTATTTTACTAGTTATCGTAGTACAACACGCAGATTTATAAATGTTTTTATTATTTGTGACACATAATTATTATAGCATTTATAATTATTGATTGTTTTGTATGAGTTCTCAGTTTGATGATTAAAAGCTGTCTTCTCATCGCCGAAAGAGTTACACACGATATGAGCCATATGCAATATAATGCAAATAATTTATACTAATATTATAAAACTGAAGAATTTGATTGTTTGTTTATTTGTTTGAACGCGCTTATCTCCGGAACTACTGGTCCGATTTGAATAAATCTTTTTGTGTTGAATAGTGCATTTATCGAGGAAGGCTATAGGCTATAAAACATCACGATATGACCAATAGGAGCCAAGCAGAGTGGGTGAAACCGCGTGGAAGTAGCTAGTGCAATATAAATATTAAAATGCACCTACTCCCAGACATATTAATATGCGATCAAACAGTCACGTTTCATCTCCAATTCATACAATATAAACGGCGGAGGTAAGCAGGACCCTCCCATTATTTCCAATATGATATTTACTGAGGATTGTCGCGGATAAAACTCTTTATTTTACGATATACCAAGTCGTAATATTGACACAATAGCGGTAAGGGAGCCCCTAATACGAAAAATGTGAAGATTCGAAAGAAAATAATGTTTTATTCTTATTGGAAAGGTTAGCTTTGGATAAAGTCCCGCGGGTATGTTATGTGGAATCATCTTAGTTCAATTTATAATTCATTGATAACTCAGTTCACCTGTTGTTAGTTATAGTTTACGTATTTTTTCGTGGGTACTCTCCAAGTAGGTATACGTACAACCTACAAAGAAAAACGATTTGTTTTTAAACTTAAAAATGACAACATCGACTTTCGACAAAAAGAAATCGGTAATATTATTAGGACATATAGGATATAAATTTTGGATTACAATCTACAAGATTTTAAAAGTAGGTAATGAAAGATCCTATCTTAAATTTGTAAAAAGCCTGATTCTCTGAATTTCTCCGAAATATCTCTATATCTACAAATCAGAATACGTAGATAACCTCATCTTTATAAGTATCAAAAATGAGATCGCTTTCTTTACGAGTGGACGCGGGACATGCGGCGCGCGGGTAGAGAGAAACAAAGGGGATGGCGATACAAGAACAATAAAATAAATTGGACGCAGCGTCTCGGTAGACTGTCCGTATTATAGTGTTATGTTCTCTTGCCATTTAGCCCCGACCTCCCCGGCGGCCATCTTCTTCATAAAAAGCTAAATTAGCACGCTTTGATACGGATAAGGAACGGCGAAGTGAGAGGAACTGTTTCTGCATTTGTATTGCTTATTTTTCTTATGTCGTTTCTAAGTTTATTACGATTTTTTAACGGAAATCTTGTTTATGTAGTGTATGCGTAATTGCTTTTAAAATCTAGATTCTGAGGTTATCTACGTATTCTGATTTGTAGATATAGAGATATTTCGGAGAAATTCAGAGAATCAGGCTTTTTACAAATTTAAAATCGGATTTTTTGTCATTACTTTTAAAATCTTGTACATTGTAATCCTAAATATGTATATATCCGTTTTTAGTCAGTAAGAGTCTGACACTCCTCTCGCCTCGCCCAAGGCGAGAAAAGTCATTGGATGATTTTCCCCCTCAAAAAAAAAATATATTGAAAATTGAAAATCTGGATATATACATATCCAGATTTTCAATTTTCCCAATTATTGCGAAGTTGCGATACAATATAGTCTCGGTAAAGTTGAGTGACATCCAATGGGTTTTTGATAGAGTGCCAGCGTGTGCCGTTTCCTTCTGTGCACTTTTCAAATAACTACGCAATTTCGTTTGCTCTTTTGATCCGGCATTTGTTTTATTTCTTTTATTTTGGTTGGGTGTGTGTGTTCTATAACTAAGGGCTGACTTTTCCAACGCCAATTTTATCAAAGGATTAATTTATAATATTTTAGTTTTTCTATACAAAAATGGGGTACGTTATGAATAAAAAAAATATTGTTTATGTTGCACCCCTGCTGCATGAGCATTTAATTGCGGGCGGGAAGGCGGTGCTGCACACCGCATGTTAAAAATACATGTATAAGCGGAATTAAAACTAAAAAATCTATTGTATTGTTAGTGTAGCATGGATTTCCGCAAAGTAACGCCTGATTCTATTCTATATAAAAAAAATATTGTTGATTGAAAAATTCACACTTAATGTAAACTTATAGCTTGAATGCACAATTGACGCAGTGGCTAGGCTGCCAGCGTACGTAGTGTGTCGTGGTTCGATTCCCGCACGAAGCAAATATTTAAATAGGTACATATCTGATCTACAAATTACGATACATACACAATTCAATGTATGTACAAAACAGTCAACATTATATGTGTGGGTGAACTGAGGGACCACATCGGGAATTCGCGAAATGAAAGTTCTAGGATTTAGTAGAAGACCTAAAACAATTGTAGAACGAATCTGGGAATTTGTAAACAAATATTTAAAAAACTACGACCCATAAAGTGTGGTCCCTCAGTTCTCAAAGACGATCAGCCAGATCTCGGAAAGTATCTTATAAAAGAAGGTTTTGTGAATACAGACATTTAGTAAAGAATTTGTAAAGATATCTATTAAATAACAGACCACAAAGCATTAAAGATAAAAAAAGTATAGCAACTGAACTGTGGTCCCTCAGTCCACACAACAAAGATAAATATTTTAGTGAATATTACTGAATAAAACCGTTATTATTCTACATAAAGTTTTAGTAAAAGTCTTAAAACATATTGTAAAAAGAAATGGATCTTAAATATCGAAGCATTTCGAAGATAGCGATGATTAAAAGTGGTCCCTCAATCCTCTCCTCCACTGACATATAGACACTGCTAGCTGCTAGACGAGAGGAATATCAGAAAGTCTAGTGTACTTAACATTTAGTAATAGTTTTCTACTAAATAATAGGTATATAAAATTTTGTATTTCTTACCTCTAAGCTGAGAAAATATTATTTTTTTAATCCTATGAAAATAGGTAGACTAGTGTGACCACAAAATCAAACAAAGTGTAGACAGTACTATTATTCTTTATTTAATATAATATCATTATTTAGATGAAACGAAAACAAGGTTTTACGGTTAATTTAATGCTTTATGTGTATTTAATAAAAAGTAGAAAAAAAAATTACAAAATTAACTCATCACTTATTAAAATACTTTTATTTAAGTAAGTGACATTTGGACGTAGCTTAATGAGTTTTGTTCTTTACTGTTACGGTAACAGGAATATTACTAAGACAATTTTTATCAGTGCCATTCAAATCGAATGAAATTATTTTTGAAAGCTCGTGATCGTAACTAAATTGGTGATCACAAGTGGTACAGTTCCTGTTTCCTTCATCGATGGTAATTGCCTCTTCTAAAATACCTATGCCTATGTCTACACTTTGTTTGATTTTGTGGTCACACTGGTCTACCTATTTTCATAGGATTAAAAAAATTATATTTTCTCAGCTTAGAGGTAAGAAATACAAAATTTTATATACCTATTATTTAGTAGAAAACTATTACTAAATGTTAAGTACACTAGACTTTCTGATATTCCTCTCGTCTAGCAGCTAGCAGTGTCTATATGTCAGTGGAGGAGAGGATTGAGGGACCACTTTTAATCATCGCTATCTTCGAAATGCTTCGATATTTAAGATCCATTTCTTTTTACAATATGTTTTAAGACTTTTACTAAAACTTTATGTAGAATAATAACGGTTTTATTCAGTAATATTTACTAAAATATTTATCTTTGTTGTGTGGACTGAGGGACCACAGTTCAGTTGCTATACTTTTTTATCTTTAATGCTTTGTGGTCTGTTATTTAATAGATATCTTTACAAATTCTTTACTAAATGTCTGTATTCACAAAACCTTCTTTTATAAGATACTTTCCGAGATCTGGCTGATCGTCTTTGAGAACTGAGGGACCACACTTTATGGGTCGTAGTTTTTTATATATTTGTTTACAAATTCCCAGATTCGTTCTACAATTGTTTTAGGTCTACTACTAAATCCTAGAACTTTCATTTCGCGAATTCCCGATGTGGTCCCTCAGTTCCATAACATTATTTGGTCAAAACAGATCCGCATAAAACATTCGATACGTTGTTATTCTATCATTTTAGAGATGAACGATTTGTTCCCAATTTGCGAGTAAACCATTTACGTTCGCTTCGCACAAAAGAAGGCGCTCTCGAACCTCTTAGCCGAATGTTCGTGATTCACGATTTGCTTGGAAACCATCGTTTTATTTGCATTTGAGTCAAAGAGCCACGTTTCGAACGAGTGTTCTTCAAACCACATGTATGTTAGGGCGTGTTCTTAATGTGTAAATATTTCGTATTCATATTTTACTCTAACGAAATTAAAGGATGTTTCAAAGTGACATTTATTAAGCCTTTCATTGCCAACAAAAAAACTGTTAAAGGCTATTCCTCCACTAGCGTCAGTCAGCGTTGTCCGACATGGTGTCTAATGTGTTAAGGTAACTGGGTAACTGGCTGCCGTGCAACGGGTAGCAGGTTCGGCCCGCACGGAGCAACTCTTTGTGTGATCCAGAAATTGTTGCTTCGGGTCTGGGTGCCATGTGTGTGTGAAATTGTATGTTTATAACCGCACCCACGACACAGAACATCCTAGTATGAAGAAAAAAGAAAGAAAAGAGGTAAAAAAGACACTAACATGAAAATGATGAGACAAAACCAAGAAGTATAAAAAGGCACTCGGCTGAAGTAGGCTCGTTAACTGTCATGAGATGGACCTGTGTTTAAAGCACAGAGGTCGTATAGGTCTATTACGTCAGAGTTAAACGCAACGCAACGTCACGCCTTTTACCCCCGAAGGGGTAGGCAGAGGTGCACATTACGACACGTAATGCCGCTATACAATGTACTTTTCACTTTGTTATAGGGCCTATTGCCATATACAGGGCACAAATCCAGACTCCGTGCTACTATTGAGAAATTTTCGAAAAGCCGAAAAAAAGCCCGATCCGGGAATCGAACCCGTGACCCCTAGTCCGGCAGTCGCACTAAAGAGTTAAAGTTTAGGACAAAAAAGAGAACTGTCCACTACTCTCTAAGTCAAATACGAAATATTTCACATGTGTACCTAAATCTAGACTCTTTGCTGTAATAACCTTCGAAATTGGAAAATATTCACTCTGCTCTCTGCACATTGCTCGAATCGCACATTGCTCGAATCTTTGTACTAAAATATTGATATGTGGTATTCAGATATACCTCCTATTACTAAACTAAAATATTTTTATATTTTTTTCTATTGTGAACGCATCTCATTTATTCCTCGATTCACTCGGAGAACTTCGATAAGAGCGTGGTTACGCTATTATAAAACCATTCCGTGAATATTCTGCAAACTTTCTTTCTATATTTCTGAGATTAATGTCCAACCATATTAAAGAAAGAAGAATTTGTAAGTGTGGGAGAACCATGTTTCGGTACGACCGGAGTGATACCACGGCCTCACAGAAAACCGACGTGAAACCACTTGCGTTATATAAGTATTTCGCCCTGTGGCCCAATTCCTCCCCTCCTCGATCTCCCCAATCCCCTAATCCATAATCCTCAAATCCCTAACTCCCAGAACGCCGGCAACGCATTTGTAACTCCTCTGGTGTTGAGGGTGTCCATGGGCGGCGCCGTATACTGACCATCAGGTACACCTGCTCGTTTCATAAATGAAATATTTATTTTGTAAATAGGTTACAATGTAACTCTTTTACACGTCAACCTCTTAAATGAGGCCGGCATTTTCTATTGGACTACTCTGAGAAGAAATGCTAAAACAAACTCAGAGGTCATAGTCTCTTTTAAAGTCCAGACAAAATCAATTAAAGATGTCGGGTTTCCCGACGTATCCCATAGAAAATGTTCACACTACAGTCTCCTTGCAGATTTCAAGCTACCGTGGTCCAATAAACTTTCCTATTTTTCTAAGCGGTGATGCAATTAACATGTATTTTAATTAGTTCTCGTTATTACACGACCTGCAAGCTCTGCTTCTGCTTACCTCGTTTTGTTTTATGGGCGTTATTAGTGACTTTAGTACGTGTCTGGTACTAAGTTAGGTATCTTCGCTGTAGATGCTATGTTCTACTTGCATTTTATAAAGAAAATGTTTTAGTTTTAAAATACCATGCCATGGTACGACTGCAACCGTTACCTAACAATTTAGGCATTATTAATAACTTTGACGTTGTGCGTTGATCAAGTTGTCACAAGTGCGACTATCTAGATGAGTTCTACGTTCGATTCCCGTGTCGAGCTGTAGTTTAATTTCCACACTCACATACCTATTTATTACATATCGTCACGCCTTTAATCCCCGAAGGGGTAGGCAGAGGTGCACATTATGGCACGTAATGCCACTGTGTACACCCACTTTTCACAATTTATGTTGTAAGTCCCATGTAATAGGTGGTGAGCCTATTTATTTATTTATAAATACCTATTTATTTATTTTTCAAATTTCCAGTCATTTCTTATAACGCTGGAAATGGTACAATTAACACGGTAAAAAAATGAGTCATAATAAAATCGTTACCCAAAATTTTGTAATCTCATCAGATACTATGTTGAAAACTGAAATATTTAACATTAAAATACATTAAACAAACGTCTGAATACAAACCATGCTTGATTAGTGGACGCGGCGATAAATTAGACAATCCCAAACAATTAATGTTGTCCTTTCAAAGTACTACGAATTGGGTCATCTATCTGCCGAAATTGGGGCCGTTGTAAATCAGTGTAACTAAATAACATAGTTACACTTATAGGCTCAGTCGGTTAATTAAATATTGCTTGATTACAATCGGGGGTTAAGTTAGTCGGAGTACCCTTCTTCCTAGTTTTGGTTTCGATTTAGAATTGTTAGTCTAATTGGATTTGTGTTAGTTTACACATGTATTTAGAGCTTTATTTTTTAAGACTTGATAAAATAGTTTTTTTTATGGAATAAGCTGGTAAACGAGCAGACAGATCACCTGATGGCAAGCAATCGCAGCCGCCTATGAACACTTGAAAAACCAGATACGTTACAAGTGCGTTGCCGACTTTTTTTTAGGAATTTAAGGGTTGTTGGAGTATCAGCGGATTGGGAAGATTGGAAAGGGGCCTCCCTAATTGGGCCTCCGGTAACCTCCCTCACACAACGCAAGCGTTGTTTCACGTCGGTTTTCTGTGAGGCCGTGTTATCTCTCCGAGACTGACTCTGACTCCGGTCGAGCCAGCCCAGCAGTGCCGAAGCATGTATCTCTCACCTGTATGTCCGTATATCCGCTAGTATGTCTCACGATAATTATATAAAACAGAAATCAAACTTTCTACTAAACAATGGTGCGATTGGCGTAAAAAATAAATAAACAGGTCTCTGTGTTTAGTAATTTCTAGTTGATTGTCGATGTAACTTGACGATTCTTGTACTATAAAACTATGATACTATGTAGGTATATTTTTCTTCCTTTAAGGTTGCCAAGCATGTGTATAATAAACTTGGCCAAGCATCACCTTACATACATTTGCAGATTGGTAAATCAATTTTAAGGTTAAACATTTCAGAATTCGTTTGTAAAAAAAGCTTAAATACAAGTCTTTCCTCAAGAGCAACTCTTTCGAACTTCTAACAGCTCTCGAGGGCTTTGATATTTTTTGATTAATGCATAAAGACCAACACATTCTCCAAACAAGAAAAATCTTTCATCACAGCCCTACGGCATCATACAGCTAAGAAAACCTCACCTTATTCCAAGGAGATAAAGTCACTTTTTGTTTCTTGTTCTTAATCCTCAGGGCCGCACTCAAAAGTTGGGAGTGTAATGAAAAATGTAAGTTGTTGAAGTTAGAGTGTTGTCGGTACTTACGGTGGGTATCGCGTGTCGAATGACAAATTACCCTCTTTGACCTCCCTTACCCCTCGCAACTTGCCCGAAAAGTTGGCAAAGTATAAATATTACCTATTTACTTCACAAGTTCTAATCTGCGGTATTCATAAATAAATGCTCGGTAGGTACCAACGTGGCGAGTTCTCAAAGAATGTTAATCTTTTTTGGAGATTGTTCGCGTAATTACACGCAACCCTTTAGCACAGGGTTGGCACGAATCATTAATTTTATATGAATGAGGTTTAAAGGTATTCAGTCGGGTATAATCGTGTTTTCATATTCAATGATAGGGCAATTAGGTGTTGAGGGTCTATGTTCAGTCGAACTGAGAAACGGGAAGGATTTGATACTTACCTACCATAGTAGCCAGCTATAGTTAGCTAAAAATATCGCCCCACACTAAGATTTTCTCCTATGTCGTGAGTGCGTTTACAAACAAACAATTTCACATACACATGACATCCAGACCAGATCACACAAAGAGTTGTTCCATGAGGAAATCGAACCCGCGACAGCGTTGCAGTGTATCGCCATGCATTGGTAGCCAGTTGCCTAGCCACCACGTCAACCGTGCAGCCAAAAATTGCATTGCTGCAGACTATTTATTTTTTGGCCCAAAAACAGTCCTGTTATTGCATCGGGGGTCAAAAAGACATCGAATATGAGAGCCAGGTGAAGCCCTGAGATGACTGAGCGCTTGTTATTGCAAGTCTCTGTTTATTAAGTGAGATGACTTGCTAGTAGGGCGCAAGTCATCGCGCTGAATGCGTCCATTAGGCGGAACAAGGGGTGCTCTCATTAACGGCGCATCTTATTAGGAAACATCTTAGGGAGGCTTTGAGGGTGATTGATAGGGTTACGTGGAGGAGTTTTCCCTCTCTGTCTCTTGATAAATGTGGTGGGTAATTAATATAGTGTATACAACTTCGACTACACGGTTGGTGCGGTTGCTGGGTAACCGGCTGCCTCGCAACGTGTAACGGTTTCGATTCCCGCACGGAGCAACTCTTTGAATCATCCACAAATTGTAGTTTCATGTATGGGTTTCATTTTTATGTGAACTTTTATGTTTGTAAACGTACCCACGACACAGGTGAAAATCCTAGTGTGGGGCAATGTTTTATTTAAAAAAAAAGTTTAACTAAAAACCGAAGTCCCGAAGTGTTCCCGAAGAACCGAGAGAGATATAACTATCGTGAGACATACTGCATTAACTAAAAACCACAGTTTACTCAAGTAAATGAATGGAAAAAAGCTCTACTAGTTTCGAGTCACAAAGGGACTCTATATTTAACACGAAAAATCCTTTTACAATCTTCACCAGCCAATAAGGTTACAAATATCAAATAAAACAAGTGCATAGGAAAAATAGTAAACTTTATTAAAATTAATACTCAATTACATAACTGATATGTTAATTTTATATATAAGTACATAACAATACTGGTACGACGGTAACTATTTATATACTTAATTTAACTAATCTAATATTCGTTAATTTGTTAGTAACTATGCGTTTAAGTAAAAGGCGATTAAGCTATTTTACCGTTAACATAACCTTATATAAATATAATATAAATCCCCATATTTGCTAATCCCCGAAGGTGTAGCGAGCCTACTGACATCAATGGGGATTAAAGACTATGTACGTAAGTATGATAAGTTATCTACTTCTGTTTTTATTTTCTACACGAGAATCCAACTCGGCTCTTGAATTCAATAAATGCGTTTACGAGTAAATTACGCTCAAGATCATAAAATAAATAATATAGGAATACTTAACCATGATAATTAAATGCCACAATTAACAAAACAGAGGTATGTTACAAGCGCATTAAAATTGTGATTATTAATCAAAAAACATAATTAAATCTAAATAAAGGACAAGGTTGTATTAAAACAGAAATATAATCTTTAACAGTACGCAATAAAGTTTGTTTTGCATATATGTCATTTTAGCTAAATATTTTCATAAATTATATTAAAAGTAGTTGATAAGGACACATTAATTATTCGAGATAATCAGTACTTATAGTAAGTTTTAGAAATGAACTAACACTTAAGTTTAAAATATGGCACATTAAAAACTATTCAAAAAAGATAATACATAATTTTATTATAACTTTCGTGAGACATACTAAATTAATTATTATGTTATCGGCTTACTCACGTAACTGTTTGACGAGGAACTCGACTAGTTTCAAGCCATACTAGAGGCTCATATTCATGAGCAGCATTCCGCGACCCACGACGCGGCGATTGTCGCGCTGCTACTGACAGTTACGTGAGTAAGCCGATAACATAATAATTAATTTAGGATAATACATATTTAACAATTATCATTAAAACAATATTTTTAATTAATTTAAAAGCATTATTTATCTATAAAAGAGCTCTGTCTAAGTATACTAACAATACAATAGATTTTTAGTTTTCATTCCGCTTGTAGTCAATACCGATACGACCTTCAAAGCTTAAAGAAAAGAGCATACTCCTTTTTAAAAGGCCGGCAACGCACCTGTGTCTCCTCTGGTGTTGCGGGTGTCTATGGGCGGCGCTGATCGTTTACCATCAGGTGACTCGTCTGCTCGTTAGCCAGCTATTCCATAAAAAAACCTCCTGAATATGCTCCGTGGAGGAGCGAAACATACGTCGAGTGGTATATTGCATGTCGTGTGTTATGTTGCCCCCCGTGCTGCGAGTACTTGCGAAAGGGGGGTGGTGCTGCACACCGCATGCTAAAAAATGCATCTACAAGCGAAATGAAAACTAAAAATCTATTGTTAGTGAATAATGATAATATTTGTGATGTCATTTTATCACATTTCTTTTTAATTATTGCTTCTGCCAGCAGCTTCGCCGGTCACGTGGGATAGAAAGTAGCTGATGTATTATTCCAGACCATAATCTATCCCTGTTACAAATTTCACTCCGATCCGTTCAGTCGTTTTGATGCGATTGAGTAACAAACATACGCACAAATTTCGCATTTATAATATTTTAGTAACATTTTAGATTTGTGTTTTGCCATTATCTATGGTGGGTGATGATAATGCGTACGATGATACTGTACACTACAATGGCCCCGAGTGTGGCTTGAAACTAGACGAGTAGCCTCGTCGGCATTACGATAATTATGATATTAAGCCGTTCAACATAGTATATAATATATCAGTACAAATAAATACATTTACTAAGAAAGTAAACGACAAACGACTATTATTCTTAACAAATCTTTTCAAAAATGCCAATAACAAACTTTAAATATTACCAGTGAACTAATATACTGTCATATTTGAGCAGTACCTTCCTTGTTCAGAGCTCATCTCTTCTCCTGGTCTTCCTGACGGCCAGGTCATCATGTTGGAACCAGGTGGCGTACACCCTGGTCGGTTCTGGTGAGGAGTGTCGGTGGAAGGACACTGGACGGTCTCTTGTTAATACCTCACGAGCGTAGTCTTGGGGGCGGGCCTAGGAATGTAAAGTCAGTTAGGTTTCGTGTTACATGTGTCACCTGATGGTAAGCAAACGCCGCCGCCCAAGGACACTTGAAACACCACAGACGTTACAAGTGGGTTGCCGGCCTTTTGGGGGTTAGGAATTTAAGGGTTATTGGGGAATCGGGGATTAGGAAGGGGGGAATTGGGCCTCCGGTAACCTCACTCACGCTTAAAAGATTCCATATAAGATGTCATCTCTTTTCCTAAGGCAACATCTCAAGTTGCCTAACTAGACACAAAAAGTTCAAGATAAACACAAGCATAAAATAAGCCGCCTATGAATTTACCACCAGGAGCGCAGGTATAATGAGAGGTTTCTTATCCAACAAACTGTTTCCTAATATGCAATCATTGGACATTCAGTTTGACAGTTAAAGTGACAAACTTAACCTCATAATATATTGGCACTATCTGGTAAGTATACAGAAAAACGTAGATACTCATTAAGTAACAATAATAACTAGATCATTAATGTACACCTCTGCCTACCCCTTCGGGGATTAAAGGCGTGAAGTTATAAAAAAAATCATAATGTACCTGATGAAACAACGGAGAGTGCGTCATGGAGATGTTGAGCCGATGGTGTGCGCATGCGCCGAGCGTCATGTCGTCGGGCGCGGCGCGGGCAGACAGCGCGGCGCCGCACGAGCACGCCGCCAGCGCGCGCGCACCGCCCACGCTCAGCGCCGTGCCGCCGCCACCCGTTATGTAGTCGTAGCCTGCACAGTGTACGGGGTGGGAAACTACTGTTTTAAACATTGTTTTTTTTTTATGTTAAATGGGCCGATGTTTGGCCGCTATCTCGCCTGATGGTAAGTGTTGATGCGGCCTACGGTGGAGCACGTCTGCCCATAAGCAACCTATTCACTCGGGCCTTGAAGACACCCAGGTTATACCCATCAGGAAACACAGACTCCGGCAAGGAGTTCCACTCCCTAGCAGTTTGCACAAGGAAGCTTGAAACGAAATATTTCGTGCGAGTGGATGTTTGAATCTGAGATGCTTATATTGAAATGTTTTCTTTTTGGTATTACAGATTTTTAGATAGGTTTTAATGTAATTGTCAATTCAAGGTCACCTGTTTGTAGGCGAATTTATTGTAAAACATATCTAATAACTTTTAAAACTGCACTGATCAAATACAATAAGCTACTGTTCGACGACAAAACATCCAATCGACACGACACATATTTTCTTATTAAATCATTATCCCTGAACTAAATCCAAGTAAAATAGCAACCTTACCTTTGGCAGCAGTTTCTTTCTTCCCATACCCGTATCCGTACCTCTCCCCAAGCACGGTCACATCAGCCCCACCACGGTAACAACTGAGCACTTCACACAGTCGCTGGACCCTACAACAATATTCACAATTAAAACTCATTTTTACAGCCGCTAGATGGAGTTACTAAAGCTTTATGTCCTTGACATCTTTTCTCTTAAATACTTTACTTTACAATACTTTACTTATTTAAGTTGTCTTAACTTAACTGACCACTACTGACAAGTAACTTGGCATTAAGTTTTTAAAGATTTGAGAATTGGTAAAAAGACTATTGTATTTCTAGAAATAATAGGCTACTATCCCACACCCAAGGCAGTAGAAGACGTTGGATTTTCCTTCCTCAAAAAAAAAAGAAGACTACTATCCCAGTCTTTGGGATCGTCATTAAAGAATATTATGTTTAGTTACTATATGAACTTGAAGCTTTCTAGCAGTCTTAAAGAAATTTTCAAAACTCACCCAAGTATAGTGTCATCGTCAGCCAAGAATATCCACTTGATATGGGGCATATTGTTCACTCTCCTGAGCACCATTCTCAAGATGGTCATAGTTTTAGCGCAGTGTCCAGTCTTACTGTTTGCTACCCCTGTGCTGACCGCCGGGAGAGAAGGATCTAGAAGGCAATGACATCGTTGATCTCGTGTCGAAAAGAAATTCTTTTCACAATCAAATTACACCCAGACTTAGGAAAATTCACTTAGAAAACTAACGACACAATCAATATCCCAGAGTGGTGCTTTAAGGGTTGAAGGAGATCGGGTATTGGACGATTGGAGAAGGGGGTAATTGGGTCTCCGTGAGGTTACCCTCACTTACACAACGAAACTCAACGCAAGCGTGTTTCACGTCTCGCGCCTTACGCAAGGCGAGAGAAGTACCTAATTGGACGATTTTCCTCCTCAAAAAAAGCTACTTTTTACTATTGCGGGTTAAGCCACGGGCAGAAGCTATATAAGCTAATATAATACTATCTAAGTACATTTCTGTCCTCACGTGAATTGTGATGTTACAATATACCATGCCATAAGCTTCCAAAAGTTTGAATTCCTGTATAAATTGCTGGTGGAATATTATAACTATTCCTACTATTAAAGGGTGACTCGCTATTCAGATTTATGGGCAGATGAGACACCCTTTCAAAGAAAGCCGTTATGATAGCATTATTATAAACCCTTACATTTATGTCACGAAACATAAGTTGAAGACAATTTTATTCCGTTTTATTATCTGCATCGTATACTGTGTTGTTTTAGGCGCGCATTGTATCACGCGAACTTTCTAGAGATATTTGAAGTTGGACATTTGGACATGAAACGTGTACTTTTCCCTAAAAGTTTTTAGTATTTAGGTGTATATTGTTGTTGTTGTATCGTCACGCCTTTTATCCCCGAAGGGGTAGGCAGAGGTGCACATTATAGCACGTAATACCACTGTACAAAGTACACCCACTTTTCACTATTTGTGTTATAAGTCCCATGTAATAGGGGATGAGCCTATTGCCATATACCGGGCACAATTTCAGACTCCGTGCTACTACTGAGAAATTTTAAAAGCCCACCAATATTTTGCCTGACCCTGGAATCAACCCCGAGACAGGGGTCTTGAGTGGTTGCAAGTGACCAACGAGGTAGTATAACACGAGGTAGTATGTTATCGTTTTCTTGATAAAACTACGGTTCTGTCTAAACTGCTTCAGCCAATTCGACCCCCATAAACAAGAACGAATCTAGTGAACCCAAATAGTGAATCACAAAAATATCGACACTGGTTAGGCCAATTACGTACGTCTCACAAACAGAATAAGTACGTCCCAGATTTTTCAAAAAAGATGTCAACTCTCTGCTTGGTTTACTATCAGACGCCCAACTAAGTTCTGTTACCAAAACACCTCAAAACAAAATAAGACAGAAAGATAATTAACTCACCATCTGTATCACTATAAAACACCAAATGTGTCACGTGTCTTCCCCAGGTCTTCTTGACAACCCTGGCCCTGGTGTTGTGGAAGCCAGTCCAGGTCTTCACCGCGAAGTATATCGAGTCCTCAGGTATGGGACTGCCCTGCCGATAACGTGGCACTTGAGAATAAGCGTCGTAAGCTTAAACAATTTTGCTATAAAGAATTTTATTCTATTGTTCTGCACTAATCTACATCAAAGAGAAAATAAATTGCTTCAAAAGGTGCGTGTTCGGAGCTGTGATTGGTTGGTTTATCGAAGCCCGCCAATCACAGCACCAAACGTGGTCTCATTTAGATCTCGTTCAACGAAAATCAAACTCGTACTAAGGCCCTTGTTAATGTTGATCCTCAAAGCAATAAACACTCATTTCTTCATCACTATAATTACTACTCACACATATATCGAACTGCCTGGGATACGTCGCACAATTGTCTCCAGACACAATGCAGAAGCTGAGGTCTGGTGTCAGCAGAGGTCCAGGGTCAGTGCCACCTCCATACACCAGTTGCGCCAGTTCAAACGCCGGGTCTATTGAGAAGTCTGCCTCCAGGCGACGCTGCCCGTTTTCAATCTGTTTTAGAAGGCTTAAAAAGAATTGTATGATAAAGAAGATTGTAAAAGTTAAGTAGGAACTATCGCTGTATATTCTAGACTATTCTAGATTGGTGGTTATCTCGTTATGTTTCTATGGTAGACTATTGTAAAAATAGGGGATGAAATATTACCGTCGTAACAAACACGTAACTAATTAACATACATCCATCCAACCATATAAAATACAAAGTTAAATAAATGTTACTATTCCACTAAAGATTTTCTTAATGGCAAGAACATTGTTATAGTATAGTGGATAATATTTAGGTAGTCTAACATTTGTACACCAATACGGTAGAATGTGTGAGACATTAATATACATAAAAAACTCATTGTAACTACATTCCGACAAATAGTTATTTCTTTCTCCTTTCTTACATAAATTATGTATGGTATAACCTCACAAACTCTCACATTATTAATATTACTAGGATAACAGGGAACTGCGGACTACCTAGCGGGTTTGCCGGGGCTCCGGCTCGAAAACCAGGAGTAGGAACAGAAGTTACGGTTTTTGGCCAGTAAGAGTAAGAGTTTGACACTCCCTCCCTCCTCGCTCAAGGCGGGAGAAATCATTGGGCGAATTTTTCCCCCTTAAAAAAGGATAGTAGGAAATTACGTTTTGTGGAATAAATACTTACATTTCAATTAGTTCTATCCTCATGGCGAAACCGCTGGCAAAGTTAGGGTACACGAAGCCACCTTCTTCCTCCAGGTCCTCGTAGAACGTGAAGTGGTGGATGATGGTCGGCTCCTCATCACTGAGAGGGTAGCCTATCCACATCACGTCCTGTTATAGCAAGATTTAGTCAGGACATGACCAATGACAAAGCGTCGCACCATGTAAGGAATTTCTTGCATGTCCTGAGTGCGTTTATAAACGTTTTCACAAACAAATACACAACACCTACCTACCAACAGCATACACAATGGACATTTTCTCTTCGTCTCAATTCAGATTTCTCAAGCCAGAAAAAGTAATGTAACACCCGAATACTGAAATGCTACTCAATTTTAAGTTGTACTTAAATATCGTGCTATCTCTGTCATTTACAAAGAATTTGTAGGGACAGAACTATTCTTGAACGCGTCTTAAAATTGAGTGACGTTTGAGTATTTGACCATTAGAAATTTTGTTTTGCAGTTAAATCAGCCTTTTGGAATACTTTACTTCTCAGTCTCATTAAAAAAATTAACCAATTATCTTTTGAACATCGATATTTTTCACAGAAAACCGACGTTTCGTTGTGTGAGTGAGGTTACCGGAGGCCCAATTCCCCCTTCCCAATCGTCCCAATCCCCGATTTCCCAACAACACTTAAATTCCTAACGCCCAAAAGACCAGTAACGCAATTGTAACGCCTCTGGTGTTTCAAATGTCCAGCGATTGCTAACCATCATGGTGATCCGTATGCTCGTTTACGCTTTTTTTTCATAAAAAAAATCAAGAAGAAACAAATATCTTCGTAAATCCTCACCTTCTGTTTATCAGCAGCCGCGAGCGCCTGAATGAGCTTGTCACAGCGCACTGCTGTATGCGTCTCGACGAACAGCACCCATCTGACGTCACTACGTCTGTACTGTGACGTCAGAGGCGCGAGGAGAGGCAGGATCGTCCATGCACCAGACACCGGGAAATCCTCGTGTGTTATATGTGTTTTTGGATAACGCTAGATGGTAGAAAGGAAAAGGAAATGAGATCCAAGTCAAAGTCAAAGCATTTATTTCAATTAATCCTAAATAAGGCACTTTTGAAACGTCAAATTGATTTGTCCGTCAGTCTGTCTGTCAGTGAAGCTAGGTGCTCATTCCAAAGTGTAGCTTCGAATGAAGAAAAACGAGCAAGAAACTCCTTAAGTCTTGATCAATATTTAAGTCTTTGACTGCCAATAGAAAACTGTTGAAGGCAAATCCTCCACTAACGTCGGTCACCGGTGACCACCACGGCGTTCGATGTGTTAAGAATAGACATTTTCAAATGTTATTTTGCTAAGCGAAAATGGGTAAAATGTTAATGGAAAGATATAATTATTTTCCCGAAGCGAATTTCGAATCTGAAACCCTAAGCTTTAGGTGAGATTAAAATATTGACTAGAAATAACTAGTGTAATGGCGAATGACCGAATCGGTAGATCTTGGGTTCTTTCAGGGCTGTGAAATAATGTTAGAAACATGATTGACTATTATCTGGTAACAGGTAAGTTAAACTAAGCGAGGTGCACAATATACAATAGTTAACTAATTACTAAAAACTCAGATTACGGTGCAAATACTGGGTGTGTGCATCACGCTATTCCTCTTCAAAAACTTGGCTAGGCCTGAACATAATGAGTATTTATTGTTAAGAAGCCACATTCCATGATGATGCATATAAAAAGTATCAGGTATACCTTCGATTAATTTATAAAATAATTAAAAAAAAAGCCTTACTTTTTCTAGTTGCAGCACTTGGTTCTCAATGTCCTGTTTGAGTCGCTTGGCGACACTGGCGTGGTACGGCTCCGGCTGGCTCACTATCGTGAACACAATATTCCTTGAATCTGCAACAAACAAACGAACAAAATAGTTCGTGGAGGTCCATTTATTCTATAGATGAAGATCTGCAAAAACAGCTACGATGGTGGATTAGAAAATTCCGATCCTTCAAATATGGACACATTTTCAACTGCCCAAAATGTGCATGTGCCCAAAATGGATATTAAAACGAATAAAATTGATTTTCCAATGAACTCAAGAATAAAGTTTTTGAACTGACATGGTCATTAACACTAGAATTGGAACTTGATACGGGATATTTACCATGTTTTTCATCACGGATAAACTGATCATGGCGCTTGCAACAGTGCCGAAATATCGGAAACTCATAGAAATAGAAAAACATGGTAAATATCCCGTTCCAAGTTCCAACTCAACAACATGAATACTTCAACAATTATTTTCGAGTGACAAAAGATTCAACTAAAACTGTGTCATACCGACAGCGATCTAACACAAGCCTCTCAAATTACACAGCTCAATATAATAGCGATATAGCTGCTGATGACATTACAGCGAGTCACGTCAAATTATGACTAATGGCGGCGCAGCATTGACTAACAGGCCGTCGAAACTCATCCATCATAGATGTGGCGTCCTATTTCATTTGCAGGTAACTGATAGAGATATATGGCTTCATGTGAGCCGATATGAAAGGGTAAGGCGATACGGGGGTAAGGGTAAGCCAAGACATGTGTCTCTGATGAGGTTATAAGATAATGGGGTTTAATGGGTTGATGTAATGTTTTTAGTGTTGTTTTTGGCGAGGATTTTATTTTAAATTTAACTATGTATTTTTTGTAAGAATGGTATGTACAGTGATGGATTATAAGGTTCTTGAGATTTATTTAGAATTTTCAAAGAATAGTAAAGTCGGAAAGTCTTTATCATCTTATTTATGTACAGACACAGAAACTCCGAAATTTGTGCTATTACTGAGTAAGTAGGTATCTTTGGTATAGAGTAGAATTTCATAAGTCAAGTTATAAAAAACAATTAACATAGGCAGAAAATAGTAACTCCTTTATTTTACTACTACATTACTACCTACATAATGTATTACAGTATTACCGCACATCCGTACATCTACGATTGTGATAAACATTAAAAGTACCATGAGTTACAAAGTAAATGGAGAGTGCACTTCTTAAAGCTGGCTATGAATAATTCAAGCGAGTGATAAGGCCGGTAAGTCAGTGCCATCGAGAAGTTCCGACGTTCAGATTAACGTCTCCAGGCAGCCTTACATCATCTGAACGTCTGATAAGCTGGTAATGGAACCTAGAAGTTTGCTGCAAATTTCGTTTTAAAATAGGATGACGCTGTTATAAGTTATTAGAAGGATTTGGAGACTTCAAAAATATTTATACTTATGATTATGATCCTAGTCAACTTATTTTATGGAGTATTTTTTACAAAAAAAAACGATTGTAGTGTACTGTCATAGGCAATGACAGTTTATTAACTTAACTATAACTCTCACGTAAGTTCCACAGTTAAAGATGTATGAGATAAGGCGAAAAAAAAAATCCAACTACTCCAAAAAAAAAATCCGACTAAAAACTCGAATGAAAAAGCCAATCCTTTTTCTTTCAAAAGAGGAAAATTTCGTCGGCAAATAAGGAGCAATCCTCACAAACATAAAGCCTGATCGTTAATATTTAATTTAGTCCTAAAATTCGCATCAACCGCGAATCCTGAGAGTTTGGTTCTTAGTCAAATCGGAGTGGGAATCGATCAATTTGGATAGAGCATCATGAATAATGCAAATCTGGCGTCACCTGAGGTGCGACACATTAAAATCGCATTCCCGCTTTATGACGTCCCCAGGCGAAAGGAAGACGTATTACCTTGGAACCGATAACGTAAGGGTTAGCTAAAAAACGCTTAAAATGTGCAGGATTGAAGTACTTTATTAAGAAAACTGGTGATGTTTTTTTCCGGTAGAATTATTGCGGATATGAAGGTCTATTTTTTCATGCTTATGGACATTCCAGCTGCTATTTATTAAGAAAATTGATACGTATTTATTGAGTTCAGAATTACCATTTAGCGTAACAATAAAATGAAACACCCCGTTATTTATTTTACCCAAATAACTAAACGAAACTTCTAAATAAAACTAAATATTTAACACTCCAGCATTTTTTAGAAATAAACACAAATACCTTGAATGGTTTGAAAAAACATTTTCGTCTTACGAGACCTATTTAAAGGCGATCTAAAAGCTTTTTTCTTTACTTTCTATTTAAAGAGTTTTACAGAGAAGTCGTTTGTTTAAAGAAAACTCCGAAGCGCCTTATTTCGTGGGGAAGCGCTGATGGTGTATGAATAATTTGTGCACCCAAAGTGAAGCGGGACAAATAAGCTTGATGCACTACTTTTCAGGTACTTTTTTCTTAATGCGGGAAGGTCATTTAGATGCAATTTTACCCAGGCATTGCTGATGATGCGGAGCGTACGATGCGGATCAGTTTACGCAATTGTATGAGTTTCTATACAAGACAAACTAAAATCCGTTGCGTGCGATGCGTACGATGCGGGCCTGTGGAGGCGTACTGTTGTGAACATGATAAACGAAAATAAACTGTACTTTACTATTGCCAAACGAGTAGATAAACGGGTAGATGCGGTGCGTACGATGTAGGACTGTGGATACGTTCTTTTAGATGCAATTTTACAAAAGTATCTCCATCCAATCACAAGCCGCGAATGAAACACAATCTGCTAAAGGGCTCGACTATTGGTCGATTACTTTTTGCCGGTGAAGGTGCAAATAGAACGGTGCTATCAATAATTCGGGAACCATCACGGAGTACGGGTTTCCATCGAGTCTACTGGGAATGTGACATCACCTGCTGTTTCTAACTCGCCGAGTATTCCGATATAAATGTACATTTTATATTATTGTTGTTTTAGTACATTGCGTACGTGTGGGAATAAAGATCGATTGCCTTTTGTGAATGAGTAGGTGGTCATGTTATTTTTTTATTAGTTTGCCTTATACGGGACATGTTCAACAAATATAACAGATAAATGTTCTGATATTTATTGTGTATTTAGAAAACCTAAAAATGTTTTATACTACGACTTGGTCACGGTATTTTTTTAACTTCACATTACATAATCGGCAATCATCTTCTTTAATAGTTTGGACAGAAATAAAAGGACAAGAATTGACTGCACGTGTAGCGGGTTCGATTCCCGCACGGAACAACTCTTTGTGTGATCCACAAATTGTTGTTATGGGTCTGGGTGCCATGTGTATGTCTTGTATGTTTGTGGGTGTCTTGTATGTTTGTAAAGGCACTCACGACGCAGGAGAAAATACTAGTGTGGGACAACATTATTAAAAAATAAAGAAAAGAACCAATATTTCCACAGTTGGACAAAAACAAACAATTCTTATCGTCAAGGATTATAATTTAATTATTTTCTCAAATTACCTTCTTATTTAGGAAAGAATAGTACCTAAGTATTTTCAAAATTAATTACTTCATTAGAAATATTTCAATTTGTTTTCAGCTAGTAACAGTCTTTTTCTTAATTATAAATATTCTAAAACTTTCACTCTTACAAATAGACGCTACGAAATGTTTTTCGGTTTACCGGTTTTAAACCGACCAATTTCTGGGGGCACGGTAGTGCCTCTACCAAGTCGAGCAAAAAAGCGACACGGCCGTAGCATCAATTTCTCGAAACCATTCATAGATATGTCTGCTTAACATGTTCACCAATTACCGACCTTAATATTGAATAAAATATAGAGTCAATATTAACCAAGTAGGTACAGTACTTATTGTATAAATAGAAACATAAGTAATCTAGAAATCCCGCGTTTAGTCAGACAGGTATAAACAGAATTAGACTAATTATAGTTATCGCTTGTTTTCTCAGAAGTTCATCTTAACAGAAATAAAAAAAAAACTACTTCTCTTTACTTTTTAATTTCACATAACTAAATAAATATCTACGACTCTACGTGCATTACACGCATTACATTATGATTCTTTATAAATAAGCAATTCTGTCAATTTCAAAATCTTAAAGTATCAATAATACTTTATGCGACTATAAAATCAAATTGGCGCATCCTATATTAAACGCCAGAAATACTAGTGATATAAAGCACTCGGTAAAAAATCCTCCACAACCGCACTATATAGGTGATGTCGAGAGGGGCATCAATAATTCGGCATCACATCGCACGGATTCCATCCAGCCTCCGGAGCCAGGGGATTGAGGCCGAACTCGAATTTCTAAGGCTTCGGGCCTGGTTTCAATTTTAGCGCGCAATTTATTATACACTACGTACGGTCAGGTTAATCTTTTGCCATGTGGCAACACCATCTATCTGTCTTATTCGTTACAAGTTGCGTGGGAACTGCATGAGACACATAACATGTAAAATCATGTACGTCCTGTATATAATTTATGTGAATCAAGTAACTACTTGACTACCATTAAGTTCTCATAACTTGGTCGATCAGAGAATTGTTTTGTAATGCAGTAATCATCTATAGTCTTTCAATTATATGAGATTTAAAACAATACTAGAGTTAAATATCATTTAGGTAGTTTTCCCAGTCAAAAATAACTTTTCAATACAATAAAATATTCAAAAATTAAATAATCACATATTCATAGATTTGGTGATCTACTTAATTTTCGCAACACTACAATTTTCTAGCTATTTTCTTTTTTAAATATGACGTAAAAAACTGAAGTCGTCATAACGCACTTTTTCATACAAAATTCATAGAAAACATATTTTTCGTCGTTTCGAAATTCAATTGAATTTGACTAGTAAGAAACTAGTCTATTATACATACATGAAGCCGACTACTCCCAAAAATAATATAGAACTTTATAATTTAAATACATTTAGTAAAAAATAAATAGACCTATATTTACTTTTCTATTCAATTCAATTCTATTCTGTTCTGTTCTGTCGCAATGCGTAATACATCTACACATATATTTTCCTCTCTTTTTTTTCTTTAATAAAATATGTAAGCAGAAAAACGTGTCTTCAAGTACTAAAATCCAGACTGCTAACTTTATTCTATCCTAAGTACATAATATAAAAGAGGTCGGTAGTCACAAAAAACTTTATACGTTATGTCATATTGATCGATAAATAAATAATTCTGGATATAACATCTCGTTTGTATTCTCCGAAGTGGTGGTCAGAGTCGCCTACTTTCAACTAATCATGTATAAGTAGGAAAAGTCAAAGTCAAACCATTTATTTCAATTAATCCTAAATTAGACACTTTTGAAAAGGCAAATTGAATTGTCTACTTGTACTATTAAGTACCACTATACATAAGCGATAGAATAATTATGTGTATGCAAGCTCAACAACCATTGTAGGGATTACACTTAAAATGCTACTTTCTTATAGTTGGGGCATTACAAACGTGCGAACTGTCACAAGACATTTTTATCAAAGACCTTAGTACGAGTTTGTTTTACGTTGAACGAGATCTAAACGAGACCGCGTTCGGCCCTCTGATTGGCCGGCGGGAATCCATCAACCAATCAAACCGTTGAATATGCTCTCGTTTCGTTTTCGTTCAACGTGAAGCAAATTCGTACTAAGTGTCTAGATCTGTCGCTCACACTTATGCCGTGGCAGTTCCCACGTTTGTAATGGCCCAACTATTGTCAAATTCGATGCTTTTATCGAACATCAAAAACTGTATTTTCATCATCTATCTATAATTCATCAAATCTATAATTTTACTGTGTTGAAAAGTCAAAATAATTTATTTTTTACTGAGGAAACTTACGTAATATAATTTAAGAATTCCGAAGTTAGTGCCATTATTTAGGATTCTATTTAAAGATTGGCAAAACTATCTAAAGAGAAAAACCTAACGCACTTACACAAGGCATAATATAGGTACTGACCACCACCATCTTTTCTCAAATATTCTACAATAAAACGGCATAAAAATAAGTTAAATATGAACAACAAAAGACAGTTTAAAGTACCAAGAAAGCGTTAAATCTTGAGTAAAGTCGAGCGGATTCGTAAACCTTTGCTAAACAAAGTACTTAAGATAAAAGATCTTTGGAAATTCGAGCAAACTTAGATCAGATTTACCTACGTTTCAATTCGAGAGAGATTCGATCTGAAGTCTCAGAGATTTGAAAACTGTTGCCGGACAATGGCTCTTTGTGACAGGACAGTTGAGGGTCGAAAAGGGTTGCCAATTGCCAAGAGAACAGCTTTAGGGCTGCGAACTACTAAAAGAGTATTTACATTTAGCTATCTTGAGTCTTTCATTGTTGGGAAATTTCAAGTATTTTAGAAGAAAAAACAGGTTCATTATTTTAAATTAATATAAATAGCCTCGTTGGTCGAATGGTCGCAAGTGCGGCTACCGAAGAAGGAGTCTCGGTTTCGATTTTGAGGGTAACAAAGTCAAAGGTCAAACTATTACTGGATTTTTTCGGTTTTTCGAAAATGTCTTAGTAGTAACACGGAGTCTGAAATTGTGCATAGTTCATGGCAATAGGCTCACCTAGGTGAGCCTATTGCACTACTGCCATATGCACCTCTCCCCTTCGGGGATAAAAGCAGTGACGTTCCATATATAATATAAACAGAGATGATAACTTTATTGCAAGCCAACATGCTATGAGTAAGTACATCAGAACTTCGCATTCACTAACAAAATCTCACAGTCATGCAGCAATCAAGCAAATTGATTGATGGGATTACAACAATAATCCATTACGCAGTGTAGTCCTAGACTAGGTAATCAAACGGAACACGTTATGGTTAATATCCAGCTCATTGGTCGTTATCCAATTAGAGAGCGCATGTGATTGGACAATATTAAATGGTTTTGTATATCGGAGCTGGCCGAACGTGGCTAATTGATTGAATTGTCAGCAGCGCCAGATTGGGCACTATTCATACACCCTGTGTAGAAATTATGAATGTATGTCCATATGTCCAGCGTCCATAGAGGATTTATTGACTGTAAACTCGATTAGTGAATGTGGACGGTCATTTAGGTGCTATTGTATAGTTTTTGGACACAATTTCATATGTTGACTGACGATTTGATTTGTTTATTAAATTACCATGTGCTGATGGTTGGGACTAAGGGACTACACCTTTGGCAAAGACTGCAATCCACGACGTTTTGCCAAAAGTGAAAATCCTGTTATGTATATGAGTCATGGGCTCTTTATGGTGACTGTTTTTTTTACGCTTTTACTTAAGTATCCATATATAAGCATAACTTAAACTAAATATGTACTTTTCCATAACCCATACATCTGCAATTGTTTGAGAATTCCAATCCATTTACCTAATTCTTTAGTAAAACAAAGCAGTCCTTAATACCACTTTAGCTCGACTACTTCGAAAATTATTAGTTTGCGGCCAAACTGTACCGTTAGTGGTAGTTATGAGGGAACAGCCAATCATTTTCTTTGCTTTAACCCTTTTGAAAGTTTTTCATAAATATTCAAGACTGTTAACAAACATACGTGCTGTGCCTAACTTTGGTATTAAGCCCTATTAAATGTATTGGTACAAAAATGTATCTTTGTAAACTATTAAGTTATTGTGCAGTTTTGTTACTAGGTAATAATATCATATCATATCATCATAGGAGCAAGGAGACCGTATGTATTTTCTATCTCGTTAAGAATATAATGCCTTTGCGGCTTTGTATTGGAATTTCTCTAAATCTATTATACCCATAACCGAAATGGACAGTTCCTAAAAACCTCAAAACAATGAAATAACAACGTTGTTTAACAGTAAAACAAACTACAAGCGGAGAAACTTAAACGATTAAAACCTCCTTGGTAAACTTAATAACGTAGTCTATGTCGTCACTATACGGAAGCTATACAAACTCTTTACTTGAGAACTTCACTTCAATCTTCGCTGGTAAGCCGGTATTTTAAGTGGGCCGAAAGTTTTAAGAAAAAGAAACAAGAATTACAACAGTCTGGCGAAATTCATGAACAATTTCTGATGTTGCCGTCTCAACTAACATAATGTTATGATAAGTTATTTAAAAAAGAAATACCGTCCGATTTGAGAATCTCCTCTTTTTTGGGAAGTCTGTTAAAAAGTGCATTTTAACTTTTGATTTTAAGTTTCGCGAATGAGGGATACATGTTTTTCAACCATTACCTGGTGAGCAAATAAAACAATAGCCCCCATTAACGAGAGCGTATCTGTATTCACCATCGATCATTAAGCACATAGAGTTACTTAACACAGTTTAATCTAATTCAAATACTTTCCGAAAATTAAGTTCCCCGTGACAAATTCCATTTTATCGTCTCAATCCACTGAAAAAACTGACGTACTTCAATTTAAAAACTTGCTAACACCATACCAGCACAAGTTGCCGTATTAACTTAAACCCTACTTGTCTAAGTATACGTTAAATTATTCAAGATACCCTCACTTCAGCTTAAAACTTTGCCAGAGGACTCACAAGCTGTAGTGGCTGTAGGTAGCGAAGTACCAGGGACTCAGAAGTAGTTGGAAGTCTTCTGCATCAACATTCACGATGGGATCCCAAAGTATTACATATTCTTAGCGACTCTTAAAAATAAAAGTTTTAAAACAACTTAGTGTAAGACAAACGAGAAAAGGATGCAACCGTCAGCTTGGTTGAAATACTTATTGGAGTTTTTTTTATATTTACAACATTACAGTTTTGGAAATATCATCCAATGACTTCTGCCGTATTGAGTAAGGCGAGAGGGAATGTCAGACTAAAAACCACTCCGTTCCTAAAAAAGTAGGCACCCCGTAAGGTCTTCCGCGGCTACGTATTGTGCATTAGCCCTACTGGGCCTCATCTATGATGGTCTGATGACTCATTGAGACGCGCCGTACGCTCGAGTTTGGTTCAGGACAAGCGACAAGCTAACCTTGCTCTCCGTCTGCAAAACCGGGCTTACGGTGGCCGGAGATCGTCTAGCGATCCCCAACGCCTGTAGTGTCTCCTGTGACGCGTCAGCTGGGGTGTTAGGAGGTTTGTCCCCTCACGCGCCCCAACACATGTGTTTAAGAAAATCATTTGGCGTATATGTAAAATATTTAACAGAAAAGATAGGCTAGTATTTACACGTACTATTGGACAGCCAAACTCGCTAACTACAATATAATTGATAAATAACATTAATTACAGAGTACAATACTGTAGAAACCATTACGAAAATATAACCATTAGTAACCAACGGACGAACTTATAAGGCCTTGGAATACATCAAACATAGATATAGTTTAACAAACAATTAGCCGTTAATGACACACTGAAGTTCAAAACTAGTTAAAATTCAACCCGTGTATCGACTTGTCACTGACAAGGGAAACCGAACACAAATTAAATAATTCAAGCATACCCTTATAAGCTAATGTTGTATTTGATTAGACAAAGAAGATTCTTATTAAGCGTGTGTATGGTTTTAAACACTTTATCTTGTTTAATTATATCTAATTTGGGAGTTTGCTCAGTCGAAAATTATTTCGACTTTTCTATACAATAGAATATTCAAAAATAATCACACTTTCATTTCATAGATTTGATGATCTGCATAATATATTTTCGATTTTTCTAGCTAATTTTATAGAAATAAGACTCCAACTTAACGTAATAATCTAATGACGTCATTAAACGCACTATTTCATACAGAATTCATGGATAATATCGTTTTTGACGTTACGAAAAAAGTATGGGATTTGTCTAGTATAATACCCTATCATTCTTAAGTGCAATGTCAATTGCATTAAATTATTCACAAATACATTTTAATAAGTTGACTTCCCAAACATGTTGCATAAGTTAATTGTTCATCCTTAGGGATGAACAATGATATCTATCTAATATCATCCTTAGGGATGGACAATTAACTTCACCACATTTAGATGTGGTGACTTAAACCCTGTATTGGGGAATATAAAATCCCAAAAATAAGTATTTCTTTGACACAAAGTATTCCATTTCTAGTCTACAAAATAAGTCAAAGACGACAATCAATTACATTGATTTTCTATTTCAAACCTTACCTTTATGTAATTAGAATATTTATTTGAACTGTCGAGCTGACATCAAAAACTAGGAGCACACGGATAGCAATATTCAATGAGACGTAAAAATCTCGTGATAAATTTGATATCAAAGGAGATTTATTCGAGTCCTGCTTTAAAATCAATCGAGTTGCGATTAATCGTTTGGAAATACATCGAACGGTTGGGTGCGTCCGGAGCGAAGAGTTATATCTGTGTCTTCTGCTTTGATTCAAAGTCTTACTGCCGCATTCAGACATGTAATGATTACTTAAACTATTCCTTAGTAACGATTTTGTATCGAAAACAACTGCTAAGGACTTGGTTAAGTAACCATTAAATGACTCTGAGTACGGCGGTTAGATTTATCTGGTTTCAGTCTTTGACTATCTTAATGGGATAAATCCCGCCACAATCCCTCATACCACTGCAATTCCTATAAGCTAGCTTCTACGGTAGATACAACCATGAAAACACCGGAACGTTCAAGTCCGACGCGTCCTAGGGACATGAATGACTGTTTTGGATCCCGTAACGAAATAAATCATTCATTTAAAATATGAAAATTGCGAAATTATCATCAAAAACCGCCACGTTCCATTTTAGGGAAGTGGAGGGTTAAAAAGCGACGAAAAGTAGCCAATATCTCTCTCCATACCTTTAACTATCTTCACATGAAAAATCACGTCAAATCGTCGTTCCGTTTTGCCGTGGAATACAGACAAACAAACAGACATTATAATATTAGTATGAAATACATTTGGTTGGATTTTACGAGTATTTTTGCCATGCATTACAAAACTTCCTTAATTCAGCTGTCAGAAAGCTTTTTAGTTACAGTTACAGAGTGATTTTAAAATTAGTCACAGATTAACATAACGTTGTCTGTTATTCTCCGCAACGGGGTAAGCAGAGGTGTGAACAAATACATACTTTTTACCGACTTCAAAAAATTGAGGTTCTCAGTTTGACCTGTTTACATACCTGATTTTGATGTGGTTTTCAGCGTAGTATTTTTAAATTTAGGTGAAGAATTTAGGGATATTACCTGACTTAAAAAAATGGAGGCGGTAAAAAAATTGAAGGCGGATGTTTAAAAAAAAAGATTGTAGTTTTTTTACAGTTTCTGACCGACTTCAAGAAATAATTCTGTTTAACCTGTACATATGTATTTTTGTGCGTGATTATCTCACGATTGGTCGAATTGATTTTAAGACGATTTTCAGAAAAAAAAATCTTACAATTAGGAGCAGTTTTTAGTACGTATATTAATGGACTTTGAAAAGAGGAGGTTAACGTTGGGTTTTTGAAACGTAGTTCACAAAAAAATATTCGTGAAAGAAAAGTAACTTATTTTGTTCATACACAATCCATTACAAAAATAAAAATAGGGATAATAACTATTAATTAATCTAACGTTATTATTTTTTACTTAAGTACCGTAAAAGAAAAAAAACATAGCGGGCACAATAGTAAACTTCATGAATTAAATAAAACACAAATGTATGTTTAAACATAGAATTTAAATTTAAATAAAATGTATATTGTAGTGAACTATTGATAGCTCTACCGGATGACAAGTTATACATATTCATTACACAATATCTTTTTTATCAACGTATACATAATTTAATGGTATTTAAAAATACCCAAGTGTAATCATTGTTTAATATAACTATTAATATTGGTACTAAGCTTGGCCTATCGTAAAATAAATATGAATAAAATAAAAAAACTTACCGAAACTTTGTATAGATTCTATGTAGGCGAAAATTAGCACCAACGTTACAACTGAAACAATATCACAAATAAAAATTAAAAATCTAAAATAACACTTACAAAAACTGAAAAATAAATCAAGTAAAATGTAATCTATTTCATATTATCAACACATTAATATAAATCTTTAAAATTTACAACTGATTTATGTGATATTACTCTTAAAAATCGAAATATTACACTGAAAATACCGATCGTACCTCTCGCGTACATATTGGCGGGAAAATTAGCAGCGGAGGGCGTGCACCACCCCCGCGTCTCAGATGAATACTGACGACCGAAAGGCGAAACGAAAACCGCGTAACTTTTTTACGAGTTCACAGTTACATCAAGACATAATCGCATACAGCCTATTATGTGAAACGGTAAAGGATTTATTAACGTTAACCACTCTAACGTCCATGGATAGCACGGTATCCAAAAAAAGGAGCGTCATACGTCCATGGATACTATAGTTTCCAAGGTGACGAGTTCTGTTTAACTCCCTCTAGTTTAAAATACGGTCTTGTTTGGTGAGTTTTGACTGATTATCTATACAGCTGAATAAATTGTTCGACGAAAAAATAAGACATGGCGTTGTAATATGCTTTGACAAACAAAATATAATTTTTTAAAGTTAGTTGACTCGTTTTTGAAGTGTTTTTGTGAGTTCCAACAATTATGTCGTAAATACTACAGTTTTGTTTAATTCATCTTGCAAGTGTTATACATCAAAATAAACTAGAAGATTTGTGCTTTACGATGATGTATAAATATCACAGTTTTAGCTGATAAATCTAGTCTAATTTTAACTTCAAACGATTGTTGTTTCGAAAAAAATGGCCGGTCTGGTGTTGGCCACTTTTAGTTTTGTTTATACATATTTTACATACTTTGCATTACAATAGTATATAAAATATCGAAATACATTTCGTAATAAGCAAAATAATATATTTTTCAAAGAGAAATATACTAAATTCATTGAAGATTCCATAATAATGTCAATGTGTTCCTCAGGTTTTTTGATGTGTAAAATTACGAGTAGTGTTTTCTTTCGATTTAATTACAATACTTAGAGTTAACCGAATATAATCATATATACATCAAAAGAAAGGGTAATGAGTCTAGTTTGTTGTAAAAATATTTTATTGATAAAATATGCAATAGTTGTGCCGTATATTCTAAAAAGGTAGAAATAATTCTGTTTTTTTTCTGTGTTTCATGTTTAACCCGTTTTATTGTATTTTAAAGATTAACTAAAGATTTAAAAAAATCGTTAAGATTGATCAGTATTCTTCAATCTTTTTTTTGGTATTCTTTTCTTTATTCTAGGCATTACGGTTCAGTAGCTATATAGGTTTTTTGTTACGACGAACTTGCGAGTCGCGCGCGGTTCGGATGCCGTGCGCGGCTGGACGTTAGAGAGATAAACGGTCGCGCGGGCCGGACGTTAGAGTGGTTAAGAGAATTTAAGCATTCTTTTCTTTTGTTTAAAATACGGTTTAATATGGTGTATGTTTACGCTAAATACACGAAAGATTGGTGATCAATTATACTTATTTTATTTTAGGACGATATCAAGTAGATATTATAAAAATACTTGTTTAAGTAAAACTTAAGTAAATAACAACATAATTAAAATCTGAACGACGTTTGTTACGTTGCGCTGTGGTGACTGAAGTCTAATCACTTGAGGTTTGAATTTCAATTTGCTCTCAGAACTGTTTTTCCGATAGAAAAAGCAGTTTATTACAGAAAGAAAATGTCAGAAACAGTTCTGGGCTTGTAGTATATAAAGACCTTATAAACTATAATAACAAATTAAGATTGTTGGAATATCTTATATATCTTACTTAAACCAGTCCTTAGCAATTGTTTTCGGAACAAAATCGTTACTAAAGGAATAGTTTAAGTAATCATGAAATGTCTTTGTGTGTGGCAGCTAGTCACTCAGAAGCAGCGGCGGCCTTACCCATTGCGAGGCTCCGGGCGACAGGTCTTTGCGAGGCCCTTTGTCCTTCGTAAAAAGTATGTGATGCGAAAGTAGGTCTGGTTGTTTGGTTTAGGTACTGTTATGTTTGACGAGAAATACTAAAGTTATCTATACATATAATAAAATCGTAGAAAAGTGCTGTCTGTACATTGAAAATAAAAATTAAAAAAATAGCAGGGGTTATTGTTATGTCGATGTCGAACCCAAAAATGTAATTAACTTTTTTTTTGTCTGTTTGTCTGTTTGTCTGTTTGTCTGTTTGTCTGTTTGTCTGTTCGTCTGTGCGCGCTAATCTCAGAAACGGCTGATCCGAGTTGGATGCGGTTTTCACGAATATATTGTGGGATGCTTAAATTTACATTTAGTGTTTGTTTCATGTCAATCGGTTCATAAATAAAAAAGTTATGTCAAATTAAAGAATCACGTCGAACATTCTATGCTTATACCATTAATCTCCGCAACTATTTGACGGATTTGGTTGAAATTTGGTACAGATATAGTTTAGAACCTTAGAAAGGACATAGATATATTTTTATTTCAAAAATAAAAAAATAAAAATAAGAAATAAATTATTTATAAATAATTCTATGTCGATCGTTACACGACTTCGGTTCATGTTATTGTTTTAATTTATCGAAAAAAAGTAAATAAATAGTAAAAAGGTATGAAAAAAATAATATCAATATAATAAAACATTTAGTACAAAGAAAATGCTCTAACGGAGTATAGATAATTCTATGTCGATCGTTACACGACTTCGGTTCATGTTATTGTTTTAATTCATCGAAAAAAGTAAATAAATAGTAAAAAGGTATGAAAAAAATAATATCAATATAATTAAACTTTTAGTACAAAGAAAATGCCCGAACGGAGTATAAATAAATAATCCAAGTTGTCTTTATCCTCGATAGATGGTGTTGGGATCGAAATAGATCGCGCTATGGTTTCGTTACATTCATTTGGTTGGGTATCGGTACTATCGTAGAAAAAGTGTATTATCAGTCGTATGATTATTTGTCTGTAGTGGTCCTGCTGTTTCGTATATTCTAAATTGGTTTCGTTGTATTTGTCAATTAATAAGTTTATTTGTTGGGTTTTCCTGGTTTTTTGGTTAAACTATTTGACGTAGGTTTAGTTTGATATCGATTATTAGTAGTTACTGTAGTTAGTTTTTTTAATAAAATTGTAAGTCTAATTTATAAATTAATTAGATTAGATTTAAGTCGTTTCTTTTAAATTATTTAGTTTAAGCTTGGTTATTATAGCATAGAGGATAGGTTGTAATATAGTTTCTTTTTTAATTGTTATAAATTCGTAATTCGTAGCTTTCTTTAGTTTTAAGTTAGTTTAAGTCCGTTTTTAAACTATTTTTTCAATGCCCTAAGTGAGTATACATCTATTAAATTCAAACGCAGAGCTCATTATGTTGATTTTTGAAGAGTTCCCTGGAATATCTTCCACATCTCATTTTTGAAGAGATCCCGCGAGATCGGGAACTATGTGGTTAAAACCAAAAATTTGCCGGAAGTCACTATTCCACGCGAACGAAGTCGCGGGCAAAAGCTAGTACAAATAAATAAATTTTGAGTTTTAAAAGATTTTACTTTGAAAGATTTGCAAAATTAACAAATACAGAGATGATACATTTTAAAATTGATGTTTGCGACTTTTCCTAAGACTAAAATTTTTAATTAAAACAGAATAATCTAACTAGTCTCAGCACGGGGTCAAATCGGGCTATTAACTTTACTAAATCTATAAAGTTGCCGCTTGTCTCACTCGAATCACACATATACAATGTGATAGGGGTGGGACTTCTAACCCGTTAAGGCTGAGTACTACATCTAATTTTATCGACAAAAAAAATAATATGGAGGGTTGAACCCCTAATTGAAAATATTGGAAAATACTAAACTGGTAAAAATTATTCACAAATAATTTTTTTTCTCACCAAAACATTATCAAACATATGAAAAAAGTAATGAATTAGTTAGCCAAGGTTATTAGCTACCGTTTGTTGTTTTTTTTTTGTTTCTACGACGCATACAACCTTTGATATCAAAAAAAGTAAAAAAAATATTAAAATAGCCATAACTTTTAGGGGGAGGGGATTCGACCCCTTCGACCCCCGACTTTTGTCGATAAAATTAGAAGTAGTACTCAGCCTTAACGGGTTAGAAGTCTCACCCCTATCACATTGTATATACATAGATGTGGCTATACAACACCTAGACGCATTCACAAATTGGCTCGATAATTATCGAGAAAATGGTTTTCAGTCATCTCTTGTAACAGCGAGAGAGAGGGAAAATGAGATTGACAGACAGTTTAAAGAAGTCAGAAGACGACGTAAAAAAAGGCATTTTGATAATGAAGGGAAAGATGAAGTTCATGAATTGAATGCGGAAGAGATTTTCAAAATAAACTATTTTTATGTTATTGTCGACAACGTGCGCGCAAGCTGTCATCCTAGGTTTGAGGCACTTAAACACCATGAGAGCATATTTGGTTTCATGTATAATACAAAAAGATTAAAGGAAATCAGTGATAGTGAACTTTTGAAACGATGCAGCGACTTGCAAATATCTATGACAGTAATGATGTAATCATGTGATATTGATGGACATGAATTGTACGAAGAACTGAATATGTTCATTCGTGTGTATGAAGGAAACGACGACATTATCTCGGTGCTGAAATACATAATAGAAAAAAAATTAACCGAAGTTTACCCCACTATCGAAATAGTCCTGAGAATTATTGCCACCACACCTGTTACAGTTGCGTCTGCTGAAAGGAGTTTTTCGAGGCTTAAAATCATTAAAACATATTTGAGGAATTCGATGACACAAGATCGGCTTTCAGCCCTTGCTATTCTTTCCATCGAAAATGACGTAGCTCATTCGTTAGATTATTCTGTTAAGAGTTGACGAACGAAATGAATCGCGGGGATGCCCCGAGAGATAGAATAGCAGAACATTAACTGTCTCGACTCCCGAGCTGACCCGAATGCTATACGATTAAAAAACAGATCTTCAAGTATTTTGAGGCGCGATATTCAAGTACTATCAATTACACTGTTAGAAATTTCTATTGTAATTTTGCAACAAATGCGTTGGAAGTACACTGCCAAGACATTATTGTAAAATTAAAGCTGTTTTAGTAATTTTAATGGAATTAGTTAAGTAACTAACTTTATTTTAATTTACCGCTATGTTATAACCTGAATAAGTAATTAAGGATCAAAATAAAAAGTTAAAAAAAAATCTATATTTTTTTAAATTTGCTTGGGTTGTGTAGCGCGAGGCCCTTGCAAGAGCGAGGCCCCGGGCGATTGCCCTGTTCGCCACCCCCTAAGGCCGCCTCTGATCAGAAGTCATACACTAATAGGCATTTTAAATTACATTGATACTCCTCCCATCAGAAAAACAAACACATCAATAATGAATACAGAACTCGTTATTAAAAACCAAAGCACTCAAAAACACTCAAAGGCTCGACTAGTTACAAAAAAAAAGCAAAAATATTTATGGAACGCGACAGCAAAATCAATCTCAGTGATTGGCTCAACACAATATCTCCTGTCTATACAAATTGTGGTTTTTCAATCTCCAAGCTCTATTGAATGCACAAACAACGATTGTGGGGCCCGAGGCCGAGGGCACTCCATGTAGTCTATGCAACCCCGGTAATTAGTCTGATGGTAGCTTGAACCCAAGCGACGGTGCTCATAAATATTGGAAAAATTCACGCAAAAACTACTTCAAATGCAGTAGTAATTTTAGATTGATTGCGCGAGGTTATTTCTTGAAGACTTACTAATTTAAAATGCGAGTTTTTTAAGGTTTTTTGTGCAGAAATTGTGGTTCGCTTGCTTAAGGTTAAGTATGTATACTAGGCATGAACCACGGCCTTAGTTTTCGTGATGGATTATTGATGGCATTATTTCTCACTTTGACTTTCAACATAAATTCCTTTTCTTGTTTTCACGTTAACTTACGTCTTCTCTACTCAAATTTTTGCCATGTTTCGTGCCGAGTATTATACATAAACTTAGAGGTTTATCTGAAAGAGGGACGAGGTATTATACACATCAATACATACATACATACATACATATGTCGTTTGGCCAAGTAATAGGTTCTTTGATTGCATTATTATCCCGGGAATAGAAAATTAATCTGCTGAAAGAATGAGGGTATAACAAGACTAAGAACGACTGTAAACCTACATACATAAGACACTTAGTATAAATGAGTAGTATTAATGAATAGGGATTATAAAGACTGACCGAAGCAATAAAACAACCAATCTTAAAAAGCAAAATAAACTCCAAATAAGAAACAAAAATTGAATAAGAGACTCGGTTCCCATTCAAGAAATAACAAAGTAAACTCAGCCAAATACGTTAAAAGAAATGTATTTAGGAAAGTTTCTCCAACCAGCAATAAGAGGAACGCTTGTAGAGATTGGTACAATAAAATATTAAAATTATTTCTCGTCCGACGTCTGCAGTTACTGATGGCACTATATTTGTATCTTTATAGTCTGCTTTATGTCTCTGAATAAGTAAACCTCGAGGGTATAAAATGTCGAAGGCAATGCTACTAAAATACTGAATCTCTATCTATAAATAAGAGTTCATTGCACAGACAAAAAAAACCTAATATGTACAATACCTACTTTTAGCAGAAAGAGTAAAAAATATAGAATAGCAAGTCCCAAACAAAACGTTTCTGTTCGTTTATTCAGAAACCCAATTGTAGACTACGATTCAGAAAGTCAAAGATTGTATTGCATTCGAATTTATTTTTATCGTGAGATAAATTCTGCATGCTATGTACACCTGTACCTACCTGTATAGGTACGCTGGAATCGTACGGACTTTAAATGGGCTCGATTTTCTTCAAAAACAGATTTAGACATGATTTGCATAGAACGCCAGCATCTACTGTCACCGTACATCAATCTTTAAAAACTTTGATACATAAGAGGTCCTCTATTTTGTATTATTTATGCAGACAGACAGATTGTGCTAATTTTTTGTGAAATTAATCATCATATCACATCAACACTCTATACTTATTATAGGCTAGGCCACTGCTGACCGAAGGCCTTTTCTCACACGGAGGAGATTTGAGCATTAATCACCACGGTTGCTCAATGCGGTTGGCGATTTCCCAGGTTTCAGTAATTAACTTAGGTATCTGCAACACTCATTGTGCAGATTATCAATAGATTTCTTTATAATAATTGTGTTAAGGCTACAATAATTTTAATGGAAGCTGAGCATCGACATATTAGATACGAGTACTAGTGACTTCGTACAAGCATTTCATCTCAATGAAAACACATTACCTGCACAGTCGTTCACAAGAAAATGGGAGCAAAACTCAAATGGCTTTTAGAAGTACCTTAAAGAATCTCAGTTGAAATGTCCAAGATACACGGGTGCACAGTAAAATAAAGTTAGTTACGAAATATTAGATATATTTTACGAGATGGGTCATAACAGGTACCGACCGTTTCAAGTTGTGAGTCGCCGCTTGGGTGTTCCTAGATGTTATAAATCAGGATAAGAAAGCAACAATTTATTTATTCGACCTCCATTTTAAAACCTTTTTTGGATTTCAGATCCTTCCACTATCCACCACATTTTGAGAGCACTAGATAAATGAAATAAAAAAAAATAAGTTTCAAAACCAATACGTATTTGTTCTTGCACACACAACAAGATATTTTTTATCGATTCATCATGACAAAGAGCCGGTAACACCAATGCCTTTTGGGGGAAGGAGAGAATTATCCAAAGACTTCTCCCGTCTTGGGCGAGGCGAGAGGGAGTGTCACTCTTACTGACTAAAAACCACCCCGTTCCTACTCCTGCTCTTCGTGCCGGAGACCCGCTGTATAGTCCGCAGTTACGGATCAGGCATCAGCTCTGCTGGGCCATATCTGTGGTGGTCTGACGGCTCTTTGAGGGTTACGGGGTTCTAATCAGGCGGCAAGCTACTCTAGCTCGCCTTCCGCAGACCCGCATTTACGGTAGCCGGAGATCACAATAATGACAAAGCATACAATTTCAAATAATAACACAATTTCTCAGAGAGATCAGTTTTATTTCATTTCTGAACAAGTTATTGTATAAACTAGGATGTCAATTATAATACTAAACCATTGTTATCTATGATCTAGATATTCACAATGAGCTGAGAATACTAAGATGATACTAGGAAATGTAGAAAATCTCATTGTATAGCACTAACACACTACAATATTAATTATGGTACTTTGTTCGTTTTTCTCATAGCTTGGTCGATATAATATATTTCTGGTAACTGTTACGACTATGCCACTAATCCGGTTAAACATCGACTTCTGGAAAACCTTGTATACATGTAACCAAATAGACAAACCTCACCTTTTTTGGAAATCGGATAAAAACGAACTTTTATTAAAAACAGAATGAAGTCCTATCCTATTTCAATATGATCCAAGAACGCCTATGACCGAGTCTCAGAGACATAACAGTTGACGACACCACCAAGACGATTGCCAGACCTCAAGAGGGGGCGAGGTTCGTTCACGTTCCACGAGAAAATGCTATATTTTAGCACCGCTCCTTATAACGGGACCCTTGATTCAAAAATGTCACCATTTAACTTACTTCTTATTTAATAGCGGTACGTGAAAGTGCCATTGGTGCTGTTAATATCGGGAAGATTTTTTTCTGGTTTTAGAGTCACAAGGACCAATACGTGACTGTGGTACATTTAGTTTTACTAAACGTTGTTTATTTCTTAATTACTTCGTTAATGTCACGCCTGTTATCCCCGAAGGGATGGGCTGAGGTGCACATTACGGCACGTAATGCCGCTGTAATATGTATCTACACCCACTTTTCACCATTTGTGTTATAAGACCCATGTAATATTAATTCTTGTTTAATAATGTATTTATTGCTTTACTGTTGCACAAACAAACATGCCATAGGAGTCACTAGTGACAGACGTTAACGGAGAATTTGCCTACAACAGTTTTTTAATTAGTAGAAAAGCTTAACCAACGTATTAATAATTATTCGTTTACAGAATAAAATTTAAAAATTGGTTTACTATTACAAATTTTAAACGATGGTACGCTGCAAAATAGCAGCGCTATTGTATGTGAACAAACTGCCCGGCTTTCATCAAATTACTGGCATAATTATGATTGGCCGATTGTCAGGCGTGATTACGGCGACGTGTATTCCGATTTCCAAAAATTCATAATACATAACAAGTACAAACTTGTTATGTATTATGAATTGTGTGTGTATTATTGGTATGTCCTACGAAAGGGTACGATTATTTGCCGAACCGTAGTATTGCACTATTCGCGACCCGCCCCAGCTTCGCATGGATGCAATAGTGATATATTATGCATGTATTATACATATGAACCGCATCAAAATCAGTTGCGTAGTTATAAAGATTTCAGCATACAAAGGGACATAAGGACAGAGAAAGCGACTTTGTTTTATACTAGTTATGTAGGTAACCTAACCAAATAAGGCCTATGCCCCAATAAAGCCTATTTTGAAAATTTCCCTCTTCCCGATGTCAAATGGTCGCCAAAGTTTGTAGAAGTGTGCATGCACATTACTTAACTAATTTGAGCACAGCAAGCAACCCGTGCCGCGATTATGTTGGAACCTACAGACGAAAACAATCACGACGTGGAGCGCACTTTAGTTTTTATAAAATTCGAGTAGCGTAAACTGTTAGTATTTTTATATTTATCAGTATACGACGTGCCGTGTTTGGTCTGTATGACAATTACACATTTAGCCATCTCCTCACATTAGTGAAATAGCTATAATATCGGTGTATTTCATATAATCGTTGTTTTGTTTACCTATGTGCCATGCCCTAATAAAGCCTACTAAAAAAACGTGTAGGCCTTATTACGGCATAGTTGTTTTTCAGTTATTTCATAGAAAACGGATCACCAGCTTCTGTCAAAAAGAAAGCCAATGGATTTTGCAAAAGATGCAAAACGCTGTTAAAATGGTAGAAACGGGTAAACGGGGTGAATAGGTACAGAAAAGGGGTGATTGGATATCGGGAAATTCTTCATAGTATCTATTCACCCTTCGAATTTTATGCACCCTGTTTTACCCGGTAGGCTGCTGCAGCCAGATATAACTTCCAAAGAAGTGGTTCAGCCATCAACCATCTAAAGAGTGGATCGACTACACGAAAGCTAGGTCGGTCGCTAAATTGGCTACAGAACAAGAAGTTGTTCTCATTCATTTGACTGATGCTGGGGTACCGATGACTTCAAAGATGTTACATGGGTATTACATGATGAGAAACTCGTTTAGCCTGATGTATAATGACCAAAATTAATTAATAAGATCTCATTACATTTATTATAAGCATTGACAAAGTTTTGTTATAATTAAGAAGTTGAATACTTACTAGTTTTTATTGAGGCCTTATTAAGACATAGGGTTCCCAATAAGGCCAAAGTGACACTTTAGTTATTTGTGTTTATAAAATTGAAATTTTTGTTTCTAAAGCCATTTTGATTCCATTATTACAAAGTTTAATAAATAAATATAAGATTTTGAAATTATCAGCCCATTGTCATTTTAAACCTACGAGCTAGGCGGTAATAAAAATAAGGTAGGCCTTATTTGGTTAGCTTACCTTAATAACAGTTGGTAACGTAGTATGCCTTTCGTGAGACTTAACGAGGAACTCAACTAGTCTCAAGCTATGCCAGAGGCTCATATTCATGAGCGGTATAGTCGAGTTTTTCGTCAAACAGTTAGTTGAGTAAACGGATAACCATAAATACCATAATAACTAAATTGATAAGGTATTTGTAACAAATAAAACCCTATAAAAGATGCTCACATTAAATAAAAAATAATAAAAGAAAATTAAAACAACACAATAATCCATATTCCACAAACCATTCAAAATTGGAACGCAATTCTCAAAAAATATTGCCATCCAAAAAAAGAACTGACGAGAATTCCACACAAATAAAAAACGTTGTTAGTTAACAGAACTCTTTGCATAATTATTGACGTGGATTTAAAAGAGTTGGTTTATTTGATTGCGAATGGAGTGCAAGTCCACCGAGTTGAATCAGTGTACACCAGTTAATAGCTTACGTGCATATTGCATCGGTTCCATTCCCTGATTGGCTTTTTAAGTGTCTCTACGCTGCGCCGTCCCAACGATTTCATTCTGTTTTTTTTTTCCACTATTGTGTTTGTGTTTATGGAATTGGCTGTTTGAAGATTGGTGTTGTCTTTTTTTACAGTAATTGCAGCAACGATTGTGTTCATATTTGAATGCTTCGTTTTATTGTGTTTGTTTATAGGTTGAAAGTATGGATTCGTATTTGTTTTCGTGGAATGCCAAAAAATATGCAATAACTATCTTATAAAACATTAGAAATTGTCACGCCTAGGTATATCGTAACTCTTTAATTGTCATACCACAGCCAATGAAATTACTTTTTCAAAGAGTTTTCTCGACGTCTACCAACTCTGTGGCAACTACGCAACGTCTACGAGACTAACATAGCGGCTCTAAACATAGCATTAACACTACACAGTGCTACTACGCAGTAACGTAGCTACAACGAGTGAGGTACTACGTAACTGCTACGAGCTACTACGTAGGTACAACGAACGAGCTAGTACGCAGCTACTACGAGCTACTACGAGCTACTACACAGCTACTACGCGCTACCACGCAACTGCTACTCGTGCAATTTACGCGACAAGCGTATTTTTTTTATTATTTAGTATTCAAATTGCTTTGGTGTAACGAAAATTAGTAATAGGTGTTTTTATAATTTACTAGAGTTAGTTAAAATATATGGATAAAAATACGCAACGTTTTCCCCAGAGTGATTTTGGACAGACAAGGGAATCAAACCCAAGCAAGGGGTCACCGGGGGGGGGGGCTGTATCGTACTAAAAGTAAATTATTTATTATTAAGTTTATTATAACTTTTGTGCCACATACTTAATTAATTATTACTAAATTATTAATTAATTTCCAAGCATAGCATGGAGATTAAGTGTCCAAACCCTTCTTTTGTAAAGGAGACATAATCGAAAAGCCGAAAAAAGCCCAGCAATGCAGTGGACTCTCACAGATTGTTAATGGATATCATGCAATTCTACCCATCAATCTTTTTTGATTATACATAATAATAGTCGTATAGAGATACAACTATTATTATATAATATCTTCAATATTTAACTGGGTTTAAAGGGTTAATGGACAAGAACATTGCACATTTGGTAATATTACCTATGTGATATAATTGATCATCAAAGGACAATCTAAATGTAGTCATCAATGCTAATATAGTGAAGTTAAAATAAGATGTTTGTTTGAACATCCAGTCTGCAGAACTTATTAAGTACTTTTATTTTATTTTATTTTATGTAGTCCATTTACCTATAAAGGAGGTAGGCTACAAAGCTTAGATTCGAGGGACTTTCAAGCTACTTAGTTTAATTAAAGAAGTAGGAAATCTCGTATCGGAGACCAATATCCTAGTTTTTGTTAAGAGAATGAGTAAGTAAGTAGATTTTAAGGCTGGTGGTCCAATAAATGATATTTTTCTTTAAAATTAAAACATTATACACAAATACGTACTGCGCAATCTATGAATATATTACAATATACAAGGAAAAAGGTAATTTAAAGTTATCAAAACTTTTTATAACCTCTATTAGAGTTTCAAAACTGTATTTTAAATTAAAGACTAAAAGCAAATGTGAGACATATTAATTATTAGTAACTTTCCACTTTTTAAAACGAATATTTTATTGTAAATCAGGAATAAACATCAATAGGTAGCAAATGTTTGCACTTGCCGTTTATTGATAAACAAAACAAGTATTTTTGGATGTTAGTATCTAAGACTATTACAATACGTACCCAAATTCATTGTAATAGAAGCACTAACTTCAAGACTTAGACCGAATTTAACTACTTTGTTTGTTTTGATTAAATAAAACTGTTTATTATAACTTTTCGGTAAAATGAAGGCATTCCATTGCATTTAGTTAAAACTATAATACAGTTCGAATAAAAGAGAAAACATATACGAATTTCTAAATGCGCAAAAGAGATAGAAACTACATAATGCTTCGAATCGAACTGAGAATACACCATAATCCGTCAGTTGTGTCAGTGTCAAGACGGTGTCAAAAGGTTGATGACATTTTATAATAGTGCAGCCAAGTGTATAAATGAAATGTAAATTAGTAGGAAATATAATTACATAGTCGATTTTATTTCTATTTATACGTTTAAAATGGATTTCATTGTAATCGATATTAAAACGATTTTAGTACCCAGTATTTTTTTAAAGTAAATCAAGTATTTATGCTTTCTTGGACCCGCAATGGTATAAAGTGGTGCACACCGGTATAATGTAATGCTACTATAATGCTAAAAAAACACGGAAGACCAAGAACATGAAATCTGGTGTGAAGAATAAAAATAACATACAACTTTACGGAAACATCGTATCAGAAACTGGAGGGCGTGAGAAGGACATCACCTCATGGATCGCTTAAGTCCGAGCTACTTTCGCACAGCTGAGACCGGTCTGGCTGTCACGGAAACTGCCTCGAAAGATTAAGTTCAAAATTGTGTGTTCAAAAACGTGGAAGGTTACCAATGACATCTCCTGCCAAATTCAAGATTTTCATCAACTGATGCTTACGTCGCATCCTCGGTATTTACTGGCCCGACTGTCCGAGACCATTTCCAATGTAGAGATATTTGAGATAAAGCGAAACTCCGATCTTCGATCTTTTTTAAAAAAATCCGAAACCTCACACGTTCTCCTAAAATCTACCTTTTTTTAAATCCGAATCACAAAAACCTTAAAATACTTTACCTCATACTCAGAAATCGAATCTGCTACCACTCGACTAACGAGACAGAGCCATAGTATAAAATAGTGAACTGCGCACATCACTATTATTGACATAATCAGTTGTCATTAAGAATTACGATGTTGTTTACGTTGATCAGATAATCGTAGTTTTTTCACAAGTCCGTATATCTACGTACTTTATCATTCCCATATATTATCTAGTTTAAATTCCAATATACAAGAAATTATTTTAAGTTGCCAGTAGATCGTCACAAACAACTTTATACACTACGCAAGTGAAAGTTATCCACTAGTTTCTGGTTTTGTTCAGTCATTACTTTCGGCCGTTAATTGCACTTGATGTTCTCGAAGTCTTGATAACGAGGAACTGATTAAGTTATCCTTCTGTTAATCACATTTAATCATCTCTCCGTGTGTCTATCTTTGTCATAAAGACTTAAAACCTTAGTAACCGATATCATAAAACTGTCATAAAAATACGATAAAAGCGTTGACTTTGTACCCTGAATTAAATAGCCGCAGTTCTAAAGTCCTCGGCAGTGAGTAAAGTTGTTTAGCAAGTAAAAAAAAATATGTTAAAAAAAATGGCAAAGGACCAAGGAATTCAAGAACAATTGAGGTTGTATTTACCAGACCTACCTAAAGGTCCTTTGGATGCTTACCGGAAAAAAGCTACTTTTGATTGGCGACGTATGAAACTGGCTTATGACAACTTGAACACATTAAAATTAAAAGTAAGTGTTTTAAAATTATTGCTTGTTTTCTTTTTTAAATAATTCTGCAAGTCAGTAATTTCATTCTCTTTGTGTAGTTACTATTCTGTAAATTTAGTGATAATGTATTTTTGTATATTTTTATCATAGGTACTTAATATTTAAATACATTAAGTGATTGGATACCTAATACATTTACATTACCTATATGAATATTTAATGCTTAATATATTTACATAAATTAATTTACTTTTTAAGGCACATATTTTAACTTGAATAGAGATGTATATAATAAAGTAATCAATATAACTATATAATAAGTCACAGTTCTGTTATTTATATAATTAAAACAAATTTTGTTACCTCTAAGGATAAGGAATCTTATAACCAAAATCAATTAACTGGTGTCCCTATTGCCAAATACTAAGCTCTATCCAGGCTTTATGTCATATTTTTTTTATTTGTTCATTACAATTTGTTGTTTAACCTTTTGCATGTGAGAAGAGGACTTTGGTCTTTGACAGAGGCCTCTTATATTTGATGTTTGTGTATGTTGTATAACTTGTTAATATTTAATTGCAGCATGACATTTGGAGTTTCATGGAAAGTCATCCACTGTTCAAACATACCGAAGCTACACGAGTTTTGGATGAAGAGAGACACATTGCCACAAAGAGGATGTACACAATCTATAATGAACAATTTTTACGCTTTGAAAAGGTAAATAACTATTGTTTTCTGACTTTTCTTATAACCAAACTGTGTAGTAACAGTCGACACTCGTTAATTCAAACTTTCGATAAATCGAACCTCTCACTAATTCAAAGTCATCATGAGGTTCCTAGAAAATCCCTTTATATTTCGAACGAAATCAGTTCATTTTTATACACTTGGTAAATTTAATGAAAAAAAAAACATTACTATGTTACTAAATGACTTGTTAATTCGAACTTACCAGTGTCAAACTGTCGATAATTGGAAGTTACAGAGAGAAAGGGATAGAAAGATATCAGAATTTGGAATCTCATTTCTGAGCCAATTAGTATTTCGAAAATTCATTAATAATTAAAAATATTTTAAGAGTCTCTCGAATTTAGAATTATTGAGAGTCATCTGTACATTCAATTTTATATGGAATTACTACCGTCGTCTACTCAACGAAACCTTTAGCCTCACACAAATTAATTGTCAACATATCATGTGTATACTGTAAACATATCATTTAAAATTTATCACTAAAGCCTGTTTCCACCAGGAGATCTTAACATTACCACTTAACTACATGAAGAGTTTCAATATTTAAATATAAAATTAACAACTTGTAAAAGTAAACAATATAATATTATAGTGTAGTATATACTTTTTATCACAGCTTATCCTATGTATATGATAAGAATTCATAAATACAACTATTTTATCTTTAGTAGCTATATATTATATTCAATATTCTTTTAAATATATATTTTTGTCTAATAAATTTCTGATATCTGATAACAAAATATATTCTTCTGGTTTCTAATACGTAGTAGTACTAATCTAATACATATGTAGTTTATTACCTGTATATGTAAAATGATAAATTAAAGTTTACTTTTCTATTGAAATAATTTGATTTCCACGGACTCGAGTCCGTCTCTTGTCATAGTACAGTTATACAGTCCATAATAATTATTACAAAGATATTTCGTATTACTTTACAACCACCAGTATTACTATACAACTATCGACATAAATTAAAGTTATAACATTGTACTTGTATGTAGGTGCATAGGTCATTACCACTTGAGTGTCAATACCCTTGCTGAAGGTCACCTCTCAAACTCTAATCTTTGTACATTATACTACATATTATTATACAAAATACTTTTTTTATGCTGGGCGATATCTTCAAAAGACGTCCAGATATTTGGAGAGAAAAAATATGGAGTGTGAGATTTATACCTGACTAGCAGAGCCGGCGAACTCCGTTTCGCCACCAATGATTTTCCCTGTTTTCTTTGCTATAAACCTCACGGAGCCCGAGACCTTTCCAACGAATGCAAAACCGTGGAAATCGGTTCGTGTATTCCGGAGTTATAGCGTCAGGAAGGAAAACCCGACTTATCTACACTAATATTATAAAGAGGAAAACTTTGTTTGTTTGGTTGTAATGAATAGGCTCAAAAACTACTGGACCGATTTTAAAAATTCTTTCACCATTCGAAAGCTACATTATCCACGAGTAACATAGGCTATATTTTATTTTGAAAAAAATAGGGTTCCGTAAGATATTTGGATTTTTCAGACACAAACTGAAAAAAATCAACCAAAGAAGTTACTTATTTTGCGTACGCTGCCTAAACTACAAAAGATAGAACCATAAAATGATATAATTAATTGTAGATCTTATAAATATCTACAAAAAAGTCCGCGACACACTATATCTATCTATGTCGAGTGAGGCACAACAACCACATTTTTATTTAAAAATCTTGATTTTTTTATAGACTACATTTAAGGTGAATGTTCCGAGCTCTTCATGGCTCGTTTCCCGATAGATGGCGCTGAATTGAACATTTTCAGTTTTATGTTGTTTTGAGTGTCATTGGAACAATATTAAGTAACAGAAATAATAATGCGAAAATCAGGCATCCCACTTTATCGGAATTAGTCAAATTATCGCCTCAAAACCCATCCGATTTGCCATAAAAGCGAAATATTAATATCCAACTCTGTTTACAGTCATTTATACACACATAGACATAGCGCCTACTTTAAAATCAACCTTTCTTTTCTTCAAAATTAACCACTAGATGGCGTGCATTTAAAAGTTAATAGGCTGGTACCTGTAGAAATTATGTCTTGGGGATTAGGAACTAAAGAACACCATCTGATGCTATTATGTTCTAAAAATAAAAGGTATAAGTAGTGTTATATTTAGGTACTAAATAACATAAAACAAAGTCGTTTTCTCTGTCCCTATATCCATATGTATGCTTTCTACACTAAGGATTTTGATGCTGTTTCTTTTAATCGATAGAGTGATTCAAGAGGAAGGTTTATATGTATAATACATGTATATTATAGTAGGGAAACTGATAATTTTGCACCCGTGCGAAAACGGGGCGGGTCACTAGTTTGGGAATAAAATGAATGTCAAGAATGCAATGTAAGACAGTTTTATTTTATTATCTTATACATTATTTAATAGAATGTATATACTAACCTGCAATTATTACAAGTATTTATGTGACATGAATGCTTGATACGTGACTGATTATTAAAAAATAATCTCATTCAAAATAATAATTCAAAACTATAATTCATAAACAAGGCAACCAGAATAATAGATTGCAATCAAAGCGGAAAAATGTTTGAGAATATCTAAGCATCCATAATCACTATACTACATAAGGAAATAAAAAAGCAACAACTTTCCTTTTTGTTTTTCAGAAACCTTAAAATAGGTCAATGTATTCATATCACATTATGAACATTATGTTCATTACGACGAGTACACCATTTCAGTTTTCTGACATCATAAAAAACATCACTGTAAACATTGATAATGTAGATTCTAAACACACTTCTATAATAGTACAATAAAAAAACATTTGTCGTGTTGTTTTCGCTCATCCTTCCTCATTATTGCCTGGAAACTACCGCTACACAGCTGCTGCGAAAGAAAATTACTATAATTAGTATATTTTGTGTTTAACTTTTGATGTGGATGAAAACAATATCCCACAAGAAAAAAATATAATATAGATTGAAATCAATGGAAATCATAAAATAAAATAAAAAAAAATTGTGTACCTTTCATACCTAGGTATACATTTCGCATTTTTTGAACATGTCTCAAAACTATTTCTGGCAGAATACATTCTTTAAAAAAGTGTATTAACTTTGGCATCATATTGCTGATAAAGTCATTATATTATCTCGACAAACTTCTAAAACAGTCAAAGGTTCATTGACTGAAATAAAACATATGAAGTAGCATTTATCCATGTTACTGACACGCATTTGTCCTTGAACCTGAAATAGATTTAATATTATAGTAAGAAGATGCTAAAATAAATTATAAAGTGGACATGCAATAGAATTTACTTGATAGTAATATTCATGCTTTTTATTCATAACTAGAACATTATTATCCAATGATAGAGCAAAATTGAAAGGAAATCGTTTTTCTTGGTATGGTCATGTGAAGAAGAGGGATGAAACGCTTATTACTAAAAGAGTTCTAAGTTTACATGTAGATGGCTCAACAACTGATGACTCTATACGTACTTGAAAACTAAAGTTTGTTTACAATGAAGCTGGCCACAACTTGAGTTATAATTTACAGGTTTACTATCTTGTCGTCCACATGTATCCAACTGAATTCACTCGTTTTGACGATTTACGGGCGCCTGAATATTCGTGGCGTTGATACGCCAGCTTTCTCGTAGGACCCCGACATAGTAGGTACCTAGATGTAAACGGAATCCGAAATACACAAAAACTAATTATATAAGTACAAGACAATATTATGTTACTTTTATAAACTCAGTACCTATTCGCATAAAATTGAAACGAAATTATAACAAAACCAGATCAAATCGCTTGTAATTGCAGCAAAATGTAGTCTCATGTCATGAAAATTATTGCAAAGTAAATATCCATACCATAGATAAAACAGAATTTATTAAATACGTTCCGAAATTCAGAAAAATTATAGCAATATTACTTACCCAAATTATGATATAACATCAATTGAAAAATCGCTGCAGAACAACCATAATAAAATCATAAAATGATATTACATAATTATACTCTATTTACTATAACATTAGAAATTTAAAGATACTTGTTTTACCGTCCGTTCAACTGATTTTGAGTGTTTCGGAACGCGCGGGATTCATGTAGCAGACGCAATATAATGTGACAAATAATACTAATGTTTGTCCGTCCAAAGTTATTTGTATTACTAATCTGAGAAAACAATATAATATCGATCGGTGATTTCTAATATGAGGATTTTAGTTTGTAATAGCCAGCTAAAGTCACGGGCTGACTTGCTAATATTTATTAGTTGGTAGGTATTTTTATTTTGAAATAAAATTACTTACTTATAAACAACATATACTACAATACTTTGCAATAATCATATTAAATTGGAAAGAAATACATACAAGAAATATTACTTCGAATCAATGAATTTTCATTGATCAAAAACATACAAGAAATTCCGCGCGTAAAGCCTAGCGTAATGCTACGCAAACTCTTCGAAATGTATTTTATTTCAAGTCAACCATCTGATGGTACTAAATAAGTTTGGCAACGTGTCAAAGGTCATGTCTGACGGAACGGCAACATCGTATTTTGTCTACGAACGAATTTAAAAATTTTTATTGTTGCCAGTGATAATAATAATAACTAACGCTAACATTTTTTTCACACACGACCACAATGTTTTATATTTTCGTTTACGATAGTTAGTTTTAAATTATTGTAATGTTTTTTAATGAAAACTATTGTTATAAAATTAGTAATGATTCTTCAAATTTACATTATCGGGTGCACGCCATCTAGCGTTTAATATTATAACCTATCCAGACATTCCGATATGTTTGATTGTCAAATTGCACTAACACTAGTAAAAGAAATGCCAAATTTTTCACGGTTTTCAAGACTGTTTTTCTCCATATATAATGCGAATTATTTACCAAAAAGTTATATGCAGATTCTTGACCGTACAAAAGTGATAAAGTGATTAGTTTTGTGCAAAAAGTGTCTATGTACGGAGAGTATACCGTGAACGAAAAATGTATGAAAAGGCGATCGGAACATTCACCTTAAACGCGTTTATTTTACTCATGCTATTAATCCTTATCAAAATAAATTATTTCATCAATAAGTACAGTTTATGTTGATAATATTTGGTCTTTGAATGATTAAAATTGGACGATTGGTTTTGAAGTTGTGGTGAAATTAAAATATTGATGATTAAAATAGTGCGCGTGCGGGAGAGGGGTGTTTAGATCTATGAGTAAGTTACCCGCGCGGCCCACTAAACCGAACATTTTGATGAAATTTGGTACAGAGATAGAATAGACCCTGAAGAACAACATAGACTACTTTTTATTGCAAAAAAATAGGGGAGAATGGGTAAAAATAAGGTATGAATGTTCATATGGAAATTCGTCATTTTTAAAGCTGTAACAGTGAAACTTTGTATTTAGACACTTAATGGTAAACGAAAGAACATAAGCTACTAATTATTGCAAAATATAGGGGAGAGTGGGTAAAAATAGGGGATGAATGATCATATGGAAATTCGTCATTTTTAAAGTTGTAACAGTGAAACTTTGTATTTAGACACTTAATGGGGAACGAAAGAACATAGGCTACTTTTTTTTAGCGAATAAAAAGGGTAGAAGGCGTTTTAATTTTGACCACCAACCACGCGGACGAAGTCGCGGGCAAAAGCTAGTATTTTTATATTATAGATTAATGGTCACCCTTAGCACTTTTAAGCGGCACAGAGTTCTCTAATAGAACTGCTTCAGAGCCGCCACAGTGCAACGCATGTTACGGCACATCTGTATATACGGCATATTCTAAATTTCCGACATTATCTCTACTACAAAACAAAAATTATCTTGGTTCAGTCCTAATTAATACTCGAGACAGAACTGTATCGTTCGATTCCTAGGTCGGACAGAGTTTCTATGTATTAGTACTTGGGTTATCGAAAATCCTAAAGGAAGGCAGTATATAGCTGTGAAGGTAGTGTAGTTTGACAGCACGGGCAACCGGCTGCCGTGCTACGGGTAGCGGGTTCGATTCCCGCACGGAGCAACTCTTTGTGTGATTCACAAATTGTGGTTTCGGGTCTGGGTGTCACGCGTATGTGAACTTGTATGTATGTAAACGCACCCACGACACAGGAGAATTTTTTTGTGTACAGCAACGTTTAAAAAAAGTGTAGGTAACACTTAGTAATTCCTACAAAAAGTTGATTAGTGCAGTGAGATAAGTACAGATTTCGAAGAACAATGAGTACAAGATAAAGCATTTTAGTTGAAACGACTAAGACTGAATTGAAAAAATTCAAAAATATGCATTTTAATTTCAGTAAAAAAATATTCATACTTTATTTCAAAAATATAAAGTTACATTGTTATTGTATGATGAATTTTTAATGATGATATAAAATTTGCATTGACTTTATAGGAAGGTACCTAGTAAACGTGTCTCGACTAGATAAATTTTACACGTGTAAAAATAAAAAGAAGTACCGGTATTATATTTTGAATTCATTCATAAACTTGTCATCGTTATCATCATCAACAGCCGAAAGTTATCCAATGCTGGACAAAGGCCTCCCCCTTAGTCCTCCACGCTGAACGACAGCTAGCCAACTGTAACTATAACTCATAATATAATTTAAATATGGACAGAGGTCTCTTGCAGTGGGGCTTTTTTTTTGTGGGGGGTTATCATCTAATGACTTTTCTCGCCTTGGGCGAGGCGAGGAGGAGTGTCAGACTCTTACTGACTAAAAACCACCCCGTTCCTACTCCTGCTTTTCGAACCGGAGCCCCGGTAAACCCGCTAGGTAGTCCGCAGCTCCGGATCAGGCATCAGCCCTACTGGGCCCCACCTGTGGTGGTCTGATGGCTCTTTGAGGCGCGCGCGGAACGCTACTACTAATGGGTGCTTCATCACTTATTTTAATGGGGGAAAATCACCCAGTGTCTTCTCTCGCCTTGGGCGAGACGAAAGCAAGTGTCAGACTCTTACTGACTAAAAACCACCCCGTTACTACTCCTGCTTTACGAGCCGGAGTCCCGGTAACTCGCTAGGTAGTCCGCAGCTCCGGATCAGGTGCTTTATCACTTATGCTCTATTGTTAACTTTATCTAGGTATAGGTACTAATAGTATAAAGCTGAAGAATTTGTTTATTTAATCGCGCTAATCTCCGAAACTAATGGTTCGAATTTAATGATTATGTTTGTCTTAGATACTCAATTTATCGAGGAAGGCTTTAGGGCTATCAAATGTTAAGCTATCGTTAGTAGCGTGATGTTTGATAGCTATATTTGATAGATACAAACCGCGCGGGAGTAAAACTAGGTATTTGTTAAAATGAAGGACCTATTATATTTATGTATTAATAGGGAAAAGCTCCTTATGTTATATATATACACAGGTTAACTAACCCACTAAAAGGTTAACTAGGTCTACATAAATAATAATGGATTTCATTGAATGCAAAACGTGTGTAAGTTTTATTATACGAACCTTGGCCGTGATTATAGATATGTACATAACATTAATATCATCTGTAAATAATTCATTATATTACTGAAAAAATTGCAAAACGTACGTCCGTAAATTAATGTCTATTATATGACTATGCTACGATGCGTTTGGCTTCCATCAATCATATTCATTGGTATAAATAGCTTAACACTGGAAACGAACTCAGCTAAGCTTTGTTTTTGAAAGATGCGTGCTGTGGATTGTTTCCATACAATCGATGCATTGCATACTCGAGCTGCGCATCATGTTCACACAGCTCACCTTTGTATCAGTGGATACGGTCACATAGTTTCACAGCTTAGGTATTACATCGTATTAGTCGATGTATTAGAAAAACATCAGAAGAACGCGTATTTTATTCAATGACAAAAAAATTACCAGTTTTGTTCTGGATCTAATAAAATAGGCAACGAGACGTTTAATAACATAAGACCTCTGTAAAACCTTGTAATTTCATCATCAATCGTACGACACAATAGGAATGATGACCGGGTCAAAAATAAATTATTACAACTTTTCAATACAATAAAATATTTAAAAATAATCACCCTCCCATTCATGAATTTGATGAACTACTTAATTTTCGATTTCTTCTAGCTAAATTTCTAGAAATAAGTCTGCTATTTGACGTCATAGTAGAGTATTTCATACAAAGTTCATAGAAAATATCGTTTTTCACGTTTCGAAAAAAGTGTTGAATTTGACTAGTAGGAAACATGCCTATTATATCATACGAAAATAATGGCAAGACAAAAATATTTCAGATCGCCGAGGATCCGAAGTCATTCCAAGCTGAAAGCGAAGCACTGTTCATGTTCGACAGTTCCCTAGCAGTGAAAATCTCACTAACCTTCAGGATGTTCAGCAATGCTATCCAGGGCAATGGAAAGAGCCACCACTACCCCATCATCGAAGATGTGGAGAAAGCTAAGATTGGAGGCTGTTTCGCGTTAACTGAGGTGTCCCATGGCTCCAATGCTAAGGGGATGAGGACCACAGCCACTTACATTCCTGAGAAGAAGCAGTTTGTCATGCATAGTGCTGACTTTGAGGCTGCAAAGTGCTGGGTCGGGTCGCTAGGTGAGTCTATGATAGTGGTTTGGCTTAAGAAATTAATCTGCTTCTGAATGTAATGTGTAGATATGTGTTTGTAATAATAGCATGGACTAATAATACTAGCCTGGACCAATGATTATAAATCGTCGAACAAACATAAAAAAAGCATACTTGTAAACAGTCGAATTCAGAAATCGTCAACTTATTTTGAAGTCGGTTAAAAAAAGAAAAAAAATAGGTATGCTTCTAAATATTTAAGAACAGCTCATGCCGATGTGGTATGCCGTCCGAATACATGCCTGGATCTTAGGTCGTGTTTATTTATATCATCTACTTATAAATAATGCCTATTGATACTTTTGATTCTATTTGAAGAAACAAAGGGTCATTTACATATGTTTACATATCTAATAGTCTATAAAATAACTAAACCGTATATGCTACATATTAAATGACCAAAATCTGCTTAAAGGTCGTGCCACGGTCACGGCACCGCGTTTTTTGCTTTGGTAAAGCGGACAAAGCCAACGGCGGGCTGTAAGCACGCGGGCCGCGCACTGACAACCCGCCGTTGGCTTTTTGTAGTGACGCCATGAAATATATCATACGACATACGACTTAAAGTTCTATTTTAAATGACTAGTTGATAGCTAGGTTGATGCTGTTACAGGGCTTGCATAACGTTCCATGACCGATACTCTATTTAGGTATTCTTTCCGCTTCAACTTAGCTTTAATATTTTTATGATTACAGGAAAATGCGCAACTCACGCTATCGTATACGCCATGTTGATATCTAAAGGGAAGAACCATGGTCTCCATACTTTCGTCGTACCTATCAGGGACCCCAAAACCTTGAAACCTTACCCTGGAGTCATTGTGGGAGATTTAGGCGAAAAAATCGGCCTCAATGGAGTCGATAATGGGTATGTATGGCTTAACACTAACTTACACATTTCATGAAGACTGGACAGGAACTCTGACAAACAGAATCCTTTTAAACTACATTTTCCAACTCACTTGCTAAGCATGAAGATTATGACGAAACTCTCGTTTGTAGAGGACTCATAATACTCCTATTCCAGACATAGTTGACTAACGACCGAGAAGGACAATAGCTTTTAAAAATGTATGGTGGTGGTTACCACCGTCCGTACCGTACCGTGGTGCCAGGTATAGGCAATGGGGGCCGAAGTTACCTAAATCTAACGTCGGCCCTACCTGCCAAACAAGGGAATGGGGTAGATGACTAATTTTTATTTGAATGTCCGTCACGTAGACAAATACTTTCGTATGTCACAAATACGTACGTTTTCTATTAAAAAAAAAACGTACGTATTTGATTCGTTTTATCCAAGTATTGTTTTCTTATACGCCACATAAAATTACGTGTCTTAATATTTTTTTCGTTACCTACGGAATAAATAGATTTTGAATTTTCATACCTCGGCATTATCGCTATTATGGCAACACATTATAAAGGTTGTCAGTCCGTTGATAATAATTTAATAAGTCTTAATATCACCTACATTTACACTTGAATCAGTGTTAAAGCTTAATATATACATTTTTCTAGTTTCGTCATGTTCAATAACTACCACCTACCTAAGGAGGCTGCGTTGGACAAGTTGGGTGGAGTAGACGACAATGGCGATTACCAGACACCTTTCAGAGACCCTAGCAAGAGGTTCGGAGCAGCCCTTGGAATCCTATCAGGTAACCTGACAAATGTCTTAGATTAGATTTCAGCCATGATCGTCCCACTGCAGGGCAAAGGCCTCCCTACCTTCCTTCCACTCCTCTCTGTTTAAAGCTTTTTGCGGCCAATCTTTGTCATAGCTGTTGAGTTCGTCCCGCCATCTCCTTTTGGGCCTGCCGCGACGTCTGTGGACGTTGAGCGGGCTCCACTCAGTAGTGAGTTTTGCCCACCGCTCGTCCGACATGCGGCAGACGTGACCAGCCCAATTCCAGACAAATGTCTTGTTCTAGTAAAAATATAAGGAAATAAACCTAAGAAATAATTAAATGAAAATATTGAAATAAAAATAAAAGTTGATCCTTGAAAATAGTTGTTTGTATAAAATTATAAATTCAAATTATGAAGTTTATATAAAATAAAATTTCAAACTAAAAATGGCAGGTTCTCAGAGCTAACTTTTTTACCTGCATAGTAAATAGCTGTGCTGAGTGTACATGCGAGTTAAGCTGCCAATCCATTTTACCACTGTAGATGCGCGTGCGCACACACACATGCATAAACACTATAAGTATTGTCAATAACAATGTCTATGTAGTGTGAATACATGGCACTGATGACACTTATATATACAGTGCTAATAAAATGTTACAAAGTAATATTACATTTTTTATGACAATAATATGACATCATCGATTATCGTATATCTATTTTTGACTGAAAATGGCTTTATAAACTTGTTTGGTACAATTTTTATGTAAAAACATTATGTAATCATCATCTCTTACCGTCATGAGAAAATGGTGGCTAAGTGCTATATGTATAATATACATTATGGAGATCACTCATATGACTTAAATGAAACTACAAGTAGTTCTCGTCCAAGAAAGCATACCGGTAATACAACTAAATATTTCAACAAAAACAGAAAAAAAAATTAAACAAAATAAGTAATTAAATTCTGTGTGAAAAGGTCCATATTCCTTGACCACAGAAAAGCTGTAATTTTGTAGTTTGTCTAGGAATGTTACAGACATGCGGCGCGGCTGTTATAATGCCATATTTGTATAGAGTGTTCAAATTGGCTTAAAGAGAATAATGCCCTTTTTGGCTTCACTACTGAGCATTTAAGAAAAATGAGGGAATCATGTTTCGTATATCATAAACTAAAAAATATATTCTATTTTTTTTTATGTTTCACTCACCCCATATTACATGGGGTGTACACCCATTTTTCACCATTTGAACTCCAAATGGTGAAAAATGGGTGTCCATTGTACACTGTACACTGGCATTCAATGCCGGAATGTACCTGTGCACCTTTGCCTACTCTTTCGGGGATAAATTCTCAGATAAAAAGCGTGACTCTACACATATGTTTGTTAGTTTTTCAAGCAAAAACTGCTGAACAAATTTGACTAAAATTTGACACAGAGATAGACTATAGTGTGGAATAAAACAAGGTTTACTTTTGTATTTGGACTGTTCCAGGCGGGCGAGTCCACATCACTGCTATATCCACGTACTACCTGCAGAAGGCTATCGTCATAGCCATTAGGTACTCGGCAGTGAGGAAGCAGTTTGGTCCTGAGAATGCCAAGGAGGAGACGCCAGTCTTAGAATACCAGCAACAGGTAAGGATAAAACAAAGTCGCTTTTTCTTTCTGTTTATATGTATGCTTAGAGCTTTAAAACGGATTTTGATGCAGTTTTTTTTATATAGACTAGCAAACCCGGCGAACTCCGTTTCGCCACCAATGATTTTACCAATTTTCCTGAATTTTCTTTGCTATAAACCTCGCGGAGCCCGAGACGTTTTCAACAAATGTAAAACCGTGGAAATCGGTTTGTGCATTCAGAAGTTATAGCTTTCGAAAGGAAAACCCAACTTTTTTTATATTATAGATAGAGTAATTCAAGAGGAAGGTTATATAATATAGTGTAGTAAAGAAACACTAATAATCTTGCGAAGCCGGGGCGGGTCGCTAGTCTTTTTTGTTGGATTTGTTAATGTCATAAGGTTCTTATGTAACAAAAAAATAACAACGATCCGCGGAAAAAAATCCAAGGCGAAACAAAGTTCACGGAGTCTGCTAGTTATCTATAAATAATTTAAATTTATGTTATCTGAATTTAATACCTTTTAGAGTATGTTCCTATAAGCAAAGACTGGTCAACAGTCAATCAAATTTCATATATCTCTTAAGAACATGACATGGGTTTCCATACAAATTTTAATGTAAAAAATCATGGATATCAAAACCTGACAAGTGAGTACTAGTAAGAGAGAGAAAGAGAGAGCGAGCGAGAGAAAATTGGACGAACATTTTTCAAGTTTTAATTATATTTTGTAGCAAATCCGTCTCCTGCCGTACTTGGCAGCCACGTATGCTATGAAGATATTCTCCGTTTGGCTGAGTTGTCTGCACATCAACATGACCATCAGCAGCTATGTCGGTAAGTTACTATATAACTTTTTTTTAAGGGGGAAAATCATCCAATGACTTCTCCTGCCTTGGGTGAGGCGGGAGGGAGTGTCAGACTCTTACTGACTAAAAACCACCCCGTTCCTTCTCCTGCTTTGAGCCGGAGCCCCGGTAACCTTTTACGTTGTCCGCAGCTCCGAAGTTACTATATAACTACCATACAGATACACAACACCAGTACGTGTGCTGTAGGATAGACTTATAAGCACTTGTACTTGTACTTATAACGACACTCTAATCAGCTACAAATATTGCTTCTCTTGATTATAAGGCAAGAAACAATTCCTCATAACGTTTTCCTTCACCGTATGTCGATGGTGTCTAAATAATATTACAAATACACCACATAGGTAGCTTGGAAAAAGTCACATTAGTATTTGATGATTTCACATGCTTAAAAAAATATTGATATTTCTTTATTTATTGTCTTATAATAATTGTTAATTACAATTTTACATTCTTAATTACAAAAAAAAAAATACATTTGAATATAAAAAAAAGCATTAGTCCGCCAGTAACGAGATAAATCCAAGCTACCGGTCAGGGCTCAAGAGGAAGGAAATTTCCAAACTACGCGCGGTGTCCAGAAGTACTGTTTTCTGCATCAGGCCCTTGACCCAACCATCTAACGTTAGCCTACTCAGGTGTTGGTCGAGGCTTTTGGCTATGAGGCCATTGACAGATACGACTATCAGCACAATGATTGCTGAATCTACATTAAATCTATACTAATATTATAAAGCTGAAGAGTTTGTTTGTTTGTTTGTTTGTTTGAACGCGCTAATCTCCGAAACTACTGGTCCGATTTGAATAATTCTTTTTGTGTTGGATAGTCCATTTATCGAGGAAGGCTATCTATACTATATAATATTATAAAGCTGAAGAGTTTGTTTGTTTGTTTGAACGCGCTAATCTCCGAAACTACTGGTCCGATTTGAATAGTTCTTTTTGTGTTGGATAGTCCATTTATCGAGGAAGGCTATAGGCTATAAAACATCACGCTATGACCAATAGGAGCCGAGCAGAGCGGGTAAAACCGCGCGGAAGTGGCTAGTTAATTATAATTTTTTTGCGACGTTTGTGTCGAGTAGGTGAGGATGCGAACGCGGCGGCGCGCGGTATAGAGCTGCACGCGCTGTCGTCGGCCGTGAAGCCACTGTTCGGCTGGACCTCGCGCGACGGCATACAGAACTGCAGGGAGGCCTGCGGGGGACACGGGTACTTGAAAGGTAACTTTTATAATCACATCAACACACTTTGGACCCGCTCTACATAAGATCTTTATAGCTAGCCCAAAAACTTTGCATGTATGTCCGAATACTCAAACGCTACTCAATTTTAAGACGCTCTCAAAACTATTTCTGTCCCTATCAATTCTTTATAAAGTGACAGAGATAGCACGATATTTAAGTGCAACTTATAATTGAGTAGCATTTCAGTATTCGGGCGTTAGTGAATTAACCCGTTGTATGTCGGAACACAGATGTACGCGAGACACACGCGTGTGTTTTCTACTGTATCTCATATACCGACAGACGAGACGTTTCTTCATCGTTCTTCACCATAAAGATCTACACATTAAAACAAGCTAACATATTCACAGACATTTTTTGGTTTATTCCTTACCTTAAAATATAGACATGAGCGTTTCATTAAGAATTTCGCCATTACCAAGTAAAGAACAAATTCCATTAAAGTATTTTTGCAACAGCGGCGGCTATCGGCGACCTGCGCAACGACAACGACGCCAACTGCACGTACGAGGGGGAGAACAGCCTCCTGCTGCAGCAGACCAGCAACTGGCTGCTTAACGTGTGGGCACGCCGGGAGACACTCACCGCGGACGACTCTCCCCTCGGCTCGCTGCAGTTCTTGCAAAACGTGGACCAGTTACTCCAGGAAAAATGCCCCTGGAACAGTGTCCAGGAATTCATGGAGCCAGCTAGTAAGTTACATTATATTTTTTAAACAAGTAGATGGGTTACCTATTGGTAAGCAATCGGCGTCGTTCTTGGACGAATGACGATGACGGACAATTAAATTTTTAGGATTAGAGATGGGTAAGGAACCATCCATATGACCCCCTCTCCCGTCACACTTCGTCGACCCCCCTCCCCCCTTAACGTGTGACGTAATTAATGGATGGCCCCTAACTTGGGTCTCCGGTAACCTCACAAGCTGTACACAACGCAAGCGTTGTTTCACGCCGGTTTCATGTGAAGCCGTGGTATCACTCCGGTCGAACCGAAGCTTCCACATGAAGAAGTATGTTGGTTATAAGTGTTATTTGAAAGGAATTAGTATTAAACTGAGGAGCGAGCCTATTCTACCTATACGGTGGGCACGATTCCTGGTTCCTTGTGGCCTTGCATTATTCTGTATTGTCAATATCACGCTAATCTCTGGAACAACTGGTTCAAATTGAATCATTCTTTTTGTGTTGAATAGTTTCAACTTAAATATTTACAATTTAAATGGACTACCATTTATCAAGGAAGGCTATAGGCAATAAAACATTACAATCAATATTACAACACTACAATTAATTATATAGGTAAAATTAAGCATGGTATGATTTCACTTTATGTACTAGGAAATAAGAAAAAATGTACTACAATCTGTTTTGGAAAATAAAAATTATTATTGCACGTTATTTAGATTTTCAGCCATGATCCCACTGCAGGGCAAAAGCCTCCCTACCTTCCTTCCACTCCTCTCTGTTTAAAGCTCTTTTTTCGCGATAGTTATGTATATAGCTAAATTATTATTTTATCTTCCTTCCAGATTTGATCCACGCATACAAATGGCTGACGGCGTTCATGCTGAAGATGACGGCGGAGAAGGTGGCGCTGCTGAAGGGCCAGGGTAAAGACAACTTCTCGGCCAAGAACGAATCGCAGTCCTACAACGCGGTCACTCTGTCTGTTGTCTACGGAGAGGTACGTGTTAAAGTAGCATTATCAACAGCAAATCCTCCACAAATTCAATTTACTAGTATAACTCCTAAGGAAGGGATAGCTGATAATAAATTAGTAATTACAGTTGCTCCTCAAAAATATCTTTTTATATCTTTTTTGTTACAAAAACGACCCATTTCAAGAATTTCTCCTGTGTCCTGAGTGCTTTTATAAACATACAAATTCACATTCATATTATAACTAGAACCGCAGCAATAATTAGTCGGTCACTCAGAGTTGTTCCGTGCGGGAATCGAACCCGCGACACATTGCACAGCAGACATTTACCCAGTAGTACTACCAGTAGTACTACTTAGTACATACTTTCAAATTGTAACATCAACCTTTACATACAAAATCTCAAAATCGTCTTATTTTAACACATACTGCTTTAGATACATAGTTAAATACAAGATAATATTTTGTTTGCAGAACTACGTACTGAACAACTTCTATAAGGCTGCGCAGGAGTTTGATGACGCTAATTGTCGCGCCGTGTTACTCAAACTGGTGGCTTTGTATGGATCCTTCCTCTTGGAGAAACATTTGGCCACGCTCTACATTGTAAGTCTCGTTTTATGGTCTTTTTTTATTATGCTACACCCACTTTTTACCATTTGTGTTATACGTCCAATCTAATGGGGGGTGAGCCTATTGCCATATACTGGGCACAATTCCAGCCTCCGTGCTACCACTGACTGACAGACTGCCTCATTGGTCGAGTGGTCGCAAGTGCGACTGCCGGACAAGTCTCGGTTTCGATTCCCGGGTCGGGCAAAGTATTGCTGGGCTTGTTTCGGTTTTCCGAAAAAATCTCAGTAGCACGGAGTCCCTGTTGAGAAAATATTTTTACTAATTTCAAATATTAAGGGTCGTCCATTGTAATCACGTGAGGTCGTGATGTTTCGTGATTTTTGTCGAACCCCCTCCCCCTAATTGAGTCTTACGTGACTAATGCCCGAATACTAAAACGCTACTCAATTTTAAGACGCTCTCAAATGTAATACCTGACAGTATTACATTTGAGAGCGTCTATCAATTCTTTAGAGATAGCACGATATTTAAGTACAAATTAAAATTGAGTAGCGTTTGAGTATTCGGGCGTAATGGACGTACCCTTATCGAGTGGTATGTGTTTGTGTCCAGGGCGGGTACCTGCGCGGCGAGCAAGGCCTGTGTGTCCGCGAGGGTACACTGTCCCTGTGCCGAGACATCAGCCCCGAGGCCGTGGCTCTCGTGGACTCGCTGGCGCCGCCCGACTTCTGCCTCAAGTCCGTACTAGGAATGTCCGACGGAGAAGTAAGTTATTTTTCGTCATTGCCACTTTATTACCTTTTATCTTTTGATAAGAAAATCTATAAAACAATCTGTCTTCAGCTTTCTCTACCGCCTCAATTTTTAAGTCAGATAATATCCTTAAAACCTTCATCTAAGCCTAAAAGATACTACGCTGAACACCGCCTCGAAATCGGTTCAGCCAAATGCGAGATAATCGCCTACACGTCGACGTCAATCTTTTTACAGTCAGTACATTTTACACACAATATTTATTTACAGAGTAACCACATTTGTTCCGAATGTCTAAACATGTATATGTACATTACAGGCGTACAAACACATCCAATCCAGTGTGATGACGTACCCGGGGTCGATGACCCGGCCCGAGTGGTGGCGCGACGTAGTGTACTGGCAGTCCTACGCTCCCTCCAAGCTGTAAACAACCCTACACGCTAAGCATTAAAGACGAGAATCAACTGTGCATAATAAATTCAGTCACATTTTTTTTTACTAATTGTAACTTTGGTGTAAGATTATGTATAAGTATAATTTTGATGAAACCTTTATGATCATAATAATTATGTTGTTTAGAAGAATTTGTCAAAGAAAACATAGTTTTCCGCAGTTCTGATAAGGCTGATTTTTCTTAAAAATACTTGCCTTGCTACATACCTTGTTGAGTAATGTTTTAACTACCGACGTAAGTTTTTTCTTATAAGTCTACAAATGCTTTCGAAAATGTGATATATGTATCTATACAGCGGTATATAATACCGAAATAGCATTTCTTTTATTTACAATGAAATATTTTGCCAACATTTAATTTGATTTCATTCCATTCAATCCGTTAGAAACGCGTTCCGCGCACGTCTTAAAGACTCATTAGACCACCGTACGTATAAGTTTCACAAATCATTCAAAATTCGGAATTAAAAGCAATTTAGTTTGTAAGTTTAAAGTAGCACCTGTAATTATTGGCCTTGAATATTACTGTTGTCATAATAAATGTGTATAATAAACAAAAATATTATTTTTTAGGAATTTTACATTATACTTTATAACATAAAAGTTTATATTTTTGTTAAATGGTGGAGATATATTTTTATACAGGGATTTTTAAATAAATGTTTACTTGAAAATAAAGTTTGTTTCAATTGAGTTATATCTTTACAAAAAGTTGGCTAAAACTTGGTGGACAGGGTTTCATATATGAAGCAAGTACAAAGACATATGTGATTGTGCACTTTGACAAAACGAATGGTAAGCAATGATTTTATAAGTAAAAAGGTTATAAGCGCTCAGAAAGTGTCACAATAAAATGTGGACAATTGGCAACGTGTTTGTAGTATGGGATGCATCACCACAACTTTTATCCCCGAAGGGGTAGGCATTACGGCACGTAATGCCGCTATACAATGTACACCCACTTTTCACCATTTGTGTTATAAGTCCCATGTAATCGGGGATGTGTGAGTATAGGACTGCATGTTGGTAAATAGAGATGGGCATAGTCTACAACGTCCCGCGCTCCCTGTATTTAGTGTCACGCATTATGTTAAAAGGAAATCCAGTTACGACATCTACGCTTTGTTTTGCTTCTTGGTCTCATATTAAAATCATTATAAATGCGAAACTTACTGAAGATGGATAGTAGACCAGTACGGAGAAAATAAAAAATATCGTGACATCTTCCCTCGAATTTTTAATAGGGGGCAGGTGGGAAGTAAAATATTCATTTGTCCACGAAATACCACTGCATCATCAAGCTCCGGTTCCGGCTCAAAAAGGAGAAGGAACGGGGTGGTTTTTGGTCAGTAAGAGTCTGACACTCCCTCTCGCCTCGCCCAAGACGGGAGAAGTTATTGGATGATTATCCCACCTCAAAAAAAAAAAGATTTTTTATTTAAACCACACCCCAAGTACGTAAGTATAGTTTGATGAAATAAACACGATATTTTACTGCACGAAATAATATTCTCTATAAACGTACCTTCAGGTCAGTATGTCAATGTTCAAGGAGCTAGAAAGGGGGGGGATACGTACCTAAATTGAATTTGTAATGAGAAAACAAAATAGGGTTCTTTGATTAGGCTTTAAATATATAATCAGCATGCCAATCACTCTGTCTGTCTGTCTGTTAACCAATTAAATGTTCCCATTTTATAATCTTACCATTCTTTACTTGTTATTCGAGATTAGTGTGTGTCTTTAAAGTTTTGAATAATGTTAAAAATAATTATTATTTTCGTATTTTTTTCCACGTGAGTAATAATTTAGTATTTATTAATCGCTCTATAATTTAACTAAGTCTATAGTTTGTGTTGTGAACCTGATTGAAAACAAGTAGGTAATCTATGGAGTTTCTTGCTCGTTCTTCTCCATAGGAATCTACGCTTTGGAACGAACAAAAACCTTCACTAAAGGACTGACCGACAGACAGATATTTTTAATATTAAGTTTAATATTTGCTTTGACTTTCAAAAGTGCTTCCTGGTCTATTTGAAATAAATAATTTTGACTGTGACTTTCTGAATTAGTACTTACGATTTTTTTAGTTAATTTAGTATGTCTCACGACAGTTATTATAAAAATAAAAACTAATTTAGATAGATAAGTATTAAGTATGTTACAATTTCAGATTACAAGTTGAATCGTTTCCCATTTTAAAAGACTTACATGAGCGGAGAGACCTGGAATCTGTCCTAATAGACCTCCTGAATGTCCTGACGAGGGACTATGAGGTGACCTGCATCGCTATTATCTGTGATGAGGTCTACCTGAACGTGTTTGGTGGACCGTTGTTTAAAAGGACTGCGTCTGTACCTTACGTCATGGTAAGTATCTAGTTGGAGGTGTCTATAGCATAACTTGTTTGCGGCAAATCTCCTCTTTTTATGTACATCACTAGCTACTTCCACGCGGTTTCTCCCACTCTGCTTGGCTCCTAATGGTCGTAGCGTGATGTTTTATAGCCTATAGCCTTCCTCGATAAATGCATTACCCAACACAAATAATTATTCAAATCGGACCTGTAGTTCCGGAGATTAGCGCGTTCAAACAAGCAAACTCTTCAGCTTTATAATATTAAGTAGGTATAGATTACAGTCCCTCGAGGATAGGGAGGAGGCCTATAACCAATACCTAAGTAAATATAAATTGACTGGTCGTGTTTTTTTTTTTAAGGGGAGAAAATCATCCAATGACTTCTCCCGCCTTGGGTGAGGCGGGAGGGAGTGTCAGACTCTTACTGACTAAAAACCACCCCGTTCCTTCTCCTGTTTTGAGCCGGAGCCCCGGTAACCTTTTACGTTGTCCGCAGCTCCGGATCAGGCATCAGCCCAACTGGGCCCCATCTGTGGTGGTCTGGCTCTTTGAGGCGCGCGCGGAACGCGACGCGCCGTACGCACGGGTCTGGTTGTGGTCGGGCGGCGAGCTACCCTTACTCGCCGTCCGCAGACCCGCACTTACGGTGGCCGGAGATCGTCACGCGATCCCCGACGCCCGGAGTGTCTTCTGCGGCGGCTGGGGCGTGAGGAGGATCGTTCCCTCACGCGCTCCGCCTCCTCCTTAACTAGCATGACTGCTTCGCAGAAGGAGGAGACGGCGTCCCATTCCCCCTCGCTCCGCACCATGGCCTGAACCAAAGCCGGACGCGAGAGGTCACCGTCGCTGATCACATCCCTGAGGACACGGCGGTGCTCAGCCCATGCAGGGCACACCGCTACTGTATGCTCCACCGTGTCCTCCGGGTGATCCACGCAATGCCGACACCCGGGCGTTTCCTCCCGCCGAATCCGAAACAGGTACCTACCGAAACTTCCGTGTCCGGTAAGCACCTGCGTCAGGCGGTAGGTGAGGACGCCGTGACGCCTCTCTAGCCACTCCTCAAAGAGGGGACTTACCGCTGCTATAACAGCGAGCCCATGACTGGTCGTGTTGAGGTACCTAACTAAAAAGATTTAAAAAATATTGTTGCTAGGATTTTGTCTTGTGCCGTGGGTGCGTTTATAAACATACAATTACTTATGTTTAACAAAAAAAAAACTGAGTACTGATACAGACCTAAGTACCTAGGTACGATCACATTTTTTTTGTAGATCACACAAAGTATTGTACCATGCGTTGAATTTGATCGGAGTAGTAGGTATTTACCAACTCCTCAATATTTTGCTTACAGACCGTTGTAGAGGATTACGAGGACTTGTTATCTCCAAACTTCGTAACATTAGAATCATTGAGGGCTGCTAGAAAAGAAGGATGCAACGTGTACGTCATACTTCTTGCTAATGGCCTACAAGCTTCTCGTTTGTTGCGGTTCGGAGACAGGTGAGGAGAAATTGCATAAGTAATGGTAACTAGGTCTTAGGCACATCTATTTTCGAACGTACCTAGTAGTCACTGGCACTATCTACCTGATTCGATAATTTAATATTGCATGTGACCGTTCCAAACTCTATAATACATACCTACTATTCATATCCATTTTTCCAGGCATCGCATTCTCGACACAAGAGCTAAATACATAATGTTACATGACTTCCGACTATTTCGCAGCGAGCTTCATTACATATGGCGCAGAATAGTCAACATTATATTCGTCAAATACCACAAAAAGATTTTGGGTGTCTCCAAAAGTCGAGCATGGTTTGAGCTCTCTACAGTGCCCTTTCCAAATCCGATAAAAGGAGTTTTCGTTCCAAGACGGGTCGATATATGGAAAAACGAGAATTTTTACTACAAAAGGCCTCTGTTTGCAGACAAAACTAGCAACTTAAATGGTGAAGTGTTGAACGTTGTTTATTTGGACCACGTACCATCTGTAGTGGTTGTTAAAAACAATGGCAGTAATAAAATAGGCGGTGTCGAAGTTGAGGTGATTATTGGATGTCTTTTTGTGCACCCCTAAAACTATAACGTACCAACCTATTGCTTTGTCCTGAAGGAGCAAGATTGATTAACATTAGCTAGCAGGTAGCTGGAGTACAGTTACCTACCTACTTATGTACTTAGGTACATACATAGGTACAATACCATATCAGATGAATTTATTAAGTAGGAACCTACTACCTACCACCTAATTAAAGACATTAATCCTTTTACAATAACTTAACTTATTTACCTAGTCATAATTTCAGATCTTGCATACATTAGCCGAAAAAATGAACTTCAAACCCAAACCGTATCAGGCTATAAACGCTGAGCTGCACAAATGGGGCCAAAAGCAGCCAAATGGCTCATTTTCTGGACTTTTGGGCGAGATGGTGAACGGGCGGGCAGATGTGGCGTTAGGGAACCTGCAGTACACGCCGTATCACCTGGAACTCACAGACTTGAGTATACCTTATACGTCACAATGTTGGACATTTCTGACACCAGAAGCTTTAACTGACAATTCTTGGAAGACATTAATTTTACCGTTCAAGTAAGAGCATTACTTGTATGTACCTAATTAGCTACATTGCTCTAACTCGATTAAAAGCCAATAGGGATGATGACGGGTATAAAAATTAAAAATCTATTTAATCCGCCAGTTAAGTAATGAAAATAATTAGATTTGTGTAGCGCGGGAATTAAAAAAGTAACGTACGTAGTCTATGGTGTGACTACTCTGTGGTTGCAACGTCACGCAGACGCCCAATCAGAGCGCGGGAACGACCACCTCTCCCGACCGCCGCAACCTCGCGCGCCAGCGCAGCCATTGCGAGCGGTGAGAGAGAGCGCCCCGACCACCGACGCGTACGGACGTGTTGTGAAATCCTCCGCGGCTCTATATCACGCCATTTTAATCTAGAACTTTCGATTATCCGCCATTTTGTATCAAGTAGTTTTGTATTAAGTTTTTGTCTCGTGTTCGGAAAATTATGTAAATAGACATTAAAAGTGATTTGACTGTAAAGTGTCTCGTTATTAAACATCCACTGAGTTTGGAAGTTGCCTTATAAACTGGCTCCCAACTTAGTGCTTATTACACTGGCGCCCAACTAGTAGGCCGAACCGTTACGACCGTTACAAACGCGTGAAGATGCCGACAACGAGGAGAGGAGAAGCCGCTCTCACAGAAGAGGAGATCGTCGCCGAGCGCGGCCACGCGGACGAAGCCGCGAGCGCCGGCTCGAGGTCGACAGAACCTGCTCCCCACTTCACCCAAGACTTCATATCCACGCTGATCGAAACGATCACGCGTGCGCAGGTGGAGGCTAACAGAAGTCTCGTTAACACGCTGATGGGATCCGGCGGCGACTTCAGAGCTTCCACCCCAGTCGGGCCTCCTCCATCATCAAACGCGACCGGCGGTGGTACCGCCGTCGCAGCGCCGCCGTGCAGCGAGGCAAACTTCGTGAAGTGCACGGCGAGATTCGACGGGACCTCCCCGGACGCTGAGGTCCTGGAAGCATTCCTGGACGCCGTCGAGATCTACAAGGAGTGCGCAGCAGTGAGCGACGAACACGCCCTGCGTGGGCTACCCATGCTCCTTGAGGGCGAAGCCGCCGTGTGGTGGCGCGGCGTAAAAGCGTCGGTAACTACATGGGCGGACGCGACCGCGCGCCTCCGTGCGACCTATGGCGTCGCGCAGCCCGCGCACCTCATCCTGCGCGAGATCTTCGCGAAGGAACAGCAGGAAGAACGTGCAGAGACATTTATATGTAGAGTGCGCGCGTTAATCGCTAGGTTGCCTTATACTTTAGATCAGACATTACAAACAGACATTTGTTACGGCTTATTACATAGACGCGTAGTGAAACGTGTGCCGCGAGATAGTGTTCGTGGGTTAGACGACCTTTTACATAAGGCTAGGATCGCGGAGGATACCTACAAAGCGTCTAAAGTAAATTCCGATAATGTGCGTAATAATAATTCGACCGATACATCGGTGGCATCTACTACCGACCGTGTCCTCACACAATCGAGTTCCGCGACCACGGGCGCGACTTCGTCACGTTGCAACAACAGAAGTAGACCGCGTTGTAGCTTTTGTAAGCTCTTTGGACACGTAAGCGACGAGTGTCGTAACCGTGAAAAGGGTAATATTAGCAAAAATAATGATAACACAACGAAGGAGGTACGTTGTTATGGATGTGGCAAGCAGGGAGTCGTGAGGTCGAAATGCGATGTTTGCGTGAACACAACGCCGAAGTCCGACGACAAAATATCTTTCAACAAAGTTGATGTAGATTTTTGTATGAATAACGTCGATGTTAGTAATAATTCTCGTAGTTACACTAGTAGGGTTGATACTGATTCGTGTGTAAGCATTACAAGTGCATATCTAAGTACGCGCGACGATCACCCGATGGTGAATATTAGTGTCGAGGGCCGTAGGGGCGTGGCCGTTGTAGATACCGGCGCCACGCATAGCATAGCGAGCCCGCTCTTACACCGAATATTAGTTAACTCGGGAGTTCGATTTACCGAAACGAGACGTTTCGTGCGCCTAGCCGACGGCACACAGGGATGGAGGAACTTGCTGTCAGCCGAGACAGAGGTTATAATTGTAGGCCGTCGAGTAAGATGCCAGTTCCTAGTGTTGCCTGGTAGGAATACTAGGACTCTTTTAGGTTTAGATTTCTTGACTCGGGCCGGCATGGTTATAGACGTCGCCCGACGTACATGGTCGTTCTCGGACAGTCCGGAACGACGTTATGATTTTGTGTCTAATTACACCTTAGGTTCGAGCAATAGTGTCGTCGCCGGCCTATTGCACACCGCTTCTGCCGATGACCCAGCACCGCGACCGCGTGAAGGTAAGTTTACCCCCGCGCGGCGGCGTACGCCCAATGCGTTCATTGAAGACAGCGCGCCGCGAGCCGCGCGCGATGTACCTGCGTCGAAGGGCGCTGCGCGTCGTCGTAATAAGGTGAGTTCGCTTCGAAAAGGCGAGATCAAAGTCTACGCAGACAAGGCTACAGTCGTCGCCAACCTGGCTGCTCCACAGAACGTGAAGCAACTGGAGTGTTTCTTGTGCATGTCGTGTAAGTATCGACACTTCATAGGTAATTATGCAGGAATCGCGAGACCCCTCACTGACCTCCTGAAGAAGTCGAGTGCCTGGCAATGGGGCACCGAACAACAGGAGGCGTATGAGCGCATCAAGTCTCTGCTCGTTTCCGCTCCTATTCTCCGCCAGGCGGACGCATCAAAGCCATTTGTCCTTTGCACTGATAGCAGCGCCTATTGTATTGGGGCTGTTCTCATGCAGGGGGAGGGCCATGACGAACAGCCAGTTGAGTACGCGAGTCGACTCCTCACTAGCGCCGAGAGGAACTACTCCACGACTGAGCGAGAGGCTCTCGCCGTCGTGTGGGCACTCGGTAAGTTCCGCGGGTATGTGAAATCCGCGAAGGTCATTGTTAGGACTGACTACCAGCCCTTAGGGTGGCTGATGGGTCAGAGGTCACCTAGCGGTAGACTGGCCAGATGGGCCCCGATGTTGCGAGAGTTCGATCTCAGCATTGAGTACACACCCCGTCGCTCACAGGTAGTTGCAGGTACCATTTCGCGACCCGTAAGTGCAGGCGACCAGGACGAGTGTGACTTATGCATGATCAGTATCGATAGGCCAGAGAGAAGCAGCAGTGTTCGCAGCAGTCAGCCGATGGACCCCAGAGGTACGTATGCGTATCGAGGACATGGAGTCCGACGAACCCTCTAGGGGGAGACCACGGTCTGACCGCTGATACGACTACACTTTCTCTGATGATACTAGGCAGGTTACTCTCTTGTAAGATAGGTCAACAACTCACGGTCTGGAGAGCGTACGGACTCGGGCGAACGTAGGGCAATATCACGCTTCGCACCTCACGCCCTGGCGGGCCATGTAGAGTTACCCGTTCGCGAGAAAAGCAAGCGTAGCAGACCGCGCATATATCTAAACTAGCCCAACAGTGAGGGCACTTTGTTAGGCTAGAGGGGGAGGATGTAGCGCGGGGATTAAAAAAGTAACACACGTAGTCTATGGTGTGACTACTCTGTGGTTGCAACGTCACGCGGTCGCCCAATGAGAGCGCGTGAACGACCACTCCTCCCGATCGCCGCAACGTCGCGCGCCAGCGCAGCCATTGCGAGCGGTGAGAGAGAGAGCGCCCCGACCACCGACGCGTACGGACGTGTTGTGAAATCCTCCGCGGCTCTATACCACGCCATTGATTAATCTAGAACTTTCGATCATCCGCCATTTTGTATCAAGTAGTTTTGTATTAAGTTTTTGTCTCGTGTTCGGAAAATTATGTAAATAGACATTAAAAGTGATTTGACTGTAAAGTGTCTCGTTATTAAAACCACCACTGAGTTTGGAAGTTGCCTTATAAACTGGCTCCCAACTTAGTGCTTATTACATTTGTATTTTTTATTTGGTCATATAAAATAATTTAATAATTATATATATGTATAATTTAATAAATATATACAGAGACTTAGATAAAACAAATTAAAGATTAGAAGTGGAAGCAAATACGTCATGTCCAAAATATACCTACCTAGAAGTGACGTCACGCTATATTTCAAATCGATATATATTTGAAAGTATTTGCTTCCGTGAGAAAATAAAAATAAGTTTAGAAATTATTGATTAATTTCAGATTGTATATGTGGATAGCAGTTCTCCTGGTGTTATTAATAACTGGGACTATTTTCTATGGTTTAGCAAAAAACCACATGAATTTGCAAGAATACAAAAAACTACGTCCAATCCAAACTAATGTCGACGAAGAAGGTTCGTAAGTTCTTTTCAAGTTTACAATAATTATGTTAAAGGTAGACACATAATAATAATAAGTATGTGACTACAGTCAGCCAAGTCGTTTGGTACACAGGGTGACTCAGGTAAGCGTAGGAAAATAAGGATTGTATTTAATACAGAGACAGTAACCACTGGTTGGTTACCTACTGCGCTGATTTGTAGCCACAAGAGATATACATACCTAATTACCTAAGTAGATTCGCTAAAAATCACACAATTTAGTATAATACTACTAGTTACCTACTGTCTCTGTACTAATCAAATCTTTAATTTCTCACCTGCATGCCAAATAACTTTGCTGACTAATACACATGTACCCAAAAAACATTACGAGGCCATGTTAAATAAAGTCGACAGTTTTTGTTTGCAGATGCAAAGCCGGGGCTTTATCTGTTTGGAGAAATAATAAACAGCATCCTGTACACTTATGGAATGCTGCTTGTCGTGTCTCTGCCAAGGCTACCAACGGGATGGTCAATAAGGCTGTTGACAGGCTGGTACTGGCTCTACTGCATACTGCTGGTGGTTTCCTACAGAGCCAGTATGACCGCTATACTCGCCAACCCCGCGCCCAGGGTAACCATCGACACACTCCGAGAGCTCGTCGATAGTAAAGTCACTTGTGGCGGCTGGGGCACGCAATCCAAAAAGTTCTTTCAAGAATCTCTTGACGAAAACACTCAAAAAATCGGAGATAAATTTGAAACCATAGACGACCCTTTGAAGGCCGCTGATAAAGTGGCACAAGGAGTATACGCATATTACGCAAATTCTGATTTTCTTCAGTACATAAGTGTTGTTAGGAAGAATGCTTTGAATGGTTCAAAGGGAAACTTGACAAATACGACAGAAATCACACCTAAAACAGATACCCAACGAAACCTGCACATAATGTCAGACTGTGTAGTTAACATACCAATATCAATTGGTTTTCACAAAAACTCACCCCTGAAGCCACTGGCTGATGTATACATGTGGAGGGTGGTCGAAGTAGGCCTTGTTGAGAAATGGCTCAATGATGTGATGCATCCTATACACACATTAAAAACAAATGAAGATGAGCTGAAAGCCCTAATGAACCTTAAAAAGCTTTATGGTGCCTTCATTGCACTAGCCATAGGATACACCGTCAGTGCCCTTTGCCTGGTTGGGGAATTAACTCATTGGCATTTCATTGTTAAAAGAGATCCCAATTTTGACAAGTATGCTCTTCATTTATATTACAGAAACAAAAACAAGAAGAACTATTAAATTTTAAATTATTTATTAAAGTTATTTACATTAACCAACATGATTGTTTCTTTATGCAATAAATATACGTAATTTGTTCAGTCATGCTACAGTCACATTTGTTATAAATTTTGTTTCTTGACATTATTTGTGTAATATGTTTATTAATAATAATAAATGGACTAAAATTGTATTTATATTTTAAAATTATCATGTTCAAACTGGTCATCACACATTTAAATAATATGCTAATATTAATGTTGAAATTTATCTAAATAGTACATCCATTATTTTTGAATTAATTATAAAGATCTATGAAATCTATGAAACTATGAGATAATTATAGTTATTTTTGTTCAGGGTTGAAGGCAGGTGGTTGTGCTCCCTCTGGGGCATTTTCTGTGATCCATGGATGCTGTAATACATTTATCAATGGCAGTCTTTGTTCTGGGTTGATAACTAACAATTTACCCATTAAGTCTTTTGCTTTCTCTGATATAAAGTCAGGATACTTGATGATGACATAGCGTATCTTCCTGTATGTTTGATGAGAGTCTTTAGCATCAAAAGGAGGTAAACCAACAAGTAATTCATAGCAGAGCACTCCTAGGCTCCATATGTCCACAGCGTAGTTGTGAGGCTTGCCCTCAATCATTTCCGGTGACAAGTAGTCTAGTGTACCACACAGAGTCATTCGTCTTGATGATGGTGAATGTACTGACCAACCAAAGTCTGCTATCTTCAACTCCCAGTTATGACCAATAAGTAAGTTTTCCGGTTTAATGTCCCGATGTATGACTTTTTTTGCATGACAATACACAAGAGCTTTAGTTAAGTCCCTGATGTAAATTGCTACAGTTTTCTCATCAAAACGTTCGCGTTCTTTCAGCAATTTGTACATGGATCCATGTTTAGCGTATTCCAAAATTAAATAAATACGTTTCTCGTCGTGAAAATATCCATACATACGCAATATATTCGGGTGGCGGAGTCTGCATTGTATTTCAACTTCTCGCCGAACTTGATGTTCGATTTCAGAATCTAATATTTGGCTCTTGAAGAGTACTTTAAGAGCAACGACGTAGTGAGACTCTTTTTCACGTGCTAAATAGACGTTACCAAATTTGCCTTTACCTAAAGGGCGGCCCAGGTCGAAATCCGAGAGAGACCATGATTTCTTTTTGTCGTCACCTTTAGCGGGGCCCGCACCTTGGCTCGCCAGCTGATGCTCCTTGTTATCGTTTACTTTACCGAGAGGTCGGCTAACGGGTGCAGCTGGCACTTTGAAACCGTCCATTGGTATTTTTGGAGCATTTATATTACAACCGCAACCAGACCGTCCAGCAGTTGGTGGACGGTTTTCTTTACAGCTACACTTATTTATATTCATTATCACAAAACACTTCCACAGCTAAATTAGTTTTATTTTGGAGTTCAAACTTTTAATGTAACGTTTATTTGAATCTTCCAAAGTGACAGTCAGTTAGCACCAGTGTTGCCAGAAACTTATGAGTAATCGCATATATGATCGTATATCGTATATGATCGTACATTCGTACCACATGAAAAATTATCGCACAACTTCAAAATAAAATTTTGTACGAAAATCAAAACAATAGTTAATAATTTATAATATAAATTAAATTGTTAGTGCTTTCGGAAAGAGTCTGGCCAACGAAAGCTGTCCACAGGCTAATTTCTATGACGTCCTAAACTCATCTCAATGTGTCTTACATTGAGATGAGTTTAGGATTCTGTATGGATATTTATAAGAATTTTATATTATCTTCATTTATATACTCTTTTTACCTAATTTTAGAATGATTTAGGGTAGTAGGGAAGCTCTTTGCTTAATATGTAGGTAATCCCGGACTAGTAGTAGTAGTTTTATACTTACTAAGTACCTACATAATAACACATTGACATGTCTATTGTCATCTTCTTGTTTGACATTGACATTTCGCTCTTATTGTCAAAATTTGCTTTGCTGTCAAATGTCAATCTCTATACTGCCGTCTGTCTGCCTGCTGTTGCTATTCATGTAATTTTTTACTATCGTATGAAATATTACAAAATGCAAGTGTGAAGTGAAATCTAAAATTTTTATAGATCTAGACTTCAAAATACATTCATTGTATTATATTGATAGAACGCTTAACGACTCTTTTGCTATACGTTTTGATTGCGAGTTAGTTCATTTCCTTTTAAAAGATCCACAGCACTTGTACAGTACAGTACAGAACGGTAAATAATACGGCTTCTAATTTTTAAAGAACTATCAACAAGTAATAATTTTAGGCATAACAGAATGTCAAAAATTTATTTGAGGTTATGTTTTGAAGAGAAAAAATCTACTGAACAAATAATAATATAATAAGTCACCTTGCTTCAAGACCTGGATATATTCATTCATAACCTGTCGAATCTGCTATATAGGCAGGTGACACTTGTAGTAGTCACTAGGAGGCGAGGCTATTACTGAGATGACCCTGTAGTCATAACTTCAGTTGTCTTAACAACTGATATAAGCTTAATTAGAAGAAATTGTACTATTCTAGGATTCAACATTACGAACCATGTCTGACGATGCAGAGCAGCAAACTGAAGAAATTGAAGTGTTGAAATCAATATATGAAGGAGATGAAAACTTCAAACAAGTGGATGCTACAACTTATCAATATAAGGTTAGTTTACAGTTCAATTAAATTGAGATATTATTAACTTAATTGTAAATTACGCTTTAGCTAAAGAGAAAGTGAACTTCACAGTTGGTGCGGTGGCTGGGCAACCAGCTGCCACGCAATGTGTAGCGGGTTCGATTTCCGCATGGAACAACTCTTTGTGTAAACTACAAATTGTTGTTTCGAGTCTAGGTGTCATGTGTATGTTTGACATTTTTTTTACACCCATGTTTTTTTTACACACTAGAACAAATTCTAGCGTGGAGCAGTGTTCCAATATTTATTACACAAAAAAAAACCTTTAACTAAAAATCATGGTTTACTCACATAAATTAATGGAGAAAAGCTCTACTAATTTCGAGTGACTAAAGGACTCATCAGCACGAGCAGCATGCAAAGACGCGACATCACTGAGTCGAAAACATGTTTTTTAGTTAATTTTGTATGTGTCACAATAGTTATTATAAAAAAATACCATAATATCTATGGTATGTTTGTATGGTTTCAGTATACTGAAGGTGAGAAGTCATTTCTATTGGAAATAAAATGGGGCCCAACATACCCAACTGATAAACCAAGCTTTAATTTGGATATATTCTATAATCAATATTTGTAAGTATATTCTTAACATTATAATAAAATTATTATGTTTTTTGCTTACTCTTGTAATTTTTTGACGAGAAACTCGTATTCATGCAGCATTCCACCTCACATGATGCTGTGACTGTCTACTGCACTGCTACTACTATAATTATAAAATTACACTCTAGTACACATATTTGCTTGTTTCAAAGTGTAGATTCCTATAGAAAAGAAAGAGCAAGAAACTCCAAAGTCAAAGTCTAAATCAAAGCATTTATTTCAATTAATCTGAAATTAGGCACTTTTGAAACTTCTGTCAGTCTGTCAAAATTGAATTGTCTGTCAGTCTATCCGTCAGTGAAGCTAGGCGCTCGTTCCAAAGTGTTGCTTCAAATGGAGAAGAACAAGCAAGAAACTCCATTGTTACTCTTTTAAAAAAAAAATATTTTTACAATATCTCTAATACATTATTTGATCCATGGTTACTCTTTTTCAATGAGTTTAACAATACAATGCTTCTGACAATAGAATTCAATTAAGTATATTCAGCCAAAAAATTTATCTTAAGGACAGTAAAATTAATACAAAGTCTCAACTCAATCATATTGTAGGGATGCTAGCAATCCAATGCCCTTACTACTGCACCAATGAGACCTTTGAGTGTGCATGACTACTCCAAGCTGACACAAATACTCATCTAATTTTATTAAATTTTTGGTGACACTTGCACTGTCAATTCAATTATTACTATAATAATAATAAAAAAAAATTATTAGTGTCTTTAAGTCACTGCTCAAATGCTCAGTGCCTTTCCATAAGACAAATACGAGAAAGATGTCTTCTTGAAAAAACGGCAGCTAAATCCAGATTTTTTTGCAATACCTCTTTTCTGTAGCATTTTAAGAGACAAATATGTACTAGAAATTTAAACCAACTACACACAATTTATGTCTTAAATATTTTTCGTGTGAAAATTGTTTTGTTGCTAGAGCACCGTAATACTTTTTCATCATATCGAAAAAAGTTACCTTATTTAAGTTACCTCATAATTAAAGGTTTCTTCCTTAATAAAAGTTGTAATCTATTGCTGCATTAGCATATAATAATAATATTACCATTTATGTTCACAGATTACCATCTGTCAAAGAAAAGATATTAAGTATAGTAGACGCAGAAGCGGAACAGTGGCTTGGATGTGCAATGACATATACTTTATTTGAATGTTTGAAGGAGAAAGTAACAGAAATACTCGCAGAGCAAACTGAAGAGGTAGTGGTGTCTAGCAGAGTGGAGAAGATAGTTTTAGATGACCAGGTAAGGGTAACTTGTACGGCAAGTACTAGATGTGCTATCTGATGTGATGTGTCGATATATGTGTTAACCTCTTGTATGCTGGTATATAAGACAACAATAGAAAATACACTGTGTCTCACAAGAATCTGCGTTCAGGCACACGAACGGGTTAATTTGAGAGAGCCATGCTTCGGCACGAATGGGCCGGCTCGACCGGACTGGAGGCCTACTCCGGTTCTCGAATGCGAAGTTTCGTTTAATCTTCTCGGAATCTAAAGCCAGGGATATTAGCATTTAGCAGAAATGTTTGCTAAATATATTATATCTGCACATTTCAGCAATGTATTTAATTTAGATTCTGAAACAATTATACTTAACTATTTTCCTGTAAATTCAACGTGAACAGCTTGTTGCTAAATATTGGTAAAATTAGATTTTAAAAATCTGATGTGGCTCCTCAATCCTTACGGACATTAATAAAACAGCTACAATTTAGTCGTTAACTAGAGTTTATTAACGTGTATAAGTACAATAAGTCACGGAAGACACGGTAGAACAACAGTCGGTTAAAAGTCATGAGCTTAATATATATCTTATCATTATGCTATCCGATATTGAGCAAAAACCCTTAACTTTATAATTTAACAAAATATGTGTTGTGGGCTGGCTACCCTGTAACATCACTTTAATGGTTACCGGGGCTCCGTTGCTCAAAGCAATAGAAGGAACTGATTTATAGTCATTTAAGACGATTACGACTCCCTCCCGTCCTCAGTCCAAGGCGGGAGAAGTCAATGGATGATTTCCCCCCTCAAAAAATAAAAAAAATCAGATAATAAAATTAACCATTGTAGAGTTGAAATAAACTTTAATTGAAATTGAACAAAAAACTAAAATTAACTTTTACATATTAATACAGGGATAATGCGTATTACAATATTTCCGTCGTTCTGGATCGGGGTTACACTCGGCGCGTTGAGATGGCGTCGCTTGGTATTTAGAGCGGGAAGCGCTGTGATTGGCCGAGAACGCGCCAGGTGTACCACCCACGCACAGGCCTACCAACTCATGAACATTAATATTATCTTTACTCTTTGGCCTCTGCCATAGATAATACGGAATAAATTAAGAGGCGCGCTACACCTTATAATTATTTTACAACAACACAACGTCACGCCTTTTATCCCCGAAGGGGTAGGCAGAGGTGCATATTACGGCATGTAATGCCGCTATACAATGTACACCCACTTTTCACCATTCGTGTTATAAGTCCCATGTAATAGGGGGTGAGCCTATTGCCATATCCTAGACACCATTCCAGACTCCGTGCTACTAACGAGAAATTTTCGAAAATCCGAAAAAAGCCCAGTAATACTTTGCCCGACCCGGGAATCGAACCCGAGACCCCTTGTTCGGCAGTCGCACTTGCGACCACTCGACCAACGAGGCAGTCTAATTATTTTATGTTACCTTATATCTTTTCAGACCGAAGTCTCAAAGAAACCAGAGAAAAAGGAGCATTTAACGAAGGCGCAAAAGCGAAGAGCGTGGGACAAGGCGGAGATAGGCAGGGCAGGGGAGAAGCCACGCGGGTGGGACTGGGTTGACATTGTTAAACATTTATCTCAAGTGCCCCACCAGCCTGCCTCATGACACTCGACCACGTAACTGCGATGCCATTCCTCACGCTGGCTCTGAATGGTGCTCTTATAAATACATGTGTTTATAGCTAAACTGTGCTTTATTAAACAACGCTATATATACAAATTATCCCAAATCACAATTTACAGAATAACATAAATAGTCAGCGTCAGATGTAAAGCGACATTCACGGGACTCAAATATACAGCCTGGGGGCCTACTCCGGTTCTCGAATTCGAAGTTTCGTTTAATCTTCGGCCGTAGGTCTTATTGATTTACTAAAAGTAACTTGAAATAACGTTTTATTTTTAATTTCATATCAAAACCTATTTATTTATCTTCCTTTCATTCGTTCATTTTTGTTCACGAAAGTTCGCAATAAATAGAATTGTAGTATGCAATCTGCGAAGTTTTTTCGTTCGTTCGTTGAATTAGAGTAGGCTCCCTGATTTTTATCACCAGCCAAATTTTTCTGAGAGTTAGATATCATTCAAACATTCCTTTAAAAAAAACTTTTAAGAAAAAAATAAATAAAAAAATAAACTGCTTCACTGGAGAAAATCGGTTTAAAAAGAACACTAAAACGGTCAAAATAACTTTTATTTTGGAGGTCGGTGTTAAATAAGAAACAAACAATAATGAGAAACACCGACTTTCGAAATCAAAGTTAATTTGGTCCTTTCAATGATTTTTTTTACCGTCTTTTTTCAGTGAAGTCGGCTGTATTTTTTTTTTATTTAAAATGGAATGTTTGAATGATATCTAACTCTCAGAAAAAAATTGGCTGGTGATAAAAAATCAGGCTATAGCCTGGTCGGTATACATAAAAGTAACCAGAGCACCGAAATATCGATATACACAGAATTAATTATTATGTTATCGGCTTACTCACGTATTTGTTTGACGAGTCAGTAGCAGCGTGACAATCGCCGCGTCGTGTGTCGCGGAATGCTGCTCATGAATATGAGCCTCTTGCATGGCTTGAAACTAGTCGAGTTCCTCGTCAAACAAATACGTGAGTAAGCTGATAACATACTAATGTAGTATGTCTCACGAAAGTTACAATAAAATTATACACAGAATTCCATAAAGATAAGTTCAATCAAAGCGTTATAAATATACCTAGTTTCATTCAAAATCTTTACTTTACCGTAAAAGCCGGTGTGGTACGGCGTGTCATGGTATCCTATGACTTTCTGTATGTGTCTGTCTGTCTAACATTAAGACATTAAGGTTCCTGAAACCATTTTTCGTCAAAATCAATCGTTTAAAAGTTAGACGCTTCCAAAGTGGAAAAAGGAGTGTCCCTCCCCCTCTAACTTTTAAAATAAGAGAGTGAGAAAACTAAAAAAAATATGCGCTGCAGATTTCAATGGAACCTTCAACGAAAATTGGTTTGAACGAGATGTCAATATTAGTTTTTAAGAAATAAAACATTTTCAAAAAACCGCAGATATAACTTTGTCGTTCATACAGACACTATATGAAACCAAGTTATTACCTATTATATTATTATTTAATAAAAGGTACATGTTAAAAAACTTATGAACTAGTGTACAGTCCGACAAAACTATCATCAAATATTTTATAACTTTTATATTATGTCATCTACTTGCTGCTACGGAACCTTTCATGGGCGAGTCTGACTCGCACTTGGCCGGTTTTCTGAATCGCGGTGTTAAGATTTTCCACGGATTGATGATCCTCTCGAATTATTATGCCCACGGTGTCGTAAGTTGGTGTTTCATTTGCCCTGACTATTAACAAATCCCAGGGACAAACATTCTCCTTGGTTGGCATAGACCTGCGACAAGAATGTTTTTCTCATGGGCAATTATATGTTGGTCTATCACGAGTTGGATCATCCGAAAAACAAATTATTTTATTACCGGAAAATAATACCACCTCAAATAGTGTATATAGAAAAGCATTAAATTAAATAGGTACTGAACTTGAATGTACCTACGTTCGTTCGTTGGTACGTATTTGATGTAATTGAAGCAGATTATAATTGATTGATATGTGACACAAATTATTTAATGACATCATCGTACCATTTCAACCCGAAGGTACGTAAAAGGCGACTAAGGGACTAACCTTGAGCAGACAAGAGAGTTTCGGTAATCATCGAAATTACAGATCCGACTCCAAAAATTCTTTTACTAATATGAAGCTACAATAGCGCCGAGTGTAATCTTATGTTAAAACAATAATTTTTCCGCGGACGAAGTGGCGGGCAGAAGCTAGTAAACTTATACAGTATAGAGATCATTCATATGATTTAATGAAACTACAAGTAGTACTCGTCTACAGAAGCATAATACAAATAAATATTTCAACGAGAAAGAAAATTAAAAAAAAATAAACTAAATAAATAATGAAATTAATCTAGTCTTAAATTCTGTAGAATCAGCTTCATGTTTCTTGACCACAGAAGAGCTGTAATGTAGGTACCTTGTTTAGGAATGTTACAGACATGCAACGCGGCTTTTATAATGCTGTAAGTATGAATTGTAGTGTTCAAATTAGCTCAAAGAGAATAATGCTCTTTTTGGCTTAACTACTGGGCCTATTTCGCTCATTTTTCGTGAATTGTCTGCCAAGATGATAACAAATATGTAGTTTAAATTAAGTCATAAGAGGTGTCCCCATACGGTATAAAAAATATAAACACAAAATTGTAAACAACTTACATATGAATGTATTTGTTTAGAACTTATGGCACCGACTTCTAACCTACTAGTTAGTTCTTATAATAGTCATTTTATGTCTTTTAGTTTTAATTCTTTGTTTTAGGTTTTACCTATTTTTTTCTTAAGTGGATTTTCCGCGGTGCCACTGGTTTCGAGTTCTGTACAGGCATAAAATAAATTAAAACGATATGGTCTTACATCAGTGAACACAAGAATTCTATTCGTAGCTTCTGCAAAATATTGAAAGGAGCCAATTCCAATTACCTCTCCATTGAGTAATAATATTGCGCCAGATAAAAATCTATAATATACGGAATATTCGATGCAAAGAAAATATCCCCAAATACGCGGTATTGCAAACAGGCAACGGCCTATGTCAACCTTTAATGTTGATGTTGAGATTTCCACCTCGTGCTGTTTTTTGTTTGGCACGTAATAATAGAAACCAAAATTTATCTTACCATAGAATTTTTTTACGGGCGAAACCATATTCAGATATAGCCCATCCAATGATTGTTTAAAATCGTCTATGGCATAATACTGACCCTCCTTATAAGGATTCTTATGGCTATAAGCATTTGTTTTTCTAGTTAAATTTCCATCGATTCTTAACACGAACAAGTCGTGATATGGCGAGGTCTGGTTAATTTTGTCGAACCACAAATGGTCGGGAATGTTGTCTACATATATAGGTTGACGTCCGCACACAATTTTGTAAACAGCAAGGTCATGATGATATGTCCGATTGTGTGTACTGAAACTTCTTCCTTTTAAAACTACAGCATAAGCCTTTTCAAATGATCCTTCGGTTAAAACAAAAGGTCGCATGGAGTTATACGATGTGATGATTCTGTTGTAATCGAACGCGACACCTAAACCGCGAAGTGTCGGTACTCCAACGCCAGGTTGATCTGCCAACATGTCTACTTCTACTATAGCAATAGCAGCATCCATGAATCCCATCTCATATGTGGCACTGTATTTTCCATAATCTATCGGATCATAAGCTAACTTAATAGCGAGACTATTAGCCAACAGTATAGACATGAGCAGTGATTCAGCTGCCAACCTGAAACAGACAACGCAGGTACTTACTATCTACATAACATTGGTAACGTCTGGTGTTTCACTTTTGATAATAATATTCGGTTTGACTTAAATTTTACGACTGGATTGGTGTAATAGTCTTAGATCTACCTGCTACTGAACCCTTCGAATAAAGTTCGTCCTCTTCATGTATAGCCTACCTACAATCAGGGTAGGTATACGTTACAAGTATAAACTGACTATTGAATGCGTGGAAAGATCATATTCCTAAAGCATGATTATGATTACCTGGTACCTGGTTACCTACCTATTTAAAACTGATGTTTTGCAGCGACAATTGGACTTGTTATAAATAATGATCCTACTAGCCTTACAAGACGAACTTTACTTGGAGGGTTTAGTAGCTCTTAGATTATAAGACTGCGATTTCACTGAAGCGGAGCGGGGCTGAGCTGTAAAAGAGGTATGTGTTTCCACTGAAGTGGAGCGGGGTGGATCGGAGTTGTTTTGTCTATTAGTATCGTCTGGTGCGTGAGTGCCCAGCAACACGCGTTCTCTCAGTCAGACCACACGTTATGGTATCATTAAAAGAAATAAAACAGAACAGCGTGCACAGGTCTTCGAGACGGGGAGGGCATCCTAATATTGTATTATGATTATTTCCTCCTCTTGTTTTAGGTACAATCATACAATGTATAAAGTGGTATGTACCATACATACCACTTTATACATTGTTTCTTAATTCGACACACAAAAATATTTTTTCAACGATAATCCGCTTCGAACAATTTATTTGAATTAACTAACATTAATTCTAGTATACCAAAGTGTACCTTACAATTGTGTATCAATTAGGCAACACTTTAATGCGATTTAAATACACACGAGTGTTGCCAACCGTACGGCGACATTCGTGTGTAAGCCTCCGCGCTCCATCCTGCTCCACCCCGCTTCTCTCTTGGTGCTAGACTACTCTTAGGATGCTTTTCTACCAGAGAAATGCTATACTACGTTGCTGTGTGTTGGGATCCACCAATCATATTCATTGGTACACATAGCTCAGCACTGGTGGAAACGGACTCAGCTAAGGTATGTTTTTATATGGAAAGATGTGTGTTATGGATGGCTTCCCTACTATCGATAAATCGTATACTCGAGCCGCGCATCGCTACTTTGAGGCGCATCTTACTCGCACAGCTAGCAAAGATTCACAGTATAGTTATTAAATCTTCGTAGCATAACTTCATAGCACATCTCTGGTGGAGAATCAATTAAACTGTTTACCCGATATTTTAAACAATTCCGTATTGAAAACACTTTTGAATACATGTTATGAATGTTAATTTGGCGATTATTGTGTACTATGTTCTATGATAAATAAAACCAAATTTCATTATTTATTTTCATAGTGAAGTATTTAAAAAAAAGAGAGTATCTAGATTATAATATTCCACTTACATGGTTCGTTGCTTGTTGCCGAATGACAGAGGACTGGCAGACACGACGGTACACAGTATGGTACTGACTGCTTACTTGTTACAGACTGCTTGTTTCTTAGAAATGATATTTTGGATTCCAAATTTCTTACGTCAAGATCTTTGTTTCTTTGTACAATGTTTGTTTGACAACTATGTTTTACAAGGGAAGTGTAATGTTTGACTCTTATTGCACTTGACATAAAATGCATAAAGATGAAATTTCCATAACATTTAGGTAGACCCATTGAATACAATCGACAACAGAACTCATAATAAATAAAAAAACCGAAATCGAACTATGTAGGTACTAGTTTTTTATTTACTTACGTTTCGTTTTTGTAGTTAGTTCGGGATTTTTTTAACAAAACCTAAAATGTTGAATATTTCAACATTAGGTTTAATTCTTAACCGACTTCCCAAAAAGGAAGAGGTTCTCAATTCGTCTGTAGGATTTTTGTGTGTGTGTATCTATATTTCGCGATTACACCGACGTTTGCGGCCGGATTTGTATGATTTGTTTTTTTCTGTTGGAAAGGTTATATTTTCGAGGTGGTCCCATTTCTACCAGGTTAGGATTTGATGATGGGACCCCAGGGAAACCGTGGGGAACTTTTAACAATTATAACGACAACTTAAGTATGCGTGTATTCTTATGTACACTGCTACACATATTAGATGAAACTAAAATAAAAGAAAGACTTAAGGTACGCACATTATAATTTGTATTTATAAGAAACTTGTAAATAATATAGGAAATAATAAAACCATTCTGTTCGTCTTTGTAATGTGACTGAGATCAGGCCTTGAAACATCTCTCTGGTCTTTTTAGAACACAACTGGGTTCGGTACAGAAGCACTCGTCTCTCGGAGGATCTAAAAATTTGCACACAGCATTATTCTCATTTTTTTTCAAGTTTTTTTTTTTTTTAGAAAAACGTTGCCCCACACTAGGATTTTCTCCTGTGTCGTGGGTGCGTTAACAAACATACAATTTCACATGCACATGACACCCAGACTGGAAACAACAATCTGTGGATCACACAAAGACTTGTTCCGTGCGGGAATCGAACCCGCGACACTTTGCACGGCAGCCAGTTGCCAGCCACCGCGCCAACCGTGCAGGCAAGTCAAAATTAATTTAGGAAAGATATTTATTGATTAAAATACTCTAGACTTACGACGAACTGAGTGCACTACGCACGCGAACAGGGGCCTTAGTCTGCTATTACAATTGTGTCATAATGGTCGATCATTGAGCAGTTCAAGAGGGAAGGAGCTATACAACCTACGTAGTTCCGTCCCTCTTGCACTGCTCAATGATCGACCATTCTGACACAATTGTAATAGCAGACTAAGGCCCCAGAGCATTACAACTCGTGCTCGCCGCGATACATGCTCGTCGGTTTTTTTGCAGAACATAAAGGGGCTCGCAACATTTTCTTCTATTGTCACAATGAAATCCAGTTCTTACCTTCAGTCAAGTCGTCGTTATAATAAATTAAAATGGCAGGTATGTGAATATTCTCTGGCAGAGCTACGTCGCTAAATCTATCCCTTTCATCTGGTATGCCGTTCTCTTCTAAGTTTTTATTAAGGCAGAGCCCTCTGCCCATGTACCGCCAAGTGTATGACAGTAAATGACTGTTATGCGGCAAATATCTCATCATGATCTCATAAATCGTTTCTTCAGAGCATACTTCAAGGGTTACTGTTGAACCTAATGTAGATATTTGATCAGTGAGATAAAAAACAAATTCAAAGTTAATTTAAACAGTAAACAGTTGTTAAATATTTCCTGTTCAGGTAGGATAGAAGAGTAGCGAGAAAGTCTCACCAAAATGTGGGAGAGCCATGTTTCGGCACGAATGGGCCGGCTCGACCGGAGTGATACCACGGCCTCACAGAAAACCAACGTGAAACAACGCTTGCGTTGTGTTTCGTTGTATGAGTGAGGTTACGGGAGGCCCAATTCCCACCTTCCCAATCTTTCCCATCCCCGATTCCCGAACAACAACTCTTAAATTCCTAACTCCCAAAAAGCCGGCAGCGCACTTGTAACGCCTCTGGTGTTTCAAGTGTCCATGGGCGGCGGCGATTGCTTACCATCAGGTAATAGGTACGTCTGCTCGATTACCGGCGTGTTTCATAAAAAAAAAACATTATAGTTACCTGTTAACGTATTCGTTATCCTGATAGGTCTAGTTTTGGATGTAGCTTTACCCACCACATATTTGTCCCCGTCCCACCAAGGTTCTTCCAAAGGCCGCCATCTTGTGGAAGGTACTACAGGCTGACGGAAAGTATGCCCGTGTGTACGGTGAGTCACTTCAGAGCCCGTCACTGGATGGATGTAATTTACCCATTCCCCGTTTTTAAACCAATGACTCAAGTCTTTACCTGCATACGCCAAAATGGTCATAGCCAACTGCAAATAAAAGTAAAATTCTGTTTAAGATAATATAATAATACTATAAAATATTATCTTATAAAATTACGAGCCAAATAAAATTTATCGGATGAAAGAAGTAGTCATCTTAAGCTAAATGATAAGTTACAGTTCTGAAGCAAATACAAAGAGCAGATGTTATGGCGGGATTTCCCTTTAACACAATGCATGACACTTTACGGGGAGCGCGAGACGTTAATAACCACACTCCTCTCTATTTTCCAACATGCAGTCCCATACTACAAACACGTTGCCAATTGTCCACATTTTAATGTGCCACTTTCTGAACGCTTATAACCTATCTAGAATCTAGATACACCCTCAGATTAAACAATACATCCTCTTTGTTGGCTACTGCTAACGGTGTCATCAAAAACAAAATAGTACATTACCCGCTTTCCATCGCAAAAGAAATAGCCCTGCTTAAAACAGGGACAATACTCCACGCAATTATTACAAAACCAATTTTTGACAGAACAGGAACATGACTTGGGACACATACAATTTCGAAATTGATTTTCGAGCCAGGGCGTCAAGTTATAAACTTTCCCATTCAACGAAACCCAACAATCTGACGCAACGTTGTGGACTGCCACCTCAGCCGGCGTGTACCATTGCTGTTTAGTGTATATCATATCGTAGTATAAATAATGTAACTTGTTTCTATTTATATAACATCTATTATTATATATAGGTAAGGTGAGGTAACTTTGACGTACTTATTTTTTTGTTTGTACATGTCAACGTGTCTGTGATTAAGTTGTTGTGATTAAAACCTTTTTATACCACTAAGCGATTCATATTCATTGAATATGATTTAAGCTTGAATGTATGGTTAAGGGTAAGTATAGTATATAGTAGCAGACTATGGCTCCTGCTCCGCAGAGCGTATACTTTCTTATGAGTAATGTAATTAATGACCTTTTTTGGATTTTCTTGAATGCTCATACATAATAATCCGTTGTTGAACCTTAACGTAACACTTTAATATGTTTGAGAAAGCTCGTAGTCCACCAGAAATCCCGGTGTTAAAGACTGTTTTGGAGTTGAACGAAAACGAAATAGTTGAACAAAAGCGCTCTGATTGATTGGTTCATTTGCGCCGGCCAATCAGATCGTACGCGCTTTCGTTTCGATCTCGTTAAAAGTAATGCAAACTCGTACTAGGGCACAGATCCTGTTTAAGACTTTGACTGCCAACAAAAATCTGTTGATGGCAAATCCTCCGCTAGTGCCGGTCACTTTTGCTCCCATGGTATTTAATTTGTTAATATACACACAAGTCATACAAACATTTTACAGTTTTAAACTCAAAGTGTTTTCTAGGCAGTATTTTGTATGTATTATTTAATAGGACCTTATTCAATTATCACAATATAGGTAAGTGTGGAAAAGCCATGCTCTGGCACGAATGGGCCGGCTCGACCGGAATCTCACAGAAAACCGACGTGAAACAACGCTTGCTTTGTGTTTCGTTGTGAGGTTGAGGTTATTGGAGGCCCAATTATCACCCTCCCTAAACTCTCCGATCCCCAATTCCCCAGCAATCCTCAAATACCTAAACCGTCCAAAAGGTTGGCAATGCATTCGCAACGCATCTGGTGTTTCGTGTATCTATGGGCGGTACCGATTGCTTACTATCAGGTGATCCATCTGCTCGTTTACCGGCTATTCTGATAAAAACAATGTATAAGTATTATAAACTGACTCGATAGCCGAGTGGTTGCAAGTGCGACTGCCGGGCAAGGGGTCTCGGGTTCGATTCCCGGGTCGGGCGAAGTATTACTGGGCATTTTTCGGTATTTCGAAAATTTGTCAGTAGTAGCACGGAGTCTGGAAATGTGCCCGGTACATGGCAATAGGCTCACCACCACATGGGACTTACAACATAAATTGTGAAATGTGGGTGTACATTGGCATTATGTGCCATAATGTGCACCCTCTGTCTACCCCTTCGGGGATTAAAGGCGTAAAGTTATAAAAAAAAAGTATTATGAACTAGCAATTTAATTTATTAATACGATGCCACCAGTTTGTGTTCATTGCGATCACAAGTCTAAGTCCTGCTATGCTTGGCCAAGCATGCTTCCTGATGACCTGTAGGTAGTGGCACGCGTCGGTAGAAAAATATATGTATTATGTATATAAATAACAGAACAAGAAATGCTATTAAGTTCGTGGCGGTGTAGGTTATGGACATTGCTTTATCCGGTATCCGATTCTACTTTTACGATTTATAGTATCGTTTTGGACTTTTTGTTGAGTATCAGATTTATTATCCTCGGTTTTTAGAGGGTGACTGGTTAGGGTGGGGAGTACCTAGTATCTTTCTGGATGTATCCGCCATATACTTATTGAGAACCAATTTCTTTTTTGAAATCAGTTAAAAAGTGTAACACAACGGGCTTTCATGTACCTTACAAATGAAACTATGCAATTACGCGGCAATGTGCAGTATTGCCGTACAATTTGCATCCCTCCCGCGATATCGTTATTTCTAGTTCACAGAACACTCACTTATTTGCGTACTTATACGCCGAGACCACCACGCATGCGCGGATCCGATAATTCTATCCACTTATTGCCCTAAATTATAGCGACCGCAACCCCATGCAAAGAGCTCCAATAAAAATAAACTGGCGCGCTTTTTGTCCATAGAGTAGTGATGGCACGTCATAGACGCGCGTCTGTGTGACGTATTCATTTTTTAAATTGTTCGTATAAAGAATTAATTCAATGCGTTCGTGATAGTAGTGTTGTTGATGATAAAATAAGTTGTTGATGTTTACTTAGTATCCGTGAACGCATGCGTATTTATGTGAAGTTTTTAAGTGTTGTGTGTAATTGTTGTTGATTATGTTTTGAATAACTATAGGTTAGTAGATTTTGTTACTTTATAAGTAGCTTTTACTTTTGTAGTCGCAGAACTGTACTATATGCTTTATTATTATTTGGAAACTTAAATTTAAGCTTATTTACTATCTATTTTTAGTAGGCAAATTCCAGTCTAAGTATATCTATACTTAATCTTAAAGTTTTTATAAGTTAAATATCTCTTTAAGTGAAGTAAGTGACGAGATGTAGAGCGACATGCTACTTTTACTCCTACTTTTTGTTAATTAGTTCACAAAAGTACTTTTTGGAAATTTATATGGATAACCCCCTTTATTTTTGAGGTAGACAGTAAATAGTTGGTATGCGGATTTTGTTTGGGTTAAATTTAGCAATTGACATTTAACACCCTTCCTGACTTCTGGTATACACACTTAATCTTGATGACCATAATATGATATAAGCCGTTTACCATAAAAACATTTTTATTTATTTTCAGATATTGAACCAAAATGGCAACGTTGCCGATCTTCGTGTCACTTAGCAGGTAAAGTAATAGCAGGATTATTCATAACATTTAGGTAAAACTTTATTTATGACTGCCTCGTTGGTCGAGTGGTCGCAAGAGTGACTGCCGGACAAGGGGTCTCGGGTTCGATTCCCCAAAGTATCACTGGGGTACCGGTTTTACGAAAATTTCTCAGTAGCTCGCAGTCTGGAATTATGCCCAGTATATGGTAATAGGCTTACCCCCTATTACATGGGATTTATAAGACAAATGGTGAAACGTGTGCATTGTATAGCGGTATTACGTGCCGTAATGTGCACATCTGCCTACCCCTTCGGGAATAAAATGCGCGATGATGATGACAAGTTTATTATCTGTTTTACGGCATGGTGCCACGGCAGGGAATACATTTGCCACCATTCCAACTTATCTCGCGGGTGAAGCCGACTAAGGGACCTGGGCGCTTGCTCTTTAGACCAATCTCAATGTCAATGCAATTTCAATCCAATAAAATTTCAATTATTATTCAATGTCAAAACTATACAACTCCAATCGTTTGACTTTGACATTGACATTTAATTTATGTAATATGCACGCAATACTGACGGGCGTTAGTGTCAACTCAAGAGCACGAAATTTCACAATGTCAATCGTAGTTGGATTGAAGATTAGAAGGGCTGATGCCTGATCCAGAGCTGCGGAGTACCTAGCAGGTTTACCGGGGCTCCGGCTCGAAAAGCAGGAGTAGGAACGGGGTGGTTTTTATCAGTAAGAGTCTGACACTGGCTCTCACTTCGCCCAAGGCGGGAGAAGTCATTGGATAATTTTCACCCCTTATAAAAATGCCAGAGAACGCTGCTGCCGGGTAAAAACAGTTTAAGTAAAGGCTAACCCTATTTATGCAATTTGTGGGTGTGTTTACAAAATTAAATAATTTCGCATGCGCAGCGCACCTAGTCACTAACCAACAACTTGTGGATATTTTCTAGATTACTCACAAGTATCGCGTAAATCGAATCTGCTACTATTTGGGCATCAGCCACCGTAACTTTTTTAACCGACTTCAAAACGGAGGACGTTCTCGACACGGGACGTACATAAAAGCTATAAACTAATGTACAGTTTGCTGTTTATAATATTGAACAAAGCCCTATCTATGGTACAGGAAGTAACTCTTGTAAATAAAGACGACGCTCGATAGTTAAAACACAATATTAAAGGATTTAACGACATTTTTTTGTTGATCATTTGGGTCTACTGCTCGTGTGTGTAAGCGCAGCTGTGTACAAAGTTGTTTTGATCCTTAGAAACACAGATATATATCATGTATAACAGAATATTTCGCATATTATATTAATACTAAGAATATTTACGAATACGCAATGGCAGTGGACGGCATCCGGCTGCCAAAGCTCGCTTCCTGTCACCCATATTAGGAAGGAACCAAGACGTGCGCACACGCATTACGTAGGTACTATATATATGCTTTAGTTTGAGTATCATATCTGCTATAGCCATCCTGGAATAATTCAACACAAAAATAATTATTCAAATCGGACCAGTAGTTCCGATGATTAGCGCGTTCAAACAAACAAACAAACTCTTCAGCTTTATATATCAGTATAGAGTATAGATATAAAGATTTGCATTTAACATGCGGACGCATGACGTGTGTGTGTGTCATATTATAGACAACCCATATCTATCTCCTGGTGTAGGTGACACGTGATGAGGATTCCGTTCCTCATTCCCAATTCGGCTATCGAAGCAACATAACATGTGACTCTGTTCACGGAATATTATATAGAGTTCCTGATCAGATTACTATAACATACGCGTTTTTAATTATTATATGTTATCGGCTTACTCACGTAACTGTTTGACGAGGAACTCGACTAGTTTCAAGCCATGCTAGAGGCTCATATTCATGCCGCGACACACGACGTGGCGATTGTCGAATCGCCGCAATGAAACTAGTCGAGTTCCTCGTCAAATAGTTACGTGAGTAAGCTGATAACATATAAAAATTAATTTAGTATGTCTCACGAAAGTTACTATAAAAATACGCGTTTTTGTTCTATAAGGTAAGTCAGTAAAATGTTTATTTTTTTACCTTTTTTTATATTGTAGATTTTCTCCTCAGTATTCTTTTTAACCAAGATATTGCAATTTTGCACCCATATATACTGGTAATGTGTGACGTTTCCAAGTTGACCTTCGAATCTTCGGAATTCACAGACTTTCTGATGACTTATGTTATTAGACTGAACCCAGTGGAGTGCGACCTCGGCTCAAAACGTACCTTTGTACTAACTAGATCACAATCGAATCTTCGAACACGCTCAATTATTTGAGTACTTTGAAGGCGAGGTCCGACAGAGATCTACAGTTACCGACCTAGCTCAAAGGATTAGCAAGCTGAAATGGTAGTGGGCCGGTCATATGCGTTAAAGAACCGATGACCGTCGGAATAGGCGTGTCCTGGAGTGGAGACCTCGTCTAGGCAAACGTCTCCAGCTAGGTGGAGTGACGATATCCGTAAGGTGGCTGATAGTGGTTGGATGCGTAGAGCTGAGGTCGAGCGCAGTGGCGTGCCATTGGAGAGGCCAATGTCCAGCAGTGGACGATATCAGCCTGATGATAATGATGATGATGATGAAGGTAAGAAGCTTATTATTCCAACATTTAACCCATAATGTAGCTTATAGTAAATTGAAATCGGTGGTATAAAGCTATGATATTGTATTTATGCAATTTTTTACGTATCTCTCAAGGTTATTAACACAAAGACTTAATTAACAATGATCCAGAACGGTGAATATTTACCATAAGCTAGACCTGCGCCGGCGCACGTCCGGTAAGGGCTGTCATTACCAAGTTCCGGTTGTTACTGGTTTGACAACCCTGTGCATGTGTATGTTACAGTTAACTGGCCGGTTTGAGTCCTGAGCTTGGCAAGTAGGTGGGGATTTGTTCGTAGTTTATTTAATACTGTTACACCTTTATCCCCGAAACGGTTGGTAGAAGTAGGTACACACAATGTCATATAATGCACATATTGTCGCATGCAATATGGCTCTCCGTACCAATTCAAGGGAGAGGACAATTCAAGAAGCCGTTTTATTACAGAAACTATTTCGACAAAATAAAAAAAAACCCTAATTAAAAATTAGTAAAAGCTACAAGTTAAAAAATCAACCGATTCGGTTACCAGTAAGGCAGTAACAAATAAAAAAAATATATTTAAAACAAGGTTAACGCACTTGCTGAGTGGCTGCCGACTCCTCAACCCACGTTCACATAAAATAATACATAACATACATATTAATTGTAACTAATCCGAAATCTGGGAATTTTTGGACTTGAATGAGATAATTATGGATGTGCTTTTTTAAGAGGGAAAATCATCCAATGACTTCTCCCGCCCTGGACGAGACGAGAGGGGGTGTCAGACTCTTACTTACTAAAAACCATCCCGTTCCTACTCCTGCTTTTCAAGCCGGAGCACCGGTAACCCGCTAGGCAGTCCGCATAAAGTATAATAAGATCTTCATTTTACTAGTCTCAGTCAGAATAGTCGACTCCAAACAGAGATGCATTCTTTCATCTTTCTCTTATGACAGTAAAAACAGACTCAACAGAGGTGCAGTACGAAAACAATGGTTTTACAAAAGTCTCGTGTCGTCCAATCTCTATTCGCGTGTCGCCTGTAGCATCTAGGTTACAAACGGCATTCCACGTACGTCCAATAATTGACGTATCTCCAACGATAATTACAAATAGCAGCGGTATTGCTTCTTCTTCATTAAATCCGGATTATAATGATTTTAATCATGAGATAACAAGCTGACGCGTAGATAGAAAGGAGTTGAAAATAATTTTCTGAGCAAATGTTAATGACTGGCTACTCCCGCGCAGTTTCGAGTACTGCTCGGCTTTATGTATTGTAGCATATGCTACAATGAGGGCTATATAGCCCTCCTCAATATATGGTCCATACAACACAAAATATTGTTTAATTACAACCAGTAGTTTTGGATATTAGCACGTTCAAACAAATACAAACAATAATTTTCTTTGAAATACAGTTTTTGATAACCGAAATTATCTATTGGTTTCCATCATCATGCCCATCAGGGCATGGGATAACACGATTAGTGGAGAGTGTACGCACTGTGTACGATACAAATCTAATGCTTTACTTATTAATTGCTGTGTTCATAGAAAAACCACATCCAATTACTAAATTATTACTTTAGTAAATCTTTAAAACAAAATGCTTCCCACCGTCCAAATCCTGCGCCTACGCATTCAATGGAAACGCATTAGGTCCTCACCGTAAAAGGAAGCTGGAATTATTGCATCGATCGTTTATATTTTAAAGTTATAACTTATAAGTTAAGTTTGGCTAATTTCTTTGTTTCATACTTAGGCATATGGAGTGTAATAAAACACTAAGTTGTGATATTTTGGTCAGGTAGATTATTTATAAGATCAACTGAACTATATTTTGCGATGGTTTTAGGAATTCCACCATCATCCTTTTAAGGTGACTTTATCCTACTAATATTGTAAATACGAAAGTTTGTATGTTTATTTGTTTTTACTCTGTCACGTCAAAACGGTTGAAGGGATCGAAATGACATTTGGAACAGGGGTAGATTATGATCCGAAATAATAAAATATTTTCTTGTCGCTGCTAACAACAAAACTTATTTTTATTTTTAAACTCAGGTAAGTTATAGGATCGTAAACTGGTTAGTAAAAGATTTTCTTGTCGCTTCATCTGTAATCTTGCTGAAGAGTATTTCATTAATTGTGACGTATCTACGAACTTTGTTATTACGGTTATAATTCTCAAATAAGCCCACTGCCCATTGTTTCCATAATATTAATCGTAATATTTATTATTCTAGCAACTACAGTTTAATGACTTCATCATCCAAGACAACTAAAGCGTCCAAAATTAACTGACTTGTGGCCAAATTCGGAATCAACATTTTTGTGACAGATCTTTTTCACCACTAGCGCCACCTACGGAGTTCAAGTTACACTGGACATTTTGTTTGACAGCCATCTTTTACACTATAATTTCATGGTCTGCTGATTTCTTGGAATCTGATGGTTATAAATATGGGTGTGGGATGTTCCGACCATTATGAACGATGATGATATTATGTGTATCATGAATGATGAGCTGATGATACAACATTAATCATAAAGATATTTGCAAACAATACGTTCATATTCTGCCGTGCAACGTGTCGCGTGTTCGATTCCCGCACGGAACAATTCTTTGTGTGATCCACAGATTGTTGTTTCGGGTCTGGGTGTCATGTGCATGTGAAATTGTATGTTTGTAAACGCACCCATGACACAGGAGAAAATCCTAATGTGGGGCAACGTTTAAAAAAATATATATATTCTGCTACTACTACTACTAAAACTGCTGCCACTGAATACTGCATCAGTTGTGTCCGATTTAACTGAGGTAAAGAACTACACCACCGATCTCCAGCCTGCCTGCAAAGCGATATAGCAAACCCTTTTATTTAGGAGGTCCATAGTCCTATTACGAGCTATGTGAACCGAATGAAGTAACGGACTAGTGGTCAGTCTACCTCTTGAAGTCCCAAGGGAACTTAGACCTATTCAAAACCAACCAGCCACGTCTGTACTGGTCCAACCCACTCCTTTGTTAGTACTATCTCCAATTAGTTTCCTCACATCCCTAGTATTTAATCATTCCCATACTATTCTCAGTGGTAGTGATGTAACGACAGTGGTCAGTGCACTTGACCGTGACGTCATCGTGTGTAATACCTACATACGTTGAGATTCATAATTCCCTGGTACCTGAGTAGTCTAGGGACATAATGGGTATGTGGAATGTCCGGTCAGACTACAGTGAAATGGTGGGAATAAGTACTCTAAATGGAAAAATATTAAATAACGCACTGGAAAAGGATTCTGATTCTCTTCCTGCTAGAGATAAACAAAATATATTTGATTGCACGGATAGCGCGGTGGCTGGGCAACCAGCTGCGGCATAACGTGTAGCGGGTTCGATCAACACACGGAGCAACTCTTTGTGAGAATTGTGTCCAAAAATTGTTGTTTCGCGTCTGGGTGGCATGTGTATGTGAAATTGTATGCTTGTAAACGCACTCATGACACTGGAGAAAATCCTAATAGTGTTTTAAAAAAAGTGATTTTTCTTAGAAAATAAGATAAAGTATCCATTGCTCACTTGCTCAGTGATCCGATTTAGTGACTGTTTCTTTAGGGATGGTGACGGGGTATGAAAAAATCTATTTAGTTCGTCATTTAGATCATGAATACCTAAATATTAAATTGTGGCTGTGGCCGACCATGGTAATTTTAGAACCTATCCCTATTTATGATACATTAACCTATAAGGTTATGATTTTCAAATACTTTTTAGCCGCAGTATAAGATAATACTAAAATAATACTAAATTATCTTATATTGTGGCTATATTAATATCTACTTACGCTAAGTAAAGGCATTGTATTTGTATGTAAATTTTGTCCACAGTTTCACACGCTCATCTTATCAAATTAATCTTTTATTTATTATTAAAGCGTAGTTTTACTTGGAATTAAATTGCATATATTAGGTATTTTGAACAAGTCGTCTATAAAAACTATTATAAAGAAACAATATTATATTAATAAACAGATTTTACCCGCAGGTACAAGTATGCTTATGTCCTACGATTTTAAATTCATTTCGTGTGAGATCCTAAGTCAATTGGGGCAATGCCCCAAAGGGGACGCTATAACTAGATTTAGAAATTATTATGGTAGCACAAAGGTTGAAAATGGCATGTATTGTATGATAATTAGTATTTAACTAAAGGAACTACTAGGGATATTAATTAGCTATACTCTACCTTCGCCTTTAAGAAATAGCAGTTAAGAGGTAGATACGTGAAGTTTTTATAGTCGTATTGTACCAAACATTATTGCACTGACGGCTTAGCATGAGTTTGTTTAAAAACGTATAACGTGATTGATACATTCACAACGCTCTCATTTAATAGACCAACCAATCCGAGGGCTGTTTTACGTTTAAACAAGAGCACGTGCGGCACACTGATTGGTTGGTTTATGCGCGCTGACCAATCAGAGCGTCGAATGCGCTCTCGTTTCGATCTCGTTAAACGTAAAACTAACTCTTACTAGCCCCTCTGTTGATAGTCGATGTGACATCAATGTAAGTTTCTAACACAAATCATCACCAATTCCCACAGGTTTCTCTTGCAAACTTCACCTGTCATACAACAGTAGAATTTCCCTTAAAACAATGGTGCCGTATTGTCTTTCCATGGGATTGTCATCGACAAGCCTTTTGTTTGTTACTATCTTGAGAATCTATAGATGTTCGTTTAGCATGTGATTCTTCGGAGCTGCGGACTGTCTAGCGGGTTATCGGGGCTCCGGTTCGAAAAGCAGGAGTAGGAATGGGGTGATTTTTAGTCAGTAAGAGTCTGACACTCCCTCTAGCTTCTCCCAGGCGCGAAGGCATTGTAAGATTTTCCAACTTAAAAAAAAAACATGTGACTCTTGAATGAGATTAAACTTGCTTTCCGTATTAGTCCAGTCATTTGGTAGTTTTACCTGGAAAGTTTTCCGGGAGTTTTGAAAATTGGTGGATTTATAGATTTGGGTATGCTCTTTTCGAATTTCAACTTTGCCACCTCGTACAACCGCCGCTCGCGCCGCCATATTGAAAAAATGGCGCCTAAAAACGGTTTTTTATTAATATCTCCGTTCCGACGCATTTTACGAAAAAATATTTATCTACAAAATGAAACTAGAAAAAAATTCCTACAATTTATGTATTGATAACTTTTTCATAAAATCAATAGTTTTTGGCGTACGAGCGCCGAAAAGTATTATTCATCTGCACCACCACGTGTACAACAAATGTGTGTTGTGCAGCAACCGACGACTGTCGCAACCGAGGGCTGGGCTCGCTGTCATTGCAGAGGTAAGTCCCCTGTTTGAGGAGTGGCTAGAGCGGCGCCATGGCGTCCTCACCTACCGCCTGACGCGGGTGCTTATCGGACACAGGAGTTTCGGTAGGATCCTGTTTTTGATTGGGCGGGAGGAAACGCCCGGGTGTCATCACTGCGAAGACCGCCCGGAGGACACAGTGGAACATATAACATAACACATATAACATCAGAAACAGGAACCTACCGAAACTTCCCTGTTTGTACAACACACATTGTTTGTAAACGGTTTTTTATTAATATCTCCGTTCCGACGCATTTTACGAAAAAATATTTATCTACAAAATTAAACTAGAAAAAAATTTCCTACAATTTATGTCTTGATAACTTTTTCATAAAATCAATAGTTTTTGGCGTACGAGCGCCGCAAAGTATTATTCATCTGCACCACCACGTGTACAAACAATGTGCTTTTTTTAAATGTATCAATTCTTAAAAACTAATGATGATATCTCGTTCAAACCAATTTTTTTTGAAAGTTTCCATTAAAATCTACAGCATATATTTTTTTTAGTTTTCTTACTCACTTATTTTAAAAGTTAGAGGGCAGGACACATTCGATAGACCTCATTTTTCCACTTTGGAAGTGTCTATCTTTCAAACAATAGATTTTGACGAAAAATGGTTTTAGGAACCATGACTTATTTTTAATGGCCTATCCACAGACAACCATCACGGATAGGTTAGACTAAAAAAATTTTTTTGAAGAGGTGCAGTGACCGCGCGCTCTCTGCCCTCTATCTCGGAAACGGTGCACCGTATATAAAAAAGTTTAGACAAAAGTTGTAGAAAATTTTGTATTCTACAATATTGGTATGAAATTCAAATACCAAAAATCCATAGGAAATGAGATATTTCCAAAAAAGCGCAAAAAAACGTTTTTTGGGACCTTTGGACCTTAAAATTTAATAGTTGCTTACACCCTACCATATGTAGGTTTTGAGACAAGTTTCAGGCAGTCAATATACAAGTATATACAAAATTACAGCTGGGTATCTCAAATTCCGAGATGAAATCCTTATTTGACTGGACTAATAATACTTTGCGGCGCTCGTACGCCAAAAACTATTGATTTTATGAAAAAGTTATCAATATATAAATTGTAGGAAATTTTTTCTAGTTTAATTTTGTAGATAAATATTTTTTCGTAAAATGCGTCGGAACGGAGATATTAATAAAAAACCGTTTTTAGGCGCCATTTTTTCAATATGGCGGCGCGAGCGGCGGGTGTACGAGGTGGCAAAGTTGAAATTTGAAAAGAGCATACCCAAATCTATAAATCCACCAATTTTCAAAACTCCCGAAAAACTTTCCAGGTAACCCCTTTTTATCTACCAAATGACTGGACTATATGAATATTACTTACTAGTTATAAATGTCTAACATTGACTATAATTTTTAAAATATCACTTTATGAAACGACACAACATACATAACGTAATTTTAACAGGTTTTTTTATTTAAATTCATGAAAAAATATTAGAAACGTACGAAAACGATTTAAAGTCAAGGAGTGGGAGCTAATACGTCATTTCTACGTATAAAACTTACTTTCCTAAAAGTGACGTCAAGCGATTTTTCAAATCATATATCTTGTACGGAAAGTATTTGTTTCCGTAAGAAAATAAAAATACGTGTCTAATATTTTAAAATAATCTACAAGTCGGACATTAAAATAAAAATTACTCATCTACCCTACTATAGGTAGTAGTCGTATTCGTACTTAGTCAGTAATTCTCAGAAAGACAGCTGTACATAGTTCCATACTGATTGATAGTTGCATTTAAAAAAAAAAACAATTTACTAAACGACATTGAACATCTCCTGACAAGGTCAGAGCAGGACGACCACAGACTATAAATGGCGGCAAATACAGGGTCTACAGGTGTCCATCAAGTTCCAAAGAGGTTTTGCTTAACGTTTAAAAAAAAAGTTGTTGGTGTACCACGAAGTTATTCTAGCTTGTTTGAAGCTTTGTTTCATTCAAAGGAAAGGGTTTATTCGTTTCATACGTCACTGTGTTAAATATGGCCACTTTCAATCCTAAAATATATTTAGGTATGAATTTGGTAATCACGAACGATGTACGGTCACAAAACTGATTGTCGAGTTTTTTTTTATGGAATATAAACGAGCAGACGAATCACCTGATGGTAAGCAATCGCTGCCGCCCATGGACATTTGAAACACCAGAGTCGTTACAAGTGCGTTGCCGGCCTTTTGGGGTTAGTAATTTAAGGGTTGTTGGGGGATCGGGGATTGGGAAGATTGGCAACTGGGTTATTTGTGCCTCCGGTAACCTCACTTACACAATGCAATTGTTGTTTCACGTCGATTTTCTGTGAGACCGTGGTATCACTCCGGTCGAATCGGCCCATTGGTGTCGAAGCATGGCTCTCCCACACTTGTAACTTTGAGTTAGTTATCTGAAGTTCTATTTTCGGGTCAGGCAAATTATCATTAAACTTCGTCTGTTTTTCAATCAGTTTTTACACCCCCTAATTGGTCTTACGATTACGATACAAATGGCAAATAATATAATATGTTTTGAGGATAAACAGGCGTGCGGTTACGCTATGTTACGGCGTGTTAAAGCCCATAAAAGTGTGATTTCAACACTTTTCTTTTATATCTTAATATTATGAACACTGAACCCACAACACGGAACCTGGTACTCTTTATCTATCAATTACAGCCAGGAACGGGTCCGTTACAGCAGTTATCACATTACTGTACCAACGCACTGTATACTATATATTGTATGGGAACGCTAGAACTATGCAATTGTTTTAATTTCATATTATGCGGAGTAGCGGGATTCTTGGTGCTCGTGGTACGAGTATGACTGTTTGATCAAGGGTGCTACAGTACTGTGTTTATTGCTATGTAACAAAATTACTGGATAATTCGAACTTATTGGTGTTACATACCTACCACCTGTATTTTGAGGCTTTTTTTTGAGGGGGGAAAATCATCGAATAACTTCTCCCGCCTTGGGCGAGGCGAGAGGGAGTGTCAGACTCTTACTGACTAAAACCACCCCGTTCTTTCTCCTGCTTTTCGAGCCGGAGCCCCGGTAAACCCGCTAGGCAGTCCGCAGCTCCGGATCAGGCATCAGCCCTACTGGGCCCCATCTATGATATTTTGAGGCTAGGTACAAATTTCGGACCACTTAACATTTGGAACATTCAGTAATTCGAAATATTTGAATCGTCCCTCCAATTACGAATTCACGAGAGTCGATTGTACTTTTATTACCACATTCTAATCATTAGCTTTTTAAGAGACAAGAGCCCTTTAAAAACAGTAAAGCCCTTTCGTAATAAAAAAGTGTCTATTGAAATCGTTGGCTTGAAACAGATTCATTGAAGCAGTAGCTATTATAAAAACGTGAGCATTGTTCTTTAGTTCATTCATTCACTGTGTTGCCACCGCCATTACGGGTTCATAAGTTAATGAACTTTAAGTTTTTTTTTTTCTAAAACTTTTATGTCATTTACTTCTATAGTATTTTCATTTAGGACTGCCTCGTTGATTGCGAGGTCGCAACTGCGACTGCTGGGCAATGGGTCTTGGGTTTGACAAAGTTCGGGTAAAGAAGTACTGGGCCTTTTTCGGCTTTTCAAAAATTCTCAGTAGTAGCACGGAGAATGGAATTGTGCCCTGTGTAAGGCATTAGGCTCACCCCTTATTACATGGGACTTATCACAGATCGTGGAAAAATTGGATGTACATTGTACAGCAGCAGTACGTGCCGTAATGTGCACCTCTGCCTTTCCCTTCGGGGATAAAAGGCGTGATGTTGCGTTATTTATTTATTGCTATATTTACATACAAAAATATTTATACCTAGTTATATAGTAGTACTAGGTATAGGTAGGGCAATGACCGCTTCGAGTGACCTTGAAGAATTGCATCATAGTTACGGAGTCAGCAGTCAGGAATGTGTGTTGCCATGCGAACACCGCCGTTTTCATGATAATTTTACGACAGAGAATGGTTAGCGAAACCCTTGCTTATTCATTAGTTGGTTGCATCTTAACTATCCAACACATAGACGTTTGAACATGACATAATATAACGTGAAAAAAGGAATATTAGAACTTAAGACGGGATATTTCCCATGTTTATTTATGTCTTTTTTTGTATGGAACACAAAAAAAGACATGATCGTAAACGAGCAGACGTATCACCTGATGGTAAGCAATCGCCGCCGCCCATGGACACTTGAAACACCAGAGGCGTTACAAGTGCGTTACCGGCCTTTTGGGGGTTGGGAATTTAAGAGTTGTTGGGGAATCGGGGATTGGGAAAATTGGGAAGGGAGGAAATGGGCCTCCGGTAACCTCACTCACACAACGAAACACAACGCAAGCGTTGTTTCACGTCGGTATTCTGCTCGGCCGTGGTATCACTTTGGTCGAGCCGGCCTATTCGTGCCGAAGCATGGCTCTCCTACACTTATATAGCAGAAGGGATAGGCAGAAGTAACAATTACGTCACGTAATATTTGAAAGTTAAGTTTTTTCCTTAGGTACCAGAGTTCAAAGTACTATCCGATGACAGTACTCACTGTTAACTTAAAATGGTGATAAAACAAAAGACATTTCAATCAACACTTGCAATGCACGGAGAATGCAAATGAACACTAAATGCGATCCGTCAATAAGTTTGGAATCAAACAGCCCATTGTTCGTGGTTTACGAGCGGCGCAGGAATGCTAACAGGAACTGAACTGGTAACCGAGCGATAACAAACAAGCTTCCTGGTTCCTGGACATAGGGTTCAATCTGAGATTACGATTGGTATTTTGTGGTGATTGCTGAAGAAATGACTGCCTCGTTGGTCGATTCGCAAGAGCTGCTGGACAAGAGGTCTCGGATTTGATTCCCGGGTCGAGTAAAGTATGACTGGGCTTTTATCCCGAAAGGCTTAGGCGTAGGTGCACATTAAGGCACTTAATGCTGCTATACTATGTACACTCACCTTCACCGTTTCTGTTATAAGTCCCATGTAATACAGGGTGAGCAAATTGCCATATACGTACTGGGCACACATATGAACAGGTCCGCTTATACTGTTGTGGTTTTTTCCTCTAAAGACCACTAAAGAATCAACCTGCATGGTTCTCTCACATTATCCTCTATTTCACTCTCTAGACTTTAAAAGAGCCTATGACCTCTGAGTTTGTTTTTCTCTCTGAGATAGGAAATCGGCCTCATCTAGCTATTTGAAATATGGACGTGTATAAGTGTTATTTTATAACCTACTTACAGAAATAAATATCATTTATCATTTACATCCAGACTCCGTGCTGACGAGAAATTTTCGAAAAACCTTGAAACTAAAATATAAGTAAATTCATTATTAAAAATAATAACAAGGAAACATGTTTGACCATGACATCAGAAAGGGTGATTTTACCAACTTTCCAATTGTAAATTTTTACTGGAATCTCGACCTTCTGTTCTAAGTAATAGAGGTGTTAGGGTGTGTGTTAAGTTAGTGCCGTGGAACATCCTGTGGTGTGCGCGTGCGCGGATGTGGTGTAGGTGGTAATAAAGCCATACTGTATGGTGAAGTCGATAGCCTTAAAACACGTGGGTTATATGCAAGGTACACTCGTTACTACATTTCATGTCGCAGCACAACAAGCTATCCTAAACTAACAAAATAAATTAGATTTTATTATCTGTTCTTTAAGGTTGAATTTGTATTGAAGAAGTTTGATAGTTTGGGGTAGGTTGACGTGCGCACATGTGATCAAATGCAGAAAATCAATGCAAGTTAAAATTTGAATTTACGTCTTCTTAGATTATTGTAATACATTGTTGAAGGTTTCATTTATTTCTTACACACGTACAAATATAAATACCAATTGGACCCATTATATACCATACATTTTTCAGGTTATTTAGTGGTTATCAAACAATGCAATATTACACTCTTGAATTAGGAATGGCTGTTATAATAGCAGCTCCTATCTCCTTGCATGAAATGTAAAATACTTACTTAATATTCCAACAAGTTTCAATTGGAAAAATCCTCTAGGTAATAAATTTACATGACCCGGAAATTGAACTGCAATGGTATCCGTTCGTGATTACTAGACCAACGAGGTAGCCGTAAAAGTTATGCTAGCAAGATTTATTTAACTATCTCATGCTAAATAGAATTACAAATTATTATTTAAGATCTCAAAATAAGTAATATTGATCTAATGATGTCACTCCTTTTAAAAATACCTAAAAAACTTAGTTCGTTGTGTTAAAACATGGCAACTTTACCATATTTTGGAACAAAAATCGTAATATATTTTTAACCATAAGATGCATAGAAACCAAAACTATATATTTAGAATTGTAGTCTATCTGGCTCACTTTACTGTAATGGTCATTATATACAAACGCTTACTTTAGCCGTAGTAAAGAAAAAACAACATGGGTAAAGATACCAAATTTTTGGCAACTTTATCTACGCGCCGTATTCATCGTGTATTGCATATTAAAGAGTTGTTGAGGTACAGAGGGCTTCGTCTAGGACTACTTCGTATTATAATGCAAACAATATGAGGAAATCTATAAAGATAACGGCTACACAGACAGTAGGTAAAGTTGCCACGGGTTTCATCGTAATTTACATACAAATAATTTGTTACGCTTGGGGTTGTCAAAAAAGGAGGAATTTTTTTTGACATGTATATTTAAAATAAAAAATTATAAACCTTAAACCTAAATTTAAAAAAATGCACAAATTTCTAACATAAATATTGTTCCCTTTTAAACTAAATTAAGTTCTAAAATTTTAAGTATTTATGTTTAAAATTGTAAAAAAGGCTACAAAATAATGTTTAATCCTTGACTTTTTAATTTTATGACTTCACTATCTCCATAGCTAATTTTAACATCACTTCCGTATAATTTTTATAGTGTCTAGCTCCGAGTTTTCTGCGGTTTTGTTTCATGGGAGCCATTTTGGCTCTAAAACAAAAGGTATTATTAAATACATTATAACTTATCATCCAGGATATTCACTATTATGCTGTGAAATTTAGGTATTCGAAAATGGTTACATACACACAAACAAGAAAAAAACATTTATTGCCAACCCTAACTGTAGGTAAATTTGCCACAAAGCAGGCCGTGGCAACTTTACCTAACCTGTGTCAACATTACCGAAGCGATTATTTATCAATAAATTAAAGAAAAAGCAATTGCTGACATTACAACAGTAATCTCAACTATAATATACATACAAGATCAAAATTTCACTCGCCTGTGACAAATAATTAAGGCTCTGTAAGCACAATTTAGGAACAACTAACTTTTAGCACATTTTCACGCACTACACTGTGACGGCCATTACTGGCACAATAGCAGTCTTGCGTCTACGCAAAATATAGTAAATATTTTCCTCATAATGTCTAAAAAATACTACTATTACAAAACAGAATTAGATTGGGTAGATTTTTAGATAAATGAGTTTATACCGAATACCTATAGTACGGTAAAGTTGCCAAGGGTCTGGTAAAGTTGCCATAGTTTACCGGTATCTAATGAATTTCCAAAGGATAGTTACCGATGTTACTTATGTGTTAGGTAAAATAGTTCAATTATCTAAAATCAATGGATTTAAGGTTAGATAATGTAACCAATTCTAAGAATTTATTTTTGAAGTTTACTTGCTTTTTTGGTTCCATTCACAAATTGTTTTACAATTTATTTTCAAGTACTTGTTGTCTGATAAAACCAGGAGCAATACAACAAAGATGCAGAGATGTGAATTCTGGAACTGCGGACTACCTAGCAGGTTTACCGGGGCTCCAACTTGAAAAGCAGGAGTAGGAACGGGGTGGTTTTTAGTCAGTAAGAGTCTGACACTCCCTCTCGCCTCGCCTAAGGCGGTAGAAGTCATTGAATAATTTTCCCTCCTCAAAAAAAGACATGTGAATTGACTAAACTTCAGTACCAAAATCACTTTAAATACACGAACAACCCAATACCTAGTTTGGAGTCTTAAGCATACGCTTACTGCTTAGTAAGCTTACGAAAATTCACTGCGCAAATATTTACTCTGATGCTAGGTAAAACTGCACGTAAGTTCAAACTAAAGGTCCCAGCAACAATGTAACGAGGGTTCCCACCTGTTATCTCCAGTAATAAAGAGAGCCCGTATAATGAGTCTTCAAACCGATCCATTGTTTGTCACTCGGCCAGAACTGACGCGAACGTCGACCGACCAACACGCGCAACGATCATCGGCTCTGGCAAACAGAGTAGAAATACACGAATCGATCTAAACGCGGAATCCATAACCATAACAGAAAAATAGAAAATTGCATAACGATAACGGAAAAATTAAAATAAGAAAGTGAATTTTTAAATTTTTAATATAACGGAAAAATAGAACACGAACTTTTTTCTTTTTTTCGTATTTTCAAATTTCGAGTGCGTTCGAAATCGTGCGATTGGAAAATTGGATTAAACATTTTATGACATTTGAATATTTTTGTGGAAGTTTTTTTTTTGGAAAATTCAGTTGTGAAGTGACGTTTCCGAGATGACCCCTGTTGGGCTTCTATTCAAAGTGAACAGGTAGGTGTCGTTCACATGTGTCTTGCTAGATAGTGTTAAATATTGAACATGGGATGTGTTAATGTGTGCTGTGCTTGGAACATTGTTATTCCACTGATGTTCTCTATTGTAATGGTTTCGAGTGAGACTCGGCTAAAGGATCTCGCTTTAAGATTATACTTATTGTTGATCAGTTCCCTTGGTGAATGCATAATGTTTTACTTTTAAAACTGTCTACTTTCTGGTCTTAATTTAGTTCTGATACATACTTTGTATGTGAGTATTTTTAAAGTTACTTTGCAATAATATTGTTTTGTTGGATTGTTTAAATAAAAGTTCTGATGATATAAATTTTATATGGTAGTTATAGCAATTCTCCATTAATGTAGTAATTAATTTATATCTTTACTAAATAAAATTATAATTTGATACCCGTACTATGTTGATTTTTTATGATTTGATTGCTAATTATTTAATTGTTGGTGTACAGTTTTACTTAAAAAGATTTATTTTTATGCGGAAAAAGGAAAAAATACAATTTCCGACTAGTCTAAAATTTTAATATGAATAGAAGAATTGAGATAAAAACGATGATAGATGTAAGATTCCCACGTTGTGGGCGTGTGCAACAAATTCTAGTTATTAACAAAGATATATAACTACGAGCGACGATTCGTCATGTCTGTCGTGATCGTGCGTGCAATACACACTTTAATTGTTACAACCTGATGTTTTGGTGCTTTTTTCTTCATTTTTTTTTTAAATGTAATGTCCTTGGTGTGGTGTCAGGGTCAATCAAAGCATTTTTGTATCGATTTTCGAAGTAAGTGCCTATGTAGCATTTAAAAAAAAACATTGTGTGTGAGGAAATCTTAGTGTCCTCCTGTGCCGGTTGCGTTTCTAAACATAAAATTTCACATACATATGACATCCAGACCCGAAACAACAATTCGTGGATCACACAAACAGTTGGTCCGTGCGGGAATCGAACCCGGTACACCTTGCGTTGCAGCCGGTTGAGCCAGCCACCGTATAGATCAAGACTAGATCAGAGACATCAGGATAGATCAAGACTCTTGAATGAAATTCTTTAAAAATAAGTATAATTTTATGTGATAAAGACTGCACCTCGAGAAATAAAAAAAAATGTTGCAAGTAGTTAGGTAGGTAGAATAAAAAGTACAGCATATTTGGCAATGACCTTGAGACAAAAATATACAACAAAAAAAAAAAACCTTAAAAACTTCTAATATAGCTATACTTATCCAGTTTTTTTCAATCTCGGGGTGAGATACCGTTACTAGCTGGAACACTGCTTACCCCACAAGAACAAGCACCACATGAATACGCATAGGAGTTGCATAGTTTTTGCTTGTTCTGTTACGAGCGAGCGTGAAGATATTTTAAACCGACTTCATTACTATTTCCATGTGGTTGTGTATGTATCCAGTTGATTGGAGGGAAGTTTCATTAGGGCTGAGCGAAATTATATTTACCTAGTTTTTTTTATTTGAAGATATATATTTTTTTAAGGGGGAAAGTCATTCATTGACTTCTCTCGCTTTGGGCGAGGCGAGAGGGAGAATGTCAGACTCTTACTGATTAAAAACCACCCCGTTCCTACTCCTGCTTTTCGAGCCGGAGCCCCGGTAAAACCGGATCAAGAGATATACACACATAAAGTATAAGTACCTACCTACCTTATGGTAGTTATTGGTACCTAGTTTTATATTAAGGCCTGACTTGCTGAGTAGTCGTTGAACTACATACAATTCTGAAGTCCGAATACCCAGTCTTAGTACGATAAGAAACCTTAGGAGTCGCCATCTCGCCTGGTGATAAGCGATGATGTGGCCAACGATGGAGCATGCCAACCTATGAGCAACTTGTTCACTCAGGACCCGGGACTTGAAAACTTGAAGACTATGGGTATATAAGAACCAAAAATGCTAAATAATATAATTATGTTCAATATTTTGTTAACTGTATTATATTTTACATAAAAAAAGTAAGTTGTGATGACAGCCCTACCAAGTAAGGCTAGAACTAGACTACACATAGACTGCCTATAGTGGCAAAGTGAAGGAAGATCTAATTACTAGCCAGCTAACTGTTATTTGATGTACCTACTCGATACCTGGCCCCTGCGAGGCGCCATGCCGACGAACGCATGTCTATTTACCAAACATATTGTTTTAATAACAATTTACACAGTTGTTTACCCAACAAACATATTGTTTGATAACAAGTGTGAGAGGGCCATGCTTCTACACGAGTGGGCCGGCTCGACCGGAGCGACACCACGACCTCACAGAAAACCGACGTGAAACAACGCTTGCGTTGTGTTTCATTGTGAGAGTGAGGTTACCGTCGCCCAATTATCCTGCTTCCCAATCCTAGATTCCCCAACAACCCTTAAATTCCTAACACCAAAAGGCCAGCAATGCACTTGTAATGCCTCTGGTGTTTCGGGTGTCCCTGGGCGGCGGCGATTGCTTACCATCAGGTGATTTTTTTTATGGTAAAGCCGGTAAACGAGCATACCTTTTACTGGCTTATAGCATAAAAAAACTTCATATCAAAATATCTACCAACGAAATATACATCAGCACTTCCTTTGACCCGCGAATCGAATCTAAAACCCCGTAGGTACCTTCACGACCCATAACAAAGAAGTAATCAAGCCTATGGCGAATGCCAGGAAGTAAGGTTTAAAAAGTTCATTATATTGTTGTCATGGCAACCCGGATGTATGGCTTCGCTATCAAAGTAGTTATTTTTTGCAAATATTCTTGGTACCTATTTATACTATAACAGTTACTTGGTGACTGGTACCTCTATCGACTTCCTATGGTAAACGGATGTTTTGCGGTATTTTACTTAAGTTTATTTTTAATTAAAGTTCCTTTCTGATTGGTGGAGTTAAGAAAGAGACTGCAGGAGGATTGGGACTCTGCTCTAAGAGGCGTAGTATAACTCCGGTCGACCCGGACCATTCGTGCCAAAGCGTGGCTCTCGCAAATCAGGATTTTTACTCCCATTTTTTAGGGGGGAAAATCATCCAATAACTTTTTTGTCTCGGGCGAGGTGACAGGGTGTGTCAGACTCTTACTAACAAAAAACCACCCCGTTCCTACTCCTGCTTTGCAAGCCGGAGCCTTGGTAAACCCGCTAGGCAGTCTGCAGCTCCGATTCAGAAATATACGTGTAAAATTGTGTGTGTAGCGATACTAAAAATTGATTATAGCAATATTAACAGTACTTATATTCTTTTGACCTTTTGTTTTATTACGTTTATATCTAAAAGTTAGGCCTCTGCTGATCCGCCGTGACTGAGCGCTAGTCATGCGTTCAACATACACCCACACTCCACAGATTAGATATAAGTGCATATATACACTACACAATAGTGTTACAACGAGATAATGGGGCTTTTAATATGTATAACATAACATTTACTTAGGTAGAAATGTAAGCAACTTTGTATCTTATTTTAATCTTAGTAAGGTTGTCTGTTCTACCCAATCTCTTTCTCAACCAATTTTCTTAAAATTCCATTTTCTTCTTGAAAACTGAACCCTAAATGTCAGTAGGCCTAATCCGGAATACCTAGCGGGTTTACCGGGACTCCGGTTCGAAAAGCAGGAGTAGGAACGGAGTGAGTTTTAGTTAGTAAGAGTCTAACACTCCCCTTCGCCTCGGCCAGGGCGGAAGAAGACATAGGATGACATTCCCCCCTTAAAAAAAAAAATGCCCTTTGTTACACGTGGCTACTGAAACTAGATATTCTGAAACACGATAATACGACCCCAAAAAAGCAGTAAATCCGCAAACAATCACGTAAACAATGTTTATGAATGAAAACTGAATGTAACGTGCGCATGAGTTGTTGGCAGTACAATGTTCGTTGAACTAAGTTTGTACGTAACCACATACGAGTAACTACGAATTGTGATTTAACACTCATGCATATTCACACATACGCTCATTAACCACGCTAATAGGCTGTAGACGATAATAATGATTTATTGGTTAATACCGATGATATATTATGTACAGTTATGTGATTGACAAATTGAAGAGATGATTTCAATCTTTGTTCAGACGATAGAATAAAAATTAAGTGGCAAAGCACGGGATAAATAATTCAATTTAAATTTTGATGAAAAAGAAGAGAACGATATTGTGAAAGGATTGTGTGAGGCACGATATTAGATATAACTACAGCAGATAATGCAATAAACACACTGTACCGACATTAAGTAAAACCACTGGAAAAGGAAACCCTTACTACCTTACCTACACTAGCTGTTTCATCCCCTGCTTATAATATTCTTCAATAAAAGCATTATCAATACAAGAATTATTCCGGAGATTAGCGCGTTCAAAACTTTTCGGCTTTATATTAAAGTAATATAATTATTGTTCGATAGAATAATTTTAAAGGTAATTCTGGAACTTAAAACTTATTATTTAAATGAAAATACACGACTGAGCTACAAGTCTTATAATTTTATTCAGGGACAAGAGTGACACAGCTAATGTATGCAATTTGACCAGAGCCAAACAGCTATTGACACTACAAAATGTATATGGTTTGCAATCAGCAAACTAATCACAACATAATATTATTTACTAGCGACCCACCCCAGCTTCTCATGGGTGCAATGGTGCAAATTATGCATGTATTATCGATATAAACCTTCCTCTTGAATAACTCTATCCATTAAAAAAAACCGCATCAAAATCCGTTGCGAAGTTTTAAATAATTTAAGCTTACAAAGGGAAATAGGGGCAGAAAAAGCGATTTTGTTTTATACTATGTACTGATATTAAGTTATACAAAGTATTGATTTGTGTAAAATAACTTCAGCTCTGTGTACTCCTCAGTGGTATGATGTGATGTTCTGTGCAGTCAATACTGGCGATGGTGATAGTTTACAAGATAAGTGCCAGAACCAGTGTGTAGCCACAGCCGCGGCCGGTGAAACTGATACAGATGGGAAAACGCGGCGCTGTCCGTCGGATATCGCATTACTTAACTTGTCACGAGTTATCTTAAGGGGTAGGCAGAAGTGGATAAAGAATTATAATGTGCATTCATTAAATAAAGGCCGTCGTGGAAATCGCTGAGAGAGGCCTATGTATGTTCAGCTGTGGATGTCTTGTGGCTGATATTGATGATGATGTTAATGAAATAAAAGGTCGGAATGAGTGGTTACTCGGCTGCTAAGCTGCCTTGGTAACATAGTTATGATTCTTATTTTATTCTAGATTTTAGATTTCGATCTTTTCGTATTGTTCGGAATTTGTGTAGAATTGTAAAAGTCTAACTGCCTTGTTAGTGGTCGCATGTGCGACTCGCAAGCGATCTCGGTTTCGATTCCCAGGTTGGGCAAAGTATTAATAGGCCTTTTTTCAGTTAATTTTCAAAAAATCTCAGTCCTGACACGGAGTCCAGAATTGCTAAGTAGGTATAGGCTCACTCCCTATTACAGTGCATTATGTCCCGTATTGCCTCCTATGCCTACCTCTTAGGAGATAAAAGTCGTGAGTTTAAACTTTAGATTCTAGGTTTTAAAATATGTAGTACCCGAATATCATAAAAGTACCCTTTTTTGTTAAGGGGGAAAATCATCCAAATACTTCCTTCGCCTTGGGAGAGGCGAGAGGAATTGTGTGACTCTTACCGACTAAAAACCACCCCGTTCTACTCTTAACACTCTAAGCAGACTGCAGCTCCGGATAAAATTACCCTTGTGTTTGAAGAGAGTAGTAAACTTACTTAATAAGTGAAGTAATTGTGTACAGCAGTGGACATTTTGAGGCAAACAAAGAATTGCTGATCATTACAAATTGATACAAAGTGCAATGCCAACAGACTCGGTTCCTAACTCCAAACTGTTGATAGTGACATTTTCTATACGAAATACAATACCTTGAAACTCAATAACACCTAAACTATCACGAACAACACTTTAATACTAACTCGATATGAATAGTCAGCACAAAGTGCCGTTACCGACCACACTATCCGAGTAAACAACGTAATCGATAGGATCTATGCGAATTAAAACCTTTATTTATTAATCGATTTCACACAAAACAAGAATCGATTCGAAAGTATTTATCGAGTAAATTGTCATTTGAAACCGATGTGCAATTATGTTCTTTTTATGGTATGAGCCGGTAAATGAGCAGATGGATCACCTGATGGTAAGCAATCGCTACCGCCCATGGACACCCGAAACGACACACACTAGAGGCGTTACAAGTGCGTTGCCGGCCTTTTGGGGATTGGGTTGTTGGGGAATTGGGGCTTGGGAAGAGGGGTAATTGGGCCTCCGGCTCCGGTAACCTCACTCACACAACGAAATACAACACACGTTTCACGTCGATTTTCTGTGAGGCCGTGGTATCACTCCGGTCGAGCCGACCCATTCGTGCCGAAGCCTGACTCTCCCACACTAATAATATCACTGTGTATAATTGTGAATTATATTTATCGTCTGATATCGAGGTTAAGTGCAATATCTACAGGGAATTTTACATCCCGAAATTTCGATTGAAATAATAATCATGTGTCCAATTCCTGGACACATACAAGGCCATAATATTGCCTTTTCGAAAAACCTATTTACCTAACTGGCTAAATGCTTATATCGCTAATAGAGGCGGAAAATCTCACGATGCAATCGGAAGGTTTTACTATCAAGAGGCATATTAGCCCACTAAGTAACTGCTACGGAGAATTTCTTATTGGAAATAACCTGGTCATATTTTTCTTGATCCGGGTCATGCATATAAACATTCATACATAGTACATACATTTTATACATGTACTTCTTTTTAACTAACTTCAAAAAAAGGAGATTATGAGATTTGTTTTGTATATATGTGAGTATGTTTGTGGCGTGCTTATCTCGCGTTTGGATCAATCGATTTTGATGCAGTTTTCAGCATAGTATTTTTCTGACTTAGGAGAAGTTTTAAGGTATAATACCTGACTTAAAAAAATGAACGTCCTTACTTCAAATCTTGAAGGAGGTTCCTTTGTTTAAAAAAAGTGTTAGTAACCTTTTTAATAATACGGTTGATTATCTCCGTAGACGTAAAGAGAGGCATATAAAAGAAACAAATTACATATTAACAAAAGGTGTTCATTCTAAATAGCTAGCTTACTTAATTTTTTAACAAAATATAACAAACGAATATAAACACGAAGACATGAAAGACACACATAGTTAACTACCTAAAAAACTCAATAAACGATCATCCAATCTGGTAGTTAAGCTAACTTTTATTGTGCCTGCTACTTATCTTGAAGCGTTAATTGCATAGGAATTAACCGAGGGAACTAACTGTAATCTTAAACAATAGGATTTGTTGCGAGCTTATGTTTTCTACGGTTTACAAAAACTAGTGTGGTTGGGGTATAAAATAAACTTAATAGCTGTAATGTTATAAAAGTATTTGGTACTAGGTGTTGTTCCGCGGCTTTGCCTATTTATACGTTTTTTATGGTATAAGCCGTTAAACGAGTAGACGGATCACTTGATGGCAAGCAATTACCGCCGCCCATGGAACACCAGAAGCGTTGCTTTGTGCACCTTTTGGGGATAAAGAATTTAAGGGTTGTTGGGGAATCGGGGATTGGGAAGGTAGGTATAGTGTCTCCGGTAACCTCGCTCACACAAAGAAACACAATGCAAGCATGGTTCCACGTCGGTTTTCTGTGAGGCCGTTGTATCAGTCCGGTCGACCCGGTCCACTCGTGTCGAAGCATGACACTCTATTTGTTCTCCATTTATCTCTATTTGTAAACAATGTCATCCCATAGCATCTGTAAATAAAAATCATGCTGTAAAATTGCTTCATTTATTATTTTGGTTAATCTACGACCTGAAATAACACTCACTAATACCAGTTGTGCTTTGCCAGACCTGAGGACTTAACGTAGAACGTAGTGCCTCCCTACAATTAAGTAACAAAAAATCACAACAATCTATCGATAAACAATTAAACAATCGACTAATATAATCGATTGTGTTACATCACTACAAATCCCACACATCCACTCAAAATGCAAGTGTGTTAAATATATGCGATTGAATGTTGCATTTGTACATTGTAAGTACATAGAACGTACATACTAGATGGACATACAAACAAATGTATTTCTTACAATGTATTGAATTGAATTGAGGAAACAATTTGTTGGCTTGTTATTATATTTATATGTAAGTAGATTTTGTTGTGAATGAAAATTGATTTTCGAGAATTGGTCATGTGGAGAGGTAACGGTATCTACCGACTACCAAGAGTAATATAAAACAAAGTCCCTCCTCATCGGTCTATATGTTCTCCATGAGCTCAAAAACCACTGATTAGATTTTTATGCAGTTTCCCTGGAGTATACATATACATTACTGTATATGTATGAGTCCGAGTAGACTGAATCTTAAATGATACTAGGAGGGTAACGGCAATTTGAAAAGATTTCTCCTAGCTAAATAGAATGATTAGATTTATCTAAGTTCTAGTTCTAAATTCCAAATCAAGCATATTTTTCTCAACCAAGGTTTATCAATTTAGTTGCTTCACTCACTCACTCACTCACTGTTCAGACTGTTTACACTTTTACCTACCCTGTTGGAAAGGATGGATTTTTTTAAGAGGTGGAAATCATCCAACGTCTTCTCCCGCCTTGGTTGCGGTGAGAGAAGCGATCCCAGTCCTCCACGGCTCCGTATCGGGTATCAGACCCCTGGGCCCCAACTCCAGTGGTCTCATGGCTCTTGCGGCGTGGAAACGATGGATGTGATGTTATAAACATGTTACTAATTAATTAGCGTTACATAATGTTTACATCGATGCAATAATTACGCATGTTACGGAGAACGGAACTAAAAGATTGATGGACAGTTAACTAACTTAACTAAGTATAACATAGTTAACTACATAACATAACACATAACTATTGTAATTGTAACATCTACACTAGTTAGATATCTATTTGTTAATTTGCTTAATCCATTCAAGTGTATTTCAAAGTCAAGAGTAGGAACGGGGTGATTTTTAGTCACTAAGACTCTGACATTGGATGATATTTCCCCCCTTACAAAAAGCTCAATGTGGGTTGACGACTTAAAACTTTTAATTAGAAATTATATTCGGAGAATATTATACAGTAACAAACCAGGTAGGTAACCTATATAAAGAACTAATTAGTCACCTAAGTAGGCACCCCATGCTTTAACCGACTTCAAAAATATGAATAACTTACTCAGTTTGATCTGTATGTACTTGTCCGCGATAATCATGCGATTGACTGATATTTGATGCGTTTTCAGAAAAGTATTTTTTATTTAAGAGCAAGTTTTGGAATAATGCCTAACTTCAAAAAATGAAGGTGGAAGTGATTTTATTAAACGTAGTTTATGGAAAATTATGTTAAAATAGTTCATTATTCTTCTTTATTTCACTGTAAGTAAACACTAATATTAAATCCGGAGAATATCGTCTTCTCAAGCAACATGCAAACAACAATCTAATTACAAACTAATCAACATAATTACTTATCTAAACATGGCGAATATTTCACTTACACGCTTACAATATGGTTTAATTATGTAAATATTGATGCGCCTGCGCACCGATCGCAACCCGTGACGTCATAATGAGCGGTGAGATGGTGCAACGAACGAAACACGCTATTTACATGTTTTTCCTTGTCAGCTGATGATTTATAACGATTTCTCTTTCTAATCGATTGTGATTTGCTGTGTGAAGTGGGAAGAGGAGTTCGGTTTAACTTCATTATCTGTTTATTGGACAGGACAGACAGACAGACTGACTGTGAGTATTGTATAAGCATTAATTAATTAATGCTTGGGGTGCTTTTCTACTAAATATGTGCTCTGTTACGTTGCTGTGGATGCGTTTGGTTTCCGCCAATCAAAACATAGCTCAGTACTGGTGGAAACGGGTTCAACTAAGATATGTTTTTTATATGGAAAGAAAACATCGTGAGGAAAATCAGCCAATGACTTCTCCCGCCTAGGGTGAGGCGGGAGGGAGTGTCAGACTCTTACTGACTAAAAACCACCCCGTTCCTTCTCCTGCTTTGAGCCGGAGCCCCGGTAACCTTTTACGTTGTCCGCAGCTCCGGAATCGTGAGGAAACCTGGGTTTATAAATGGGTTTAAAAAAATTGCTTGTAATAATTAAACTTAAGACATTGTCTTAATTTTTAGTTCATATTCATTTACTTATGCATGTTACATTACAAAAAGTGATGGTTTCTCGTTAAATAGAACAGAAAGAGTTATAAAAAATAAAAAAGCAATGAAATCGAGTCAACGTAGAGCTATTTTTATCTCATAATCTATGCTACTGCGAAAGCATCTGCTGCAAAATACATTTCTATGCAAATTGTAAGTAAACACAAATACAATGTATTCAGAGTGGCGAGTGCGATACTCCCCTCTTACAAATATCTCGATTTAACGACCGAGACACCAATAAATCGATGCCTCTTCACGAACGATTGCATCGATTATACCGATTATTAAGCAAAACACTCGGACGGAAACATCGAGATCATCACTCGGCAAAAACTGCCATATCTCATGCGCGTGCGCATATAAAGAGACGCGCTACATAATTTTCTTCGCATTACCGGCTAATTACAAACGTCAGACGAAAAAATAAACGTTTTTATTGAGTGGAACTACTGTACATTGTGTTCGGATTATCTGTCAGAGTAAATTGTACTTTGGATGGTCTAGTATAGAGTTGATTTTTGGTTTTATTGGTTAGTGGATGCTGGATGTTAGGCGTTAAACTAATTAGACACGAACAGGTGATAACACTATAGTAAGCCACTTAATTGTGAAATGATTAATGGCTTTCTATTTCAAGTTCCTCGCGAAGGAACTGAAGAAAATCAATACACTAGTTGTACATGGAAATTTAATACTTGTAAAGATTTCTATAGCTTTTAAATTGTAGATTAGATTATGTATGAATAAAAGTAGCATTTCATAAATTATAATAATGATACGAATATTCAATGCAGAAATATTTTCCCATATCCATACTCTTGACGAGTTCGTTTGTTACGTTTTAAGTCTGCACCGCTAAATCGATTTTGATAAATCTTTGGCATAGAGAGATAGACGAGACTATTAAATAAATGAGCAAATAAGATGGGACGAATAAAGATTAAATTAAGTAAGAGAATGTTTTAGAGGTCAGTTTTAGATTTTTACATAATTGTAACAATACATAACTTAGGCTCTTACCTACCTTCTTAGGTACTTAAGTGAGTAAGTGACCAATCATTGACCAATCGTAGAATCGTTATGCGTATTTTATCAGCAGACGGGATCCGTCCGGTGTTCCGGCTATTATTGTCTATGCCTGACACTATTTAGCAAGTGGTATAACCGTGGACACAAGTGTTAACACTGTACATTATCTACTAATATATTTTAATTCTCTAATAAATTCAGTAAAAAAGAATCCTTTCAGTCACACGTTTACGTCTAAACGCCTAAATTTTAGTGTAGATTGTGTAGATGTAGAGTTAGATAGGAATAGTTAAAGATAAATTAATCAAAGTCAAAGCATTTATTTCAATTAAGCACTTTTGAAACGTCAAATTGAATTGTCTGTCATCTGTCAGTCAATGAACCTAGGTGCTCGTTCCAAAGTGTAGCTTCGATAAATATTTATTAAGCACGCGGATACAAAATATAAAAAAATCTAACTAAATAAGGAGGAGCAATCGTGTGAATAGAACGAGAAAATCTTCTGTTCTTTGTCGCAGCAATACGTCAAGACCAGTAGGGATACGGAAGTATGTGCGGTTAAAGGGTTAAAAATTAGATAAATCCTTCTAATACACAACTCCTATAAATAAATATGTCGATCGATCTTTAACTCAATAATGAATGTAAACAAAACAAAAGACTTCAGTCCCCCACAGTACCTCAGCAAAGTTATTGCTATGCCGACAGCAGCAGCATACTTGAACGATATACTTATCGTTAAACTAACTACATACTTAATTACCTGTTAAGTCTTAACTGCAGTAGTTAACTGACAAAAATGCCGCTTGCACCGTTTAAAACGTTTTGTATTGGTTTTCTTCGAATTTTCATGCGGATACTGGCTACTACGTATGTATGTGGCTATGAGTATGAGTGCTTTAATTTTAGTGTGAGTTGAGTTGCTTTTTATAAACTTACATGACAAATCCTTATGGTGGTTACTGCAGGAGCTGCGGACTGCCTGGCGGGTTACCTGTTCTCCGCCTCGAAAAGCAGGAGTAGGATCGGGGTGGTTTTTAGTCAGTAAGAGTCTGACCCTCCAACTCGCCTCGCCCAAATCGGGAGAAGACATTGGATGATTCAACCCTTCCCTTTAAAAACTGCTGGTAGCTGCGATGAATAAGTCGAGTATTTTTGCATATAAAATATGAACAATATGAATTGGATATTAGAGATTAGACTATAAGACATACCTTTACAGTTAGATATGTCTAATTAGGAAGAAAATATTATTTATCTGAAACTTAAGAGTTTTATAAGTAACAGCGATTTTATTATAACTTTCTATTGTCATACTTAAAAATGACTAGGTTAATTTAACATGATGAAATAAGACACCTAAGTAATGTCCAGAATAATTGAAGTTTCACATTTTGTTTCAGTGAGGGCCTGTTTACTTGTCCTGTGAATGCGTCTCCGGTCGATTATGCTAAGGTAAGCTTAGATATTATTTAAATTAAATTACTTGTCAATAAAATCTCTGTGAAAATATTCCATCATTATCATTCCACACACGTAAATTATAATTAATAATGCTACGCATTGTCCAATAAGCACAGTGCTTCCATCGATAACCTATTATCGTAAGCGCACGCGCCGATGCAGTACGGGTGGTCTCATTCACTACGTGGTTCCACCGGCTGTGGGTAGATGGCGCTGTTTACAACTTGCGGTCAAACCTCACTTGTTCCAATCGTAACTTTAAAATTCATTTTATTGACTCGTAAAACTAAAAGCTTTCTTAGAATGTGCTTAATATAAACAAATTTAATTAGCCCTTTTTGTGGTTTAAATGTTCATGTTTGTAGTAAGATTTAACCCCTTATTGCTTGTAGTTGTAAGAGAATTGGTGAAATTGGTATTAAATAACCAAATCAATTGGAATCTAACATATTAATTACTTAAAGTATGTACTCACTGCATAGTTTTATTGAGAAAAAGTGTTTAATATATTAAACACACCTTTGCTATTGAAAAATCAATACGCCTGCTTATGTCATTACATTTTCCAAACTGATTCAGTTATTATTATTAAATTAATATCGAAAACACCTCTATTACCAATTAGATAGTCAGGAACTAATAAATATCCACTTAAAATAACTTTATACCTTAGAATTCCTTATTACGACCATCGTATTGCGAAGGCACTCAAAGATCAAAGGAGATGACCAATAAAATTGCAGTTATCTCAAATAGCGATGCGTGTGCGCATACTTCTTGTAAACGATCAATTTTATTTCGCATTGCTTGAATTGTACTATCTTGTATGTATGTAAGTAATTTTTATGGGAAAAAATAGATTCAATGCCAATCTTGGTCACAGAAAATATTAGATTTCTTTATGGTAGATGGCAGCACAATCGGTTTAAATACATTGATTTAATTTTTCACAAATCATATTACATTTTATAGTTTTACCAGAATACACATTATATTAAAGTTTCAACGAAAAACAAACAATAGAATCGTAAATAGAATATCGTAAACATTGAACACGTGTCTCCCCCACTCCCCCACAGACTGGCATAATAAACGGTCCTGGGGGCATCATTGCGATCATAATAAAATTATTCATACGAGTAGTGCTATAAGCAAATATACTACATGCTTATTAATTTATCGAGGAGTATACTTACTTAGAAAGAGAGAGATGAGAGGTGTCAATGCAGTAGATAGCTCTGCGTTTAGATTGATCTAAGTATGATTTAGGATAAATAAGAACTTTGCTCTGATTAAGCTGCTTTTAAATTGTTTAGTTGGACAGAAACATGCGACAGAAGAGAGTAAAGTTTCATTATTAAAGTTACAAAGAATGCCATCCATAAGTTCTTATAGTACTGAAAAGCTTCACTCTAACAATAACACATGTGTCAAAGCAAAAAAACAAAGCATTAGATTCACATGAAACAAAAAATGCAGCAAAAAAAGTTACACACAACAAGACAATACAACATGCTGTAACTAAGGAATTATGTAATTTGGCACAGCATCTAAATTACAGGCACCGCACAGATCGCGGCGAATCAACCGTAATCGATCATTAATACATCGATTAAACACCAATTGTGCCTACAAAATCAAAACAAGATGATTTGGCACGCCAAATGCGCCGACGCACTATCTATCACCACATCCCACACAAAATTCAATCATAAATCCACTACTATTAAGTTGGATATCACTTAGCTCAGTCATTCACACATTGGTGTCACTCACCTCTTGCGACGACCTTGCAATGCTAACCAGTCACGCGACAATGTTTTTGTCTCTCTCACCCGGATTATGTCCGGTCGTAAAATGGTATTGCTGTCCCCTTCTAACAGTGCAAAGCCGTACGGTTGTTCTACTGTACTTTTAGAGCTGAGGAGCAATGTGGACTTTTTGACATTAGTTCGTGTTGTTGAATGTAGATGGCGTTGTGTTTATTTTTCATTTCTTATTATGCTTAAAGGAAAAATCGTAGTAATTTTGCACATTTTACAAGGCCGGAATGGAATCCCCTTAGTAAAAATTGTGTTAGCTAATTTTAAAGTCTGTTTATTATCATTTTAGGGTTCTACATACATTATTTTAGTAAGTTTTGTATTTTATTTATATAAATTTATTAAAAAGTATACTCTATTGTACAAAACTAAGTACTACTGTACCACAAAGATGTTCACTTAGACGAAAGCTCTAAGCTGAAATGTCCACTTCACTACCGTGTGTCAGGCCGCGCAATCTTACCGGGTGCGCGGGCGCAGGGCGTGAGAACCGGCGCGAGTGAGTGCGGAACAACGTTGCGATCTATGATACATTGGATAACAAGATTGCTGATTTGCTGCTGAATTGCTTGGGATCGAATTCTTTACGGCGGTGTTAAAGTAAATGTAGCTACCTACATATTTTGTTGAATATAACTTAACACCAAACCCGTAGACTTTAAGTTTAAAACAATACAAATTGCATTTATTTCATTTCAGTTCTCAGTTTAACATACCTATATGTAAGTATGTGTGTATGTTTGTGCGCGGTTCGGCCTTTGGCTGAACCGATTTTCCTTATTCTTTTCAGATCGATACTTGATGTTAAACAAAGTTACCTCCCGTTACAGGGCATCTAGATTTTGCAACACTTTCACGCCAGGATTACTAAACCAATTTAAATATATTTTAGAAATACTTAGAGATCATCAATATCTCTCGCTATTATTCCTTCATACATAGATAGACACTTTTTTAACTCCATTCTGAAATGACAGAATAAATCAAAGAATTTCTTCCATTCTGTGACACGCCGCAACCATGAATTCTCACGTGTGAGCAATTCTCTTCAATGTCCATCTTATGTCATTGTCACAGTCTCATAGCGTTCTGGGTTGTAATTATTGTTTTATGACATAATGTAACAAAGGCCCAATAAATGTCATAGACTCAGTCATTGATATGTCATGCTGGGAGCGGTTTGTTATGGAATTTTGTAACGGAATGTAAGGACGAGCCTATGATTTGTTTGAAGTTCAGCCTCAAAGTCTTCCGGAGTTGCGGACTACTTAGCGGGTTACCAGGGCTCCGGCTCGTAAAGCAGGAGTAGGAACGGGGTGGTTTATAGTCAGTGAGAGTCTGACACTCCCTTTCGCCTTTTTATATTACTTCGGATGTTACATTGCAAGTTATCTATCATCTTCATGCTTAATTCCATATTATTCCTAATAAAATCTATCTACTTTATGAACGTTTTTATACTTTTCCTTAAGCAAACATTGTTTTCTAATTACTAACTAAAGTAATTATATGCTCGAATAACACGGTAGATGGAGTCAGTTTTCATATAAATATTATCGAAGCATTTTCTGGTAATTGGAAATAACTTGACGTGTTTTATATTTGAATAACTAAACATGATATTATGATAGGCAAGCATTTTACTTGCTTTACTTGTCTACTCGGGTTTTAATCATAATATTGTTTGATTGTTTTAAACACTAATTGTATAGAGACAGACGGTAGTAAGGTTGTACCATCTCTTTTCATATCTACGAATGGTGGTGTAATTAAGCAAGACAATTACTAAATCAATCTATCGATACTTTAGAATATTTTAAACTACAAGAGTTACAATATTAGAACTTTGTAACTATAGGTGACGCTACGAATTTGTTACAATATTCTCTCACTTTAAAGTAGCGTTAAAACACGACTCAAGAAATTCAAATTACTCCTTAAAAAACTTCATCTGAATAAAACTACACGCCGACATCCCAACTTTAAAAAGAATAAACCCCCAACAACATTTTTGACAACACAAAACGAGACCAAATATTCAAATTCCCAGGGTCACAAACTCAAGATACTAGATCACACGATTATTATAATTAAATTCTAAATAATAGATAAACTTTACAAAGGAAATTTGACCCACAAACTGTTGGCTATCGGACACAAAAGGACCCATCAAGCGTGTATAAAGGACCATCTCTATTTACCCCTTTTTTTGAAGGAGCGTAATGATGCAAGTTCGGGACAAACTTGATTATTTTGTTGTATGGCAGTCGTCCGTGAAAAAAATATTCTTTGTTGTCTACTTACGCCCTAACGGATGGGGTATATGATACTTTAAGGAGTTTAGTGGTTGTGTTAGGGTGATAGAAATGGGAAATAGAAAAAAAATGTGTGAATTTTTTTAGAAGACATACTTTGCCGAGGAACTCGACTAGTTTCAAGCTATGCTAGAGGCTCATATTCATCAGCAGCACAGCATTTAGGTACGTTAGTAAGCCGATAACATAATTATTAATTTAGTATGTCTCACGAAAGTTATAATAAAATTAAAGAAATACATTACACTGTTGCATTTATCGTCTTAAAGGATTTTAATCCCCATTGAGGAATCTAGGTACCCTCCACAACCCAAAGAGGCAGTTAACAAAACTTTTTTACTATGAAAACATGCATACATCTTCCTAACTCATATCTAAAGATTATTACCCCATTGAAATATAAATTCTATATTCTCCACCCATTATTTTATGGGCATCAATAAAAAAATACAAAGCAAGATTGATCCTCGTACGCATAGATACAAGTCGTCATAAGTCATGGGCATTTTGAAGCGATCACACACTATAATACGGGTCCTAAAGGTTTTTGTATCGTAGCATTTAAATTAAAGATTAATCTGTTAGAAAATAATGCTCGCAGGATCACTGACCCCGTTTTCAAAAGGACCCAATTTGGACATATTCAAGAAATGAATTAAGGTTGGTTTATATTGAGGTGTCGCCTTGAGTGTAACATATTTGTGATTTGTATTATCGTCGTATATCTGTAGATAGTAGGAACCTATATTTTAAGTGTGAGAGAGCCATGCTTTGGCACGAATGGGTTGGCTCGACCTACAGAAATATACCACGGCCTCATAGAAAACCGACGCGAAACAATGCTTGCGTTGTGTTTCGTTGTGTGAGTGAGGTTATCGCAATTACCCTTAAATTATATTAAAAGGTGTTTTGGTTGTCCAGGGGCGGCAGCGATTGCTTACCATCAGATGATTCTTCAGCTCGTTTACCGGCTTATACCATAAAAAATGCTAATTGTTTCTCAAAGGTTTTTGAACGACCAACAAGTATTGCAGACGGATTAAGAATAAGTTCGAAAATCATAAGAACAATATAAAGTTTACATTAAAGATATCAACAACTTCAATTCTTTACAAAAATATATTAAACTGTTTAAGTTTAGAATGAAGCTTATATCTCAACCAAGTATGCGTGGTCACGACTGCCGTCCTTATAAGGATACTCATCACCAAGGTATCAAAGGGTATTTCAATGGATTGCAACACCATTTCGCAAGTGTGATCAGGTGTAAAACACTGCCTTGTCAATGACCTGAGATGTTGACTAACTTTACCAGAGATTATTGTAATAATAATACAAGAATATGTAATAGAGAAGACATTTAATATGGTGTTAAATAAGAAGCTAAAACTATTTTGGTTAAATTATCATTATTAAAGAGCATACTGATTTTTAAAAACAAAGGCCGGCAACGCACCTATGACTCCTCTGGTGTTGCGGGTGTCCATGGGCGGCGCTGATCGCTTACCATCAGGTGACTCGTTTGCTCGTTTGCCTCCTATTCCCAAAAAAAAAAAAAAAAAATCTAGATTATAGTATTAATCTTATTGTCTGGTTATTGGCATAATTGTTCAAAGACGTCTCCTTGTTTTGTTTCGATATTCATCATAATTATCAATCAGTCGTCTTCTTGCGTCTCTCCTCTTATGTACCAGATATTAAAGAGTAAGAGTCTAACCTAGGTTAGACTGGACATTTCATGTGTTGTACTGTAACAATAATTACTTTTGTTTGTGTTGTATTTTTATCGTCGAATAAATTATTTTTTATTTCTTTCTTTCTTTCATTTTAGACTTTTCTATTTCGCACCAGTTTTAGTGAGTCCATGGAAATAATGGAATCCGTTAAGTCTAGTAAGGTCTTTCAAAACGAAGCATGGCTTTCCCACATATTTTTCAACCAATAACTTTTACACCCCATATAACACAGCCCTAACAGTCCTTTTAATAGAAAAGAGGTTAAACGATATAAAATGCGTCGTAGGTTATTATGATGTAAAGTAGGTGCTAACAATGAAGATAAGATGAGTTGGTACGTGAGAGCACGCCGGGCTCCTGACGACTGCGACACTGAGGGACCGAGTGGACCCTGTTGTCTTACAGTATGACTCATAAGTCTCATAGTAACATGAGTTGTATGATAATGGATCTGTATCTAAAATGGACGTGTATTTCATTGGATTACATAAGCAGTATTGGTTTTCTTAAAGGTTTGATGGGAGAGGTGATGTTATTCGAAGATTGGGAAATTCGGAAGTTGGTAATTTTGGAGTTAGCAATGACGTTAAGATTTTACCCCGTAGTTGCAATTGTTTGTGTTTTAACAATAAAATTAAAATTTTATCATTTCTAAGATTTATTTATTTAATGTTGCCAGACACTAGGATTTTATCAAGTGTTGAAGGTGCATTTACAAACAAACAACTTCACCAAGACCCAGAAGAACAATTTGTGGATTATGTACGGGAATCGACCCCGCGACACGTTGCACGGCAAGGGTCAGAGCCCATTCGTCCCCTAAGATTCGCACCCTGTGCCCACTTGTCCCCTGCAATTTTTGAGGTGCCCATTCGTCCCCTGAAGAAGTACGAAAGTACATGTATATGTGTATACTGCAGCTTGGTAGTCCTGATACAGTCGCGCAGAAAAGGCTTAAATAAAAAATATAGTAATTCGGTAGATATCATGTCCATTTCAAATAAGATTTTTTTACGTTGCCCCACACTAGGATTTTCTCGAGGCAGCCAGTTGCCCAGCCACCGCATTAACCGTGCAGTCATATACATACAAAATCACAATGTCCTAGAAACTAACAAAATACAACTTTTTTACAAAAATCAGCCTTGATTGACCATCATATAAATTAACATCAAATATAAAATATTCAAAAAAAAATAGAACACATATCAACAGTAAATAATCACTTTTTATTTTTTTGTATATTTACCAACTACATACATGCAAAATCATAATAACTTAAATCCTAAAAAAATTATAACAGTACAAAAAAAAACTAAAATCACAGTAATTATTGAAGACTAGATAAATCTTTTTTTTGTATATTAACCAACTACATGTAAAATCGTAATAACTTAAATCTAAAAAATTATAACAGATTTATTAAATTAATTCCGTTAATAAACTGTTCACAAGTGTACTATGTTAACCGTTTCTTATGTAAAATATAGCTAATTTTATCTCAGGGTACCAATAGGCACCTGAATAGGTACCGAATCTTTAATTTATATTGTATACATATTAGAGGGGACGAATGGGTACCTTAAAAATAATATTTTTAATTAAAATATTAATTGGTCCCCTACCAGGAGACCAATGGGCACCTATATAGGGGCCGAATCTACAACTTTTATGCCGGGGGACGAATTTTAGGGGACGAATGGGCTCTGACCCCACGGCAACCAGTTGCCTAGCCCCCACGCCAACCGTGCAGTCTAGCACATCCTCTTCTCTTAATCCAAAGTCGGTTAGAACAACAACAACTAATCATATCTCCCCATAAAGAACATAAAGCCTATCCGGTGCCCATCAACAAGGAAATAACGAAGACGTCCTAATTAGCCAACAGAATTAGAAAGCAGGAACAACAATATAAACAGCAGTTAAGTATACAACCAACAGTTAACTAATACTAGTAAACCGTCAGAGCTTAGTACGAGTTTGTTCTACGTTAAATAGATCGAAATGTTACCGCGTTCGACGGTATGATTGGCCTGCTGTAATGAACCAACCAATCAGAAGGCTAAACGCGGTAACGTTCCGATCTCGTCAAATTCGTACTAGGCCCTCAGTTTAGTGACGTGACGCAACAGTAACCTTACGTTGAACTCAGTTCACAGAAGTTAACAATAAAGTTTATCTAAATACAGCATTAACGGTCATTTGAACCTTATCTCTACTTTCTCACGTTTGGAATTTTATTTGTCATGCGTACGCGCAGGGGTGAAAGTCATTGTAGTGTCCGACGCATGCGTAGATTACGCGGCTTATGAGATGTGCTCGGATCTGGAGTAATGGAGTTACTCGTAGTTATTATGGTTTTAATTTATGTTTGTTTGTTATGAAGATTAGTTAGTACTTGGATGTTCGTGTTACTTAGAATTTAATTTATATTTCGGTAAGGAAAGGTGATGCTGTAGTCTATATTGATACGGATATTTATCATTATCTGCGCAAAATTTTGTATTCCAGAAATCTCTTAAATTTTCTCTTAAATGATCTTTCAAATTCACAAAAACTTATAACTTATGTGTATATTTATCACCATCTCTTCTAGTTTTTAAAGATGTTTTTATAGTCGTATGGTCGTATCTAAATACCACTAAATAATTATAATATAATCCAAGATTGATTGAAAAGTTGTTAACTAAAATTGGCTCAAAATTAACAAATTAAGCCAGAACTTCATCATAATACAACATAATTCTATAAATAAAACAATAAGTCATATTTTATTAGTTCTTTTCACTGGTCCAAGAAGGAATGTTGCCTGTTTATTTTGAAACAACGTGTCCTTAATATGGGCTAGTGTATGGAAGGTGTATGGCTGTGTATGAACAGTGCATTCCATACACATCATGCACCGTGGAGCGACGTATTGACTGTAAATCATGGCAGTCATAGGTCACACATCTATGACCATCTCGTGTCTTTCGGATAGACAATTTGATGGGCTATTCTCAACTGTTTTGTAGCAGTAAATATAGGTACACAATTAAAGGAGTTAGTCCAGGATTTTTAGTATTAAATAAATAACTTAAAAGTTTTAACGAAACAATGATGTGGTACGGTTTATTTTTTTGGAAAATTAAAGTTTTGTAAGGATTAAGTTCACAGGGAGCCGCTGGATGTAGGTTGCTTCCAACCGGCCTATGTGGAAGTCATTGGGGGAAGCCTATGTTCAGCAGTGCGTTCATTGCTTTTCTATGGCTGATATGATGATGGTAATGAAGGATTAAACATTAGGGTTAATTTTTTTCGTTTTACATTTATTGATTTAATAGGATTAGCGATAATTTTGCTTATCCGAGTACTGTTCACACAATCAAGTATTTTTAATCTATCAGAACCCTTTCAAAAACGCTTATCAACAATTTTAAAGCCTCGATAACATAATATTGGCTGTTCCTATATTACAGAATAGCCCTAATCCGAAAACATTTGACATCGCACTCGTTTTTAACGGGCCCCGTCTGTGTGCTTGATGGATTATGATTACGGACGATAAATGTACCGGTCACCCTCTCACGTGACAATGTGATATATTCCTTTAAATATTTTATAGTGATGTTCTTTATTATAACTGCTTTTTTTTCACTTTGTACCTTATTTAGTTATTTTTAACAAGGTTTCGTTAGATCGCTTCGTAACTGACTGGGTAGGGTAGGTTTATGTGTAACTAGGTATAGTATAATAAATTGAACTTCAGTCTAAGTCTTTTTACTAGTTTATTATCATAACACCATGCATATTTTCGACGACTAAATTCTATTTATTGTGGAATAATAATTACCCAGTTTTAAAGTTCTTACTTTTTCATAATATTAAACTAGTTTGTCAGACAACGCCTTTTTTTTAAGGGGGGAAATCATCCAATTACTTCTTCCGCCTTGGGCGAGGACAACGCCTAGAGTTAAAATGTTTTTGTTAAACTTGGGAAAATGATCAGAATGTTTTCTATAAAAACATAAACAGAACCACAACAAAATCAAAGAATTGGTAGTTAATTATTTTCAATACATAATTGTACCTAATCCCAACCCGCCTCAACTTCTGGACAAACCAAAAAGTAGACTCAAATCTCCAGGTGTTCGCCTTCAACAATATCCGTGACTGGTCAGTCAACACTCAACAACTTGATTTCATATCGATGATGTTGAAATTAAAATAAAAAGTCGTATGAATACATCACCTGCCCATCATCTGAAGCCAGCTGTAAGATTTGAGATACTCAAGTAAGTACTTATGATTCAAATAACATTATGTGTGATTAATATTTATTTATATTTATATATTATTAAATACGGTTGTTACGAGTAAACGAAAGCTCTTTAAATTAGTTTAATTAGTGTAAGGTGTACTAAATCTTCTTCTAAAATAAAGGACACTTATAAAAAATTACATTATATTGCGGACTTTACACATAAAAATCTAAAATAAACGAACAAGACAATTAAGGCTCTAAAACCCCAAACAACGAAATACTCATAGGTACATCAATTTCTCCTCAAGTGTTTAAAAGTCCATATAAATAAACATTATCACTGAAGATCATCTACATTTCCAAAGCTACAACAGCTGGTTTGCTGCTCACCCCACAAACAAGGCAAGCGTAACGAACACAACAAAACCATCAACAAATGAGAAGAACTCAAAATTCAACTGAATTATTCATTACCGCGCTGCCGTATGCAGCAGACGGAGTTATTAACCAATGGGGGGCATTGGGGTCACGGGTCTATACTCTATAGATCTAGATTACATTGTGAAGGGGTCTAAAGATATGAAGGTATAAATTATCAATGTTTTGATGACCCCAGTGTAAATGAAAGCTTTTTCACTTTTGGTATCCATTTTGACGTGATTTATTTACTTAGTACGTAGGTTCACAAATGTTTTGTAACTGAAATACTTGGAATCTTTACGACCATCAAACCTTGAAGAAAAGAGCGTAAACTTATTTTTAAAATACTGGCAATGCACCTGTTACTCTTTGATGTTGCGGGTGTCCATGGGAGGCGCTAATCGCTTACCATCAGGTGACACGTTTGTTCGTTTGCCCCCTACTCCATGAAAAAAAAATGCAATTTCTAGAAGGACTTCAAGTTTCAGAACTTATTTCACTTCAATTAAAGCAGTCCGTATTTATTTTATAAGACCATGATGTGGTTTTCATTTAACCATTGTACATAAAATTCTTAATTCTTATTTAATTTTCCAATTCACAATTTTATGCTTTTGTAAAAGAGAACCAACTGCAGATGACAGATAATTTAGTTTACATTCTCGTTACACGATCAGATGTCCTTCATTAAGAATCTAAAGCTGCACAAGAAAGGCTTTTAAAAGTTAATTCCATGCAGCGTAAAAGTGCAAACCTACCCACATAATTACAAACGACATGAAATTAAGCCTTTTGAAACCATAACAGGGTAATTTTCATCGGATTATTTTGTTTGAATACCCCAATTAAGGGGTTTTGAGCGAAAACTGTCGCTGGGTTAAAAAAAAAGATTTTGTTAAAAGCAAAGGTGCTGGGCATCGCGGAGATTTTAAAATGTTCCAATGTTTATGGTCGTGGTGCGCAAGCGTGCTGGCGAGGACAGCTGCGCAGGCGCACCTTGCGCAGATGCGACCGCACGTGTGGACCCACAACTTTGTTTTATTTTTGCCCTCTCTGCTTGTCTCAAGATTGGTGCTTCCATGATTTTAATGGAAAGAATTGCTGTTCATTGTATTTTAAGAAAAGGATAATGAGAAGTTTACATTTTTAAGGTGTACCTGTGACGGAATTCCAAAAGTTTAATGAAGTATCGTTATAGGTATTTAGAATCAAGAGATTAGTATGACTGATATTCTTAATCACGTTAGGATTGAGGGCAAACAATAAGAAGATGCGGGTCAAATACTAGGGATAAATGATTCTGTTAATTCAATCGTCGAGACTGATTTGAAATAAAAGTAATAAATAAAACAAACTTCATAGAACTTCTGTTTAGTATGATAATAATGATGATAGAAACGATATTAATGATAGAGAGAAACTGCCGAAGGTGTCTAGACAGGAAAGCTAATAACCAGCTATTGTTATATTATGTACCAAGAAATAATAAGCGCTATGTAAAATGGATTGGATATGGGTAGAAAGTTTTGAGCGAGGCTCAGTAGAAACGGTAAGACAAATTGAAATAAATTATAAAACAACTTCTACTAGACGAATTTAATTAGACGGAGTATTAAGAGATATAGGTAAAGAGATTTTAGACACTGATTTTTCAATGGTATACTGTAAATGGTCTAATTTTCTGAGTTACAGTTTAAATTAAGTCTACATGCATAGGTACATAACCTTACGCCTGTCTCCCATGAGGATAGGCAGAGACAATAGAACGCCAATTGCTACAATTCTTACGCGTCTCTTTCGCTTCATCAACAGTCATCAGTCTTTTCATGCTTACTCATCGGTTAAAGGTACTTATAATTAAATTAAGTCTAAAGACCTCCAAATCTTATCAAAATCGTTTCTCACTCAAAACACTGACCGCAGTGCTAGATCACTGCACTAAGCTTTAAAAACATCCATGAAAACAAAAAAATAAGGAGTGGTCAACACAAAAATCTTCAGACAGAAATCAATAACCATAAAAGCGAACGGTTCAAAGATCTAGCTTCAAAAGTAGACACTAATCTTTTCCCAGACAGAAGCGGAGCGTTGACCCGTCCAATCCTGTCCAGTCTAGGTCGAGCAAGGTCGTGCCTAACAGGTATTGGACCGACACGTCACAGCTTGTCCACTGCATCGATGTTGCTCCAAATTGTATTGGGGCAGCGGTGAATAAAACAAAAATCATAAAAGGATGTTTAAGAACTGCCTTTTCTTGTAGGCGTTTGGGTATTGTGATTGTGATAGGCATATTTGTAATAATTAAGTCTTTTGGTCTTCTATCTACTGGAAAAAATTAATAATGCTATGTCCTAATGTTACCTATTGTTTAAGCTATATTAATGCTTATTTAACTACTAAATCGCTACTGCTACAGATAACATTTATAACAGTTAAGGTTTTATAAACCTTTTCACAGGCAAGTCTTTTATCAAATTCGTACAATTACTTTTATCTTCAAGTCAATTTCAATACATTTTAGAATTGGAACTTTCTAATTTCCCATCCCATCCCGTCTATAGCTCTGTTCTAGTCCTTTTTGAAGTCACAAGATTAATCGACGCCACTTTTTGAATTCTGTCTTTATCGATATACAGATCTACTAATCTCATTGTATCAATGTGACCGTTAAGCAAGTTCCAAAGCCTTTGAATCCGGACCCCGACATGTCATGACATGTTCAAGGTGTATTTGGCGGCATCCGATGGCCTCGCTGGAGATATTGCGTCGTATGTTGAATAAATGTTTTATATTCAACAGGTATCATATCCCGTCTGTCTCCTATAATCATTTATACATTCTTGAAGATTTTAATCCTATGGATAGGTTTGTTGACAATACAGAAATAGTTGCTAAGCTACTCTTTGATCAAAGTTTACTCAATTAAGTAATGGGCTTTGATTAGTTGCTGTTAAAGATTGAAGCTAGTGTTTGGGTTACGCCAATTATAATGTATATCTGGGATTCAAACTTCAAGCAAGTTTATAAGGAAGAAGTAAGTTGAAGATCCATAGTCGTGTTTGATAGACAGAAAAATGTCATTGATATATATTATTACCACTTTTTAAATAGTATGACTATGAAATGTCTGGCGAAAGAGAAAGCCCAAATAAAAGAATCAATAAATTTGCTCTAAATTATGCATCATTTACGATCTTGGTCATCAATAAGTTCATTCAATACAAACCTAATATTAACTGGAATCAAAATATCATTCATCATCAAATTGTTCTAAGCGATATGGACCCGAGTTTCTCATGCAATCAGCAAGGCCGTACGTTCGCCTTTGACGACCAGAGACGGAAGACCCCTAACTGTTTATATACCAGCCTTTCTTTAGAGCTTTAAAGTTTGGTTATCAAGAGGCAGGGAAGATCAAGTTTGTCTGGTCGTTGATATCACAAAAACTGGCTATATGCAGCGGTTCGCAGTTCGCGCAAAAACTGTTTCGATTGGAGGATCGTGTTACTATAATAAATAGTATGCTTCCAGTGATCTTGTTCAGCAAAAAATGGCGTCTCAACTACTGAGATAAAATGAATGTAATGTTAGCCTTTAAGGCAGATAGATATATTACTCGTATAACAGTTAAGTAAAAAGGTCAATAACTAATTAAAAACGAGTATTTATATTACTTTATGTTTTTAGATATTTTTTCAGTAACTGCCTTGTGACTGAGGGTTATCAAAAGTTATTAAAATGGTATCAAGTATTTTTTTAAATTGGAAGCAGCAAATTAACTTCTGTAGTTTTAGCTGTACGATAGTAAGTTCTCTTCTCTTTTAGGTCGTAATAAAAGGTTCAACAACAGGCGTTCTTTGGATTTTGGGAACAATTTTTGCACTTGCCTTTGGCTACAGTTTTGACTAATTTGCCAGCCTCGTTGGTCGACATTTTGAGTTTATTCAAAGCATTATTGAGTACTTTTGTATTTACCCTTTTTAATACTTCTTTGCTGTTATCTAAAATTGCCAATCCTTTTTGGCTAAAATATTTGCTACAATCACTTTGACCGATAACAATACCCCATTGACTTACTCGTACCTGTTATTTTTTATCTATTCTTCCGGTGACGTAATTATACAAGTCCATACAATAGTATACAAGTATTGACATGTTGCGTTGCTTGTTTGGCCACTACTATACCTGTTGAGACCTGCTCCTCTTCTTTGTTTACTGAAGTGGTAACATACAAAAATGGACGGTAAATTTATTTTCCCATCCTTTTTGTTTCGTTCCGATGGGATCGTCTGATAATGTTTTTGGGGGCATTTTTTGTGTTTCCAATGATTTAGTGGTCTACCGTTTCTTGGTCTAGTGGTCATTTGGTGTGGTCTTTGAATATGAAGTCTAGGGGATTATACGATATATCTTTGACATGGCACATTACCACATTGTCGCTGTAGTAAAAATTTTTAACCGTTGTTCCAGATGATAATTAAGCAATGCAGTAGACTACGTTATATTAAAAGTTTGGTATTAAAAAATTAAGTTGATTGATTAGATACCAGTTTTAAATCCTTGTTTATAGTTTCCTACGCAGTTACTTATTTAGAATTGTGTCATTTACCAAATCAATCATTATGAAAACGTGAAACAATTTCTCTTTCACCAAAATCATCTCTATCAAGCTGTTCAAAATCACCAACAAAAGCACGTTTATCACCATCCCCATCACCAAATCACCAAACGGCAGTTTAGCAAACAATTCTTAATTAGTTACGTCACTACTAGCCATAAAACCTATTGTCCTTCTCTTTTTCAAAATTGACAGCTATTTTACTACACAATACAAATCACTATAGATTTTTCCCTATAATGAGGTTTACAGGTAGGCAATTAAACCGTAAAGATATAATTTACTTGTTTTGTGTTTAATGTTTATTGAAGAATGGTAGGCAGTAACTGTTGTCGCAACAAAGGGCTTGGTTACACAAACGGGAGTCGAAAGCGTACTTGTCACAGGTAAAAAAACGTTAGAACTACTATTTTTAAGGACGAAATTTACGCAAAATTTTAGTGGTGTGGTCTTTTTGCTTAACATCTTTTAGGGTTTAATTGAGTAGGTATTTATTATATTTATAAGAATAATTGGGTTCTGTTAAACTGATCTCCATCCTCCAATAAATCCTGCATAAACCTACAAGATTTTCTAGAAGCTAACGCAATCTGAACTCGGCAAAATTATTATCAACATGCTTACACATATTGGCACTTCCTACCTCAAGGACTCTCTCTAAGCCAATATATTACACACATACGTATCTATAGAACGCACCCCGTATCCATTCGATACAGTAGTCAATATTTTTGCTTCCCTAGCATTCTGCACGATATTTACAGGTGGTCCTTTGCAAACAAGTAAATTCCAAGAACGCAATTATCAACTTTTACTATTCGTTCCTCCCTTAACGGTTGGTCGAAAATTGCGTGTCAGAAACAAAAGAAACACAAAACAATAGTATCCTTATAACATAGAAAGGTGTGACGAACTTGAAGGATTACTTCGTTCCGCAATTTTTGAGATAGGAACACATAAATGGATGTATTTTGTTCCTGATGACCGTACTGTGGTATTGTTTGGGGTATAATATTGAATTTAGTGAGGAGAATTGTTCTGTTTTGTCTGTAACGGTTCAATTAACGGTTTTATTTGAATTTTTGTTTGGGACAAAATGGGCCTATTTTGCGTGATTTGAATCATCATGCTTCTTGAACAATTGGAAGAAAAGGAGTCAATAGTAGCTGTGTCTGTTTTAGAAAAAAAAAATAACCGGAGTGCAATAATAAATGGCAGACAGTTAATACTTTTGGTTTTACTTAGATAGTAAAAGTATTTCAGAAATATAAAATGATAACATTGTTTACCGGCATCACGTCCCGTAATGTGCACCTCAGCCAACTCCTTCGGGGATAAAAAAGGCGTGCCGTTGTGTGTGTAAAATTATAAAATATTATATGAGAAAAATCATCCAATGACTTCCCGCCTTAGACGAAGCGAGTAGTGTCAGACTTTTACTGACTAAAAGTCACCACCTTTCTGGACTAGAAAGGTGGTGCTTTGCTTTGCTTTTCGAAACGAAGCCCCCGGTAACCCGCTAAGTAGTCCACAGCTCCGGGTCGACTCTGCCTGCCTGCCAAAAGGCTGTGTGGCATATTTCCTTTACCTTCCTGATAGAATATAAGAGCATTATGTTGTTCTTTTTATCCCAATCACTTACTATAGGGTCATATAAATTTGTCGCTCAATTTATCAACTTTTTTTTAGACATCGTCGTCTACTTTGTAAAAATGTTTTATCTAAATTCGTCACCACCCCAAAACAAAGGTTTGCCGCCTTCCTTTATCATCGTGAACACCTTACTGACGACAATTCATTCCTAAGAACCTTAGGACCTCCCATTATATCGGCACAAACAAACAAACATACGTACTATCTATTGGAATTAGTGGAAATATCTCAATCGCACCGCCAGCTTCCCTGCTGATACGGCCGACTTTAAGGCACGACATAATACCACCCTCAAATTCTTTAAAATATCTCGAAGTAATTTTCAACCTTAATGCTTATGGAAAAAAGTTTAAATATGTTTGTAATGTTATTTCGTGATCTGCCTAAGAGATTTAGACCGTGTTGCTGTGCGACTATAGTTGATTTTCCGTTACACAAAGTTGGGTGTGGCAATAAGGTGTCAAGCAGCGATTTACAGGTTAATGATAGAATACCATAATTGAAGATCACTTAGTTAATGTGATGTTCAAAATGGACTCTATTTCTTTACGCATAAGGATGATACATTTTAGGGTGACTGCACCTGTAGTTGGCGAGGCGGCGTCGGTAATGTGAGTAAAGAATCAATCGAATGTTGACAACACGTACATAAATTACGGTGTTTGTCGGACTTTTTGGTTTTAGCGTCAATATTTTTGCCTTTAAAACGAAATGGCCACACATGGATTCGGGATTACTGGGAAATGTATGACACAGAATGTTAATATTACACTGGTATTTAATGCAACGATGAGTTTACACATTTTTTGTGTTATTATTTTTTTCTCATGTCTTTTGTTATACTTTTTTCTTATTGGTTAACAAATGGTTATTGATTACTTTAGGACAAATGTTAAGCGAATAAATTCTGTTTCTTACGACTGAAAATGGTTATGGATTATAGTTAATTTATAATGAGGAAATTGTTGAATTTGTTAATCTTGAATATGTAAAAGTGTAAACCACAGACAATATTTTCACCATATTATTTTTTGTTTCTATTCAACACAAACCTATTTCACAATCTCTTAACCCTAATCTCCGTACAACACCACATTCCGGAGAAACAATCCACAAATACACAAATACAGACATGTATTAAATACAACCCATCCATTTGTAGATCCATCAACATTTTTATAGGTACCAATAAAGCTTAGTATTTACGATGTACCGCGTCGATGTTTGCACATACATTTGGATGTCCCATAATGACTCATAAAGATGCCGCTTCAATACAGGGCCGGTTATTGTAGCGTTTACCCTACTCCTACAAAGGGGCCGTCGGAGATCCACATTGATATTTGAAAGTGCGTAGGAGTGTCGTGATTAACGGCTAAATCAGTAAAGATGTTTGGTCGGTTACAGTTTGAAAAGTAGTGTGAAATAGATTACCTGATTTAGTGAAATAAATTTTCCTCTAATAAATTTTAGGCAATAGCTAAGACGGCAAAAAGGGAAGAATCTCAATAGATCTTATCATTTTTTTTTTATCAAAAATACATTATTTTACTATAAAAAACATATTTAATCATTTTTGCAACTACTGATCTATTACCATTAAGCCTAAATGTAAGTAAAGAAGAAATAACTAAGAAAAATCTGCAGTGATAACAGTATAATAAGAATTGACTAATAACTGAACTTAATAATGGAAAAGGTTGGAGGAGGCCTTTGTCGATTGGCAAACAGATCTACGAAAGCTACCAAACAACAGATCATAGAATAAGTTGTAAATTGAATAAGATTTTTAAATATACCTATAATACAATGTAAGCTAAAGATGTGAATAAAAAGGCTATGTTATATTTACTTAACATTAATAATGAAGTACTATACAAGTAAAACATGGTCTGTTTATGTAACGTCAGGTCCTTAATAATAAACTACAGTTTAGCCAAACCACTTCCAAGACGAGAACCACTTTCTTTAATCAAAACAGTATCAACACCAACACCTTCCTAATTATAAAAATACGTTACGGACCACTTTTCAAAGTTCAAATTAAGAATAGTTCCAACTCCCAACAATATTTATTGGCGGAACCGGTAGGACAAGACGAGGCGAGGCGACCAGCTGATTTTGATACCAGTCCGCGGTAACGGACAGACCGACGGTATCAATTTTATGGAAACCGGTATCCTATGACCTTTGGAAATACGTTATGGGGTTATGAGGGAAACTGTTTGCTGCTAAAACAAAGAGTGACACCATTGCTTGCTCTGATACTCCGTTATGCGATGTTAATGTGATTCAATTTATTTTGGCTTAATTTAGCATCATTGATGGTGTCTTGGCTATGGCCGGACATAGTTTTATTAGTGTTTAGCCATTTATCGTACACAGTGTTTTCATATTTTTTTAAAGATTCTTGTTGTCTTAGATCATCAAATTCTGTTATGTTAGCTTTGGAACTACAAGACTACATCACGCTAATCACACTAATATTAAAAATGTGAAAGTTTGTTTGTTTGGATGTTTGTCCGTCAATCACGCTGAAACTACTGAACGAATTTTAAACTTTGGTATACAGACAGGGTATGAACTGACTTGGGTGATAGAACTTTTCGCCTCGCCCAAGGCGAGATAAGACATTGGATGATTATTCCTCTCTTAAAAAAACCACTTTAATTTGAATATACATATGTAGTTACAAATGACCTTAAACTAGTGTGAAGCAAGTTCATAAGTGTTACAATTAATATGCTCACACATTAATACATTGTTTATTTTAAAAATAATACTATCAGTAGCTACAAATGAGTCTAGTCTAAACATGTAGCAATTTTTATAGTTATCTGTCCGCCCAATGACTCACAGCTAGTTAGATAATAATATCATTTGGTAAAGAAAAAAAGTATTGTCGGTTAACTGTGATAAAAGGTTCAGAATGTGTCATAATAATGATCATACGATTTGTTATCCATTGTTTAAATGTAAATATACAATGTTTACTTTTCGTTAACAAAAATGTTTAGTTTTAAGGAAAAAGATTTGTAAATTGTATTTTTGTGTTGTAGGTTTATAAGGCCAAACAAATGGTGTAAAGTTTAGGGTTTGGTATTGTGCAGTCAATACAATTGAATTGGTTTAATAAACTAATGTGAGAATGGGGAAACAAAAAATATTAGGGTAAATTCGCCTGTTCGTATTTACTGAACAGTTCGCGCCCATCCAACAGTTCATGATACGGAACGCCCTTTAAAAATTCCCGAAAAAAAGAAAGCTACCACCCCATTAGTAGTAGTTACTACACGTTTGTTTGATCTTACACGATTTAAGGATCTTACATTTCTGGCGATCCATAAAATGGACGCGAACTGGTAGGTGGACGCAAACTGGCGAATTCACCCTTTAAAAATCAAGTTTAGTATCATCTCTATTGGTTTATCTTCACTTTTGAAGAACACTTTCATAAGCTTCTTATCAATTAAAATCACAATTCATTGACAAATTCAACATAGCTCTTAATATTACTCCCAATGTTACTCCAATGACCTTCAGAGCTCAATTCGGAAGGTGTACCTTCATCCGTTGATTTTAATCTGAAAGGAACCGACAGATTCCATTAATTCCAATATCTTTAGGATGTGGAATCTGACGTTACAAATATTTCTAATGTAAACAAGGTCTGTGGCGTGCCGTCGAAAAAAATATAACGATTTTCTGATCCGGTATTCGATGATTATAATCTTTTTTGGTGTGTGTAAACTGAATGAGTGATGTCTTTTTTTATGCTGTTTAGGGACATTTGAAATCTATATGAATTAGAACAACTTGTACGAATTTTGGGGTATGATCCTGGGTGGTAGTGTCAAGAATAGGTGCTTAGAATTCAAGATCTGTATGAAGTCAAGGTTTTTGGAATAGTTCTTAGTTTTTGGCAATGGAATTAAAAATTAGAACCGACTTAAAGTGATTAAGATCTAAACCTTTATCTGCTATATAGGGACATTTTTTATGACTATGTTCTGTTATCTTACCTCTCTACAAATATGAACATTTTGTGACTTATGGTCTCTAATGGTCCATCTTCGGATTTATGACTCAATAGCGTCTTATTCCTATTAATGACCATACATTAAATGTATGGTATGAAGGTATTCCATGGCATCAATTTTAAAGTACAATATATACTAGACGGATTGTGTGGTTATTAGTAAAAAAACAAGGCGTAATGCTGGACAATAGAAGCATCGAGGCGCGAGGCTGTTTTATGTGAGGAATGCGCCTGCGCAGTGCCGTACGTCATATGACACAACTGTTGTAAGCTCTCGGTAAGGTACGAGGATTGGATGCTCTATTTTGGATATCAGAAAATTGTATAGTAGGAGTCTTATAAATATTTTTCAGCTTAAGATTTTCTACATAAGAATAAAAATTAACGAATTTCACAATCATGGGTTTATACTATATCAATTTGTTTAATTTTAGTGTTATCATTAAGTGTATCGTAAGTCCCCAAACTAGGATAATCCTGTGTCTTGGGGACTTGAGAAGCTTTTATTTTTTTGTGGGGCAATCAAATATTAACTAGGTAATGTTTTTATTACGTTTGAGTAGATAAGCTTCAGTATAGTTGACGTTATCATGACATTACATCTATATTTGTATTACGCCTGTTATTTAATGAAGCGGTAGACAATATTGCACAATTGCATTTAAAGACAATTGTAATAACTAGTAATAAGGAAGTGAATACATATTTATATCATAGTTACATCATATTTGTGTCTGTAACAAATACAAAATGTAACTGATTTTTTTTTTTTTTTTTTAAACATTGCCCCACATTAGGATTTTCTCCTGTGTCGTGGGTGCGTTTACAAACATACAAGTTCACATACACATGACACCCAGACCCGAAACAACAATTTGTGGATCACACAAAGAGTTGCTCCGTGCGGGAATCGAACCCGCTACACGTTGCACGGCAGCCAGTTGCCCAGCCACCGCGCCAACCATGCAGTCAAATTAAACTATGACTTTATTTTTGAGGGGTGGAATATTATCCAATCACTTCTCCCGCCTTGATGAGGCAAGATGGAGTAACAAACTCTTGCTGATTAAAAACTACCCCTATAATTAGAACTTGAGACGGGATATTTACCATTAGTCCAGTCAATTTAGTATTTCACCTCGGAATTCGAGATACCCAGCTATAATTTTGTATATACTTGTATATTGACCCCCTAAAACTTGTCTCAAAACCTACATATGGTAGGGTGTAAGCAACTCTTAAAATTCAGGGTCAAAGGGCCCAAAAATCGTTTTTTTGCGGTTTTTTCGAAATATCTCATTTCCTATGGGTTTTTGGTACTTGTATTCAATAGCAATATTGTCAGATACAAAATTCTCTACAACTTTTGTCTAAACTTTTTTTTTATACGGTGAACCGTTTTCGAGATAGAGGGCGGAGAGCGCGCGGTCACTGCATCTCTTCAAAAATTGTTTTTTTTTCGTCTAACTTATCCGTGATGGTTGTCTATGGATAGGACATTAAAAAATACGTCATGGTTCCTAAAACCATTTTTCGTCAAAATCAATCGTTTGAAAGATAGACGCTTCCAAAGTGGAAAAATGAGGTCTATAGAATGTGTCCAGCCCTCTAACTTTTAAAATAAGTGAGTAAGAAAACTAAAAAAAATATATGCTGTAGATTTTAATGGAAACTTTCAACGAAAATTGGATTGAATGAGATATCATAATTAGTTTTTAGGAATTGATTAAAAGAATTAAGAAAGTGGAAAATTAAGTGTGTTTTTTTTAAAATGTATCAATTCTTAAAAACTAATTATGATATCTCGTTCAAACCAATTTTCGTTGAAAGTTTCCATTAAAATCTACAGCATATATTTTTTTTAGTTTTCTTACTCACTTATTTTAAAAGTTAGAGGGCAGAACACATTCTGTAGACCTCATTTTTCCACTTTGGAAGCGTCTATCTTTCAAACGATTGATTTTGACGAAAAATTGTTTTAGGAACCATGACGTATTTTTTAATGTCCTATCCATAGACAACCATCACGGATAAGTTAGACGAAAAAAAATTTTTTTGAAGAGATGCAGTGACCGCGCGCTCTCCGCCCTCTATCTCGAAAACGGTTCACCGTATAAAAAAAAGTTAAGACAAAAGTTGTAGAGAATTTTATATTTAACAATATTGCTATTGAATACAACTACCAAAAACCCATAGGAAATGAGATATTTCGAAAAAAACCGCAAAAAACGATTTTTTGGCCCTTTGACCCTGAATTTTAAGGGTTGCTTACACCCTACCATATGTAGGTTTTGAGACAAGTTTTAGGGGGTCAATATACAAGTATATACAAAATTACAGCTGGGTATCTCGCATTCCGAGATTCTTACCTAATTTTGCCTTATTTGACTGGACTACATGTTTATTGAATTTGGTGAGTTTCCGTGATCATGGCGCTTGCAACAGTGCCGAAATATCGGAAACTCACCAAATTCAATAAACATGGTAAATATCCCGTCAAAAGTTCTAATTATAGTGTTAGTGACCATGTCAGTTTAAAAACTTATAAAAACTACCCCGTTCCTAAAGTCAAAGTAGTGAAACATAGGGTTCATTAGAGGTTGTAGGGGATGCTGCTATACATGAAGAAATCCTACCATGTTTTGCTTTGGAAAGCGTACAAAATTTTACAATATGTGAAAAAATATATATTATTATGATGAAACTTTACGCCTGCTCGTCGTAGCCCGGTAAATTAAACTAAGGCTAAGATGTGAATATTTCTCAAACATTTTTAAGAGGATCCAAACCAGTAACATTATCGAGAGTGCCTCCACGACATAATACAGTAACTGACATATTCTAATTGACGGAGGTCGTACGGTGCCACGCTATAACCAAATATTCCTGACTTATTCCCTTTTCGGACCACCCTGACTTACAAATAGGGTTTAATTGGACCAGAGATTAGTTGGAGATAAGATCCTGTATTTAATATCCTTTATTTAGTTGTTGACAATAGGTGAAGTCTCGGTTTTGTTCGTGTATCGGAGATTCTAGCTTGTCATACCATTTTGAATGTTAAGTAAGATGCTTTAATGGACCATGACGTTCATAAATAACAGTTTTTTTTGTAATACTTAGTTGAGAACTGGACAAATATTAACAACAGCAGTATACTATTTGATTTCTTTTTCCTCAACAAAATATCACGACTGATTTTCCCAAAGGAGATTTTAGAATACGTCCTAATACGAATCGGAATTTCCGTAAAAATATTCACCGTTCAGTCTTAAGTTACTAAGAAAAGGTACCCTTATACTTCATTGACGAATGGTTTATATGAGCCACGGCCTGAAGTGGCACTACAAGAAAAAGAATCTTAACTGTAGTGGGAAATACAAAATTAATCAGTATATTTACGTGATTAAACCGATATTTTTGGTTATTTTTGTCATTTTTTTCTCGCAATAGATAATGCAATCCCAATCAAAGGCTATAAACAAATAAAATACCTGTTGGTATTTTTAACCGACTTCCCAAAAAGGAAGAGGTTCTCAATTCGCCTGTATGTTTTTTTTACCACTTTGCAAGTAAGAAGTTACAAACTGACCACAACGCGATCGAACATAAGAACATAAGCCACATACCAACATGTAAACCAGATCGTAATGATGGGTTCGATCTCAAAAAATCAAGAGAATGTCCGGAATTTAAAAAATGGCGACCATTCACTGATAATATTAAAGGTGTGGTTACCTTGTATTATCTTAAAGTTAAAACTATACCTGTAGGCTAGGTTATTGTTATTACATTGGCTTTAAACGGATATAGATTGGATTGCGATTGGGAAAATAGTAAAACTGGAGATTTGTGTTTTTTTTATACAAATGACCAACATATTATTTTTTTTATTAGATAAGCCAGTAGTGCGGATAGACGGATCCCCTGATGGTAAGTAATCCCCGCCGCCAATAGACACCTGAAACACCAGAGTCGTTACAAGTGCGATTTTGTGGATTATTGGGGATTAGGGTGATCGTAATTTGGCCTCCGGTAACCTCACCTCACCCATACGACTAAACACAACAAAAGTGTTGTTTCACATCGGTTTTCTGTGAGCATGCTCGCCAAAAATTAAGATGTTTTATACGTTCAACAACTATTATGTCTTGTATAATTTGTATAAAATAAAATCTATAAAAAAATAATATAACCATAATTAAAATCTTGTAACTTAATTAACAGTGAAAAAAAACCGAAGTTATAATACTTTTTAACGGTTACCGGTAACCTAACTATTCACCATTATTGTGATACCCTTTTATTCCATTATTTCTTCCTTATGCCGACAATAAAGTTAAAGCCATAGGTGTCCACTTTCAATATAACAATCAAAGATGGCGGCGCACAGCTGATAGTTGACAGTTCGCATTGTGTGTGCGCATCTGTCGTCCGCCATTGTTGCATGGTGCGCGGGAGTCGCTTTGTTTGCATGCTAGCGATATTTCCAGCTACGAACGAATTGTTTGGAAGATTATGTATTGAATTTAAACGGTGACGCATTTTTGAAGCCTTTGTCGTGGTTCTATGTGGTGACAGATAGAAATACCGAGTAAACTTCGTAAATCATCCTCTTTTCTGTATTACTCTTCTAGAGATTTCTAACTACATAATTATATGATGCTAGCTTCTGCCAGCAGTTTCGCTCACGCCATCCGTGGCACATCCATGCCTAGCATAAAAACAAAGCCTAGCTGAGTCCGTTTCTACCACTGCTAAGCTATGTGTACTAATGAATATGATTGGTGGATACCACATAAGCATCCTAATACTGGTCACCTATGACAATGTATGCTAGACTATACTAGACACATCATCCTGTATTACATATTTTGTTTATTAAAAATCAAAAGCAGGCAGCCCATTATAGCGTACGATACATTTAAAAATATTAAACAATCAACCTCGTTTATGGCATTAGTAGAAAAAGGAATACAAAAGTGTACATCGTTAACGAAACACTCTGGAATGGTCGCGCCAAAAATACACGTTTTATTGCTCCTCCACATTTGGTATAAGTTGGAGTCGACTACAGACTGTATGTCGACGTTACTCCCTTAAAACTGTCACCAGTGAATAAGTTTTTACTCCATTTTCGTGTCCAATTGACTTGGAGACATACAATGATATATAAATGCAGATGTAGCTTTTTATGCTCCTGAAATTAGAGGCATTATTTAATGCCCCATTTTTTGCATGTATAAGTGTCCAGAGACGGGCTTCTTGTCATCGATCGGCATCCAATTCGAAAACTGAGGCTTAGTACGAGTTGGTTTTACGTTTAATGAGACCAAATTTAGCGCTCCGATTGGTTGGTTCATGGGAGCAGAACCGATCAAAAACCAAAATGTTTCTTCTCGTAAAAACCCTTAAATCTACTTAGAAAGGGATTCTTACACGACTCTTAACCGACAGCAAAAATGCTAATTACAACATTACCTGCTAAGTCGTAAGCCATCAATGATCACAAGGTCTATAATTATCTACATCGCAGGATCTAACATAATTACATTAATTAACAACATACATATTACTATACAGAGTTTATTGAACTAAAAACTAATCTTACACTTCTAGTACAAAACTGGTATTTGACGACGGTTCATTCATAATTTAACCGGATATCGGTTCTTGGTTAGTTCTTCCGCCTGTTTAACTGTTATTTAATTAGTTAGTAGCAGTGGCCGGTTGTAATTGTAACATTAAGATAGATTTAATTACGATTATTAATCGTGGGCTGAGAAAGTTGAGGGTTTTAGTACTGTTTATTGATGATTACGTGTGTAGGAATATGGTTTGTGTTCGTTTTACTGGCTAACACTTCAATTGGTCACTATCTAGTTTTTGTATTCCGTGGTTATTGTAGTGAAGTTTAAAATATCCTTATGAATGCTTATACTTACCTTATTAAAAACGGAACCGCCTTCAAATGTTAAGGACCAAACCTTAATTTTTTTAAGGTGAGCAATATATCTAAAACCTTCGCCAAAGTCTGAAAAACCCTATGCTAAAAACCGTAATAAATTCGGTTGAGCCAAATCAGTCACAAACTAACATACACACATCCATACACATACACAGGTCAAACTGAGATCCTCCTTTTTTGAGCAAAAAAATATTTAGATATTTAAAAACAAAATGCTTATTTTTACGCTGTCTTTGCTGAAGATCAGAACTCTAGTTCAAAATTGCATCATATAAATATATTTTATAAAGCCAAACGAACCAATCGAAAAAAAAACGTATCAAATAAAGAACATAGAACTTCTAGGCGTAGTTAGACAATTAAAACACGAATTTACTTAGTTCATTTTATAATTGTCTCATGAAGACTATCTTATACTTTGTAACGTTATTTACATATAAAGTCTCCATTTAGCTCGGTATTACGGCGTCTTGCAATTCGAGGCATTTCCTGTTATTGTAATTGGACATGCCATTAAACAGGCTGCTCATCAGGTAGTTTGAGCTTCGTATGTAGGTAGACGACAGCTCTAAAACAAACTATCCATGTCTAACAGTAAGAATATTATTTTTCTACTAACTACTACTTTAAAGTAAGATTAACTTCCCGCCTGCTGCTCTTTTTTAATTGGGAAAATCGTCTAATGACTTCAGACTCTTACTGACTAAAACCACTCCGTTCCTACTCCTGCTTTTCGAGTCGGAGCCCCTGTAAACTCGCTACGTTGTCCGCAGCTCCGGCCCTTAGAAACGGTGGAATTTCAAGGAGTCTTTATTTGGTTACGACAACGATTTTTTCAGAATGGTTCGATAGCAATCGTGTCTTAGGTCTTCCTATATTTTATAATTGTGTTGAAAATGGAATAAAATTTTCAGTTACTATTTTTTAACGCTGAGTTTATAAATGTAGTTTTTATTGGAGAAAAGCTATTCAAAATCAGTTCAGAAATTCTAGAGATTACCTACTCTGTCTACGACCTCAATAGAAACTCAAAAAACAACCGTAAGTAATTCTTAATTTATAAAACGTAGAACCAGCCAGTGTCAACTGTTTGAAAAGAGAAAAAGAAAATGATGATGGCGCCATAACTTGTCACTAGCATAGTGACGCGCATTACCTCGATTACGACGCGCCTGTCACACGAATTAGTCGATTAATGCTCCGAAATACACTGTCACCGCATGTAATTAGTACAGTTAAGCCAATAAATGTGTTCAAATATAAAACAGAACATGTACTGTCCTTTAATTTATTCACTTTGTTACCAACATCCAGTTGTCCAATTTAATTCAGCTACGAGATTGTATGTAAGCTGTTTACAACGCAAGTAGGTACTTTAGTCATACCTAAATAGTAAGAACACCTGCTACGAACGATCTAGGTATGCCTAGTTACGTACTAGAACTAGTATCTACACCATTACATTTTATGCCAATCGTAAATTTAATTGACATTTGTGTTGTGACTCAATCGCTCTTATCAGATAAAATAAGTCAAGCTTTATAACTTTACAACAAAAAACTTTAGTCGAGTATCTATTAGGCTTGCCTTAGTTACACAAGGACTTATCATTATGATGATGAAATAACATATTGGATCTTGGCATGTTGTAACCATAAAAGTATGGGCACAAAGACGTTAAAAGACCCAATTTAAATACCCGATAACCGAACAATACTTTCATAAATGTGAAAGCTTAAATCCAGTAGCGCATCCATCTGTACATACACGCCATACATTTACCTTATCACAAATTAACGTTGGAAACTTATTAGCTGTCAGACTTAAGTACCATCGAATGACAGGTCTAATAAATGTGTCACTGCCTTTAATATTTTTTTTTCTTACGTCAATGTCGCCTCACTATTCCATGATTTAAAAGTTCCATGCCCTTTCTTTGTTTGAATTTGGAATTAGTGCGTAATGGGATGAAGCGGTTTAGTCGTTAGTAATTTTAGTTGTAATGATTGATGAAGCGAGGTAGACGAGATATTTAATTTATTATTGTTTATTTACGGGTTTGGGGACGTGACGTACTTAGAACATTAATGTTAAGTGTATTTGCAGAACGTTATTGATGGGCCGTCTTAATAGTTTTAGTAAATGGCCTACAAAAATAAAATTACTTATTTGTTGCCATGATTTCATCAACTATTTCTGTGAGGACCATCAGCTACTGATGCAATCTTTTGTAACACACACGTAGGTTCGTATTTTTACTTGGCGTGGCCAACTTTAATTTATTCCACGTCAGAAAACCATTCGAAATTTTTTAATCATTAATTTAGTATTTAGTGTAACCTAATCAAGTTATTATGTATTTTGAATACGGGACCAAATTTTTAAAATTTTAAAAATAGTTTTTTGATTTGAAGTCATTCGTACTTTGTCGTTGGTAGGTTTCGAACCCTCATGCATGAGAAGCGGGCGCCTTAAAACTCCGGGCCACCACGACATTTGAAACAGGAAAGAATCGAAATAATGTAATCAAAAATTGTATTGTAAACCTTAATGAAAAAGAGCCTATGGAGTTTCTTTCTCGTTCTTCTCCGTAGGAACGAGCAAGATTCTACGCTTTGGAACGAGCAAATATTTTCACTAGAAGACTGACCTGACAGACAGACGTTAAAATTGTTATATTAGCTTAGACGTTCAAAAGTGCCTTCCTAATCTATTTGAAATAAATAATTTTGACTTTGACCATTCTTCACTTAAATTTTAGGAAACATAAAGACGTGATCTTACGTGGTCATTACATACATACATACATATTTATTGCCATACCTACTGTAAAAGTGTCCATCAACCGTGGGAGTGACAGTCGAATATCAATTCTATATTGTCAGCTTGCACAACGCCATGCCGGATGCAAACCTGTTCTACATTGTACTAAAAAGGACTAGCCTCGGTCAGGTGACGAAAACAGCGGCCGACTGCCTAGAGGCTGCCTGCTTGAGCTCTTTCTATTATGAGAATGAGGTTAGGCTATTTAATAGGTATTATAGAGATAGAGCTAGTCGCCTGGTGACTGAAGAGTAGAATACATTTGAACACCATCTTTACTCTTCACGTGGGTGTCGTAAGAATCGATAAAGGGACTAAATGTTTAACTTAGATTATCTTCAACCCGTTTGCTCAAGATGGAGACTATGTCAAACTCCTCTTTGAATGAAGTCCTAAAATTTATTCTATCCTAGATCGTCAGAATTCAGGGTAGAGTAGAGGGTATTGAGCCATAAAGAAGATTTTTGGTATTCTTCATGGATTTGGGAAGTTAAGAATTGGGTAGAAAGTTAAAAAATGGATCGAGATTATAAATGAGACAGTTTGCATTCACTTCTTTGGGGAAATACCGGTAAGGTCAATAACTTAGGGAAAAATAACTCTGTTGCAATGTAAACGACTGATGTAATTAATTTGTAGGTTTTGAAATTGGTGAAGTCAATAAATCGTCCCATGATGTAATCAGTATCAGTATGAATATTCTTTTTGGTTACACCATGATATTTTCCAGTAAGTTTACCTATACCAATGGGAGACAGGTAGATACAGATTTTTCTCGCTTAAAAGTGCAGCAGTGCTCATTAATATTATATCACACCTAAGCAAATTAACTCTCAGTTGTAACTGGCCAACAAACTTGTCACGTAATAAACTCTTGAACTTGAGCCACATCTAAAGAATTCACGAAACGCGAGATCACAGTTTTGGCAAAGGAGGTCATTCATTTATTTTAGTTAGTTACTGGTTGCATAACATTCGAAATTCAAACTTAAAAGTCCTTAATTTACGTCAGTCACGTGCCATCGTTCGACTCGTGGGCACGTCCGATAGTTTGACGAGACAATCAAAAATAAAATGGCGCCAATGAGGTCATATTATGGTTGTTAATAATCAGTTCCCGGTACGCTCGTGTCGTGGGCACACGACTTTTTCCTATTATGTCATATTTTATTGATAATACAGGTGTTAGGAACGGATGCGCGATTGTGGGGGCTCACAGGTTGATTGAAGCGATGAAGCCCTTTAAGTTTGCATTCACGACTTTACGCTACATTCATATGCTCAAAGGGAACCCCGACTCATGGTTGAATGAATATTATTATCACATATAGTTACGTAACATATGCAGCACGAATTATAATAAAGCTTATGAAGGCTATTGCATGCATTAGTAAGTATGATAATTAGCAAATTGCAATTTAATCCTTTTTTTAACCTATAATTATTAATAATTATTAAAGGTTGTTAAGTATTGTCATTTAACTTTCATTTCCATTCTTGCGTTGAAGAAACCTTCATTGTTCTAACGTCTTTTACTATTTGGACCCTCAATTAAAAAGTCATGTCTGCAAAAACACAATTTGAGTCACAAAAACCCAACCAAGTCTCCACGTGTGATCAGCAAAAAATGGAACACAATGGCTCAAAAAGCGTCTATTTGTCCATATGTGCCTAAGATGTCCCGATTTTCTTAAACGCCATATGGGACCGGTCAATTTGAGCTGTTTTTATTACTGGGTCGGATCGTGCCACATATGGACTTTACTGGAGGGCAGTTAGTTGTTACAATGGGTTTAAACTTTCAAAGTTAAAAGGTTCGATGCAGTGTGCGGCAGTTTTTCTGGGCCTCTAATTGGTTTTTGGTGTGCGGTTACAATTGGGTTGGCGACATTTTGTCTATGTGTACTTTGGGCTATTAATTTTGTTGATACATTCTTGTCCATATTGATCTTTGTTGACTGCCTCGGGACTCGTTAATGAACTTTACTGATGTTGTTATTCGGTTTATATACCTTTCATATTGAAAGACACTGGCAATTGTTTGGGATGACGGAAAAGACGTCTAAAATATGACAAAACGACTTTATAGCAGAACTAAATGTGATTCCCAAATATACAAAAGCAAAAATTAAAATAACAAAATAGGTAATAAAAATTAGACAATCCACGTATCTAACCACCAATGCTAAAATTATCGTGTACATCCATCCCTATTTGCTTTTCCCATAGAAATATTATTTTATTAGGTGCTTCCAAAAATTTATTGCCTATTACGTATTACAACATAAAACATGGCCCATAGAATAACACCGTCATGTTGCAGGAGGGGTGCAGATGCACGTGGGGCTATGGAAAACAAAAGCCATGCTTCTATGGCTTGAATTAATTGAAATTCCTCACACACGTGCTTGTCATGTCACGGTTATGATTTCTGTTAGGCATCGCTGGTACACTTGGTCGATAGAAATAATGCTTTGTGTATTGCTTGGATAAGTCTTACTAATTACTTCGTTTTTTTAGTGCAGAAATTGTAATAGGGTTCTAAGAAATTCTACACACAAAAGTTTAAACCTTGTTTACCTGTTCTAACATGAAAGCAGTCATCGAGAACAGATTTCCGAGCATATGTATTTTTTTTAAACTGACATGGTCACTAACACTAACATTAGAACTTAAGACGGGATATTTACCATGTTTATGAGTATCCGATATTTCGGCGCTGTTGCAAGCGCCATGATCACGGATGAACTGATATTTTTATTTGTTCATAGCTTCACTGACTAATGCATTTTCATAGAAATGTAGGTCCTTTTTATAAACGACTAGGTTTTAATTCAAAGGCAGTCAGGAAATATTAGTAAATCATAAACCATTACGACCATTCCCTTTTAAACGTAATGATCCTGGAATACTTTAATTACAGTGATTGCTTAATGATTTCTTGTAATTTGTTCATTGCTTAAGTTCCTCAATTAGCCCAAAGATGGCGGTTCCCTGTAAATCCTTTATGATTATAGTACACTACATTTTATTATTACAATTACTATAATTACGCCTCCTTTGCGGAGATTTCTGTTACGAAATACTAAAAATAAAAGTGATTTGGAAGTACTTAGAGTTGCAAATCTTATTATGGAAGGCAAGAGTAATGACATAATATGATTATTAGCTGAGAAGAAAATAAAACTCAAAGGGAATTAAACAGTGGTATACAATACGGGTAGGAACACTTAATATACATCTCTTGGGACAGGGGAGTGCATATTTTAGGAGAAATAAAAAAGGAGAAGCGTTAATACGTCTCATACTCGGTCTGGGACATATTCCCACGATCTCACACCCTAAAATATAAACGTGGTGCAACCAGCACCCTAACTAAAGAGCCTAATTGATATTTTTTGTATCATCCTTAATGAGCAATTACTCTGCGGGCCGAATCGATTACAGCCTATTGTATTAAATTGAAAATTGACCGTTTTGGCCGGATATGCGTCCTCACCTCCATTCGAAATGAGCTTAGCAGATAAGGGTATTGTGTTCTTAATCGGTTTTTGGGTGCAATGGTTAAATTATGATGTCGTGTCATGATCCTGCGTGTTGTTATGGGGGAAGTAAATACTTATATTGAATAGTAGCTGTGCATTAATGGGTGTTTTAATTTGGCTATTAGTTATCTTAAACAAATCTGGGGGCACGGTAGTATTTTAAGACGAGCCAAGCGAAGCGCAAGCGCAAGGGCACTACCTACCTTTTCTCGAAGCGCTTCGTCGTATTTTTGAACCTTCATAACTTGAGTTTGGGTTATACCAGATAAACAAAATTTTCAGGATATAATGTCAGTGGTAGACTTAATAAACCTCTAAAGTTTCAATTGCATAGCTCTTATACTTTAGATTTTATTGATATCTAAAATACCCCGATTTCGTCACTCACTCACTCACTCACTCACTCATCACTCACTCACTCACTCACTGATGATCAACAAAATTCTTAAGGTACTTCCTGAAGTCCTAGAAAACTGAAATTTGGTATGTAAGCTAGTATTAGTACCCAAACAACAAAAAAATCCTAAAACTTGGAACTTTTACCCCCCAACCCCTTAAACTAGGGGGTGAAAGTTTGTTCGAGACTTCCGCAACTTTTGACGCTAGAGGTCTGAATGCGGCCGCGGAGGGGTTTAATTGTTAGTAGTTTAGTAGGTAAAGGTTTAGATACTAGTGTTTTAATTTTCATTGATAAAAAGTATTAGGATTACGTTTGCAATTTTCTTATAGATTTAGTAGTTTAGTAGGTGAAGGTTTAGTTAGGTACTAGTGTTTTAATTTTCATTGATAAAAAGTATTAGCATTACGTTTGCAATTTTCTCACAAATTTAATTAAGAAATTCAAAGATTGAATAAGTAGGTATTTGCAATTAAGTAGTATAGGTTAGTAGGTATAATATGTTTATAGTTAGATGTAGGTACGACTTAGTGAGAATAATTTGATACGTAGGTCATTGTTTAATTTTCATTGTTAACAATAGGTTTAACTATAAGTAGTTTAGGATTGTACGGTTTGAACATTGTATAGTAGGTAGAAAATTACGATATTGATAGTTGTTAATCTAGTGTTAAAAATAATTGAAGAAATATACCCAAAAAAAAAAGAAGATTTATGGAAAAAATGAGCGACAAAAAAATACTTGTATTTGTCGCTCATTTTATCTTTCCATCATTGGCAATTACAAATCAGAAATGAAATCCCACAATAAACATTTCTGTTAAATGTTACCAAGACGAGACCATATAGCTCGATTCAAAAAGTAATCAGATCCCGTGTAGAGCCAAGTTTCTAACCCTACATGCCCAGACCTAAATCGATAAGCCCTAATTTTCAAGTTATGGGAAATTCTACAGCCATAGCTCGTAATTCGTAGCGCGTAGCAGAGTTTTTACGCTATTCTCGTAGGCGTGCAAACCTTGGACGTAACTGCGAGTCGGCCGCACGGCTTTTTGCTATTCGATGCCCCTTTAGCATAAAAATCTATTCAATCTTCTAAATGCGGCCAACTCGCCAGCTACGTCCAAGGTTTGCACGCCTACAGATTATAGCGTAAAAACTCTGCTACGCGCTACGAACTACGCAGTACGATAGTAGAATTTCCCCGTAACTTGAGTGTGAAATTAGGGCTTTCGATTTAGGTCTGGGCAGTAGGGTTAGAAACTTCTACACGGGATCTGAACTTTTTGACTGCGAGCTATATGGTCTGACTTGGCAACATTTCATGAAATGTTTTTGTACTATATTATGTTAGGACAATTAACAGAATTAGTTACTTTTTCAAAAAAAAGCACCGATATTATAAATGTGTAAGTTTGTTTGTCCGTCAATCTCGCTGAAATTACTGAACGGATTTTGATGAATTTTGGTATACAGACAAGGTGTGAGCTGACTTGAGTGATAGGACATCCCACAGGAAACGGGGCGAAGCTAGGAGGTAAATAAAATATTAAACTGATCAAGAAAGTATAATCAAATGATCAAAAACAAAATTGAAAAAGCTCTTGTCAGTTCCTAGATAGGATACCTTCCTGGCCACTTCCAGTACTTTCTGTTACAAATGGCATAAAATGCATGTGCAGTAACGTAACATAATAGAGTTAAGTAACAATTGTTCAAGTAGTGGAACGAGCGACCAACAGCCGGCCATGTCTTGTCCGGTTTCACAAACATGTCCTCTTATAGACACTGTATCCTAGATGCGATTAAAAACACTATTGCAGATGCAGTTTCAAGTGAAATGTATTGAAACATTGTTTTATAGAATTTGGAATAAAGATTAGTGAGGTTATTTCAGTACGCATAGGGACTGCGAAAGTACGGCCTATGGATCCTTTAGTACTAAAGAGTGCTTAGCAAAAGGGTTAGAAAAGTTACCAAAGGGTTATGTTTACTGTTACTGGGCAGCCAAGCGTTCATAGTGATGTTGGTTTTTCATCATCACCAGCCGAGAGACTTCCACTGCTGAACAAAGACCTCCCCGTTATTCACTGCGTTGCTTTTTACCTTTATTTATTTATTAAACTCTCTATGCACTGAGTGTGTACATGAGGTGGGCTTTACCGTAGGCACTCTCTACCAGCCAAACCTTTAGGTTGCGCAAAACCAGTCGTAGGTGCATGGAGCAAGCAATTTAAGAAAAGCTCAAGTGGAAAAAAATATACATACTTACACAAATATATATGGTTTAATTAATTCAGGAACTGTAAACACACGATAGATCATTCATCTATTGGTTAAATCACTTTCAAAATGTTCAAAATAAACTTAAACAGAGTTCAAAGTAAACTAATTATCCTGATCCGCCTTCGCCAAAGTATTTTACGGTATACGAACGTAATTTACGAGGCACAGAAATAGATGGGCAGATTGACAGGGAACTAATTTTGAACAAGCGTTTACTAGTTTTTAATAATTAGGTGCCCCTGTCTAACAATCTTATGGGGTGACTATGGGTTTTCGGAAAAGTGGTACTCCTCACAAAATTTGTGGAGGTACTGTCCTTTGTCATTCTTTTCCACTCAACCTCACTATAAGGTAGGTTAAAATGTATTTTTCTATCTTGGTTTTTGATAAAAAAGATCTATGGGATTTGATGGATGTCATTTAAGAAACAATTGGTTTTCCATATTATCATCTGTGGGATAAACCAAAGTACCACAATTACGAAGCTGAGTACCTATTTATAATACAATGTAAAAATATCACGTTTTTATTTATTATGTGAGAAGTATGATAATAGCAAATAAATTATAAAGGTGATATTTTTTCTTAATTATTCTTCTCGATAATTTCATATACACATTTACAACATAATTAATGCACTAATATAACTATCATGTAGCTTATGTAGCTTCTGAGCCCCATGTTATTTGCATAATAAATTCATATAATTAATTTTGGAGAAAAATGGGTTCCAATATTCCCATAATCTTATTATTTTTCTGAAACAAAACGACATATTTTTCATAGTCATACTCGTATTACAAATAATGCAGATAACCTATCCCACTTATTAAAAAAAACGTATAGTCACCCCAATTTTCCGTAAGTGCGGATAAATCACACTGACATTTTACAAGTCTTTGTTTTAAGTAGAGATTAAGTTTTATATTTATAGTTAACGTTTTTACTGGGTAAATTGACTTAAATAGTCAATAAACAGTTGTAGTACTAGACATGTGTGCGTATTAATTATTGGCTGTTACCCTTAATCCCTTGCGAGTTAAGAAAGAATAAAATAATATTTTTTTAGGGCCAAATGTTTCTTTCTTAGACTTGTGACTTACTTACTGAATTATGAAAGTTTTTTTATGGTAAAAGCCGGCAAACGAGCAGACGGATCACATGATGGTATGTAATCGCCGCCGGCCATAGATACCAGAGGCGTAAAAGTGCATAGTTCTCAGGATTTGGTCAGTCTTATTGGAATTTTCGATTTATAATATACCAATTGTTGTTTCCGGTGATAGTTTATATTTTTCATTTGTTTTTAAATGGCCCATCGAACAGCAAAACAAATATGACACGATATTTTGGTACTACGTCATTATTATGGAAACATGGCTTACAGTACCGGTACGGTTTTTATTAATCAAGGAAAAAGCGTGTTTAACTTATTATTGTTACTTCTTAGAATGTTGGCACAAGTATTTCTGACTGGGTTAGGCAGGAACTTCAATTTGAAACGTTTTAATTTACTCTTAAATGTAATATGTAACTGCCTAGTTCATAGAAGATTTTTTTATGATTCTATCAAATCTAGATACTTCATAGTAAATGCCTTAAATTAAAGATTAGTTGGTTACTCAAGGATCGGGGATTTCGATTACCATATCATTTTTTTTACAAGATAGCCGGTGTCTTGCTTGAATGTGATGGTATGTAAAATAAAACCTAATTGTAATGCATAACACAAAATCCTTCAAACAGAAAAAAGAACAATTCACACGGAAGTACAAGAAAGAGTAATAAATAAACATTATAAATGTCTATCGAATGGCAGAAAGGAAACAAACGATCATTTCGATTTTGTTTTGATTTGCGCAATAGTTAGTTTGGTTGATTGCGTTGCCGACCACGTAGGACTCGTATCCGGTACTGCGGAGTATTGGCAGTCAGTCAAACGGACCTATCGCGGTATAGCTGACAAAACATAGACAAGACGAGAATACATACAAAGGTACCTATTATTGATATGTTTAATTAGAATTGAAACTTAAAACGGGATATTTACCATGTTTTTCAATATTTATGAGTTTCCGATATTTCGGTATTGTTGCAAGCGCCATGATCACGGATAAACTGTTCTATATACGGATACGGATAAATAGTTTAATTACTTTTTCTGTAAAACAATAAGAACAATAGAACTCTCTGTTTACTTGTTTTAACATAATAACGCATAACAAAAGCTTAAGTGTTAATTTCCATGTTTGAAGGATTTATAAAAGTGCCTTGAATTTAGAGTCAGATCAAAATTAATTTCATCGCCATCATCATATCAGCCACGGGACGTCAGTTGGGAGCAATCTGCATCCAGTGACTCCCTGCGACCATAGTCAGGTCGTTTAAAATTAATTTATGATTCCAAAACGAAACTTTCATGTTTGTTAACTACACTCGATTGAAAGGCAGTCAATAATAGAATTAAGATTGTTTTCAATTAACACAACGTAGGTAAATAATATAAACCATTTGAAATTGGTCTTCCGCACTTAAATAACTTATTAACTACACAATAAGATTGAATATTGACTGAATTTTAAACACTTTTGACAATTGTACCGTCAATATCTATTATAAGCATTCAATGACTCATTTCAGACACAATCGTGGGCTTTTTAAATTCTATAGCAGATATTTGTTGTCATCCTGTGGCCTGTGCCTACCAATCGTAGATGATAATGGGGCTACATAGTAATTTGATTATGTAGGCAGTAGTCTACTAGTTACTAAATAGTTCATTATGTACCTATTGTATTGTAACAATCATATATTTTATCGCTCACCATATTTATGCTTGCTACTTGTTTATTTCAAACACTAAACTACCAAATAGTAATATCGTGGATTGGATTCAGTTTCCGAGCGTTGCAAGACTGTCGTATTTGGGCATCCAAGCATTCATTCATTCATTCGCATTTCGTTTCTTGTTCTGTTTTTAAAACAGCTGACATTGTTTAAAATTTTGCAGAACTAATGAATACAAATTATCTCTTAATTTTTACCACCAGAAAGTAAAAATTCGACGCTTTATTAATTAGCCGTTATCACTCGACACTGGCAGTATAGTCGACAACACTGTATTGGAGACTGGTTGCCATACAAAAACAACAAAAAATTTTGATAATTCAGAATTTAAATTAAGAACCCCATTCTTGTGAGCGTTTCAATTGCTCCATTGGTATCCTCGTACTACCTAACCTAAGAGTAACTATTAGACACAACACTTCTGGTTAAGTCTCCGTATAAAGAAACATAAATAATATAGGTTAGGTTAGCTAGAATATATGCTCGTAATATATAAAATTATATTAGGTAAGTTCGTCGTCCTTTTTGCAACAAAAAAATATGTGATAGGCCGATGCGGAACATAGATAAAATCAAATTGTTTTACATAAGTAGTGATAAATAAAATGCCTATATTATCACACGCATCGATTATTTCGTTAGTTGTAATCAGTAATTCTAATCTAGACAGAAGAGGCTCTATAATCTATCAAGGACATTTGTGATTAACATTTTTTTATTTATTACCTAAATATATTTGCTAATAGTGAAGCTACCAGTACATAGTGCCGTTTAGTCACTCTATTATACATCACGGTAATATTATAACACCCTATAAAAAGCGACAAAAATTAAGCTGCAAAAATTGGCAATACTTGGCTAAAAGGGTAAGTTGAAACTTTATGTTTTTTATGGAATAAGCCAGTAAACAAGCAGACGGATCACCTGTTGGTAAGCAATCGCCGCCGCCCATGGACACTTGAAACACCAAAGGCGTTACAAGTGCATTACTAGCCTTTTGGGGGTTAGGAATTGGGCCTACGGTAACCTCACTAACACAACGCAAGCGTTGTTACACGTCAGTTTTCTGTGAGGCCGTAGTATCACTCCGGTCGAGCCGGCCAATTCGTGCCAAAGCATGGTTCACCCACACATTGTTGTGTTGTATTACCCTTCTATTTTATTTGCTGGGAAACATTTTCCAAAACTCTCTCTCCCACACTCCCCATTCCATTAAAAACTTGGATCTATTCAGAAGCTTTTACTAAACAACGTACGAAACACTATAATTGGAATACGCACTTACGTTTTCATCTCACAACAATGGAGATCTAAAATCAATAGGAACCGTGCTAACATGAAGCACACTTCCAGATCTGCCAACCCCATCACAAGAACAATACAATAGGGTAAGGGTGGTCCAAGGGCTCATCTAACCCTCATACTTACGCCAAAGGGGCAGTAATGACCCTTTTTTGTCGACCATCTTTGAAGCTAAGCGATGTAAAATAAACAGGAGCTTGGACCAAAGATGGGTTATTTATAGAAGCTCATTTTGTGAGGTTGTCTAAGTTAGATGAGGTTATTTGAAATGGACTACTTTGTTAATATTTCTAAATACAAAAGATTTCCAATGGATTTCAAATTTGGATGAAATAAAAAAAATGGTAAAACAATTAAGTCGTTATAAAGAAAAACAAATCAGCGGTGCACGTGCCAATAGAGGTAGTATTTAATTTTTATCATATAGAAAGGATCAGATTGATGGCAAGCTGAATGAAGACATAAAAAAACATGGAAAAAACGCGAACATCTTCCAAGTATTAGCTCGAAAGGAAGTAAAAACAAAAGCTTCCTTACTATTCCACTCATAGTTTCCTTCGAACCCCTCGAAAATTTATGCACTTAACGCGCATACGCTGCGGGTTCCGGCGTCAGCTGCGCGCGCACGTGGCTTCAGGAAGTTGCGACACGCAATCCTGCGCACCCATTGTGCTGGATTCGCGTCTTAGCACCCCATGTTTATCAAAAAACATAAGAGTCAATGTTTTTTTGTAACTTTTGAACCAACCATGAATTTTGAAATGCGACATTATTATTGTCGCATTGATGGAGCATATGTCGTCTTTTGTGGTCTCGGTTGAGGTTGTAATTAAGTATGTATTAATAATAGAAAGAAATGTTTAACACAGTCTTTAAAAAATGCGTAGTCATACGTATTTGTTGCTAATATACTGGGAAGGTTTTAACACCAGTCCCATTTAAAGATAGTAATGTCAAAATAATACACTTATTCCTACGTTTTACAGCAAAAAGGGTTCAAGAAAAGTACAGACTGATTTGAATGCTTTATAGGCAACGTCAGTTATATTTGAAAAATTGATTGCAAAGCTTCGAGTATGCACCGCGGTTCGGCACCAGTCTATATTTGCACGCTCGGGAGTTTTCGTGCAGCGCGAAGGGTGCCACCCTCGTTACGTGCAGTTATTTTCTGCGTTTATAGGCCGTTGCTAATTCTAATGAATGTGTGAGGTATATGAGCTTGAAGTCACTGCTCTAATGCCTGTTTGAGTACGGGAACTAAAGACTTTATTTTAAACAAAATATGTATTACTATATTTTAAACTGCCACCGCAGTTCTCTGTTGCACTTAAATTCGCAATAAATACGTAATGGACTAAGTTTACTTCAGGAAGTATTTTTTGTCGTTACCTAAATAGGAAAACATTTTTTGTCTTATTTCATTCAATAAAAAAGAGAAAAGGCGTAAACGTTTTAGACAACAATAAATAATTTGTGCCCCTCCTACCAAACTAGTTAGTGACTAATCAGATTTTATTGAACTTAAATCAGCATAGCCAACTGTAAATTAACTGCCAATTCATAACAACGACTCGAGCGATCATCGTTCGAAACTTTTTGCGCCGCAAAGTAGCCGACGCGATCCGATAAACAAAAGAAAATCCGACCCAAAACCCATAGGTGGCCGGAGTCCGAGACTCCCAAGTGCATGTACGCACACATCGCCACCCTGCTGACGCGCCCCACCACCCCACCACCCCGGTCAAGTCGCAACTTGCACAGGCTGTACGATTTGTTGCCCTCCTCGATTCTTCATTCGTCCGCGGACCGTGTCAGCGAGCGCACGTGTCGCTCGTCATAAAGAGTTCAGTGAACGAGTGTTGTGCTTATGAACAATCAAGATGGTGCGTAGCTTATCGCAGTGGACGAAGACCCTCAGCTTTCCAGCGAGGTTGTCTCCAAACCGCACGTCTAAGGAAAGCGTCGGGAATGGCCAGTCCTCCCCAGGAGTGTCGCCAACTCCCAGCGCCTCATCGCTCCCCCAGAGTTCGGATAAAACTATCACACCGATACCTATCACCGAGATCAGCCAAATCGTAAGTCTTTAACTCTTTTTGATTAAGTCAAGTCCCTGTGAATAGTTTGTTAGAGTGGGGACATTTATGTAGTTGCAGCTGCAGCTCGAGTATGCATGCTGAATGCCAAGTAGTTCATTATGTACCGAAACTTACGGTTAGTTATTTCGCAGAAATGTGGTTCTAAGTCTACTTCACGAATACATAATTTAATAAGACCTGCTATTTGAAATTTTATGTCAAAAATTACGAAACATATATTCATGATGAATAAATTCGCAATACATAATGGTAGTGTCCTTGTAAGCTCTATAAATTTGGTCATCATACGCTTCAATTATTTAATTGGGCTGTCATAACGAGAGACCGTCCTTGAAAATTCCATCAATGTAGTTACCCTACTTTAGAACAATAAGATTACAACCTAGATTGTAGAGCATGATGACAGTATGGTTATTGTTGATGACAGTACGATGTAACAATACTTATGAAATACCAAATTAGTCGGTGAAATTACTTTTACAGAGTTACACCTTTGTTTACAAATAACGTCTCGAATGTCTAACAGTCCTTTCCTCGATAAGGCAGGCTACCGTTACATAGCTTTCCCATAGCCGATGATATACGTGTATGAAATTTGAACCGTACTTTATAGCACAGATGACCATATTAGATGATCATTAAGTACGACAGTATTGAAAGGAAGTGTATCAAAAACCATATTCATTTCCGACGAGGCACGTGGTTCGGACGTGTACATCGCTGTTTATGTTGTGCGGCACGTACGATCGATAGTGTGGGAACGTTCGTTGGATGCCAAACTCGACGATGGTGTATGAAAATTGATGTTCGTGGTGCGCGGGGGCCGGTGCGCCCGCGCAGCGCACCGTTATGTCCCCCTTGCACTCACCTTGGCAAGGCCGCGACGAGATGCGAGTTTTTTGCGAAGCATGAAAGCATGACTTTCACCTTTTAAGACACCTTTCTAAATGCTGAAGTCTGTTTTTGATTCAGGTCTTAGGTTTTAAGTACTTGTTCTTGTAATTGTTAGGTCGTGTAGACTACGCCTCCTCTACTAGGCAGGCCACCTTGAATAGGATATTTTGTTTGTAGTGAATGAGTGAAGTGCCGTTGGTACCGTTTAGTGAGGCTTTGTAATGTCAGAAATACATCGGTCTAATGGACTTAGCCGACTTAGTGTGTTTCCAAATTGACACCGAAACCAGTCAACAATGTTTTTGTGACCTTCTCCATCTCAAATCATTTCATTCGGTTTGCAAAAAAGAAAATACTATTTCACTTTGGTCTCTAAAACCTGGATTTTGGTTTGCGTGTCAATGCCATCCATGTTAAATGATAAATGATAAATGATATTTATTTCTGTAAATAGGTCATAAAATAACACTTTTACACGTTAATATTTCAAATAGCTAGATGAGGCCGTGTTGTCAATTGCGTTTAATTTTGTTGTATTGATATAATGGTAGGTTTTGATAAAAGTGAAGATCAAAATCAGAATGTTACAATAGATTACAGAACTTATCCAATACATGTAATGTGTACAAATTGACCTAGAAAAATTACAATGCCTACATTGCCTGTGTATAAAAAACCGCTGTTTGGATTTTCGGTAACATGTATATCAAACAATGGCAACAAGCTTAATTCTTATGTTTTGAACTATACAATTGTATAATCCACTAAATGTGAATACCACATCAAGCTTAAAATTCTCAGAATCGTCTCGAATTTATCATTAGTTATTCCAAATTTTATTTTGTTTCCTACATGACATTACTCACATACGTAACCTACTTATCGGAGATATGGTATCACACATTATCAAATGTTATGCAAAAACTCGGCAATGTATGCAGGAACACACGTCTTATGCGGTATGCGAGGAACAATTTTACCTCATTTGATTTGCAGATGTTGCAATTCATTGCTCAGATAGTATTTAGAATTTCATTTGTAAATCAATGCGTGGAGCCAATGAACTAAGTATTGGTTGACATTGACGCTTCAATATACGTTGTCATAAAACCAGGCATTAAATTAAAAGAAATATAAAAATACTGTCTTTTTAATACTATTTTTCTCGTCCAATAAATGGCAATGGCTTGCTCCGGACAGATGCAAACTGGATGGTTATTTGTAGATAGGTTTATTTTTTTAAGTATTAAACTGAGTGTGGTAGCAATATTTACTTCGTAATAAAGATAAATGATATTTATATAGTTGGGTATTTTTTAATCTAATGTCAATGGGGCAAGGATATATTGGACACTATTATTTTATGTGGCAATGTTCTTATTTACAACTTTATGGCCACACGCAAAATTATAAATCTTACCGTGTTATGTCAACATAAATAAGTGTTTTACTAGCTCTTACTGATTTTGGTCAAACTTTATGACATACAATCAAGACAAGAAAAGATTTGAAATACGCGATTTTTATGTTTTAATAAAAAACGTAGTTAACCCAAAAAGTGTTGGTATCAATGTGTTCTTAGAAACATTCGTTAGTGGTAAGGAATGTTTTAAATTTAGATTTTCCTCAATTGTATAATACCTAAGAATGCATGCAATGTAAAACTTGCTACGATTCTGTAAATAAATTTAATTTGGCGAAAGTATTTCCAATTTGTCTTCAGTGACTAATGCTTTATTACACTGAGAACTTATGGTTTAATCATCATTACTGTTTGTCGAAAGCCGTAAACGAATTAACCTGTGAAGTGAGCCATTAAACTCGATCAACGAGTCACTTCGATCCGTACGACAATTCGCAATAAAAATCATTTCGTCCATCTCCCTCGTATAATTCCAACAACAAAATGTCAAACAGCTATGACTTGCGTCTTAAAAAAGTAATCGTAAAATGAATTGATGACTCTCTTTGGCCGCCATTTTCGATTTATGGCGCGCATTTTGACGCGTTCCAAATTTTAAATGTATTATTGGAAGTACCTAAGAAGAAATATAACCTTTTTAGTAAAAAGCATAAATTTAAATTAAACGACTGTGGTGTCTTTGGTATTTGTGATAGGTGGGCAATGATTACAAGACTGAATAACTTAAACTTAGGTGCGCAATGTAAGTAGATAGGTAAGTTTTAAGTCCTTTTGCAATCTGGCTAGGTTGAGGTATGTGGCGCCAACTTATTAGCTTTAAAAATGGCGTGAAGATATCCACTTATTTTTATTACTGGTTAGTAACGTAACGTAGGAATTCTTTTGATGCAATTTTGGATTGCGTGCGATTACGCAGAATGTCGGCTGCCGTTTGTTAAGGCAGGATTTTACACATTGTTTTACCAGATTGTTTGCTTTTCAATTTGTACGTAGTAAATAGAACGTGTTATGTAACTTATTAGGTACTACTACAACTTTTTTTCTCTTATATGACCTGTTTTATTAGTTTTGGTGTACTTAAATACAGTCATATTAGCTACCTTTGTCTTGTAAAATGACATTACATACTTGCATTCATGTGGTAAATTACCTAAGTATAAGTATATGGGATTGACTCTCATTAGGTTTATTACAGTGCTTGGCACTTTCTTAAAACGTTAGTTTATGACAACGATTTATATTATCATCGACATTTGGCATAAATCCAAGCCTATTAAAAAGTAACATACTTTTTGGTAATTCTAAATACTTGACAGTTTTGGGTTTTGGCAAATAGTAATGAATGTTGCGGAATTGTGTAAAATAAAGTAATATTACAGCTATACTTAAATGTATGTTTATTGTATTACAGAGTGTAACTATAGGCTTGACATTTCGTAATGGCATGATGATCTTTACAAGCGCAGGCGCACGGTAATTCACACGCGCGTGCGCTAATGGATGTCACAACTTTCTTAATGTTTTCTTACGATTATTTTTTACGAGACCATTGTTGTAAATAGTGAGAAGTGTCTTATATTATAATGATACTAAAGAATGTTATCTCTTTAGATAGATTGTAATTTTAACTGATAATATTATAATGGTTCCATAATTTATACTAGCAGAAATTTTATTTATAACGCGTGGCGGAATGAAACAATTTTCTAAAGTGCAAGTCAGCCATATTTATTAGGTATTTTATTATGTCTGTGGCGGAACGAACATCTGCGTGTCAAATTCCTGTGTGCCATGTGCACTGTGCAGGCTTGGGAAACGAACCGTGCACATGTGGCAGGAAAAAAAGGTTGCTACTCGAATATTCCTATCGAATACTGGCCGGTTAGAAACCTTGGTGCTTGTTTGGATTTGGAAACTTTTCTTTTATTTTCTTTGAATATTTTGTTCTAAACACAAACTGCTTTTGTATAAGTATTGACTAAACAGTAATTCAATGATTATTTTATTTTATAATTGGAACATGCCAGTGTTAAATAGTAGCAACGATTGATAAATGTGTCATAAATATTTACTGACAATATAATTTATTAAAAAGTAAACATTTTATATGAATACACGTGACAAGGTAAAAAAAACGAATTAGGCCAACCCATAGTTAGTTTAATCGATTTTCACAAATACTTTACAAAGCACTTCAAGCTTGAAATTCCATAACATTATCTAGAGGCAGGGGTAGAAAAACTAATAATATTTTCGTATAAAAACTTCACAAAAGTGTGCTTCAATTGAATAGTAGCTGTAGATAAAGGAAGAGGGTGGTTTTTGTGGCGTCAGCTGTTTCTGAACCCAATACACCCATATACAGGGTGTTCTGCACAAAGAACGCGGGTGAAAACAGATTTCAACGGATCGCTGTTCTTTCTATTCTATCCATTTTATATACAACCTATACCTTAACTATTATGAGTTCTATTGTATTATTGGATATTGGAAAATGTCAGTGTATTGTAATTTGTGGCTTCTGTGCATGTGTGAGGGTGTTGTTTTGATTGCTATCGGTATAAAAAGTTATTTTGCATGAAATTTGCATGACATATTAACCAGTTTTATAAATGTAACTTTTGCATTTAGTACTTAGAAACATGCAGTTTAGCCTTCTGCAATATTTTTAGCACCTTTGTTTAAGTCTTTGACTGCCAATAGAAAACTGTTGAAGGCAAATCCTCCGCTAACGTCGGTCACCGGTGACCACCACGGCGTTCAATGTGTTAAGAAGGATATGGGGAAATTTTCATAGTAGTAAGAAATAAGAAATCAACATAGGTACACTATTGCGTAACCCAATCTCAATTTCATTCACAATAACCCTTATCTTGAACAATGATAAGCTGTGTCAGCAAAGATCCAGTATCGAGTAACATCGGAACGGATACGACATCCGATCCGAGATATCAGTAATCGTCTCGACTCGATATGAATCGATCGCCTTCGCTCGGGATGCGGACGCAAAAAAACTGAACTGATAAAATGACGTTTCCGCTTATGGAAAGCAAAAAGGATGTAGGGGAAAGGATATTATTTTTTTCGCATTTCAAATATTAACGGTTTTAGTGTTCCGTCTTTAAAATACGATAAGTCGTTGAAAGGATTGTGTAAGATGAGGTCCTTGCGTCCGGATTATGTTTCTGATGTGAGTTTTATTGATCCATCAACAAATAAACATTGCTTTAATGAGGCTTAAAAATAATGTTATACGTCATATCTTTTTAATTAACGTAAAAGCTTAAGCCATTCAGAATTCATTGCCTTGAAATACATATTTTAAAATCATAAAACGCACCCGCCCCCTTCAATAATCGCACAGAAAGTAATAATTCGGAGCAAGGAGTGTTCGAAATTCAAAAATTCCGGGGTAGCACCTGCTGGCGCAGATGTTCGGATACATTAAAACAACTTCGGAATTGTATTAAAATTTCGGGATTTCGAATGCGTGCACGCACCAACAGCTGTTGAAAGTTGTCTCAAAAAACTTTTACCTGTGCTAAGAGGAACAGGGTATAATGGAGGCCGATCAGCTGATACTGACATATGGTGCGCTTTTTTCCAATATCCAAAATTCGGAGGCAGTTCCTATTTATAGACAGACACACGACAATCGTTAATTCGAAGGCCACAAAAACATTCCAGATTCAAATCTTTGCTTTTCGAATACAAACTTTTTCATAAACATTCCGATATTAACACAAAGGAGGTCACTACTCAAACGTTTATTTATAAATGTATTCAACAAAGAGCCCTTCGTGTGAGGACGTCTGTTTTCTGTCTAGAGCCCTACTGTTTATTGCTACATGTCTATTGGGAGTAGTTTTGCTTCCCCAAACAGTGTTTGAGCCATCAGCCTTTGATACCGCGGGGATCGACTGTTTTATTTAGTTAACTCCCCTCTTTAGTTCCTAGTTGATTAGTTTGGATGTTAAAGTAGTAATGCTGGGTGTTGTCGGCCTAATAATGATGATTGTACACGACACCCATGCGTTTTGTCGTGTGTTTTTTAGATAGAATACGACTGTGATATAATTTATGTAACTAGTAGTTTGGTAATTATCTAATTTCCTCACGGGATAAGACGTAATAACGATAATAAGTGGTAATTGAATAGATTTCTATTGGTTTTTGTTATACAATGACGTTTGAAAGCTTATTAAAGTTCATAATGAACTCGCCCATTTCTTTTATGAAGACATAAAGATAATTAATTGGGCGATCTAAGTTACATCTTATAGAAATGACTTGGCTATTGTAATCTAATCAGAATGTACTCATGAGAAAAACCCTTATTAATCTTAAACATGAAACTACTAATCATTCGATCATTCAAAAAGTAACGGCCATTAGAATCGAACATTACCAACCTAACAACAATTAAATCAAAGAGATATGATTACTGGTAACATCGATTTTGGAACGTTTTTCAAAATTGAACGCATCAATTATATTATGGGTTGCCATATGATTGTAATAATTATACAGATCTGATGGATGGATTTGAATTTTTGAAGAGAACCTTTTTTATGATAAAGGGGTCTTATTTAAATTTGACTTTTGTGGTTATGTGAGTAGTAATTTCAGTTTTTTTGGGCCTTCTATGTTAAATGCGACTTAACTGCATAAGATTATTTATTATACCAGTTCAAATATTATAGTGGGATTTATTTAATAGCATTTGAAGTTACAAGCTAAACCAATCTAAATTCTAAACCATTAATTCTAAGCAAATTACTTACGTCTGTCCGTTCCATTCCCTTTGACTAATTAAAACAAATTAGTCTATAAAACGTTATCTGTAATCTTAATTATTTTGACATCACGGAAGCTTCCATTCTCATAACTTATCAGATGGACAATCCTAGTACGGTTGCATGTTGGGAATACTTACCGCAGTGTTTTAACTAAATGAGAATGTTCAGTGAACTTATACAACATTTTATTTTTGATGATAGCAGTAAATTATGATTAGTTTTTATGGTAGTGGCTTCCTTAAAGGGATTACGTTTATGTGGTTTGAATAATGTTGTTTTAATTTGTACTGTAACACTTAAAAGCTAGAGTTTTAAATGTGTAATTTTATAGCAGACTAAACATAGACGTTCTTCCGCCATCTGAAGATCCGATGACGGAGAAACCAGAACGGAGCCTTCCTAATTATTAAAATCGACACTCAATTGACCGGATGTTCGGCCATATTTAAACTGTGATCGCGATCCCAATAATCCAACCGCACTTGGTTTCCGGTGGCCTTCCAGTTTTTTCGCAACTTACAATAAGACTTTGCTTCCTAGTCACAGAGTTTAGTTTCGAATGGACTTTTTGAAGAAGTTGACAGACTTATGTGTGTATTTTATTCGTGGGAGAGTATTTGAACCGTAACTTTACGGAACGGATTTAACAATGCAGAGTGAATTGATCGCGACAAATTCTATGGAATCTTTAAAGAGTTTATGTCCTAATTTAGTTAGTTAATGTTATGATAATTGGGCTCTTAAAGGCAATTTTCCTACATGATTTCACGGTTCAGTTAACAAGAATGTGTTATTAACGACACATGATACTTTAACTGTCAGTTTTGGGAATGGGAGGACAAAAAGCTCTATTTAGGAGAGTGAATATACAATGAAGTAAATTATACTCAAAGTCTTTCGAATAAATATATTTGTATAGAGGTTTCAATGAGAACCTATTGTTGAAATGTAGACCAAAATAAACACATAAACCAATTTAACCAAAGTGATAATTTAGTAAATATCGGAATATTAGTCATGGCAAAAATCAGGTTGTACAAGATTGCACGGCCAATGTTTAGTCATCGTTTTGTAATGCGCGCACGCAGCGCGACTCTTAATTTATTAGACCTATATGGTTGTTCGGACTTGAATCCGAAATTCTCGGCGCGAAACCGATCGTCTTTATCGATTCTCAGGACGAGAAGCGGTTCCAATGTCTCGGCGAATGCAAATCACCTGTGTTATTGAACTTTGTGGAAAGATTATTTTGAGATTGACAATCTAGCTCTCGATTCGCTTACAACTTAGTCTTTTATTCGCTTGTTTGTGTCAGTTGGGGCCTTTTAACTTGTGCATATTATTACTGCTGACCTCGAAAGGATTGCGCTGTAAATTTTAATAATACATCTCAATTTACTTGTCATTTTTTTTTCTTGAAAGTTGGTTGTAACCTAAAACTCGACCTTCAGAGAAATATTAACAATTTTTGCCACATAGTTTCGACACATCTTTGTTTGGACTCAACATCAGTATTGTCCGTGAAAAATCGCTACCTCTTCTTGGCAATAGGACCGTATCGAAAAGACAAGACTGGTTCCATGAATCCGAATTTACATCTATTGCTATAATTACATCCGCCATGTTTTTTCACCACAAAAAGCTGTCGCATTCGCACCACGACGCCACTCCATTGTGCTTAACTTGAGTACGACGGTGTAATATTAATATTAAATTATACCGTACATGTTTAAGATCGTCCGAATTTTTAGCAAATGGCAACTCCGGATAATCGAGCCGATTAAATACTTTTTATTGTTCCAACGTTCCCACGGATGGTGCACGCGAACGCGACCGTAGCTTTTTTATTTTTCCAACGCATCCGCGCCTCAGGCTCGGCTCTGAAGGAGTCAAACTGCTTTCATTTGAATCTCGTTTGATTGTTGGTTGCTGAGGCAGTAGTACACTATCATTAGTGTGATATTAGCTGCGGTTTCGGTGCGTAAGCGCATTTTGACGTGTGTAAGTAGCGTGATTTATTATTATGTAACTACCATTGTGTGCATCTTGAAATTGAGGACTTAAGTATAATCTATTTGGGACATTTCCCGCCTTACTTTTTCTTTAGGAGCTGTCATGACGCTGTCAGTTTTTTATTGCACCTGTACGCTATAATCTACAGTCAACTTAGTTTTTTGTCGCCGAGAAATCACAGTACTGCATGATTACTAACACCGTAGCTGTATTTTGCAAGCCTACTTTTCAAACCGGTTTGGACGATGATTCGCGCTTGCTTGTGCCGATTTATACGTTATTTTCCCTCAATATTTACCAAACACTACAATTATATTTACGAAGTTTTATTTGTTTGTAGATGGGTAATTAATAATCATAAGTGAAACAACCAACACTTAAGATGAAATGTGTTGTCTGATGTCTACTTTTTTCTTCGTGTCAACGACACAGATGGCAGACGAGAGTAAAAAAATAAAAACGGCAATGTTAATATAAAATCTGTTGATTAGTGTCCATATATAGATAGGCAGGTGTCTCAAAAAAACCGCGTAGGCGCATAGGTGTGGTAACCACCAGCATAAACAAATTATATTTTGCAGTTGCCACTCCGACAACAGACTTTGTGCAGTGTGGTCTGTTAAACGTATTTTTTTGTGTATTTTTGTTTATAAAAATTATAATGAGTTATGTTGAGTTTCTCTACGATTTATTAGAGGTAAGATTTTTTAAATGTACATTTCTATTAATTACGCTAACAAGCCTAACACGTATAATAAATGGAAATTTGATAATTCTGTACTTAAAATTAACTTAATGAGACAGCTATGCGCGTGCGCATAAATATAGAATCAGTAATATTATTATGATAGTCGTTTTAACATTTTCATGACAAAAATAATACAAATTAATAAATGTTAATTTTTATTTATAAATGCAAAACATGTGGAATATTCTTGTCAAACCAACATTGTAGCCAATGAATGCAAATGTTTTGTACCAATGTTGGACATTGGCCACCAACACCACTGGCCATGTGTACTTTACTTTCATAAGATCTAAACAGGTGTCCGCTTGGCTGTCCAATTACAAGATTGGCCCTTCTGAGAAGACATTACATTCGCTCGTATATTTACTTGTATCAACTTGCATGTACTTGAACGATGGTATTAAAACCTTACTAGCACCATACAAAGAGACTTCTGTTTGTCTCATGAAACATTGTTGAAAGTTTTTATATTATGGGGTATATAAACAATGTTCTTTTCTTATGAAGTAATAACTAAAGATCCCCCTGTACTGCATTGCTTCAACAGATATTTTATTGATGATCTAAAAAGAGCTTTATTTTCATACAGAGAGGGTTTAATTTATTGATCCCATCTTTATACAGAGACTTTGTAATAATGCAAAAAAAATATGTTTAGATTAAGACATGAAATACTTTAAAACAACCTGGAATCAGAGTCCAAATTTGGCATACGACTATCGAAAAATCAATAGCAAAAAGACAAATAGAAATGCTAAACACACAAAGCTTCAACACGTAAGCAAGCAACCTAGGAAGAACCAACTATGTTAGCCCATTGTCTAAACATGTTACATTGAATAGACCATCCATATAACCACGGTCCCCAAGTCCTTGCCCCCCTTCTCTGGGTCTCAGACATGTCGAGACATGTTCATAACGGCTCGTTCTACCAGAATGGCTAAAACTTGAAACTGCCTTATTAGTTATTAATTCCATTCATCTTTCTTATGATACCAAAGTTCGTGTGAATGAGTGCTAATGGATTTTCTTCTTATTTAGTAGGTTTTGGTAAAAGCTGTCCTGTTCTTCTTTGGTCATAATTAACGGCGTGAATTTTAGTGTATCTAATAGATTATATCTAGGTATTTCCATCAATTTCAACTTAAAAGGTTAATACAGAAAATCCATTAAATTACGAATCTGTCAGTTGATAGCCATTAAAAGTTTTCAAATTCCGAATGCCTAAGACGTTAAAGTCTCACCCACTCACAGACTAAAAATACAGCTATGTGACATTACTTAATACCAGAAATGTCCCACAATTACCCGAGTGTTGCCAGAAGAAAAAAACAAGCTAAGTACGACATTACCATAGATGATCAGATAAGTTTGAGGTTATTACGAGATGAAATGCGTTTACGCAAACGAACTAAATGGATTCTAGGTAATCTAGAAATCTGTTTAGGAATGTCGCTAGGGTTCGGTTAGGTCTCAGTGTTTACGTAAAGTGAATATATTTTGATGGAAATAGAAAGCAATATTTGTTTCATTCATGTAATTAACAAATGTTTGATTCATTAAAACTTAAAGTCACTAAACCTAATGGTGCATATTTAATTTTATACCCGAAACCTGCTCAAGATAAAAGTACTAATAAAAGAAATGAATACCAACGCCATCTAGTTGCACAGAAGCACATCTATTACTTTGAATCTTTTTCCTTCCTAACTTATCTAAAATCTTCCTAGATCATTCGTAATTGGACAAAAATGTCTACTATTTAACGAAAATCTTTATTATTCTTCTATTTCTAAGAAAAAGCGGTTGTAACCTGTATTAAGGCGCTCTTAGAGAGTTCTTTATCTAATCGACGGCCGTAAACGAGTAGGTCAACAATAACATTATGTAATACATTCCTTGTGACAGATAACAGGGAAAATATGGGTATTTCTCTTATATTACGGACTACTACTTAAGTTGGTATTTATTTGACCATATCAAGAGGTGTCTGACAGCTTTTGTTGATGTCTTTGTCTCATGTGGATAGTCAGAATCTGAATGCCTTTGCTGATGCAGGTGTGGTTACCTAACTTAGATGGAGGGGACTGTTTACCATTAGGCACTACGTAAGCTTTCTTGCTACTAATATACCGAAAAACTGAGTGAATAAATCCAGAAATGGAGTGAATATATGTTAGAATATTTCCTCAACTTTTATTCACCCCTCTTCTAATATCTATTCAGTCCTCAAATTCTATTCACCTTGTTTTATTATAGTATAAATACAGTATTAATGTGACATGGTCCTTCAATACTTATTTTGCTTCCATATTGTAGTTACATACTCTAGTTATAAGGATTGGTACCGACTACTTAGCAGAATTCCGAACTATGAGCCTATGTAATGCCTATTCGAACTATGGAAATTACTCTTGAAGCCATTTGGACCCCTCCTAAAACTAATAACAAGTAAGTAAAAGATATTCACATCAAAAATTGCAAAACACAAAAGCCTATTAGTACATAGTAAGATTATGTATGCCAACAAGGCGTACATGCTTCTAATCTGTTTACAAAATGCTTATACATGGATTTATTGCCTTGACTACTTAGCAGAATTCCGAACTATGAGCCTATGTAATGCCTATTCGATACATATTTGTAAGTAGTACGTAACTAGGCCAGAACAGCTTAAATGATAGATACTCATAGGCGTTTTTGCAATAGAAAAGATGCCTTTAAAGAAGGTACAAGGGTCTAAAATTGATCTGCAAGACTGAAAACAGAGAATAATAAATGGAGGCGAATGCAAGATAAAGACACACTTCTGACTGTTGATGAAGCGAAAGAAGTGTGTAAGAACCGTGGCAATTGGCGTTCCATTGTCTCTGCCTATCCCCATGGGAGACAGGCGTGAGGTTATGTGTGTATGTATGCAAGATAAAGATACAACTTGAATAAAATAAATGTTATTTTAATATCTTTAGGTCCATGGAATTAGAACGGCCGTAACTTTAATGATTCGTAAATACATTAAAACTGGTATAAACTTTCCAACATTTATTGCTAAAGCAAACGTTTTAATAAAACCGATAACTTCCCCATAAGTCAATAAAGAAGAGGCGCCGACATGATAATCTTTTGCGACCTGCGCCGGCGCATCCCACGGTACACGATAAAGCTATATCACTTCCGCTTTATTGGAGGCTGCGATATCCGGTCAATATACTGTTTATTTACCGATAAAAATATTGATGATTGTGTAATAATTAATTAGAGCATAAGTTTAAGTTATATTTAGACAAAATATTATTATTCATGAACACTAATTAAGATGCAAAACCATTGAATTGAATAGTCATTCAGATATCCAGACCTGCCTATCTTGTAGACGAGTCTCATCTATTTGTATTATAAGTGACTCAAACAACCTTGTCGAAGAATTCACAATGAAATATGATTCATTAACATTTGTGTTTACTGGGGACCGAGGAACAAGTGAATTGAACAGTAAACAGGATTCTTGGTAACGAATAAATGTCCATAGTTGTAATGTGAATGACGAATAAAAAGCGTCGTCAAGCATGCTAAGCTTATATGAAATGCGTGTACGCATACATCATAAACGTATTTTTCCCATGCCACGCATGAGATCCCAGCAATGGCCATATGCCATAAAATTGCGAGACCTAGTAACCCGCATCATGGCACTAGAATGGCAAATATCTGCCATTCTATCTGAGTCATGCCATTATTCACTTTACTACTAAATGGTTCATTGATAACTCGAAAGTGCCTGAGTTATGCGCCTGCGCACCTCGTAAAGTATGAAAAATGTGGCCGTATAAAACTGGAGCTTTCGTTATTGAGTATACTACATTTTTGTTGACGAAATCAATATTGACCAGCAAAACTAAACAAATTGCAAAGTCTGGTATCTACTGAGATATGATTTTAGATTTTTAACGCTTAAATTGCAAAGAGATATTCAATAGATTCCACCCACCAAATATACCATATACAAATCAATCAGTGCCCAAATATTTGCTACGGTTTTGAGGTAAAATATTTATACTAAGCCGGCATTTCATTACACGAACGGATTAGTTCCATAACAAGAATAGCCATTTGTCATTTTTTATTACCAAATACTCTTTAGTCTTAATGAATTAAGAACATGGATCATTCACACCTTATGCCTTGCTTATAATTTATTTCTTACAGTTACATAAAAATACCCGTTAACTATTTCAAATGAGTTATCCGTACCGTAACTGAAGCATTAAGTCTTTTAACGCATTCTATTACTAGATTGGTATACTGCAGTGCGTCACCGCCGCCATCTTTGTATTCTCCTCACTTTCTAACATAAAGGATTAGAAAGAGAGGTAAGGGAGAGAGTGTAAGAATGAGTTTTATGTGTATTTACGTGTGCCTACTTATAGTTTGGTAATTAAAGCATGTTTTAAGGATATAACATGTCTTAACAGTTTACTAAAACTTGTAGTATAGAAGAGATAGTTCCAATAAACAACCTCTTTTGGGAATAAGACAATAGTAAAATGTAACTTTGACACGTTTTAACGTAATGCTAATTATTTTGAAGTCGATAAAATAAGATGAAGAAGAAATATGTGAGTATCAGATTCTTTTAGTTTAAGATATGGCACGTTTTACTGATATATAGTAACGGCGCATTCCAATAAACTACCGATCGGTAAAGCTTACGAGCCGTAGAATTTAGACATAAGCTCCATACAAAATGTGTCAAAATTCTACGGCTCGTTAACCGATCGGTAGTTTTGGAACGCGCCGTAAGACGACAACACTTAAGTTTTTATACACAACGTTTGCTATAAAAACCATGTTCATGATCATACCTTTATTCTTAATTACTTGTACATTTTAGACAACATTTTTGGTCACCCAATCCCTCCCAAAAATTGCCTTTTACGATATCAACAACAATATTTCTTTGTGTACCTACAGCTGGATTTTTATCACCTCTATCAACGTTGTTTATCTAGTCCCCGCTAATCCTGCCGCGGCCCCAATTAGGTCAAGGCGGATTCTCGTCATTCAAATGATCGGTTGGTATCTGCAGACATTTTTATCGTGTTCTACATACGTTGCTTGCCTATCATTGGGTCTTTTGTCTAGAATTTATATTGATCACTTTCATTCATTAATTTGTTCAAGGTCGGCAATGTAGTTAATTGTGATTCCTCTGGTGTTGCGAACATCCATAGATGGCGCTGATTGCTTAATTATCTCGCGTTTGACTGAACTGATTTTGATGCGGTTTTCAACATAGTATTTTTCGGACTTAGGAGAAGGTTTAAGTTACATTACCCGACTTAAAAAATGGAGGTTAGCACTATAACTCCCATTTAAACAAGTGTGTTAAAGTCGGGCTTTCTAAACGTAGTTTTATTAGTTGTTTTTTCTATACCTACAGATTTGTTTACTTCTTTTAACTAACTATTGGCAAGGTTACGTTCAGTTCTACAAATAGGCACACATAAGATCAACGGCCTTTACTAGCCAACAATAGGATTGAAATCGCAAATCGCAATCGCATTGTCGTGGCAAATCCAAAATGGTGGTTTCCGGCAATCGATCAATCTGCGCTTGCGAACACATTACCCTTTTACCCGACCCATTATCCAATTGAACTAAACGGTTAGTGACTTCAATTGAAGTTGCACTTGTTAGGGCAGACTTATGTGGCGTGATTGTTTTACCGGGTCGGATGTTAAATGGATTGCAGTAGATCGCGATCTGAATAATAGTTTCGACGTAACAATAGATGTATCATGTAACGAATGGCTCAATTATTCTGGTAACGCAATATCGGACCCAGTAATTAAAAACTTTGGAGTGATGGTGGGTAGAGTAATCTTTTCAATGAAGAAATATGAATTCGGTTGAGTTATTACTGGAATTATGTCTTAGAGGCCCGAAGGCTTAAGACATGCATGAGGATGCAGGTTCGAAACGTATGGGCAAAGTATCCAAAGTGTCTTTTTCCCGGTTACATCTACTGTGTGATTAATACTCAAACCTTCTCCGTGCGAGAAAAGGCCTTTGGTCAGCAGTGGCCGCTTAAAGGTTTGCCATGGATGAATGGATTACTGGAAAAAATTAGGGCTCACAAATAACCATGCAAAATAAAACAAAAGCAAATAATTTCACGGATGAAGTGTGATAATGGCGCTTGCAACAGTGCCGAAATATCGGAAACTCATAGAAATTAATAAACATGGTAAATATCCCGTTTCAAGTTCTAATGATATTGTTAGTGACCATGTCAGTTTAAAAACATACATAGGAAATAATTTATTGGAAACGAAGTTATTTAATAGATTGTCTGTCTATAATATATTTCATTTGTAAGGACCCACATTGTCTACAAAGTACAAAGTTGATAATTACACAACAATCGAGTTCACTTGACGATTGTTACGAAAGCTATCGTTTGATGCGCGCGCGCTGACGGCTGACACTAGCGACCTCTGCCACTTCCGGTGCGTCTGCCACACTGATTTATTGGCATTTATTAGTGGAATGGTACTTTTACTGATAACACGTGATTGACTTTATTTTGTGTTGAATTTCTTGTGAAGATTTGTGTAATTTTATTTGATATCATAATCTATTTGAATAAAATATGGTGTTAAATCTCCTTTGTTTTTTTATTTATTTCTTCGCATAAATTCACTAACTGTCAACCATAGCGTAGTGCAGAGAAAGATGCGAAGAACACAATCTCAAAACAAAAAGAGTATATAATGACTTAAGTATCTGTTACTACAATCAAAATAAGTAAAAGGTTCAAAAATCCGTCATCGATGTTTCAAATATGATAAGCTAGAGTTACCCCAGTTTCTTCTGAAACATCGACCGATATCGAATCACCTAGAAGCCTAGAATCTTCTGATAAAACCCACTTATCTAGGTCTTAATCTTTATCAGACACGCTCCGTTACTCGATGTGTCATGTCTACATTTCCTCTCAATATGTATAGTCCTAACGGTGATCTCTCACGAAGCAGTACGTGTCAAAATGACTGTTCAGAAGCGTATGCGCATACCTGCGGTTTCTTCTGGAATTTTGTGGCGTGACAGAACGACAGTGGCGACCGAAGGCATTCGGGAAATGCGATTTGTCTAAATAGCCCAAAATTTATCTTCAGTTTACATTTTAGGATGTGGTTTCAAAACTATTTTACTGACACCTTGTGCTTACTTGACATTGATATATTACATTTTAAATCTCATTTGACTATATTCCGAATAACATCACACAAAATAGTGTATTCAGCTATTATTATAACGAAGAATGACAAGAAACTAATTCCGTATATTATTCTTTCTTTCAATTAAAAGAAAAGTCGACGTTACATTTTTACATTCTAATTCCGTGTTTCACAGAACTCCTATTTCAAATTAATTTTAACATCTAAACAAAACAAACTATGAATTAATGTATCCCAAATGGCGGGGCACGTTTTAGAATTGAAGTCGGCAACCCGAGACGTTCGGGCGATGACAGACAACCTAATTGATATCGCGTTCCTTCTAACGAAGTGGTCTATTTTGAAGAACACAACAACTACTTACAAGAAGTGTTAGATTGTAATACGTTGTTAGGTGCAAGTGAAGCTGATCGGTGAATGGGAGATAGGATTACTCAGTCCTATGGACACGGATGTTTTAGCGCAGTTACCGAATGTATGTAACGTCAGGATGACTGACGTAGTCCATCGTAATATTGTTGTTCTAAAAAATATTAACAATGTGATCACAAAAAACAAACTGATCCATAATTACCGGTATTGACATAACAGATTTCTTTAATCAACGCATCGATAGAATCTCGTAACAGTGACGCGGCGTAAACAATAACAATCAATGCATTAGCGCTATATGATGGATCGACGTGATGTCAGTCCATTGAAGAAATCCGTTTGTTTATCAATGAAGTTTAATATTACTCCCACACAGCTAGTAAAACTGATATACGATTGAGATAGACTTCATCTAACGGCCAGAGCTGGGAGACGTAGGCTTCATGTGGGAAGCTGAATGATGATGGGATATAAAAGAAAGTTCAAGTAAGACATTTGAAATAAAAATAGTTACATGAACATATTAATGATTCTCCAAACGATAAGACAACGATCGACGAAAAAGGAAATGAAATGAACAACACAATAGAAAATGATGAATACGATATGTGCAGCAAACTTTCGTACTAACTTGAATAGATGGTTGGCAGCAAAATACTGAAGGTGTAAAGATAATATTATGTGCAAAAGCAATAAGTATCGATATAATCAAGAGAGTGGAAATTACTACCTAAAACCATATTGCAAGGGACGATTTAAGTGATACCACGGCTTCACAGAAAACTGACGTGAAACAACGCTTGCATTGTAAGTGAGGTTACCGGAGGCCCAATTACACCCCTTCCCAATTTTCCCAATCCATGATCCCCCCCAAAACCCAATTCCTAACTCCCCAAACGCTCTTGTAACACCTCAGGTGTTTCGGGTGCCCATGGGCGGCGGCGATTGCTTACCACCAGGTGATTCATCTGCTCATTTACCGGCTTATACTATAAAAGATACTATAAGTGAAAGATGGTAGTTTAATAATTTCCATAAACATTGCTCATTTAATAGCTGTACAATTGTATGTACGTGTTCATGTGAATGCACGCATTTTTCTAAGATAACAATCGTAAGTAGGAAATCACATAGCATTGTTTCTAATAGAGTCCGTTAGATCTTGCATCTTCTTCCGACGTTTGAGTATGATCACGCAATTGATTTGTAGATAAGAAATATGAAGCATTCTTGTTAATTATTTTCATACTTGAAAAATTATCATTGCTTACTTAGTTTACATCATTGTTGTAACCTGTGTTGAGTTTGTTGGTTTTTGAATTTAGTTTGTTTTATAAGTATTCTTCAACAACTGTGTTGTCTTTTAAAACTTCTGTTCCTTCCTAAGCATTGTTGTAATTTTCTTCGAATTTTCCATTGTTATTAAATAGCAATTCAATTCAGTAATGAGACAAAACAATGACAAAAATCACACATTGTCCATTACATAACGTTTAATTAGACATCATTACATATTCCACGGTAACGTTCCGCTGCCGGGCGTCGAACTCGCTTCCGCTGCGCGCGCGCACCGATGATAACCATCGAGACTTATTATTTAAATTTTGTAATACCATGCTCTTATGAATATTGAGTTGTGTTGTTACGGACGCTTGTTTTATGAAAGAAATTGCCGCAATGTTTCCGTTAATTTTTAAAATGGTTATAGATGATACAGATTGATTACACACGAACACGCGTACATACATATTTTGCAGTATTATTATGTATCCAAATTGTCAATAACTGCTGTGAATTTTACCTTGGAAAATAGGTTAACTCATTCAGATCTTAATGATGTACACTTACAAGGTTTTATATGAGTATCATTGGAAAATTTTGCTGAATTTATTGCTTAGTAGTTGGTTCAAAAGAGTCGACGCGCGAAGGTTAAGGCACAAGTAATGACTACATCCAATTTTATTGATAAATCAAAGAAACTTGGCAATTTAACTTAGATTACTGAAAGTTAATAACTGTGGGTAGTCACGCAACACTGGGGAAATATTGCGTTAAGTTAACTGTAGAAGTTAAAGTAGTTTTTCATATAGTAGACAAAGTTTTAAATATTGTTGCCTAGCAAAAATGTAAATAGATAAACATTTCAAAACGATAGATAAAGGTTTCTACTAAAGCGATTTACTTGTCAGCCCTTCAACCTTACTCTCAAAATCTTACTACAAGTTCAGTTTACTACGGATACACTTGAAAATAATCCCTGGATATATTTTGGGTGTAATGTTTACATTCCCACGTCAGCGCGTGTCGATAGCTTAACGAATACAAAACCGTATCAGCAAGGTAGATAGTGACAGGCAAAACTGAACTTTATTTCAAAGGTGATAAACGTAGGGGAAACTTTTAAAACTTGTGTCCAATTTTGGTATCACATCACCGTCAGATGTCAGTCAACTAACAGTGCGACTTGATGAAAACAGAAGTGTAGAAACGTCAAAGAATTTGTACAAAGAAAGTGTACCAAGAATAACATTGAAGTAAGAAAAAAATAACGGTTTCCGAACCACTTCACCCGCCATTTTCTAAATTAGAACACAAACTGACAGCTAAGTTCGCGCCATAATTTATATGGTGCGTTCCGTTTTAAATGATGATGGGTGCGTTCGTTTAGGGACTTTTCTTTTTGAATATTCAAATATATTTTTGGAAAGGTATATTTTATGCAGAAGAGTTTACATTTTGGTGATTGAGGTGTTTGTCATTGTCGAATGCGTCTAATTCAGGGTAAGTTCTATTTTCAATCGCACCGAACATGACTGCCGTAAATATAACGATGTTTTACTTTTCTTGCGGATTAGAAACCTGTATAGCAAACCTCTATTAAATTAGGTTAAAATTAAACTCGGGAACATTTATCCACCCTTTCGTTAGCACATTTATAAACCTTGGTATATGAAATAAAACAGAGGGAAATGTTGGTGTTAACAATCACCCGAATGGTACTCGTAACAAATTAGAGACGTCAACTCGTCGCCCGCGTCGTGGCCGGACGCGGTCGTCAAGTGAATTGTGACGTATGCACATACAATTGTTTTGACTAAAATAACTTTAGTGGTTTCAACGGCAGCTTTTAGGCCATTTTTGTTGAAGTTATATCGCGAATGGTACACATTCGGACTATTCCAAAGAAAAAGGATCTCTATCAAGTTTTAACAATAAATGCTGATGTGCAAATGCCTGCAGATATTTGAATAGAATCTATCAAATCAAACGGATCTGAATACCTACGATAATTTCTGATAGAAATCTAAGTCTGATATGTTCAAGGTAAAGTCAAGTCTGTCTGTCTGCGTGGGAGATGTGATGCAACCCTCTACACAGTGGGCGTATGACGTTTTACCTTGTAATTAGATAACGTTTTTATGCCTTATAAGATAAATGGAACCTTGTTGCGTACCTTCCTTAAAGTTGAGTGTCTTCGTGAGAATCGTGGGACGTGACAACATTAGTAAGTAATTCATAAAAGTACACGTTTTGTGTTGCTTCAAATAGAATAACAATGTTGATTTGCATGCCATCTGCGAACTCAGTGCGACAGGTAAAGGATGATTCATAAATGTTTTAAGGAAATAGTAAATCTTCGAAATAGATAATGCACGCCTGAACAACTGAAAAAAGATTCAAAACCTATTTCTGTCTTCCTACACCAAAAGTAGTAGATGTGTTATGAATTTATGTTTATTGGGTTTTATAAACTAAAACCGTGCTCGTTAAATCTTATGTTCGTAACCTCACTTTAAATGTTTTTATTTTATTGTCGATACCCTTGAGAGTCACGCGTAAATTTCATTAATTATAAAACGAATTAAATTGTTTTAATACAAACATTGCACGTAGGAGGATAAGGTCTTGTTGCCCAATATGGTTCTTGTTATCTCTCTGGATTTCGTAACCTTTTTGTCGGCAATCATTTGCATGCATTATGTCAAATAACTGATTAATCACATTCCTAATGGTCACCAATATTACTGTACTAACATCGTTAAAATAGGCTGAATAAGGAAATACAAGTGTTAGATGTCTTATGTAGCGGGTAGTCTGTAGCAAAAACAAAACGCTTTTTGACAGCAAGATTTAAAGTGTCATAAATATTATCTAAAAGTTGAAAACGTTTTAAGTAACGCTATAACCTACATATTATATTATCTAGCTGTCTAATGTCACCTCGGCTGGTGATATTTTACAAATGGCAGCGTAACATCCTCATTTTCTATCTATCCTTTTTCTGTGAGGTGTTTCCGCGCCAAAACATCATAACCACCGCGTCACTTCAGCAACCTGCTACGTTTCGTTCCTACTATGTTTACGATACAACGAGTTCTATAATTGAGCGATGCGGGAGAGCTCAACACATCGCGGTCCATCTTTTTAGAATACGACACAAATAACATTCTATATTTGTAAATTTATACACCACCAGCTTCGAGAGCACCTAGGACTTCGGGATATGATACAGGAATCTCATCCTTATCCTTTTGGGACAAAACTCATAGTTAAGTGGCTGTAACAGATAGGATAAGGTACTTCGTTCTACTTGAATAGAATATGCTAAGGTGGTACGGTTACGCAGCAGCCATGCCGATGACCACATGCATCAATGTTTGTAAATAGAAACACAGCGTACTATGAAACGGCTTTGATCTCTCAGTTTTGAAACGATTGCTGTCCATCGCCTGTTTAGTTCTGACGATAGTTTAAGATTAACAGGGAGCTTCCAATGTATTCTGAAACTTCGCAGAAACTTGGCTTTACGCTTCAGGTAGCGTATTAAAAGATCCGTGCGTTGGCTAGCGACATCTTCTGAGCATATATACAAACTTGCCTTTGTTTACTAACAACATTTAGCGTTCAAAATGTATTTCTTATTTTATAACAGCGTCAGTCAACAGACTGGTTTTTCAGTCTTCGCCGAGTCGGTTTCATAGAAAAATTAGCTACGACATGTGAAAGTAACCTGTTCAAAGGCATCTGAGGCGTATATTTGCTCATTCCATTACCCAGCTGGTTTGGGAAGTGAAAAATCACGCTTATCGCGGTACAAACATAGGGAACGGTGGTCCGTGGCTCGAGCCATCTGTTCGTTGCACCCATAAAGATAACGAAAATGTACAAACGGGAACGCATTCATTACGTATCAGTCGTTTGCGGTGAACGCACCCGCGCCTTTACTTTGAATAAATTACGCGCGAAAAACAGTCGGCCATTTTGCATATTTCCGTACGATGTGTTCCATATTCGAGAGTACGGTGTGTATACAGCGCCCGTTTGATATTCTCTTTGAAATGTGGTTTATTTTTAATCGCGTTGTCCTATTTAATCCGTTATGCGAGCGTGGCAAGCGCCTCAATCAGTCTCAACGGTAGCCGTTGCTTTTGACGTCGTGTTTTCTGTTGAAACTATCCAGCAAAATGCTTAAATACATTATTTCTAAGATAAAAAAGGTCTTTATGTTTAAAAGAGCATATGCGTGTTTAATTGGAATATGATTTTAAATATTTTTCTTTTTGTTTCAGATATATCCAGATCCAGAGTCTGAAAAGGCTATTATGGGATCGGTGGTGTACTGTATTCACCACAAGGAAGGATGCCAATGGTCGGACGAGCTACGCAAATTGAAGGTGAGTGGGAAAGCTAAATATTTGCTAAGATAAAGTTAAGTAGGTAAATAGTTCGATCGATCTATCACTTCTAGTGCGTCTGTCATGTCACGACACATTTATTTTATCTGGCCGACAATAGTCTTTAGTTTATGACAAGTGCGTGGTTTTCAAAATTAATTGCCTCTATGTTTATTTAGCGTGAACGATAATTTGTACAATACATGTTCGCGTGAGTAAAAATAAATTACTAGTTAATTTAATTCTTGAAATTAATAAAAAATAGCACGCTAGATTCATACAAACTGTGGCAGTATGTTTTATAATGAATACCAGTTCAATTAGTACTACAAACGGTAACAATAATAAACAAGTCGTGTGTGAGCAAAAAAGTCGGTTTCAGTTTTTCTAACGCAATTACAAAAATGAACGAAATACCAACACCTTGTACTACAAAAACAATGTTTAATGGCTAGCTCTCGTACGAATCCCGAGTATAGATTTAACGATCAAAGGCGACCTATTTTATCTCTACACCCGATTCAACATCCATTTTAAAATGTGTTTTATTATGCGCAGGCGCATTTGAACACGTGCAAGCACGATGCGGTGCTCTGCGCGGCACAGTGCGGTGCGATGATCCCGCGCGTGTTGATGCAAGATCACTTGCGCTACACCTGCCCCCGCCGCCGCGCCAACTGCGAGCATTGTCACAAGGAATTCTCAGGGAGCGCCTTAGAGGTAAGGATACACGACCTACTATCTTCTTAGGGATAGCAAAATATTTCATAAAGGTGATTCAAGGTTGACTTTGAAAAAGCTCTTTTTTGGCACCACTCAAAACCAAGTTCCGAAGCCAGTAATGAAAAAGTTTTCTGTTTCGTAAATTATAATATTTTAACATGTCTAACAACCTGTAAACTTAATTTTCCAGGAGCACCAAGGAAACTGTGGTCATGAGCCAGTTTACTGTGAAAACAAGTGCGGAGCCAAGGTCCAGCGCAGACACACACAGCAGCACATCCAACAGCACTGCAGTAAACGACTAGTGCCTTGTAAACACTGCGGGCAGAGTTATACACAGGTAAGCATCATTTGAAGATCCCCCAAATCTCGTCACAAGAAAGGGGATTTGAGAATACTAAGCCTCTTAAGGCAATAACAAAAACCTTTCAGAATAAAATCACAATTTTCATCAAGCACTTATTACCTAAATTTTAAATTTTCCTGCTGAAACTAATACATCTCTCCAACTTTTCTCCAGGACACAGTATCAGCACACGGAGCGTCATGCGCCCGCGCGCCTGTAGCTTGTCCACAACGCTGTGGGGCCAGTGGTGTGCCCCGTGCGGACTTGGCTGCTCATTTGAGGGACCACGCCGCGGCTGCTGCAGCCGCTGCCTTACCCTGCTCGTTTAGGGATGCTGGGTGTAGATTTAAGGTAAGGCTTACTTCGTGAGACCAACAAAAAAAAACCTTTAAATGATCCCTAGAAGCTGTTTCATTTTCGTTTGTCTTCAAACTCTAAATCGTAACTTTAATTTTACAGGGAACAAGACAGGCTCTAGAAAAACATACAGAAGAAAGTTGCCAGCAGCACCTAGCCCTCGTGTCAGCTCTCGCCAGCCGCCAAGCGCGACAACTAGACTCCTTGCGAGCAGCAGTAGCAAGATTGTCAGTCAACTGTTCTGGTGCACTTGTATGGCGCATCAGCGACTGGGCTGCCAAAATGGCCGAGGCAAAGTGCAAAGATGGTGTCGAACTTGTGTCCCCTGCCTTTTACACCAGCCAATACGGATATAAGTTGCAGGTGAGCTTTTAGCAAACATTTGACCCATAATACTTTCTGAAGATGTTCAAAGATAGCTGAAGTCCATTTTCTAAAAATGTTTGCGGGAAACGCCTCGCAACTCCACCGAAGTATTAGTCATGATTTCCAAAAATGTTTGAATTTGAGAAAAATATGTTTGCTCCACTTTCATGCTTCACTGATTTCTAACTACCCACATTAGAATGCATGCCAAATTCCCAGGTCGTTATCACGTACCTAGCAAAAAGAAAAATATTTCTAGATTTTTGGTTATAGGCATTGCAAATACAGTTTAGATGCCAATTGGCAAATGCAAGGTTATTTTCAATGTTACCGTAATACAAAAAATCGTGTTACCATCCACAATTCTCCGGTTAGCGCCATATGCATCATATTTGTTGGTAAACAAAGCCACGCCGCTATATTTGTGTGAGTCAATGATGACTAAACCCGCGTCCCCACGGAGACTAAATTAGAGACTTGCTCATTCAGTGTGTAATGTAATATTTCGAGTGTAATAAATCATAGTTGTTCGTTTTTGTAACTGTGACATTTGTTAATTAATTTAATTCTTCTTTTCTTCTTCTTAAGTTTTAGTTTTGATTGACTTGGGTGGTAACGATATTTTTGTTTAGACACATTTTTTCATTAGGGACTTTCTCACTTTTGTCTTTAGTTTTGATTTCTGCTACCGTTTATAAGTCTTCAATTCTTTTTTCAAAGTAAACTAAACCTTATTTTCTTCATTACAGGCATCACTATTCCTCAATGGCAACGGAGCTGGTGAAGCGACCCACATGTCAGTCTACATCAAGATCCTCCCAGGAGAATACGACGCGCTTCTCCGCTGGCCTTTCGCTCACACGGTCTCCTTCACACTCTTCGACCAGAGTTCCAGCCCAGACAGAGCCTGCAACATCGTGGAGAGCTTCGTTCCTGATCCCACGTGGAAGAACTTCCAAAGACCCTCAAAGGAACCTGACGCGCTAGGCTTCGGGTTCCCAAGGTTCGTCTCCCACGAAATGCTCAAAAAGAGGAACTTCATCAAGGACGATGTGATGTTTTTAAGGGTGAAGGTAGACCCCAGTAAAATTGTAGCTGTTTAGTATCATAGTTTATGTAGTTTTTTAATAGACAGACGCGTAGATATGACATATTATGACACAGTTTGAATTAGTTTGCAGGTTTAAACATTTTTAATCAGTTTGGCTCAATTATTAAGAGTTACAATTTTGGTTCAAAAACTTTCGGGTAATTTTCACTTAAGGTTTTATTGTCTAGTTTTACCTTAAATAAATATTTTTGTAATGTTCAAATTTTGAGTAGATTAATAATTACAGTGAAAACATGATTTAGTGGTTATAGGGATAAGATGAAGCTTAGGGTTAAATTTAACTTAGTTCTAACTTCAGTCTGAATCCAAGTTAACATAAGTTTTTAACACATAATGTGTATTATATAGTCATTATCTAGTATTAAATAACTTGAAGTCATAGATATAATTGTAAATACTATTTTTATACCTAGTTTAACAACTTGTACATACTTTGTAAATATTTAGTTATAGGATGCGCATACGCAATTGTTATCCTTTCACTAAAGATCTCTTGAGTTTCAATGCCGGCAGAAGAACGTAACGAGCTGAGTTAGTTTCAAAGTATTTAGAACTTTAATTTCTTAGCTATAGTGTACATATTTCCTTTACTGTAATGTTTCTTGTTTTTCTGTGCCATATTGAGCTATGTTTATCTAATAATACAATTTGCAGATGTTTTTTTAGGATGTCCTAGAATTTAGTTTGGTCTGATAATAATAGGGCCTGGTATGATATCTCTAATTCTCTATATATTACGTAATATATAGGCTACAAAAGGGCCAATACTGATTGCTCTTATATAAGTATGAAGAGTATTCATTAGCACCTCAAATGCACTCTAGCGGTCCCTACTAACAATGGACTAATAAACCCAAATAGGGCTATTAACTGCTACCTGCTTGAGCATCTGCTAACAAGTCCACAAATATACAGTTTTTGGTTCAATTTGGGTTCGAACTAATGAAACTAACGAACAATATTTTAGTTCGAAATAGTTTTGCTAAAGTCAAAATCAAAGCATATATTGAAACGTCAAATTGAATTGTCATTCAGTGAAGCTAGGTGCTTACTATTCTGTATAAACATTCTATATTACAGATTCAAATAGGTTCTAAGTTCTGGCCATCCTAATGAAATGGAAACCTTGTAAAATACACACATTTTTATAGTCGACTGCAAAAATAGTGTGTAGTTCTTTCCAAAACCATCCAAAACGCATTTTTGTTTGCCTTAAGCGAATTTAATCGAAGGCTCTTTGAAAAATGCTTTGGACTACTTTTCTATCTATCTATCCTACTGTCTTCTGTCTCAAATCTTAGTTTTTCATCTCAAATCTTTGAAACAAGACCAGCTCCGTTATATCGGCAGATCTTTGTATATATTTTCTGTTTTTACGAAAAATAATTTATGATTTTTTGTTGAATACAATTCTGTACATACTGCCTAGCTTTGTACATAGAAATGGATGTTTTATTAAAAATTATTTGATATTTAATCTAAAAATTCTTATGTTTTCGTTAAGCTGGAGTTACACCAAAGTGTTATTGATTACTTTGCGTTTAAAATAATATGGTTTTATGTACATTTCCATTTTGCAAAGTATATCGACTTAAAACACGGCTATAGCTGTTTGTAAGTTATATATTATTATTATATTTATCTCTATAGATATACATTAAGTTTTTGTTCTTCGTCTTATGTGTGTTTCTATGTATTAGCTGTCAGTGTAACGCAAATTAGTTTTAGTTTGATCTAAAAGATTTTCAAACAATTTATTTTAATGATTTTTTGTAAAGAAAATAACACACAGTTGTTGATACTGTTCACTAAAGTACTAAAAAACTTATTTTTTCTAAAATGTTCTTGTCTAATTCGGATCTCTTGTAAAACGCTTTTTTATTAACGTAATTTTATCTCAACTGTAATATTACATTCCAGTAAAAAACATTATTTTAGGTCTGGAAGCCATTTTGTAATTAATTTATTTCAATACAATTATGCTATGGGTTCACAAAACTTTAATTTCCAATATAATTCTGATAATTCATGTACATTTTTTAACATAACTTTTTTTTTTGTAAAAAAGGAAAACTTCTAATACTTTTTCTCACAGACAACCCAAGCTAATTGTACCTTTTTGGTAATCCTTAGATTATGGCTAGGCTATTCGCTATAACCTTAGTACCTAATATAAGACTAATTAAAATTAAAAGTAAAATCTGATTAAGCTTAGATTTAAGTTAATTATTGTAACAGTAAGAAACACATGGACACATTAGTTTGTAAGGAAATGAATAGAACAATGCCCACACTAGATGTTTAGGAAAAGGCCCATCTTAGATGATAAGAGGAAATATACTATTTTGTCAATCTGAATATGATTTTTATTACTCTCCTATAACCCAAAATACACGTGGATTATTCTTCTTTACTTGCGCCACTGGCGCTTATGTCGTTTTTAAAAAGTTTTAATATGTAACATGTAAAGGACAACAGAAAATATTTATTATATAGGTACTAAGTACATTGAAATACATCGGAACCGGTTTATGGCGAAGTACTCGGTTACTTACTCCATTATATCCTTCTTTACAATATTTAGAACTACTTTTGTACAGAACAAGTTAAAGCAAGTATTATTGTGGCTATATAATTATGTAACCAGTACATAAGACTACGAATCAACTCTTACTACAAACCTTTTGCCATATCTATCACCAAGTTACCGCTAAACTAAAAACCTATTTAGATAAGTTCGCTAAATAAACCTCAGCTATAATAATAATTGAATATTCCGTTATCTAAGCAATAAATAATGGAATGATGTAAATAGTTGCCAGTTCTATTTGTTTTAGTAATAATCGTAAATCGTATGTTGTGATAGTGAGAGTATTTAGGGAATAATAATCTTATAAGTACCTTCCTGCCCTTATGTAGGCGAAACCTTATGTAGATGAATTTTCAGGAACAAGTACTAATGATTGTTTAATAACATTTAATCAAGGGCTATAAGCGGGTTTTGGGGCTCCGGCTCGAAAAGCAGGAGTAGGAATGGGGTGGCTTTTAAACAGTAAGAGTGTGGCACTTCTATCGCCTCGCCCAATGCGGGATAAGTCACTAGATGACTTTTCCCCTAAAAAAGTTATAATATACTTATACATTGCAAATCAGTGCCTCACCATTTGATTTGAGCTTTAGTAAGCATAAAATCTATGCCTCGTTGGTAGTGGTCGCAAGTGCGACTGCCGAACAAGGGGTCTCGGGTTCGATTCCCGGGTCGGGCAAAGTATTTACTGAGCTTTTTTCGGATTGTCGATGAATTTCTCAGTGGTAAACGGAGTCTAAATTGTTCCAGGATATGGCAATAGGCTCACCCCCTATTACAGTGGGACTTCAACATCAAAATGGTGAAGAGTGGGTGTACATTGTCATAGCGGCATTACGTGCAAACGTAATGTGCACCTCTGCCTATCACCCTTCGGGGATAAAAAGGCGTACGTTTGTGTGTTGTGCATAAAATCTCAAGGTTGTGTCAGTCACATTGACTGCACGGTTCGGAGTTGGCTGCTGCACAACGTGTCGTGGGTTCGATTTCCGCACGCAACAACTCTTATGTGATCCACAGATTGTTATTTAATGTTTTGTAAACACACCCACGTATAGACGAAAATCATAATATGAGGCAACATTTAAATTTAAGAATAAATAAAAAATGCATTATAATCAAATTATTTACTAAATTCGTACAAAAAGGTTTACTTACAAAAACTATTAACATTAAAAAAGAACTTACATAGCTTAGACATACATATTGCACATAGAAAGCTGCTATGTATTCTGAGAGCTTCCTGATTGGCTGAATGTTGATGTGTTGAGAGCTGACGGCTGTTGTACCCTTTGCTGCGCTTTCTGTAATAGAAAAAATAAAACAATTTAAGATAAGAGCATTAATCTAAATCAGTATCATTTTTCAGTAACAGACTAGAATTAAACTTGGTGTGCCAATTAGCCAGTTTTTAAACATGAAAATGGCTCTCAGGATCATATGCTATATGCTGGTGAACAAGCAGACTGATAGTTAATAATTGCTGCTGCTCATGAACACCCGAAACACCAGAAGTGTTGCAAGTGGCTTCCCAGCCTTTTGGGGATAAGGAATTTAAGGATTGTTGGGAAATATGTTGGGTAATAAGGTGCGTTGGGGTAAGATCGGCGGAGGGGTAAGAACGTACAAATCAAATATCTCACTTATTTGGCTATATTTTTTAATGCTGATCACATTGCGTGGCACGTCATTAAGTCCCGCCCAACCCCGCGGTGACCACCACTCGCTCCGGTCAACACAGACGTGTATCCGCGCCGTTTTAGAAAAAAGGCAAATTTTATAAAATATTTGTTTATCCGGTCTTTCACCTACATTTTTATTTGCATATTTTAGCAAAAGTATAGCTTATTTTGACATGTTTTTGCTTAAATACTAAGTTTTGAGCAATGATAATATGATAAAACTAATCCAGATTTGTCTACTACCTCTGTAGGCTGAAATCCGGTGTTACCCATGTCGGGTAAAGATCAGACAAAAATATCCTTATTCGAAAATGATGCAGTGATTGTCAAACTTTTGTTACAAATGATTTTAATTTAATTTTAAATAATTACTCTGGGCTGATTTTCCAATCTTCAGTTGCCACGTAAATACTCCCGAACCTCTTTGCGGGCCACTTCTTATACAAAAGAAGCGCTGGAATAAGCCATGCAGCAAATAAATAATAAAGAACTCACGTATGCAGCCACTTCAAAAATGCTTGTGGATAAATCTAAACTTTGAGAAACTCAATTTCTTTGAAATTTGGTATGCGGGGTAAGATCGGACAAATTAAACGAAAAAAAATAGAATCATTTGGAACATCTATATTTGTTGTTTTAGGTAAATTTTTGTGATTTCATGTTAAAGTACAGGAAAGATCGGCTACGTTCCTTTTATACACCTTGTGCTCCTAGCACTAGAAATTATTTAAAATCGTTGTCCGAACTTACCCCATGATGGCCAAATCGTCATCACATCAAAAAAAAAATTGTCCTGATTTTATAGGCTTGTAAAGCAAAAAGTATTGAGTATTTATAAATAAATTAAATTGTAAATAACACTGTGTTTAATCATTATTCGTTTCCACTATTTTTCATTAATCTACTGTGTACCAAAATTGAGATAATAAAGTTTTTGCAACATCCTTGCAACTATTCGAAAATCCGTCCGATGTTACCCCAACGCACCCTATATTATTAATTTGGAAGATTAGGGAATATGGAATCATTCATATTACTAAGACATGTCGTCCGGCTTCTCTGCCAAGAATGTTGTGATTTTAGTATGTAGATAGTAGCAGTGTCTGCAGAATTCAGAATACAAAACAAATTACAATTTCTCACCTTTTGAATTTGAAGTAAATAATCCATAGCAGATGGCAGCAAAGGCTTAGCAGAATTAATCTCCATCATGGTCAAGTGGTCCAGCCTACCGTAACCACCTCCGGACTTCATCAGAGCATCCATGGAGGTCCGTAACTTTGACATGCGGATGTCCCAAATGTCTTTTATAATAGTCTTTATTTCTGCCGCATTTGGAACGTCTTCTGATGCTGCTCCGAGGATTAATTTAGCTTCTACCATGTAATGTTCGTTTGGCATTTTTGTGAAGAATCTGGAAACATAGGGTTATACATTTAGAATAGAAATAGTGGTATGGTACCTATTTAGTACACTTAATGTACTCATTTTATTATCCTTTTCCTATGAAATACTATCCTAACTAGATAATATTCTACGAAGTACTACTAAATACAGCACGAAATTTTTAATTTCACAGAAAACTGTTAGTAAAAAACATCTAATAGTGGTTATAGGTTTCAAAACAAACTAACCTAGATCTCTTCTCTTCTTCTTTGATATTTTCCAAAGTATCCAGTTCCATCCAGTCTGGAGGCACTATACGGCACTTTTGTTTCTGTTTCAGCATCATAGCAAGCCATAGTGGCACATTTATAGGCAAACCCGCACGAAATGGTCCAAATTCACCGCAAATCAAGTAGATTTTGTCGTAAGAAAAATTTGGTATTACACTTATAATCCTGTTTTCACCAATGAATTCTACTTCATAGGGGTCCATTTTAAATTAGTTACTATTAGTTGTAAATGCTTAAACTACCTAAAATTAATGAAAAGAAAGTTTTATCACAGAATAAACCAAGTTTTGTTTTTGTTTATTTGACATTGAAAAGTGCGGGAACCGGGAACTTCCAACCAGAAACCACAGATGATAAATACATGTTTCCGTACCGTACTTTTTATTATAAGATTATTTATTTAAAATTGTATAATTATTATGATTATAAATAGTATTTTCTTATTTATTCTAGTATCTAAATGATGCTACATTTTCATTTTTTTATTGTTTTCACAAATTCCATGAACTACTAGTGACATCTATACTGCTAAAGTAAAACAACTTATACGAGTGTGGTGCATTGCTTTCGTTCGTACTCAAATTAGTTTAGAACAATACCGTCAAGATGTCGCTACTAGTAACATTTTAAGATTACCATCATGTAAAACTTACGAAATTGAAAACAAAACTTTTAACTAAATTATTATCATCCGAGCATTATTGTAAATTAGCTCTGATCCAGTTTGATCTCAAGTATTCTAGAATAACAATAAATTTATAGGGTAGCGATCGATGCAAATCGTTTTGGCAAAGTGCAAACTCCTAATTACTAGCCGTAAATTAGGGTGGCCGGTTGACAATGTCTCAGACGGTTGATATTTATGGGAGGCCTCGTTGGCGGGGCCCGGACTTTTGCCACCCCCATGTCTGTCATAGACTAACGTTTTATGTGACTTCGGAACTGACTTGACGGTCCCATTTCAAAATAAAATATTTGAATTTGTAACTGGGTATGCGTCTGCGTCTTAATGTCTGTGCCAAGGCGTAGCTGTATTATTTTATATGATTGTTGTATTTTCTTTGTTAATTAAACTATGTAGTAAAAAGACTCTAATACTTTGTAACTTATAATTTTGAAATTAGCGCCGTTCAGGTCGTTAGGTTGCAACCAGCCTATCTGGAAGTCATAGGGAGAGGCGTATGTTCAGCAGTGACCTATGACTGATAAGATTATGATGATAGCCCAATATATTATAAGTTTATCAATCTTAATCAATCATTAGGTCATACAAAAATTGTACGAACAAGCGAAATTACAGATTCATAAACATTTTCACTGACATTCTTTCCGTGTTGGGATCGAAATATTAACTTCTACATACATACATAACCTCACGCCTGTCTCCCATGGAGTAGGCAGAGACAACTGAACGCCAATTGCTACGAAACTGACATACCTCTTTCGCTTCATCAGCAGTCATCTTTTTATGGACTTCTAATTTTCAATCAGTAATTTGTTACAAAAATTATAGTACTGAATAATAATACGTGATAATATTTTTCTTTATCTTTTCTATAAACTTATAAAATACAATTTTTTTTATTGTGCACACGCATTTTGTTCATATTTCGCCCTATTTTGAGAGTGCATAGGTATAATCTGTTGTCTAGTAGATAATTACTTACTTCGGTACCTATTTGTTTAGTATGAATGCACTAGTATACATTTTGTATTTTTAATAACGTAACAAAAAACATACAATGAACTCACGAGCCACTCCTTTCAGCATGAGACGATATTTACATTTGAACTTCATTCCAGAGAAAGAAACTGATGAATAATGCATCAGGCGCTGGCTTCTACTGTGGAAGATGCAAAGGTATGTGTTAATAATAATATACAGACACTTATATACTTAGTTGTGTATGTAAGTAGACAAGTATTGTTCTGTGAGTGACCTTAGAGGTTTATAACCACTTCTAGACCATCTCTTGACTAAAAGTATTTATACTAAAATTACTTAACTTATTTATTATTAATTTATTAAAAAGTACATGGTATAACTTATAAACTAGAGTAATGTCCAACAAAACTATACAGTTTATCTGTTAGATCTTATTTTAATAAAAACTTTGCCCCACAATGGATTTTCCTGGTGATCGTGGGTGCCTTTACAAACTACTCGAATATATTAAGACTTTTAATTTAACAAAAATCAAAAACAATACAAGGCAGGCCATATCGATGAAACTTAGTGAAGGTCGCCTTCCTGCTTTTCCAGGCTTCCAGCTAGGTGGAGTATCAACGATGTGTTGTAGGATATCAGATAGGAACTCGAGCTAAGAGGTAGACTTTGGTGTTGAACCAGGTAATTATGTCCAGCAATGGACAGAAACCAGTTGAATGAACTATTTGACTAATTAGTTTACGCAAATTTTGTTTCTTTGATTCTAGATCCGTGTATTTTTCTAGCAGGAGTACCTACGTCTTGCGAGTTCCCTGATCTACGTCTGTTTAAACCATACCTGTCTACATAATTTTCTAAAAGAATTAAATAGTTAGTTAATGGTTAGTTAAGATTATTTTTGTTACACTATTTAACTTTTTTATCGGTTTACGGCTGATTTAGACAAATTGAGTTCTCTTATAATACATACAAATGTGTTAATGTTTTTATAATTCGTTTGCTATTGCTACTCTTTCGTAATGTAAATTGTTGGTAGGATAACTGGTATAATCCGGTTTTCTTGCAATTTATAATTCGGATAAGCGTGAACGTTTTTATTCCTCGAACTAATCGGTACTTCGGATAATAATTTGCAACAATTCTGATAGTTTTATTGACAGGGAAAGAGAAAGCAGTGGAGAGGTACCTAGGTACATTTATTTACGACTAGAAGGAAGTTAATTAATAAGAAAAGATTTGTCCATTGTAATCAATCTCAAAGAGTGTAGTTAGGTACTTCTTTTTAAAAGGCCGGCAACGCACCTGCTACTACTCTGGTGTTGTCGGTATCCATGGGTTGTGCTGATCGCTCATAAAAAAATCATTCAGTCTGATTGACTGACAGCCTAGATTATTATTATTATGGCCTGACCTAAACCTAGTATAGGTTTGCCTTTTTATGGATCTGAAAGACTAAGTAGTGTTAGATTGTGATAGACTACCTATTCCAAAATCTAAAAAAAAGTTGCAAGTTGCTTCGTTTTATCCTATATTTAAGTGCATCTCTAAAAAATCTAGGTAAACAGATACTTACCTGCCTCATTCTCGAGATTTCTGATTAGAATTAGTCTGTTGTTAATAAATCAAATTGAAAGATTATTGTTACGATTTAGTTAGATTTTCTCGTAACAAAAACAAAATAAAACAATTTAATTTACACAAAACATAAACTACGATACGCAGATCTAGAAAAAAACAGCTTTTCGAAGTAAAATAAATAACGAAATCCGTCTGCACGAATGGAAAACACACTTAGACATCTTTCTTCTTAAATCTGCATACAAATTCGTGAGATCGCGCGCAAATTCGCCCAGTCATTTAAAAGCGATTCAGTTTCAAGCGGGAGCGCTGTTTTTTTGGCCATAAATATGTCGCGAGTGACACCTAGCGATGTACTGCCATCTAGTGGCGGTGATCAGTATGCTAGTCACGTGCTCTCAAACATAGATGGCGTTACACGTCACTCAAGATAGTGAATGTGTTTCAGAAGTTACTTTGAAATATTTTGTTTGACTTGTACTTTGTTTTTTACTGTTTGATGTTTTACGAAATGCTTTTTATTCGATGGTGTGGAATACAAATAGTAGGTAATACTTTACTTGGTTAGTTATCTTCTGTGTTAGGCAAGAGCTTAGATACTAAGTTATGCGATTGAGCTAATATTAATTAATAACTCTCATTTAGAAAACTCTATTTAAAGTATTTTGTGTATATTGACTTTGCCTCCGAAAGTTCAGCAGTCATTGAAGAAAAGCTTAAGTTTATATGTAGGTTTAGTCGTTTAGAGTTTAGAGTTTGAATAGACTATATTACGAACTATACCTATAACAAGACTTCAATTATCTATCTGATTATTGCAATTTATTTTTAATACATTAATATGTACTTCAGTCTTCATTTCCCATAATTTCAAAACGTTTAACTTTCAAAAATCGAAAATTACATAAAATCCAAACTACTTAAATCGAATTTAACCAAAAAATTCTCACCTCCCTGGCGTCTCATTAACCACTTAAGGCTAAGTTATAGCAAGTTACATAACACCACAGTTTCACAGTCGGTTATTAAGTGAATTATTATAATTACACTTAGCCTCTGCCAGTTGAGAACAACTTAGTTTACTTATCTCATTCTTGGGGCCCCCAAACTTTTGCTCGCGATTCTGTTTTTGTTTTTCGTTAATAAAAATGTTTAGTATCACTGCATTGCTAATTTGTTTGTTTATGTGAAATATTATTAATAATATTATTTTGAAGTTTATGTTAAACCAAGTGTGGAGATTGTTGCAAGAGCTTATGTGAAGGGTGACCATAAATAGTCCCTCGGTTAATATGTTTTGTCTTTAAGGCTGTTGACAATGATGATATTGTACCTGTAAGAATTAACCAATTATGTGTTGGTTTGTATTATTTATAAGTGTGGGAGAGCCATACTTTGGCACGAATGGGCCGGCTCGACCGGAGTGATACCACCGCTTCATAGAAAATCGACGTGAAGCAACGGTTGCGTATTGTGAGTGAGGTTACCGGAGGCCCAATTAACTTTCCCAATGTTCTCTATTCCCGATTCCCCAACAATCTTTAAATTTCTAAACCCCAAAAAGCCAGCAACGCACTTGTAACGCCTCTGGTGTTTCAGGTGTCCATGGCCGGCGGCGATTGCTTACCATCAGGTGATCCGTCTCCTCGTATACCGGCTTATACTATAAAAAATTGAAAATTCACAGATTCTGACTTCATTTATTACAGAGATATGTGGTTACAAATATAAATTTTTTTCTACAAGAAATCGGATAAATGTGTAACCCACATGAAACATAAAGTTCATAATTGTGTGTCTCTTTTTAATTACCTAATTGAAAAATATAAAATTCCTTCAAAACATTTACCTTCTCAGCATCACACGGAGACGGTCCTGGACCACAGTTATCGTGGTCCCGAAATCCTGCAGCATTAAGCCTGAAGGGGGCAATTAGTGAACAGATAGTACTTAACTTATAACTTAACTAACATCAGTTAAACTGTAAGGAAAAGCCGATTTGGATGATTCATACGTTTTCTTAAAAAGTTGCATTTGGAACTGCAGTGGGTGTTGTATTTGTGTAGAGTTTAGTTTAAGTATATAATATTATTAATGCATTAGGTATTGTTACCTGCCTCGTTGGTCGAATGGTTGCAAGTGCGACTGCCGGACAATGGGTCCCTGGTTAGATTTCCGGATCGGGGAAAGTAGTACTGGGCTTTTTGCGGTTTTTAGAAAATTTCTCAGTAGTAGTACGGAGTTTGGAATTGTGCCTAGTATATGGCAATAGGCTCATCCCCTACTATATGGGACTTATAACACAAATGGTGAAAAGTGGGTGTACATTGTATAGCGGCTCTGCCTACCGCTTTGGGGATAAAAAGGCGTGACGTTGTATGTTTGGTAGTGTTGGTGCTTCTATATTCTTATACATTACTGTATTGAATTGTCAGTTTTTTTAAATCATCTTGGCTAAGCAGATAATTTTATACAGCATTGTATTAAATTCTTTAGACAGCCTCGTTTCTCTCTTTTTTTGTTCTTTCTAGATACTTTTCTTCAAATCTCTGTCAATAGATTTCTTCATCAGTTTCCTCAGCAGTCTTACTTTGTTGTACCTTTCTATCCAAAGAAATATCCATCCCCTGATCATGTGAAATCGACTAACCACCAAGGCATTTCTTTTGTCTTAATTATGCTCCTTGGAGGCAATATATCTGTTCCTCATCTCACCATAACCCTTTAATACCTCCTGTCAAAAATTAAACTGTTCAACTTGTGCCCCTATGAGTAATGTCGCGAAGGTTGGGGGCCCCGCGATATGAGCCGTTACGGGGCCCATGCCGTGTCTACTGGAGTGTCCCTAATGGTCCAAGTTTTTGTTACCGACTTATATAATTGTGTTATTAATGTAATGAACGAGACTTTATTGTCTCCTAAGTTATGTAAGAGGATAATTTTCTTTGGTTTGTCTAGTTTTTGGTTGAGGCGGTTAAGGATATTTGTTTTGGTATTTTTTTGTTAGTTTATTTACCTATTTATTTGGTTCGTTTTTGTAATTCATTAGTCGAAAATTTATTAGTTCGGCTTCTGTATCCTTAGTAGTTTGCTTTACATTCAAAGTAATCGAAACGAGAGCACGTTCGATGCTCTGATTGGTTGGTTTATGCGAGCCGGCTACTTTACGTTTACCGGTAACAGAAGCGTACATTTTTGAATGTTGTCAATTTGTTTTCAGTTCCTAATTGTGCAAATCCTATATTAATAAAATACTTGCTCCTGCAATGAGTCTAATGTTATATTGTCTTTATATCTATTTGGTGAAAATAAAATGTTAAAATTACTTTCTTTTAACTTCCTTTTTTTAATTAGTAAATATTTGATTCCAGTCAGGTGAAATAAAAATCTCACTAGCAGCATGACAATCGCTGCGTCTTGTGTCGCGGAATGCTGCTCATGAATATGAGCCTCTTGCATGGCTTGAAACTAGTCGAGTTCCTCGTCAAACATTTACGTGAGTAAGCCGATAACATAATAATCAAAATAAAAATATTAAGACATTACGTATTTTAGACCTATTACCTATTTTAGACATTACTTTCCAAAACAGCAATAGTCCTCGTCATGTCGGATCACGTCATCGGGTCAAATCATCATATCATTCGTGACGAACTCGCGGACGTGACCGGGAACCGAACAGGCGACCCGCGATAAATCGTTCGCTACTGCACCGGCGTAATTTGAGCTGTAGTGAGGGGCAACATTTGGAATATAAATTGGAAGAATAGTACTATTGTGAATGATTTGTACACAATCTGTTATAATAGACTCCGAGTCAGTTTACAACTGGTACTGCAATAATCTAATAAAAAATATAAGTGAAAGACGTTTCAATATTTGGTACATAAGTTTAAGGCTATGCTTTATCCCTATATGCAAACTAAAAAATTGCTGTTCTTTAGTCTCGCTGAAACTTGAGAATGGCTGAACCGATTTGGCAAATTTTGGTCTCGACAAATAATTTGTGCAGGGAAGGTTTAAAAAATGAGAAAATAATGTTTGAGGAGGTACAAAGTTTTCCGGATCAGCAAGTTCCCAATAAAACATACAATGTCACTTAAATGAGTGATTGATTTGCTACTATATACTGGCTAAGTTGGGTTTTTAAAGCCCTAAATTAAGTTTTTACTATTAGTACCGCAGTACTATAATTGCTATAACTATACCTATATACTAGATACTACTTAATATCATTCTGCAACACGTATTTTGAATAATGATATTTCATGCTGCACTCACAGAAACACTCCTGTTCATAGTAAAACCATTAAAAAAAAACTTATTATCCAAGCAAATACAACCTCTATACCGCACATTTTCTTCATATTAACTTCTTGGAGCTCAACTTACACTGGGCATAGACGGCTCAGTCATTATTGAACATGTTATTGCTATTATAAATAAGAATCTCACGATATTGTGGTCATATTAAAATGCTTTGTTTTTCCCCGCTTTTCCTATATTAGGATGGTGGTGAATAGTTATGGTGCCTTTATAGAATACAACATATTGGTTAGAATAGGTTTTGTAAGTTTAAACGTGGTTATGAAAAGTGTAAATTGAAATGGTTGACACGTAGCCGTAGCGCGTAGCAAGGTGCTACGGCGTAGCAAATGGTGGTTGATTACTAGTTTAATTAATTAGGTTTCTTGATAATAGTGTGAAAATCTATTATGTTAAATTTATGTTTCGATATTTTTATGTGTCGGTTATAAGTTGTATGATTTTTTTAACTGAATTAATTCGTAAAACAATGATTCCCCACAATTTTCTGCAACGTTTAAACACGGTCACATAACTTTTTTGCCAATCTAATATTAGAAGTATCATAACCCATTATCCCATAATGGTAACCGTACCCCCATAGTCTTAAGCAGGCGGTGAGACATTACCCGTCGAATGTCCCATAAACACCCATAATACACATTAAAAACATTAGAATACTTCGCGTGATGCCATGGGGAGTATACCAGCTGCTTTATAAGCCTATGGGGAATTAATGTTTTTTATTCCTTTTATTGTCTTCTGGGATTCCAAAAGTGAGGGAAGATTTTTGTGTAAAGGGTGGGTAAGTGAAGGATACTTCGTTGGTATTGTAGTGTGGTGATCGTGATTGTAAAGGTATTCGTCTTAATTTTCATTCCTTTATTATGTCTTAAACTTATCTTCATACAAGTGCACTGTTGTCTAGACCGAAGTGATGAAAGGTATTATTAATCTGTATAATTTTTATCAAATTTTATTTAGCTTGGCCTGTTTGTTTGTTTGGGCCATTAGTAGAAAAAAAAACTTGAATTTGAATTGGCATTGCACCCCCTTTCCTCGTGTGCCATCGATCTAATATGTATTTGGTACACACTCTTAATGTGGATGACCATACAATATAATCACATTAAAACTGTTTAAACTTGTATATTGATATATTTTATGGGGTAAACTGGATCGTAGAGCTAAAATGTCAATATGAGAGTGACAATTTCCAAAAAACCTTATCACCAACCACCGTACCTTCATAGTCGTTCCCTGCCATATCTCCACACCACCACCACCACATAAATCGTTCAACCATCTCCGAAGCTGACGAGTTTCTGTTTTTATTGCCCTGCCTACCCACAACGGGGGCTAGCGTGAGGGTACGTCACATATATTGTCTGTTCGTACGTCTGTGCAATATACTGGGGCGTGAGATGCATTAGTTAGTGATTTATCCCGTAATATCATTTTATGTATCGGAGGGAGATGATATTGTTTCATAATAATTGAAGTTATTTTGATGGAAGCCTGATGCATGTAGGAGTGAACTGTTTGTCTTGAAAGAGTAGAGGCGTATCTAAGATCTTGTTCACTGATTGTCTGGTATACCGGAATATATCTGTGTTCCGTGGTGATACTGAACATTTTAGAATTTAAAAGAACAAAATCAGAAGTAAGGTTAACAAAAGAATGAACGTTGTCGTAATTCTTGATGTTCTGTTAGTTGTAAAAGTTCAATAGTAGTTATATAGGTATGTAGCAAACTTTATTAAAATAACGTAACAACAACACCTATTACCTACAAAATGTCGCAGCAACAAATCGTTTAATAAACATTTAAATGTATTTACATCAAAAACAGTTCCATTGTTTATTGCAAATTAAATGCAATTTAACCCTCAAAAAGCATTCGACATTCCACAACAAATTCTGTACCAAATTGGTGGAGGATCTAGCCACGATGTTTATACAGGGGAGAAGGGGGCCAAAGTAACCCATTTGAATGCATACTTGTCCGTCACTCAAGGCGATATCGGGCCGGAGCGAGCGCTGAGCGTGTTACAAACCGACAAATTTACCCCTACCTCCCTCGCCCCCCGATTTATGTAGTAAAACAGAAGTTGGCGGATACGAATGGCGAGTTATCGGAGTTCACGTTACGCTGGTCGCTTGCTCGTACAAGCTAACTTGTCACATACGCGATTAAGCCCGATTGTGATGTAGGCTCGCAGGATAACTGTTGATTTGATTTTATGTCACACCAAAACGTCTGTCTGTACGTTTATTGCTTATAAAGTCTCGTTAGCTTACGTTTTGTATCGACAAATAAAATTGCGTGTTAAACTGTTATGATCCCGACTGGATTGTGTTGGGAATGACAATTATTTTTTTTTCTTTTTTAAGTGGATCTCTTTTATATTGGTTTTTCGTTCTGTCTTCGTGTGGAGTGATTGTGTTCGGCTGACGTTTGACAAAGATTTTGTTTTGTTACTTTCGTTAACGATTTCTTGAGTTGAAGAAAATGTTTTGTAGTATATTGAGTCACAGTATTTTATTCTTTTCTGGTTGTACCATATTATAATAATTTTAGTATTACTCATTTAAAATACCAACATAGAAACATATAGAACGTTCAACTGCTAAGTATAATATCGAAAAGTAAAGGAAAATATCGATAAAGATTGCGATGACGTGAACTTTATGGCAGACATCTTCATTACGTCAGTCTTCGACAAAAACATGAGAAAAGGAAAGTCTAACTCGATTTCACAAATCACCGAACCGACCCATCTGTTTATGGCCGCTGATACCCAAGCTATTGTACCTTTTTCCCAAATAGAAATGAACAAAAACAATTCGTACTCTCGATATCATCAACACCGCACGGAACACATTCTATTCGACGAACTTCGACCAAAACTTCCGCACCCCAAACGCACAATAAATAAAGAGGGGGGGTGGCACAACAAAAACTCTCGCAACCATCACCTCGCCACGTCACCCTGCTCAGATTTCATTACCATAAAGAACTGGAAGCCTTAAAACCCCCCGGCTGTGTAAAAGGTGACGAATACCGACCAGCTCTGCAAGGCCCCTCTTTTATCCCGGCTCTCCCCCTGCTTCCCAACTATTTGTACGGCGAGCAGGGAGCTAGGAGGGTCTTGCTTGAGTGGGCGGTGGAAATCCCTAAGCGGGCCAGTCCCGGCGTCGAAATGTGCCGTAAATCGTCATAAAACTGTCTGAATCCATGATGTGACGCTGCCCGGGGGTAATTAAACTGGAATTTATAGTTTTGCGCGAGTTGCCCCTGCTTCCCCCTTTGGTTTGCCAACGTCTCATCTTGACGATCGAAACCCGTCTTTTTGTTGGCGTCTGTGTCATATTTCTTGGAAAATTCTTGTAAATAGCCTTCAATGTGGATGTTATGTGAAAATTTGTCCCATGGAAAGTTCAATTTCTATAAATTACATTAGATTGCGTAATATTGTTGATATAAAAGTGACTTAAGTAAACTGAAAAACATTAGTTTACTTTTTTTATTATTCTTCATTTATCAATATTGTATTATAATGAATATCGTGCTCAACTCCTCTTAAAAACCTAATGCAGTTCGTACTTTCACTTACGCAAATAAATCTTTCCATCAACTTAATTTCTATCATCAAGTTAAACTGAAACATTTTTCAAAGACTCACCTCACATCATCGCCTTAGGGAAAACAGGAGGACTTAAATCGCAATTCTTTTTAAAGAAATACGTCCGTATGTCCTCGACTAAATCTCAGGAACCCAGATTTAGTGGCATGCAAATCCGGGAGATGCCGCGTTGAACATAATTAGCGACGGTCTGTTATGCCCACGCCCAGCTGTGGGCGGAGGTATGGCAGGATAGATTACGAGGACATTAGACGACTTAGTGACGGGTGCTGAGGTGGCACAACTTTATTGTCAAGATTTTACTTATTATCTTGCTCATTTGTCTTAAAAAACTCAGTAAAAGTTGGTATGTTCTTCCAAAACAATTTTCCAAAGCAACAAAATGCTATTATAATTAAACACCCGAACAATTAGTGCAACGTTCCCGCTTATATCACAGCTAATTGCTAATACATGACGGCTGCGAGACATTACCTACAAAATACAAACGAATTACTTCTCAAAGGCAGGCAGAAAGACAAACGCGGCTGCAATCACCTCACGCCACTAAAACTTGATGACAGTATTCACAATAACCCTTGTTTTAAACAGAATAGCACTTTAAACGTTATATTAAAGGTATTAAGTGCATACGCGTAGCATATTCGCTGTACTAAGCAATTAGATGTATAAATAAATTCGTTTTACAACCGACAGATGGCGGGAACGCGGCCGCCATCTTGCGCGATATTCATAGGTGATCTAATTAGGCCAGCGTTTTGTATTGTTTATTTTTGTTTCATATTAACAGTATTCTGTTTAAAGGGGTTGTTAGATAAATAAATGTGGCTCGTTTAAGTGCTTACTTGTAGGGTACTGAAAGGGGTAGTAGAAGTCTAAATAAGTGAAGCGTTTTGTAGAATAATTAAATTTTATTACCTTATTTTGTATGTAGGTAACATTCTCTAGAATATTTTTTTCAGACTATCCAGCCATGCTTAAAATACAGGCATTTTTATTGAATCATTTTGATTGTCTCTGCCTACCCCCATGGTTATGTATGTGTAAATAGGAACATTCATTTTCCTAGCTATTACTCCCGTAACTTTTCGAAACTAATATAAATTCCACCTGCTTACAAAAACCGTTAAATAAGTCAATCTAATCTAGAGTCCTCGGAACCGTTACCGAATTTTATTTGCCCCTTAATCGTCTTGCAAGAAATGACCCCATCCGGCCATTAGCGTTAGTCACCATAATAATCAAATAAGTATCCAGAGAAAAAAAGCATTGGTAAATAGGATTCGGCAGTAACAATGGATGCTGTAACTAAACTCCTACACATTAGGCCCCTAATTTCCAATTAGCAAGCAGGTAGCGTAAAAAGACGCCATTAGTAGACGCTTCCCGATTTTCTGTTTGGGGTTGCTAGCTTTGGAAACGAAATATCGGATGAATGCATTTTGGGTAAGTGTGTTTACGAATTTCTAATCTGGAATGTTTTGAATTTTGTAATTATTTACATGAAATTAAATTAAAGATTTTTGGTCTTAACTGGTATATGTTAGCATTGCCATATTGTCCACATATAAGGAATAAAAGTCGATACCAAAAGTTTTAAAATATAAAAAAAATATTAGTACAATGTAAATTAATTTTTATCTACAGAAAGAAAACATAGATCTCCGTATAAGTCCTTCTGTAAAGCAAAACACATTAAAACACAAATTCCCAGGAAAATCATTGACATGGCAGCACAGATTCCCGCCAAAAGGTCGTCGGTCGGCCATCTTGCGGGGCACGTGGTCCGTTCGGATACACGCGTGCGAATTATTGTCCAACGTTGCATATGTGATGTTGTTTATTGAATTAATTTTGGTCATTCTGATTTTCGGAACGGTTTCCCCGTTTGAGAGATGCGATTTTTGTCTTAATTTAGCAAGGGTAAGTGTGGGTGTCTTTTTGTTATTGTTTCGTGTTGTTTTGTAATTATGTGATTAACTCAAAGTAGGTCATTTTATTGTTATATATTTTTGTAAGTTATGTTTAGGATTTTTCTTAGTCTGTCTTTTATATCTAACTCCTCCTACTCAGGTGTTGCGGGTGTCCATGGGCGGCACTGATCGCTTACCATCAGGTGATACGTCTGCTCGTTTGCCACCTATTCCATAAAAAAATATCTGTGATGTAAATCAATACAATATCAGTACAATTATACAGTATTGAATATAGTAGGTACAACATACAAAAAACAACCGAAAATGATCTAATTTAAAGTAAATATTCCAACTAAGCACAGGTTTATCGTGTACCCGTTACGAACTAACCAGACAGTCCATACTTTAACGATATTACAATCGCAAAAACTGTTGGGGACATCACATTTACAGTAATTAGAAAAGTTTGATACATTTTCTGAAAGGAGAATTAGTATTTTGAGGTTGTACTCGTTTTGTACTGGCTATAAAAGCCGTTAACTGGCGAGGTAACAACCGCTTTAAGGTGGGTTACACCGTACTGTTAACTCATAGTTAAGATTATTAAAAGTGTCACGCGACGTGTTTTAGCTGAAGAGGGTTTTAATACAGCTTTATCTGCAATGGTCTTATTTTAAGTAAAGAAATGAAAGGGGAAAATGTAACATGGTGGTCTTTCTTGAACTGATTACTTGAAATTGCTGTTAAAAAATCGAATTTAAGGTTTACAATGTCTTTAAGTAGTCTTAAGTGTTTAAGTAGTTCTTTATTTTTAATACCTTTATTAATTTTAAGATTCATACTCACTTTTGAATCTATAGTTTGGTCAAGAAGTAAAACGAAGATTACTAGGTAAAATAAAATATTCACATTTTCACACCACATCAGAACTTCGCAACTAATCGGCGTTTAACAAAAACCTTGTGCAATCCACACAGAAAAGCCTAAACAGTGAAAAGTTACGTTCATAGTTTGAAAAGCGACACTAGTGACGGTGTCCTACCAAATCCGAATGTTTTATTCTTAACGGCAACACGAGTTAATTGCTTAAACCCTCGTCCATCCCTAGTTTTAAACGACAATTTATTTCGGTTATAGTCGAGGTTATTGTACAGGATGTTCGTTATGATGGGATCTGTACACGTGTTTGTGTTTTGTGCTGTTTTATCGACGCCATAATGCCAAGTGTCGTGGCGGCCATCTTTATTTTTGTTTAAATAGTTAATAATATTGCTTACTTAGATAGATTTTACTTGAATGTTTTTTTTGTTGCTCTTCTCTTCTTCTTCTAACTTCTATTTTATCGTTGCTCTGTTAATTATGTCGGTGTATTAATTAAACAAATTATTTTAACCATAAAGATTTACTTTTATTTCATACATAATATTTTAGCTGAACATTGCTTTTTTGGAAGTACGAAATTATTTTATCGTTAATATCTTTAAAAGTTCCTTAGTACATTTCATATATTTTTCTCCTCTCTACTCTAATTTATTTATTAAATTCTTCGTAACTTGCTTTTAATAAAATAAGCTCTTAAAGTTAATTCTTACTGCCCACACTACAAGACTTTCCTATTGTTATTCTAAGCCACATTTCATACCAAAAAGCAGAAAGTTCAACCACCAACACCGCGCTTCCCGCTCAGATCACCCTGTATACATATACATGAGGGCATAAAATTAAATTTATATGACAAACTATTGTTTAAAATTCAAATTGTACGTGTGAAATCTTGCCCACCCTTAATTGTATTGACCAAAAGTCCCTCACACGAATTACGGAGGGCCGAGAGGGTAGTCCACTCCGTTCGTGTGAGGAAACAATAATATGACGACCCTAGAACTGTAATGACTTAACTTGCAAATGCCATTGTAAGTAACTTGCTTGTGAAAAATCAAGATTTCTTTTAAGAAATCCTTCTCCTTTTATCTTCTTAATCTTAAAATTTAACTGATATTTTTGAAAATACAGTGCTTTTTTATTTGTAGTAGTTGTATATGTGATTTTAGATCAAAATTAGGATATTAACAAGGCATTTTCAATTCTTGATTTAATTTAGTACAATGTCTAGAGATTTGTTTGAGATCTGGCTTCCTTAACTTAATATGAAAAAAAGAATTTCACTACAGATTTCATTTCTATTTCCTTATTTATTTATTTGCTCAAACGTGTTACGTTACATAGGTTTTACATACAATATAATTAGATCGGCACATTTACCGTTATTCACATACAAATGAGTTAGGTAGGTACTATAGGTATTCACCTATACTTAAATTTAGACATAGACATTTTAAATTAATTCAAAATACAATTTACACTTTTGGTCCATAAACTACACTTAGTACTATTATTTATTTCTATTATATATCAAAAAGATTCATTTCATTAAATTTAAAGAGTCCTAAACCAAATCAAATCAATAAAAAAAGTTCCTTTAAAACCTTGGTTTACTTGACTTACGCCCTTACACTTCTATACAATGTCCTGATGTAGAAATACTCTTCTACCCTCCTAATGGCTTTAATAAAGGTTTGGAATTTACGTCCCGCCATATTTATGATTTTGTTTCGATATATTTAATTAAAATTTTAGTGGAAACCATTTGCAATGGCCATTTCTTACGTCATATTTGTTAATGTTATTGTCTTAATTTGTTTTTAAATTGGCATTTGGGTTTGTTTTTATTGTCGGTTTTCTGTTTAGGTGTGACGGTATTCCATTTTGGATTATACGTGATTTTATTTTGGATTGAATAGACGTGTGGTTTTTCGTTATGTTTTTGAATGATATTTTATGTATCTATTTAATTTCAGGACTCGAAAACTTGTAACTTTATTTCTGATTTGGCTCTAATACAAATTAGCAAGTGAAAATATTGACAGTAGATTAAATTATCTTTACACATAAACCAAAATACCTTTCACATAAACATGACACCCAGGCCTGAAACAACAATTTGTGGATCACACGTGGTTGCTCCTTACGGGAATCGAATCCGCTGTCTGTTGTCCAGCTACCACGCCAACCGCACAGTCACTACTAACTTAAAACAATGAAAACTATTTAAAAAAAATACAATTTATTTTTCCCTTGCTTCGATAATCAAATAAGACTTAACAAGTAAACAACCCCGAAAATTATAAAACCCATCCCCATCCACCACAAATTTCATCACCCCCAATATAATATTCACCAACAAAATTCAATACATGTCTTCTCTATCAATAATAGGCCACGTATTGCCAATAAATTGCAGCGATGCTACCGAAACAAGCGGGCATCGTAAAATCGATGCACTAGGTTCTTGAGTTATTGCGGGACATGCACACGAACATAAATATAACAGTAACTCATCGACGCACTTCGCTCCACCTGTTACGGATAATAGAGATCCAGCGAACGATCGTCATGCTATACTGGATCGTGGAGTTTACAGCCTTATTTAATGGGTATTAAGATCTGATCATCACATCAGTAAGTGGTGGCAAGTTGGTACTTACTCATCAGTAAGTGCCACATGTAACTACCAACTTACCACAAGTTGGTAGTTACATGTGGTTGGAAAGACGGCTTCCTTTTTAAAAGGCGCGCAATGCACCTGCGATTCTGGTGTTGCGGGTGTCCATGGGCGGCGCTGATCGCTTACCATCAGGCGACCCGTCTGCTCGTTTGCCCCCTATTTCATAAAAAAGGAAGATTCAAAAGTGTCAATAGTTAGTCTTGACGTCTTCAACTTAATAAATCCTAGCCATTATCACTTGTATTTTCAATGGCATTTTTAGACAAGCTAACTTCTCGTCTGATGACACCAAAAGTGTGACTAGTGTAATTATCTATCCTGCAAAACTCTAGATCATACCTAACCGACTTCTTCTAAACTCTAACATAGTAATTAACATAATTAAAATACTATTTAAAAAAACATCGTCTCTAATATTTTAAAATAATCTACAAGACAGACATTAACATAAAAAAATATCATCTGCCCCATCCCAAAAAAAAGTATTCCATTTCTAACCATTTTCAAATTGACCAGAAGCTAACTACAAAGCTATCATAACCAGCAAAAAGGTCTATGATTAGCAAGATTACATGGAAGTCCCTTGGATTCAGGAACAACATAAAAAGTCCCTAATCAAATAGCAGTGTCAATAGTGGCCGTTATAGAACCTTTCCGTTTGTATGTTTGTGTGTACACCGACCGTGTCCTGCCATTACTGCAGATATTGTACAACCCTAGTTTACTAAATTAATACTACGTGATTACCTTGCCTATTTGGTTATGTTTTGGGGTGACAAGACTTTTCGGTATGTAAAGCACATTTTTCTAGTCTAGGTTTTAGATTAACAAGCTAAAAATCTTTAGTAAGTTCTTTTATAATCGTCTTCTGCGCAAAAATTACCATTCATTCGATTATTACCAATAATGGTCGAATGGTCGCAAGTGCGACTGTGGGACAAGAGGTCTCCGATTAGATTACCAGGCCGGGCAAAGTATAACTGGGCTTTTTTCGGTTTTTCGAAAATTTCTCAGTAGTAGCATGGAATCTGGAATTGTGCCCAGTACTTATATGGCAATAGGCTCACCCCCTATTACATGGGTCTTATAATACAAATGGTAAAAAATGGGTGTACATTGTATAGCGGCATTAAATGCCGTAATGTGCACCTCTGCCTACCCCTTCGGGGATAAAAGGCGTGACATTGTTCGTTCATTCGTATAACCAATAATATAATCTTCATATCGAATACTGTCCTCGAAAAAGGACAAAAAATATTCTAATTAACTACGATCCTCAATCACAATCATCACAATCGGAATTAAACGTTTACATCAGACAAAAAAAAAGCAAATCGAAACAAATTAACGAATCCTTTAAAAATCATCGCGCATTGAAAACCGTATATTTGGACGATAAACAATGGCTGCCGTGTCCCTTTACAGCACCAGATCAAACACATTTTCAATTCTCATCAAAAAAAGTAAAGCGTTATGACATTCCTAATAAAAACCGCTCGCAATATTCGTTGTACTCACAGCAATATCGTAATGAACACCCTGTATACACGGCGGCCATTTAATCTCGCACCTGTATCAGCCTGTACATGGGTGGCGCAAGTTAGGGTTGGAAAGCGATCTGTTTTTTTTCTTGTTAAGCTTATTTTGGCTTGTGATGTTAGGTGCTACAAACTACATATATGAATTCTTGTGGGAAAGATTTTTGATTCTCTTTAATTTTTACATGAAGATACAGTTTCAGTTATTTTGTTCACTATAAGGGAATACATGACAAACAACGGTAAATTCCTCCCTTAAAAAAAAAATGGGTAAATATTTCTAAAAGGTTATTAATTTTGTCGTTTTATAAAAACACATTTTACTATTTAACCGACTTCAAAAAAAGGAGGTTCTCAGTTTGACCTGCATGTACGTTTATTTGTGCGTGATTATCTCGCGTTTAAATGACCCAATTTTGATGCAGTTTTCAGCATAGCATTTTTCAGAATAACGATGACTTCTCAGAGACTTAACTGACTTAAAATATTTAAGGCGCTTTAACTTTTGAAGATTTCCTTTATAAAAAAAGATTTTCATATTATTACAAAAGAAATATCCCGTCCTGACTCAACCCGTGACCTCTAATCTCTTGCGACGGTACCCGCTGACGGGTCGGTCGCTAAACGGTCGGCAGTTCGGTTGTCCTAAGCAAATAACCCGTGCCATCTGCGTAAAGGTGTTTCACATTAAAACATTGTTTAGCAATCCGACATGCGTCATTAGTGCGATGTGCTGACCCCACTAATAACTGACACCCATTCTGACTGGGAAACAAATAAGAGGTATGTTACCAGGTATAATAAATATTGGTGCTATTATTACTTTTGGCTCTTGGTAAGTAGGTGTCTCGAGTATATCACAGTTCTTAATGAACCATGTTTTGTAATGACTAGTATTTTTTTATATGTAGTTAAAAATCATCCAATGATTTCTCACGTCTTGGGCGAGGCGAGAGGGAATGTCAGATTCTTACTGACTAAAAACCATCCCGTTCCTACTCCTGTTTTTCGAGCCGGAGCCCCGGTAAACCTGCTAGGTAGTCCACAGCTCCGGAATGACCAGTATATTGGATTATAATTAAACCTGCAATGAAATACTTTTGTAGATGGCCTTTACTCAATCTAGTCATATTAAACCTGACTTTGCTACTTCAGTAGACCATCATAGGAAGGAGAAGCTAGGTATTTATTTAATGCATATGCATAGCAGCTGTGTAAATACATAGCTAATCAAAATACCGATACAAAGGCCCTATATCATCCAGCAAGCTCAAATCCTCGTAACAATTACTCCATCTCTAGGTAAGTCTAAGTACAACTCCTTTGATTGCCAAAATTAACCAGCTTAACTAGTTAAATTGAATTAACATCGTGATGTAAGCCCTTAGTGTTGGAAGGTGTCTTAGTGACGTAGGACATGGGATAATAGTAATTGGCTTACTAGGTGACATTAAGATCAAAATTAAGACCTGGATTATGTTAGATGATTATGATTATGTGTATTATATGATTAGGATATATAAGTAGTTAGGTATGATAATTTTGTATTACTTGGTTATTATTAATGTTTTAATAAAGTTTGCCAAAAAATTTGATACACAAGCTTATGGACTACTTTTGTAACACACTGATAGTAAAATAAAATTAACGATCTTATATATTTTATTTTCTTAAAGCACGTGCTTCACAAATAAACTTGAAATAGTTATTTTATAAAGAACTGCTCCATTCCCAACCAAACTGTTTCAATGGAAAAACTTTGACCTCATAAAAACCGAATCGATTTATTTAATACACTTCAAAACTCCAATACGAACGCATCCATTTTACATTTCTACTTTCTATATTCAAAAGTTGGTGTTATCTGTGCAATGTAACTTTCCCGCCAATCGCAATCGAACGTCAATGTCTGTGGTGAAGAAATTAAAAGTTTGTCAGTTGGCCTCGAGCGGTCGACGGCGCCGGTCGTTCTGCCAATAGTTTGATTACTACAATGTCGGGATATCTACGTACCTGTGACATATAGCTACGGTTATTTACATAATGTATTTTATTAAAATACTATATAAGGTATAAAATTATCTATCATTTCATAAAAATTAAGGATGGGTTTTTTTATGGAAATTATGACGGAATTCGATACTAATTCTTCTGGTCCGTCATTAGCCTCAATTTTAACTGCTATCTCGCTCTGGCATCGTAGAGATTACTCGTTCAAGTTATAATTTGATGAGGTCCCGCAGATCTTTTCGCAACTTTTCACGGAGCATGAATATTAAAGGCTTCCCGTTTTGGCGCCCAACGTGGGACTAGCTTATTATTTCCTCCTTTAATGTCACCATCGACAGATTATTTTCGTGAATTCTGATTAGTATTTTTGTTATGCAATTGTTTTAATGTAACATACTAAGTCAAAGTTAAAGTCAAAGTCAAATCATTTATTCCAATTAAACCATATACTTAGGTACTTTTGAAACGTTAACTGTGATATTTGTAAATAGTGGGTACTTTTGTTATGTTCATTAATGTGCAACCGTCAGATTAGTCTGTGAATATACGCACTACAGCTAAGCTGTGTGTTTCATTATCTGTCCCGATATTCTTCATTAACAAAGAACACACAGCAAATCAGCGAAGCTAGGTGTTAATGTTTTAATAACTTCCATTCAATGTAAACTTATTCAAAATTGTTATGCTTTCTGTTATACATAGGTAGTAGGTATTACAAATTAATGTATTAAGATAATATACACTCACCATCTTCACTAGATACACCAGAATCCCACGTCTACAGCAATTTTTCTCAGCGACTCACATAAGTTTGACGTCATGTGGCCCCTCTGAGAAATCATCGGGCCGCGATAACCTGCTAATTGAACATATCTGAAGACGACGGATTAATTGGACCAGGATAGGGGGTTTAAAATTGTGTAGAAAGAGGATAATACACTTATTTTGTGGGGATATGTGGAAATGAACCTTTAATAGGTACAACCAGTTTTCCTGGGTCAATTTAAACATTTTAATATTGTGAATGATGCTGCCGCTCGACGTTTAGCAGGTTCGATTCGTTCGTTATTCGTGTAAATAACAATTTGTGGATCACACGATCCACAAATCGTTATTTCGAGGAACTTGTATGTTTGTAAACGCACCCAAGAAATAGGTGAAAATCCTAGAGTGCATTAATTAGTCAGCTGAGAAAAAATAGTTCAGCTATACAAGAGGCCATAAAGTACACGACTTCAAATTATTATCTTAGTGATTTACTGCCGTACTGAGAGACATCTAACGATTAGATTAGACATTAAGGACTCGGTTAAGTAACCATTAAGTTACTTAGAGTTCCTATAGGCACGACACAAATAACTTGAATGAATCGTATTTAAAAACTAAAATCTAAACAGTATATTCTACTGACTTCACGTCGCCTTGCAACCCACAACCTCTGCCTCTATAGCCTTAGATATAAAAGGGCCAGGGAGGCTGTATCAAACGGTAGGCGTGCCCCAGAGAAATCAGAGGAGTCATATGTGCCGCTGTTAATTAGACCAGCTAGCTGCGTAAATATTGCTTATATTGCCGCGAATAATTAAAATATTGAGGAAAAACCCTCTCATTCCAAGCATAGGGAACGCCTTACGGTTTGATTCCAGTGAAATTAAAACTTAATTCGATTTCTAGTGTTTTTTTTTAAGTCTTCTTCATTGCGTGTTTTTCTGTTTGAAAGACCAATTTTTACCGAATAAAATGGTTGAAATCAAAGTTAATTTACGTGTTTAGGATTTGTTCGTTTAATCGGTTTATTACTTGTTCAAAAAAAAGTATCATGTTATACTTAGGACTTGTATGCGCTATCTGTCACATAAGTTTATCGGGCACTTATATGAAAGTGGTGAAAAAGGTGCTTAGTATAAAATTGTTAATAACATTTAACTTGACAATAGGATAGTCAACATGGCATCCAATTTCTTATAGAAACAAACTACGAACAGTAACTGGCAATTAAAAACAGAAAAATCCTGCGGAGAATCGTATTCGAAACTTGAAAATCTTTAAAAAAGGAACGTTCTGTCAAAGCTGGTAACGGTTAGCAATAAAGGCGGTCTCTGATTGGTCGGCTAGGTGCTAGACGGAGGGTGCATTTGCACAGAGGTACAGAAATATGTGACCGGTGCTAAACATTAACGATTATAGTCGCCAAGTCACGTCTAATTGCAAAAGAGGATGGGATTATGCTCTCATAATAAGGACATTAAGAAGTAGGTAGGATATTAAGAATTATTTTTGTATTTATAGATACTATTTTTATATTATCTTGTATTATAATAATAGAACGACTGCCTCGTTGGTCGAGTAGTCGCAAGTGCGACTGCCGTACAAGGGGTCTCGGGTTCGATTTCCGGGTCGGGCAAAGTATTACTGGGCTTTTTATGGGGATAAAAGGCTAGGTTAAAAAAATATATATAATAATAGAAGTCAATATTAAAATCCGTATTTATATGCACATTTGAGACTCAACACCACATTAAAACTAGCCTCCTAAAATCACAAAATAGATATACCAAAACATCATAAAACCCAGAATTTTCATACACACCGGAATAGGAAGCATTGCGCTCTAACATAACACCATCCAAGCTAATTGTAAGCGCGCGTTATCGCGAGACAAACGTGCTGGCTCTGCAACGCATAATCGTTACCACTTTTTCGTTTCGGGAAATTAGCGCCTTTTTGCATTGTCTCGTCCACGATAGAGACTGTTGTGTATCGCCATTGCTATTGCATCGTTCTTTGTTCCTTTTACTATTGCCGTACGTAATTGGGACTGAGTATAATTGACTTGACTTTTTTTTGTTAGAGGGTGTTTCTTTTTGCATTGATATGTACTGAGTGAAGATTTTCATAGAACTGTATGGTCTTTTGTATGAAGTTGTATTTCTTATTAGGCTTTGAGTAATGTCACGCCTTTTATCCCAGAAGGGTTAGGCAGAGGAGCACTTTCAAATGATGTCACTTAATGTACACCTACTTTTCACCATTTGTGTTATAAAGTCCCATGTAATAGTAAAAAATAGTATGCCTACTGCCATATACTGGACACAATTCCAGATCCCATGCTACTAAAAACATTTTTTTTTCGAAAACCGAAAAAAGACCAGCAGTACCGACCCAGGAATCGAGCCCGAGAGGTCTTCTAATTTCTATAATCTAAGTTTTGTGAATCAACTGACAAAGTACCAGAAACAACGAAGAATGAAAATCTAAACACATTCAACACAACACCATCGCAGTACCAAACTGAACACCTCAAGAAGGTAGGAACACGACACAGCCCAATTCCCTAACCCATCATTCTTTCAGTCCGTCTTTCCGCAGAGAAATGGCGTATACAGTAAGAGCGGCGATCTGTCTGTTTAATTAACATTCCTGCTCACCTCCAACTCGGCGTCGGCGTCAAGACGCGAATTAAACCGATATCACTTCGGCACTTATTGACGGCGGGCTCGCGGTGCAGTTCGGGAGTTTTAGTTTTATTGTGAGACGTTGATGTGGAAGAAAATGTTAATAGGTAATACTTAAGATATTAGATTCCTTATTGTAGCAGTAGGTTTATAATCGTTAAGTTTTATGTATGGTATGCTGATTTCCTTTCTAACTTATTTTATACTTTATAATTTACTTAAATAAGTCACTAGAGAATTAGTATCAGGCCTGAGAAGGGATAAAAAATAGACCTTGACCACGTTGCAATTTATTTATTTCACTTAATTTATTACAAGTTTGCCTTATTATGTATTTTTTGTTAAATAAGCTCATAATTCGTAAAGATGTTTACTTATATGTAGTACTACATATTTTACATACAAGATTTCCTATTTCCTTCTAATAAGATTAAAAAATAATATAAAATGATGTTATCTGCTCCAGCACTCCACCCCGAGCCTATGCTTGGCGCGTTCGCGAGACGAGCGTTCGACAGGCTCCGTTACCGAATCGACACAGGCATCCTCCACATTACAGACAAAGTAAATAATTGGAGAGAGATCTTTTGTAAATAAAATAAAAAAGAAAAAGTAGTTTACGTTACCTATAATAAATAATAATTTGCGTAGTCTTTGTTAGAAACGAACAGAACAGAAGGCGGTCATCTGACGGTAAGCGATCAGCGTCGCCCATGGACACCCGCAACACCAGAGGAGTCACGGGTGCGTTGCCGGCCTTTTAAAAAGGATTACGCTCTTTTCTTAAAGGTTTGAAGGTCGATGAAAGAACGAGTAATTATATAATTAGGTACAATATATATATCTATTTTGAAACTGCTACCTCGGTTATAGTTTAACTACTGTTGAAATCAACATGGAAGCTCTCAGCTTTTCAATAATTATTTTTTAAATATTTATTTATTTATTTATTTATTATTTATCAACTTACGACTATTATTACAGGAACTTATCCTAATACAATAGCGTAGACAGATTATTACTAACATTCTAAAAAAGACTAATCAAAATATAATAATACCTTAAAACTAATCATAATCACATAACACACATAAAGTAGCCCTTGTGAATTCAGTCAGTGAGCAGGAAAATACATCAACTCGTTCAGCGACCGTGTTGAGCGCGCGCAGCGCCCGCGTGAGCGGCGCGAGTTGCAAAAAAAAGTTGTAAAAATTTGCGAGTTGTAAAAATCTTGTTAAGTATTTATAACATGTCAGTGACACCTTTATTAAAAGTCCTACGTTTAATCTAAAAACTAGCTTTTACTTTCATTTTCCCAGATCTCGCATTCTCGCACTCTCACTCAGCGAGTGGGCTGTAACCCTGTCTATATTAATGTGGCCAATTTGTAGGAAGGCGCGATCACCTCATTTGTCGGCAAGCGTCGGGGTACGCAAAACAAGTAGCTTCGGTGTTGCCAGATCAAAGACGATCTTGTCCCGGGTAAAATTGTAATTTGTTTTCGGGTAAATATTTTCATTAATACTTTAGTTTCTTGTTAAGTATAGGGTGTGTTTTGTAAATGCTTAGAAGTGTTGTTATTTTGTTAAGTAATTGTGTTGTAGATGCTAAATATTTTGCGGCTGTACTAATTAAGCCTAATCTTAAAACATACATGATCTAAAGAGTAAACATTTTGCGATCGATTTAATTGCTATCAGAAAATATTCTAAGCAAAATAATTATGTACTTTCAATTACCGAATATGAAGTAATACTCATGAAGTATCTTATAAATATATGTCTAAAATTAGAATACGTATAATTACGAGTCGAGGAATTATTATTGAATTTGTTATAACCCAATTAGTAATACCTAAATGTTTTGATATCGTTTAAGTCCAAGTATTTTATATCTGGATTGCCTCAACCACAAAAAACTACCTATGCTTTTAAATAATTTTAATAAAACTATGTTTTAAAACAAGTGTTGAAGTGGATCCTCCATTTTTTTAAATCACAAATTCTATATAGTGCGATTTTGATGCGGTATTTACTACACCGCATCAACGATAATGACGCACATGCAGATTAAACTGAAAACCTCCTTTTTTGAAGTCGGTTAAAAAGCCGACTTCAAAAACCATAAACTAAATACAAAGTACGTGTTAAAGTGCGAACCTCAATTCTTCAAGTCGGTAAAAAAAGTTCTAGAACAAAGGCTCCTCTTCCAAGCTTACAACCCAGCATTATTTGGTACAGGAACACTTGTTAATCGGTAACTAATTGCCGTTTAATTAAACAACGAAACGTTAACGCGGTCCGTTTGTTCGACTACCCTCGTTTCAACGGCTGCTGTCAGGTTTATAGATCGCCTGATTATTAGCTAACGTATTAGAATTGCTATTGATTTTTCATTGACAATAATTGCACAAAAATTTGTTCTTTCATCAAAGCCATTTGGTACGACAGTTGACAATTAGTAACAAACCCCATTTTCTCTTCAATATGGTTGAGTTGGGCGGTGCTGGTGTACGTGTCATGTTCGTGAACGTATGTGGGACTGTCAACTGGGACTGGTCAGTACGAGTCTCCAGACTGCATAAATATTTTTGTCCTCAAGGCTAATTTCTTTTTCTATCTCTTTGACTAAATTAGTGTTACATTGTTCTCACATAGCTAAAGGAATCGAAACAATATAACCAAAAATTGAAGTGAATCTGATTTGCTTTGTCGTTCAAAAGTGCCTTCCTGGTCCATTTTGTATAAAATAATTTTGACATTGACTTTGATTTTGACAATAATTTTTATTTCTTAATTAAAAACCGTATCAATCTGTTTGATCCCATTACACATTTACTGTACTACAATCCTCTTAACACCTCTATAAGGTTCAAAACATTTCAAATCCCTGTTCACTCCACGTGATAACAAGATCCCTGACAACAGCACAATCGTACAACAAAATCTCTTTGAATTCACAAACTTAATCAAAACGGATTCAAGATCAATGCTTCTTATCTAAATCTGTACAAATTTTAGCAACACAAAGCTCGATCGGATAGTGACAGAAACTTAGTTAAAGCTACTGAACTCATTTATACACCTCAATACAACGTGTTCTGATAAAATCTAAATAACTTCGACAATCTCATATTAAAAGGACCGAAATGCCGATAGATGAGCGGGTTAGGGATTCTGGAAGTGGTTGTCTGCCCTTTAGGTGGTGTTGGAGGATTTTATTAAAGTTGTTGATTAATATTTTTCTTACGAGAAGAAGTTGGTATCAGTATGTCATTGTATATATTTAGATAATTACAATCCTCAATCAAGTATTTGCTATTAATAAGAAAAATGAATGTTTTTAAATTTATTTAAGGACTCTATTAATGGCCAGTGCCGTTAAAATCATAATAATTTATAAAAAAAATACTAAACTAAATAGCTACTATTGGACTAAACTATTCAGGTAAAAACAAAAAAATAATGACACTTAGCCCTAAGATACAGTGTCATATTTATTCTCAATATTTTTTTTTTATTTTGTAACAAACCGTAGCTGACAAAAAATACCATTAAAGCACTTCCAGTACTTGTATAACATCTCCGTTGTACTTATTTTAACAGGTATGGAATAGTCCCAGTTAATCCATTTACAATATGAGTGAACAACAAAGAGATCACTGATACGGACTGACAAGAATAGACATGATTATGTAGAAAGTATACATACGTACTGTGCCCTTTGAATTTTATAAAGTCTTCTTAGCTAGGCTAGCTTCTGTCAGCGGCTTTGCCCGCTTTTCTGTGAAATAAAATGTATCCAATCAACCAAGTCAACTCATATTCTAGCTGTATATCAAATTTCATCAAAATTTGTTCGGTAGTTTCAGCGTCGTTGAAGGACAAACACCACAATACCAAACCAAAGAAAATTTCACATTTATAATTTATGAGTGTGATATGTGTAAAAAGTATTTATTTACTCTTCATTCATCATTGTTAGTGTTTCACTGTTAAGAAAAGGCTACTTCTCACACGGAAAAGGAAAGGGAATAAATCAGTACGCTTGTTCAAGGAGGAAAGGCGATTGCAAATTTATTATTAAAAATTCTATGTCCAGGTTCCCTAGCAGTTACAAAGGCTCCAGGTCGAACCAAGAGAAGGTACAGGCTGGTTTAAGTCAGAAACCGAGTCACCCAAGGCGGTAGAAGTAATTGGATGACTTCCCCATCCAAAAAAAAAACCACTCCCACTCTAATGGTTTAATCCCACTTATTTTCAAAACAACATTATCCAAAGCTATGTCTTCTATAACCCACTCTGTCAATCGAAGATCTTTATCGATGGAAATCGTTAACATCGAGTTTGTAACAAATTCCATTCGGTACGAAGTTGTAGGGACAATGAGAAACACCTTGCTAATATTAGGGAGGGGAGTGCCCCCTTGATCGAGAACGATCGATTTAACCCTTTAGTTACTCTCGTAGGGAATTAAAAATATTAGCTTGTTTTTGTTGAAAATATATACCTGGTGTGCCTGTTGAAATAGAGTTGTGTTGAGATAGAGTTAAAGGTTCATTTCGTTTTTAAATTTAAAAATAATATTTACTTATGTACCTAGGTACTAAGTACCAAAAATAATAAGTACATTGTATGGGTAACCAATAATAACTAAACATAAAAGAAACTACTTACGTTATGTATGTAAAATATACTATAGGCTTTTTTTATCATTTTTAATTTGGCTTGTTAATTAGTTTTGGTTCCTGTTTACTGAATATTTCATCATCAGCATCAACACAATGAACAATTTCTTAATGAACAATTTCATTGTGTTGATCCACAACGTTAATCCACTCTAAGAAAAGGCATCTTCTCATACGGAGAAGGAATGGAAATTAATTACCACGTTTGCTCAAGGGTAATTGGCGATTTCAAACTCATAGTTATAAATCATAATAGAAGTTTAAGATTCATCAGGGTGTTTTCCTTCATCATCAAATTGTTATAAAATAAAATTACCAAAAAAGTAGACAGAGGGCACTACCAGTATAATATTAAAAACTTCACATCTAAAGATGTGTCAACACCACATAGATGTGAATAGACAGTATGATAGATCATCCTAAGAAGTAACCAATTCCTTAACACCAACAGCATTCCACCAGCACCGACCATTCCTCACGGTCCGCAAGCAAACGGAACAATCACGAGTTGTCTCAGCCGGCTCGGTGCTACTGCTCAAACAATGCAGCCATTTGCGTAGGAGCACAACTTTATACGTAACACAAGAGTTATAGTTCAACTTGTACTCCTCATATTGTTTACCTTGTCGCGAGAACGTTTACCAATGCTAAGTGATTAAGAATACTCTGTTAGGTTTGTTGTGCTGTGGAGTTGGTGTTGCTTGTTGATGTTTTTGGTTTTCTTATAGTGTTTAGTTTTGTGATCCAGGATTTGGTTGGTTAAGGTGTTATGAGTATATGTGTTGGAAATAATAAACGATACAAATAATATTAGAAAGTAAACGCAATCCATCTGTCATGTCACTTGCTTGTCAACGTCAATTTTGTTGAAGTGTTGTCAATTTGATTTTGACACATCTTCTTGTCCTCTCTTTTGCTGCACCCCTCATTAGATATGTACGTGTAAAATCTGCATCTTATTCATGTTCCATTATTAACTGCGTTGTAATCCCTGGAATTCTGTAATAATAATCCTTATTAGCTGTAGCAACACCGAATGTGAAATATCAAAAATTTTTACTCATTTTTATTAAATCCAAAATAATACAATTTTGAAGCATTTTACAGTTTATAACAAATAAGCTATATAATTCAGAAAGAACTTTTTACAAATAAATAACATGAGAGAATTTAAAAACCAAAATTTCACAAAAATAACGAAAAATAACAGTGACATGACATTAGATGTCAAATGGTAATGGGTAAAATCACGATATAATCACAATATGTTAACACGAAGAGCTGCAGCTATACTAAGGACACGCCCACCATCTCCGACCTCGTCGCCCAGCTCCGCCCCGCCATCATCGGCACCACCACCAGATGCAGTGGTGTCACCGACGGTTGCAGGCGCGTCGAGCTCTAGCGACGAGTATTTTTCCCCGCCCACGTCGCCACCACCTACACGTCGCCGGGGAAGACGTCGGCCACCGAGTGGCTTAGGACCACGAGGCCCACTGGCTTCGGGAGGAGTCCCAGCGCCCGGTGGTAATGTGTCGCGCATGAAATGGACAAGATCCATTAATGAAAACGTCATGCGCGCATATTTTAGGGCAACAGAGGGAGGAAGGAACCTGACAGCGTACCGTGTCAGAATGCTTGCCTTGTTTCAGGAGCTCGAACCAACCATCAACGTGTCGGCACAAAGACTGTCGGATCAGGTGCGAGTCATTCAGCGTAATCGTATGTTGGATGATATTGTACTTGATCGACTGCAAAGTGAAGAACTTAGGAGTCGTGTCATCATTCCGCTGCAACAAAATATAGAGGAACCAACACAAATTGAACCTGGTGTTGCACCGAATGATGATAGGACTACGGAGGTAAGTACTCACAAATGCAGTGAAGAATTGAGGAGGGCTTTGGAGGATGCGATTCGGGAATACCGGTTTATATCGCCCTCTCTTAGACCGCGGTTACCTCGTCTGCCCATGCATAAAAAGAACAGGGCGCTAGTATGTGCCCTGGACTCGGAGCTATCAAATTATTTTGATAGTTCTGAGGACCTTATCGATAGTCATTCAATTCTGTACTGTGGAGCAATAGCAGCATGCCGTGTAGCTAACGTAAAACTACTCGAAAGAGAAAACAACAGCACACGGCAGAAACCAGCTGTACCAGCTTGGCAGTGCAGGATTGAACGACGTATCGATGAGGCTAGAACACTTATTGCCAAATTGATCTGTTTCAGGGAGGGCAACACGCGCCCAAGAGTGATGCGTTTTGTGAGGCGGGCGTTCCTGGGGATGGATATAAACCCCCAGGACTATGTCTCACATATTACGGAGCGTCTTGACTTCCTGAAACAGAGAATTTATGCATGGGCAAACCGTATTCGTCGGTATAAGAAGCGAGTGGAACGGTATACACAGAATCGCACATTCCAAAGGGATCAAAGGTGGGTGTATAGAAATTGGGAGCTAAAAGAACAGACTAGGACTGACACGTGCCTACCAGATGCTGATGTTACGACATCGTTCTGGCGTAGCATTTGGTCGGCACCTGTTTGTCACACTGAAGGGGATTGGATTGAGAAGGTTAGGCGAAAATGTGAACTGGTACCAGAAATGGAACAAATTTCCATAACCACCGAAGATGTGTCTAATGCAGCCTATCCGTTGGCTAACTGGAAAGCTCCAGGCCCGGATGGGCTGCACAATTTCTGGTTAAGATGGTTTACCAGTTCGCATAGTCGCTTGGCATCTCAATTTCAGTCAGCTTTGGAGTCTGGATCTTTGCCTCAATTCTTTACGACTGGGTTAACCCACCTGCTCCATAAATCTGGAAGTACCGCGGAACCCAAAAATTATCGGCCGATTACGTGCCTACCGACAATTTATAAACTCCTAACATCCATTTTGAGAGAAAAACTTAATAACCTCTAGACACCTGGAGTACTATAAATAGTATTAAATAAATGTTGCTGTAAAGGCCGAACGTTTTAGAACTTTGTGCTTCGAGTACGACCGGGCAGCCTTTTTATAGCATCAATTCCCGAGTGTTTGTTTTTTCCCGCTAAATAACGTTCGGCCTTTACAGCAACATTTATTTAATACTATTTATAGTACTCCAGGTGTCTAGAGGATAAGCATATTGAAGACAATAATATCATGTCTACCTCTCAAAATGGATGTAGGAATAGGTCCCGTGGTACTAAGGAGCTTCTCCTCATTGACATGTCCATTTGCCAACAGGTTCGTAGATCTCACAAGAATTTGTCCACATGCTGGATAGATTATAAGAAGGCCTACGACTCCGTGCCACATACATGGCTCATGAGGGTACTGGAGCTGTACAAAGTCGATACAGCTCTGCGTGCTTTCCTGATGTCATGTATGAAACAATGGAGAACAGTTCTTCGCTATCCAGGATGTCGACAAATTTGTGAGAACGATGAACCCATTAGGATAGAGCGTGGTATATTCCAGGGTGATAGTTTGAGTCCATTATGGTTTTGCTTAGCTCTGAATCCTCTAAGCACTTTGCTTGAGGATTCCGGGTTAGGTTACAGGTTGAGAAGAGGGGAGAAATTATATCCCACCTACTTTACATGGATGATTTAAAGCTATTTGCTCCAAACAACTCGCATCTAATGAAATTACTAAATGTCACTGAAACGTTCAGTAATGCCATTAGGATGGAATTTGGTGTGGACAAATGTGCAATCATGCATGTAAAGAGGGGGGAAATTGTGGAATCAGATGAAACACGAAACTCTGATACCACAAACTTTAGACTTCTCTCTTCAACCGAAACCTATAAATACTTGGGTATGTCAGAAGCGTTAGGCATTGATGTAGCTGTCATGAAGCAATCGTTGCGGGAGCGCTTCTTTGGCCGCCTGAAGAAAGTTCTCAATAGTCTTTTATCAGGTGGTAACAAGGTGCGCGCTTACAACGGTTGGGTCATGCCAGTACTGATGTACTCTTTTGGCATACTCAAGTGGACTCAAACGGAACTGGGCGCCCTGGACAGAAAAGTCCGTTCATTGTTGACTGAGCATCGGATGCATCACCCACGATCATCAGTAATGAGACTGTACATACCACGTAAATGTGGGGGGCGAGGCTTTTTAAATGCCAAAACCCTACACAATAGTGAAGTGTGCAGTCTCCGAAAATATTTTTTCAAAATGGAGGTGGGGATACATCGAGATGTTGTCTCAGTGGACAAAGGACTTACTCCGCTCTCCTTGGCTAATAAGGACTGGAGAGAACCTATAATACTAAGCACTAAGGATCGCAAGAATGTATGGCAAAGTAAGGAGTTGCACGGACGCTACTATCGGGCCCTACATGGGCCAGATACAGATTTCTTAGCGTCCGTATCCTGGCTACGTTTTGGTAACTTATTTGGAGAAACGGAAGGTTTTGTCTGTGCAATTATGGACGAAGTTATGTTGACGAACAACTACCGAAAGTATATTATAAAGGATGGAACGGCTGACATTTGTCGGGCATGTCATCGCCCAGGGGAATCCATTCGACATATAATTTCGGGTTGTTCTCATTTAGCTAACGGAGAGTACTTGCACAGACACAATCTTGTAGCCAGGATTATTCATCAACAACTTGCTTTAAAATACAAACTTGTTGAATTTGAAGTGCCGTATTATAAGTATCTGCCTGACCCAGTTCTTGAAAATGGAGATGTCACACTGTATTGGGATCGAACTATCATCACAGACAGGACAATTGTTGCTAACAAACCTGACATTGTGGTGATAGATCGACCAAGCCGTCGCACAATGATAATTGATATAACAATTCCACATGACGAGAATCTTGTGAAAGCTGAAAAAGATAAAGCCAGTAAATATCTTGATTTAGCTCATGAGGTTGTCGACATGTGGGATGTAGATTCAGCAATCATTGTGCCGATAGTCGTATCTGCCAATGGCCTTATAGCCAAAAGCCTCGACCAACACCTGAGTAGGCTAACGTTAGATGGTTGGATCAAGAGCCTGATGCAGAAGGCAGTACTTCTGGACACGGCGCGTATTGTCCGGAAATTCCTCTCTCTTGAGCCCTGACCACCGGTAGCTTGGATTTATCCCGTTACTGGTGGGCTACTGCTTTTTATATTTTTAAATGTTTTATTTTTTTTTTTTCTTTTTAATTTAATATTTAAAAATGTAAGAAACAAGTAAAAGAAATAAATGAATGATCGAAAATCCTTATTACTGCCTAATAGTCCTAAATTTCCACACACCCAAAAAAAAACATTCTACCATCTTTTACAGTAACGACTCCACAGCGCCCCCTGTCCGACACTCACACAGAACTACACAAGATACAGTTCTCTAGTCAAATTCCAAGTGTTCGCTAAGTTAAACTGAAATAACTTATGAGAATCGGCCGATCGCCTTTGTCGTAAGCTAGAAGGCAATTATCATTAATTATTATTAAATGTGACATTTTAGTGATAAACGGTGGGCCGATAACTTGGGCAAATAACTCAACTTGGGGTGGATGGGTCGAAAGTACCCGCGGTTCTACTGTTTGATTTGCTATTAGCTTTTGAGGGTTGAACTTCGTTAGTTGTGATTTTCAAAGGGTTTAGTTATGTTTTTTTTTTAGTTTTGACTAGAATTTTACCAGTTATGTCTTTCGTTACGTAAATAATAATATTTAAGGTAGTTTGTACGAGGATCTGATTCACCTAACAGTTGATATCTGTATATATTATAAAATTCTTCTGTTACTGACTGACTGACAGACAGACAACGGACAGCCAAAATTGCTGAACGTAAGGAGTTAAAATTTGGCTTGTATGTTCCTTGGAAAGTGTAGGGGAACACTAAGAAAGGATTTCCCAAAAATCTCATTAGAACGACAGTATCAGGTTATGTATGTATGTATCGGATTAAATAAACCTTATTTCATTGAAACCGAGGCACTATTTGTATTTATTTGTTTTTTGTAGAAATATAAATGATAAATAAATGATAAATGATATTTATTTCTGTAAATAGGTCATAAAATAACACTTTTACACGTCAATATTTCAAATAGCTAGATGAGGCCGTACAATATAATAGTATTCATAACAATTAGGCATGTATATTTTAATCTAAATCTTTGTAAATCTTCCTCCTCATCTCCGAGTCACAAATAGTTATAGTGAAGTATGGCCACTTAATTCTATGAAATAAATAAATATGTATTTTCACATAAATTCTACTGTTATTAATCTCATCCGTTGTGAGCACGCATTTGTTATTTTTATTGTTATTTCATTCGTTGTGTAATTTCTGTGATTGTTATTTTTCCTATGGGACTTTTCTTTATAAAGACAAGTGATATAATTTATAAAAGGATACAATCAATACTCATACTGTTAAGTTATTTCTAAACAACTTCAGACTGAAATTTTAATCCAATAATATTCAACAAATCAATGACTTTTTTTACAGCCAGGTCTTACTGCCGTACTCCGAGACATTTAACGATTATTTAAAGAATTCTTCAGTCACAATTTTGTTGCAAAAACCATTGCTAAGTAATCATTCATCATTGACTCGGAGTGCGGCAGTAAGACTACAGCCAGTAGTTTGACTGTAGGTCTGGTAGTCTGTTGTGTGTTTCTTCAACGTCACACACGGTCAGAAGAATTTTTAACCCATAAACATACATCTTTAACCCCAAACAGCCGACCAGTGACCCTGATCACAATGTCACTCCCATATTCAGCACTATAACCCAACAATAAATTTACGCACCTTGACTACTTATCGATCACGCCTTTACCCGGGTAATCATAATAAATAACGGTAAATACTCCGGTAAATTCGTACATTAACCAGCTCGCGTCGCTTGCGTTGAGTTATATCGTCTACCCGACATTTAGGCGAACCAGCAGCATTAGCATTAATTTAAAATATTATTTATAGTTTGAAGCTTTATTTTGATGAGGGATGAACGAAGGAATGGATGTGCTAATGTGTATTTTTAATTAAGGTATTTTTTAATGTTAAAGATAGGTTACTATAAACAAAACCGAGTTATCGTAAAGTGACTAAGTGATATTTTTTTACCTTCTCTTGAGAACTTTATTTGCTAAGTTAAGTTATTTTTTATTTGTTGAGCTAAGTTTTTTTATGGTATAGAACTCTAAACGACGGGTTACCTGATGGTAAGCAATCGCCTCCGACTATGGACACCTGAAATACAAGAGGCCTTACAAGGGTTTTGCCGGCCCTTTGGGCCCATACGTATTGAAGCATAGCTCTCTCACACTTAAAGTAAAATAATATATTTATGTATAGATATATACTTAAAGATTCACAAATTCTTCGCCCTCTAAAGATATAAATTTACACCACTTAAAACATGTTTTTGTAACACCACACCAAAAAATAAAAGCTAAACATCAAAAAGATATGAACAACACCAGTTATTAACCTAAATATCTTTCCAACGTGTTATTGTGCTCACAAATCTTCGTAGCTCAACATTGGTGCCGTGTTGATGATCTCGTTAAGGGTAAGATGACACCAAATGACCGTAATTATACCGAGTTAAGGGGCAGTAATCGCGTCGGGGCGGTTTTTGGCGAATTCGTACCAGCCTCGTGTTTCATTGTTTATTAAAGTTTTTTATTTTTATTGTTATTGCCTGCTGTGCCTTTAATTGGTATTAGTTTAGCTCGTGAAATTGGGGTTGATGACATCTGCTGATGTATTCTCAAGTCGTAATACTTTTTGTAGGTACTAAGCAGTTTGTTGTAAGAGACTTGGATCGATGGTATACCGTGTAGATGTTAGATACTGCAGAGTATGAAAACGTTATTGGATAAGTTCCTATACATCTGTGAAGCATAAATCGAAGTATCACTGTTGGATATGTACTCTGAATCTTGAACTTACCATTTTTAAAAGGCCCCTCTCAATGAACAATATGTTAATTAGTAAACTCTAATAGGTTCATGTACCTTTTTAATTAATATTCACTTTAAAACTATACTGTATTCCGCTTCCCTGAGTAATATCAAATCAAACTATAAAACATATACCATGTATTTTCCTTACAAGCAACAAATCATCTAATTTTACACCTCCCTAACACAAAACACTTTATATTTCCCTAACCCTATATTCCTGACAAAAGTTGTATGGTATTAATTTCCATACACATGGTACTACTCACTCGCAGTCCGCCCATATTTGACTCCCGGGCCGGACATATTTAAGCTATTTTATTTATTTTGAGATACAAAAGGCCTTATCGGCGGATATATAGCTTAACGCCGTGTTCATATGTGGCTACTTTATTATGCTAGTAATTTGTTAATACATAATTAAAAAATAAGAAGTGGATATGTTTTGTTTATACAACGTGTAACAAAAAGGGGGTATACATATCAAGTACACGGCTTCTAGATAACATAACAAACGATACGGTAAGGGTTTTTAAAGTAATTTTTACATGGTACCAAGTTATGAATTTTTCAAATCGCGCCGCCACGTGATTCAAAATTAGGTAGACAGGTACTAGGCGATCAGATTGACAAAATAAATGTTTCGTAATATTAGCGAGTGATCCCTGTAGTGTTGTGACACGTTTGTATGATTTAAAATCAAGAACCATGCGATACCAAGTATTTGGTACAAAAAATTTTTTAAACGTATTTTAAGCTGAAACTTCGTGTAGAGACTCTATTCAACCTGTATTCATCAGGGCTTCTTGATGTATATGGGTATTTTGTTACACCTTGTATAATTAATATGTACTCGTATCATGCTATTGGTGAGCCTTAGTAGGTCACTAGTTTGTTTTTAAAGTTGAGCAATAATAATTACATTTTTGTTTATACGAGTACGGTAAAAGATTCGAAATTGTAATGTGTGTGTCATGAAACTAATAAAAACTAACAACAAATAAAAATTGATGATGTAATTTTATCTCGTAAAAATGGCTATCGGACCTTTATTTTTCATTTTACATTGTCAGGCAATAAAAATTACGCTCATAGAAAAGAGAAGAAGTTTGTTAGTATGTTGGTAGTACTAACACAATCTTTAGTAGCTATATTAAATTAACCATTTACTACCCAAAACACCACAAAACAAAAACAAAGCACAATTACAGAGTAGCTTAGTATGAACATCGGGCCGGGACTGACATCCTCTCAATAAACAAGGCTTCTCATAGTGGCCCGCGTTATCTGACTTTGATGGGACGGTCGGTGGGTAGTTTTAAAACGTGCGCAAACACCGGTAGTTGTAAATAATTATGGGCTTTTGTAGTTTTTGCCCGGCGATTATGCGTAATGACCGGGTAAACCGGGTCTGGTTACATTTTGAGATAGTTACCCGACGTTTATTTACGTTGTTACGTTTTGTTTTGTATATTGTTTGTGTAATCGGTTTTGTACATAATGTTTGTTTAGTTCATTTAAATATGTAGATGTGGGTGGGATAATTTGGTTCGAGGTCCGTTCTTTTTGTTAGAGGTTAGTTTTTTATAATTAAATGTAGTTTTATTTGTTTGAAACTTCTAGTAAAATAAAACACGCATACGAATTAACACGGATTTAAAAAAAATGTTGACTACGACAATTGCTACGACGTAGCACTCAGGCGTAGCCGTAGCAGAAGCGCTACGATTCTTATCCAGTTCTATTATTTATTTTCATTTTACCGAATATACATGAACATGATAACTATATCAAACTCTGACCTACACATGAGGCAAAACCACTTTTAATCAAGACTGCCACACAAAAAGCGAAACACATCGTCCAGTAAACAAACTAGAGCCTTCTACCTGACCAGCCACATAAAGATCGGAGAAGAAAAGCAAAATGTATGTGGCGTATCGGCAGCAAAGCCCGGTACAAATCTGGCCAGTGGATAGCCGGTCTGATCGACAAATCCGGCAGATTACGCGCTGATACAGGGGGCATGTTTATGAGACAGCCGCCGGACTGGCCGGACTGTGGCCGTGCGGGTAGGGCTGCCGGCCATTTCCACGGAAAGAAATTGATGGCGAAACACTATTCAGCTGCAGCTGGTGCTCGTTTGTGTTTTATATGTGTTGCTGAACTTGGAGGAGATAAAAAAATATATAAGCTGGTATTTTGTAATGTTTTTTTAATAACTATCTTAAGTTATTTACAAACAGAACCTAACTCTTGAAGCTATATAACGTCGAAAGAATTTAATCACAAGTTTTAATCTAAAATTTATATTTTAAGTTTATTATTAAAAAACAATATTTTTTGGAACACAGACAAGCAATCAAATTGAAAAACCTTCAACTCTATCCAACTCACTGCAGACTACAAACCCAAAAAGAAATTCCAATTAGAAACTAGACCAAACTAGAACTAAAGCAACATTTTCGATACAAAACCATACAATAGAGGTAATAAACCGAGAAGAAACGATTGCAAACCAGATAGCATTTCACAAACATATTTCGTGTGTTGATATAAAAATGTAAATGTTCTGGCAGCCCTACACATCGAGATAGAGGGAAGGTAGTCCGTATAATATTTTGGCTTACAAAACGAGTCCAAGTTTTAATAGTGTAGCCCATGTTTATGTTATAGCCTTTCGTATCGGAAGTATGAACCTGTCCTTAGGGACGGAGCCTGATGTACAATGTATAGGGTAACGGTTTCGATGGATCTGATTTTTTTTTGTTTAATGTAATGTAATATGATAAAGATACTTGTAATACATTTTGTGTAATTCTATGTTGTGTGTAAGTTATGTTGTGGATTTATAATAGGATTTTTTGGCATTGAAAAGCGTCTTGTTATGATTTTATTTAATACTAGCTTTTGCCCGCGACTTCGTTCGCGTGGAATAGTGACTTCCGGCAAATTTTTGGTTTTAACCACATAGTTCCCGATCTCGCGGGATCTCTTCAAAAATGAGATGTGGAAGATATTCCAGGGAACTCTTCAAAAATCAACATAATGAGCTCTGCGTTTGAATTTAATAGATGTATACTCACTTAGGGCATTGAAAAAATAGTTTAAAAACGGACTTAAACTAACTTAAAACTAAAGAAAGCTACGAATTACGAATTTATAACAATTAAAAAAGAAACTATATTACAACCTATCCTCTATGCTATAATAACCAAGCTTAAACTAAATAATTTAAAAGAAACGACTTAAATCTAACCTAATTAAAAAAAAAAATATGACTTACAATTTTATTAAAAAAACTAACTACAGTAACTACTAATAATCGATATCAAACTAAACCTACGTTAAATAGGTTACCAAAAAACCAGGAAAACCCAACAAATAAACTTATTAATTGACAAATACAACGAAACCAATTTAGAATATACGAAACAGCAGGACCACTACAGACGGAGCTGCGGACAACCTAGCGGGTTTACCGGGGCTCCGGCTCGAAAGGCAGGAGAAGGAACGGGGTGGTTTTTAGTCAGTAAGAGTCTGACACTCCCTCTCGCCTCGCCCAAGGCGAGAAAAGTCATTGGATGATTTTCCCCCCTCAAAAAAAAAAAAAAAAACAGGACCACTACAGACAAATAATCATACGACTGATAATACACTTTTTCTACGATAGTACCGAAGCGCTCGGCCGATACCCAACCAAATGAATGTAACGAAACCATAACGCGATCTATTTCGATTCGAAATCGAAAGACAACTTGGATTATTTATTTATACTCCGTTCCGGCATTTTCTTTGTACTAAAAGTTTAATTATATTGATATTATTTTTTTCATACCTTTTTACTGTTATTTACTTTTTTTCGATGAATTAAAACAATAACATGAACCGAAGTCGTGTAACGATCGACATAGAATTATTTATAAATATTTTATTTCTTATTTTTATTTTTTGATTTTTGAAATAAAAATATATCTATGTCCTTTCTAAGGTTCTAAACTATATCTGTACCAAATTTCAACCAAATCCGTCAAATAGTTGCGGAGATTAATGGTATAAGCATAGAATGTTCGACGTGATTCTTTAATTTGACATAACTTTTTTATTTATGAACCGATTGACATGAAACAAACACTAAATGTAAATTTAAGCATCTCACAATATATTCGTGAAAACCGCATCCAACTCGGATCAGCCGTTTCTGAGATTAGCGCGCACAGACGAACAGACAAACAGACAAACAGACAAACAGACAAACAGACAAAAAAAAAGTTAATTACATTTTTGGGTTCGACATCGACATAACAATAACCCCTGCTATTTTTTTTATTTTTATTTTCAATGTACAGACAGCACTTTTCTACGATTTTATTATATGTATAGAAAACTTACAGTATGAATGTAAAACATGTTCAAATGGTGATTACCTTACGTGTCCAGATAAAATGACTGGTTATCGATTTTTGCAGCTTTTTTTTATAGTGTCATCATTTTAAAAATCAAAGTCAACTTTATGTATTTTAAATAGACTCAAGGGACCTTTGAATGTCAGAGCAAATATGTATTATAGTATAAAAAACGTCTGTCTGTTGGTCGGTTAGTCCTCTAGTAAAGCTGTTTCCTCGTTCCAAAGTGTAAGATTCCTATGGAGAAGAACGAGCAAGAAACTCCATACGTTACTCTTTTTTAATCGTGTTCATAATACAATTCTTGGTCACATTATTTCATTGGTTGTATGACGTATGTGATTTTATGACAAATAAATTACCTTACAAATATTAATCTATCACAACAACTGATTGTAAACTGAAAATACTTACATTTTGACGTAGCATTTTTTATTAAATCTTTTAACTATTAAACCAAGAACCCCGTGAATCAAATAATATAACATAAACAGAAAAAATGTAAGCCAAGTGAAAAATACAAAGATATACCTATATATACTTCTAAAAATATGATCGTTCGTATCTGGAGCATCGTGAATATTGATAAGTATTGACTCCAGTGCGACGGAGCGCGAGTAATCAGATCGACACCGTCAGCTCAATTAGTTACATTTTTGATGGACTATTTATATTCTCACTGAAAATAACCTTCGCTTTTTGTAAAAAAAGAAATGTAACGCAGTATAATTTTTGTCAAGGTCAAGCAGTGGTCTAATTACTTCTGTCAATATTAGCTTGCTTTTATTTGTCATGATATAAAAAGTATTTTTTAAACCTTTGACTGCCATTAGTTAAAACTGTTGAAGGCAAAACCTTCGCTAAGACTAGTAATTATGTTTACAGGTTCTAGTTTTAAAATGAAGTAATCTTTATATCCTTCCAATAATGATACCTAAAATGCTTGTAAGCTATTCAGCTTATTTCGAAATTACGTTCTATAAATGTATAATAATTTATTTAGAAATGTAATTTGGAGTAAAATGTTGCGTACGTGAAATACAGTTCAGTTCGTTCCTTGAATCGAAGATAGGACCTTTAACTAAAAATAAACATAATATCAAACAAAAAGATACATAACTCCACACCACCCACAGAAACACATCTTCACCGACTATTGTAAATTAATACGTTGCAATGGGCAGGCCTCGTAAATCGGCCGTCTCAATTTACCGGCCTGCGTATTGGCAAGACGGAGGCCTTGCCAGGCTAGTGGAGGCCTTTATTGATAGGCCGTTGTCGCCTTGAGATATTGCACAGCAATTTGTAGACGCTTGCAGGGAACAGAATTAGCGGTGATCAATTAAGTGAACGGTTTTATGGGAAAAATTGTTGATGGGGTCGTCGGCGGCTGGTTTAATTGCTTTTGTTCGAGTGTTGAGTTCCCAGTTGATTGTTGATGTCGCTTTATATTTCGGGTTTTGTCTTTTTGGTGCTCGCATAAAGGTAAAGGCTTTTAAATTCAATTTAGTATTTTTTTATTAGTAACATTCTAGGCTAGACCATAAGTTCCTTCATTGTATTAAATGATAGAACTAATAGTAAATCCCTCTAACTATAATAGCTGCCTCGTTGGTCGAGTGGTCGTAAGTGCGACTACCGGGCAAAGTACGACTCCCGGTACTTTTTTGATTTTTCGAAAGCAAATCTCAGTAGTAGCACGGAGTCTAGATTTGTATTAAGTATATTATGGCAATAGGCTCCCCCTATTACATGGGACTTATAACACAAATGGTGAAAAGTGCGTGTTGCATTCAGTGGCTTTACGTGTCGTAATATGCAATCTTTCGTGGATAAAAGGGCGTGATAATAATAGTAAAACCAAGCAAAAGTCACTGTGCTGAAAACAGTCACTATCTACTAGGTCGAATTTACAGTACCTAGCTAAACTATTAGTAGTAAAAGTAAATTGATGTAGCTATACGATACCTCATCATCACTCCCAACATAACTACATAACCAAACGCAAGTTTACAACAAAATTGACCAAATACAAACTAAACACAATAATCCAAAACACAGCACCAATCATGCAATAACATTGTCAAATCCAGCGGCGGACAGGCGGTGGGATTACCCCGTATTTACTGCAAATTAACCGCACAATTGATGGCCAATTGATCGTCTAATGTTCCCACATAGCCATTATATTAAATCAAACAGCTCTCGATGGTGTCCCAAGTACCTGGACAAAGACCTATTGATTTAAGAGCTGTGTAGAGCCTATTTACATAGATTGATGTCATCGTGAGATCTCTGCGTCTTACGGCCAGCATCCGAATTGTAATCTCTCTTGGTTGTAGATTGCACACCACTGAGCGATCACAATTGGATGATCGTTAATGGTCAAAGCTGTACTTATGTTTAGAACAACTTAAACACTACTTTATGCAAAATAAACTAAAATGTTATATTCTGAAGTTCAAAGAAAGACAATTGTTGATCCTGTTTTCACAACAGCTGCAATAAGTAAAATCAAACTTCTAAAAGCACAACAGGAACCAAAACTCATCTCTAAAAACGAAATCCCTTGGCATACAAAACGCCTAGTTGCACAAAGACAATAATTCGATAGTAAGCCCGCGCCGCGCCTCAGATCTCACCTGACTAACTGCCTCTAACCACCTCTAACCGCCGCGCGCCGGCACGAACCGGTTTAATCCGCCCGGAACCGGCGCAATCCGGTTCACAAACTTTGTTCTGTCATGCTTGCTTTGCGGTACACGCGCCGTGCCACTTGTCGTGTTGTCTGTAAACGATTTGTTAATGGATTCCGGTTATTGTGTTGCCCTTTTGTGGGTAATTGGGTGGAGTGATGAGTGTATTCGCGGTATCGAAAATGAAAATGTTTTTTTCGAGATTGGCGAAATTCAATTTCCTTTTTTATAATTACAAACAGCATTTTTAGATGTTTTAACTACAGGTAAAACATGCTATACATAGCGTCAGCTTTTTCCGACTAGGATTAAATCATGTATCCTTGGAGAGTTTCAGGATAAGACCTATTCTTTTGCTATTTCTATCTCATTATCCACATATATCAACACATAACTTCTAACACCTAATTACCTAATTCAACAATATAATTAATTTGACTACGTCCTCACATGTTCAATTCATCGTACGCCATAAGTAGGTAACCTTTTGAAAAGCGAGATATAATTTATTCCATTAACTTATATCTCCATTATTTAGAAAAATACCGTCACCAACACCCTTTTAGCTAAATACCAAAGGCGACAAATGGTCTCAATGTCCCTGACTATTCCCAAATGTCAGTGAATGTCCCAAATTGTATCTGAATGTCCCCGTAAAGATGGTTGCCGCGGGCTTAATGCTCCGTGCTGGCCGCGGCCCATTGCATCGCCGATATCTTTGTTGCTTTGGAAAACTTGGATGTAGGAGCAGATCGACAGTCGTTGGGAGACTATAAAACAGCCTTAGGAACTGTGGTGTGTGTGCTTAACTTATTGCTAGGTTGAAAGTTTTCTTTTATGTTGGATTTTGTTATGTATTCTGTACAATTGTTTGTTAAATACTCCTATCACTCCTATCACGGTAAATGCAAATTGTTTTTTTTCTTAATAAAAATAAATAAAAGAAATGTGATGATGGAAAACAACATAAAATAAAATGTAATTTAATAACATTTTTGATTCAACAGTCTTTGTAAGCAACTTCATACCAAGTTTAAATCGAGCCTAACCAGTATAAACCGGTGGAAACCGACGTAAACCAGTTTAAGGCGGTCTCAGCCAACTCACGGCGGTAAGTTTGTTTTGTCACTTGCTCCGTTTAATAGCAAGTTGGGCTCACACTCAAAGTACACAGTCTAATTGAATTGATTGTCTGCATTCGAAACGGAATACCTGTAAGATTCACGAACGTACATGTATGTATGTATGATTCTTGAAGTACTTTTCTGTTATAACTAAGTAATTAATTATAAGATGTAATAAATAAACTAAAAATCTATAAAGGGTTATAAGATTGCAATATAAATACTGTCAAAATTATATGATTACACCGTCTGATGATGACAGGGTATGAAAATTAAAAATCTATTTAGTCCGTCATTTAGGTTCCTAATGAAAAAAATAATATTTTATTTTGTCATATAGGATAACAAAACTTAGATAAAACGAATCAAAGTTTAGGAATAGGAGCAAAAACATCATTTCTACGTATAAAACTTACTTAGAAGTTACGTCACGCGATATTTCAAATCGATTGATCGATCGATCGAATCGATATATCTTCGAAAATTTTTGTTTCTGTAATAAAATAAAAGAAACGTTTTTAATCTTATTTTAAAATCATCTACAAGACGGACAATAAAATAAAAATTAGTCATCTCCTCTATTAAAGCATGTACAACAATAATACTGAAAATTAAATCGAAATTCACCAAAACTGCCAAAAAAATACAGGTACTAACAGTTTCAAATGAACAAAAAACAATCACAATCATGTTAGCAGACAAAATACAAAGTATCCTCGTTAAAGCACCACCTATTTTTCCCTCCACAAACATCTGTCTTCACCCAAAAATCCACAAGTGAACTGTTTGAATCGAAGTACCGTCCGATAGTGAAATACAAGAAGCGATCATTAATCACTGCATTGTTGAACTGGGGTGACAACAAGTCAGCTTGTATTGTGGATTTGTTGACAGGGATCACGTCTGGACGTCAGCGGCCGTATTCTGCGCGCTTGATGTGGGTCCATGTTTCTTTCGAATGTTATGCTACTCTACTGGCTGATTTTGAGATGTGTTTAGTGTGTAGTGTGGAGTGTGTATGTTAGGAGCGTTTTGCGTGAATGGGGGAATAGTTTATTTTATTCATGTTTAAGTGTTTAGTGTTGAGATTTTCTGTTCTGATTTCTTTAGTAGGTGTCGTGTTTGTTAGTCAATAATTGTGGTTGTATAGTGCTTTAATTTTTTTAAAGTTTAATTATTGTTATAAGGCAAATTATTACTTTTTTTTTTGTTAGAAGTGATCTAGTTAAAAGCGTCTATTTTCTTGTTGTTTCTTAATTTTTGTAACTTTTTTTAACATAGGAAAATTTGAAAAAATATTTGTGGTGGATATACCAGTTACATACAGTAGTAGAATCTCTGGCATATTATATTAAAAGACTAAACATTAAAATTAACAAAATAAACAAACATAATGACCAAACGTCTTCCAGAATAAGTCACCCAGCTCCTCACTCACTACTGAACAATCGCGAATGAATGGAGTGGAGACAAAAGGCCGGTTCCTTTGTGCTAATGAAGAATGGTCACCCTTACCCCGTGTCGTGTTAGTGTGTTAGGCGTTAGATTAATTTCGTCGCTAGTGCTCATTGGATGTAACAAAAATTAACGTTTAGTGATAAATCGTTTTCCTAATTGTTAAAGAATTAGTTTGGTCGAGAAATTGATTTTGATTGTGTTCAATTTGAAACTTCTGAAAGAGTGGTTTGAAGGTTTGAAGACGAGATTTGGATGTAGGTTTTTGTATTTTACTCGGTTTTGCTTTGATTAAATTATTTTGAAATTCTCTCTCTCTCTCTAGTCGATTCCCTCACTGCTGAGGATCGTGACTCCGTTTGATTTCTTCGACCAGCTGCCTCCATCGGTTGCGTTCCGTTGCTTGGTGAAGAGCAGCGCTGATAGGCATCTCAAGCTGTTTGGAGATTTGGTCTGACCACCGATTGGGGCTTCTTCCTCTAGGCCTTTTTCCCTCCACCTTCCCCGTTACTATCAGACGCTCTAGATTGTTGCCATCCCTGCGTGCAACGTGGCCAAAGTATTGCATTATGCGTCGCAGGCAGGTCGCAGACAGACGCTGTGTCTTCTCCAGCTTCAGCTGTTTCAGTATCGAGACGTTTGTACGGTGGGCTGTCCATGGTATTCTCAGCATGCGGCGCCAACACCACATTTCAAAGGCGTCGATTCTCTTTCTGTCAGCCGCCTTGGTTGTCCACGTCTTGACACCGTAGAGGGCAATGGGAAAGACAAGAGTGCGAACGAGGTGTACTTTGGTTCGATTTGTGATGTTTCTGTCTCTCCAGACTTTGTTCAGTTCTGTCATTGCTGATTTGGCCATGCCAATGCGTCTTCTTATCTCCGGCTCGCTGTTTCCCTTATTCGTTACCATGGAGCCCAGGTACTGGAATTGGTTCACGGACTCGTATTCTTGCAGGATGTTCGTGCGCTGGATGGATGCAAAACGGTCTATCACCATGAGTTTGGTCTTGGATTTGTTTATGTCAAGACCCATTTCCAAACTGGTGGTTTCCAGGCGATTTAGCAGATCCGCCATTTCTGCTTCAGACGACGCGAACAAGGTGGTGTCATCTGCGTACCGTAGGTTGGATATTTTAACACCGTTTATTTTAACGCCACCTTCCCAATTCTCTAAGGTTTTGCGCATGATGTATTCCCCGTAGATGTTGAAGAGGATTGGAGAGATCACGCAGCCTTGGCGAACGCCCTTGTGGAATTTGAAGCAGCTAAGTAAATAATATCGACGTCGTATTCCCTATCGTGACCGTGCCATAACCGGTCTCATACAGGTTGCGGATCAGCGTAACGAGGTGGATGGGTACGCCGGTTTCCGCTAGCACCTTCCAAAGTTCTTCCCAGTCGACACAGTCGAATGCCTTTCTGTAGTCCACAAAGCACATGAAGATCGGGATGTTAAACTCGTAGCATTTTTCTATGAATCATTTTGCAAGTTAATGAAGATCTAATAAATAAAAATATACCTTGTGACAGTGATGCGGTCGGGTATTTGACGCCTAAAATAGAGATTTTTTCTTTACTTTCGTCTTAATTTATAGTAAGTAAACATTGATTGAATTCGTTTTCTCAGTAGCTTGTTAAAGCTTTGTCGTAGTTTAGGTATTCAAAGTCAACGTCAAAGACAAAACTATTTATTTCAGGTAGTCCTGTAAGCCCCTTTTGAACGTCTAAGCAAATATTACAATTTAAAGAAAAAAAAATTGTCTGTCTGTCGGTCAGTCGTCTAGTGAAGCTATTTCAATTGAAATGAAATTCAAGCTATTCAACTCAAAGCAGATCTACGTCTATTCATACATTACTAACCAAATAATGTACCACCACCCACCATCATTCACGAACTCGTTCCAAAATTACACGACATACATAAACACAGCAAAACATTTTCTTTGCGTGATTTCCAAAAGTCACAGGGACTTATCCCGTCAGGACATATCAGCGACGTTTTACGACGTCAAAAGTCACGTCAGGATTAGTACTGACGTCGCGGCCGGCCCCTGTCCGGGACTGACAAGGCAGATGGACACCCTTATCTCTCACTAAAAGCGTGTCTATTTATAGTGTGTGTGTGTTTGTCATGTGTGTGTTTTTTGTGAACTTGTGTGTAGGTATGTGTTGTGTTTTTTTTTTTGTTTGGTGTTTAAGTTAAAAGGGTTGTTGTAATGGTAGGAGATGTTTCAATTCAATGTATCAGTTAGTTATACGAGTAATCATTTAAATTGTATGTCCTTACATTCTATTAACTGATACGTACCTTCTTACGTCTTGGAAATTTAAGATTCGATACCCATTTATAAGATTGATCATGTACGATAACTATTTGTTTTTAGTTTAACTTTATCGATAGTACTATTGTATACACATCACAGTTTGTAATATTTATGCCGTGAAAGAATTAAATACGAGTTAGTTAAAGTAATCTACTTAGAACCGTGTCAAATGCCAACTTAATAGATTTCAAAGTAGACTCACAGACCTGATTCAAAGAGACCAGGGTAAAGTAACAAAAACCCACTCAAAGTGCCTGATTGACACTAGGGTGTGTCACTTTGACTAATAGTTTCAACTGACCCACGACAAGTAATCACTAGGTCATTAGTGCCCGCTAGTCACAAACATTTCTTTATTTGATTTTCGACTCTAATGTTTTCGCAATTAAGTTGGTAATTGTGGAGGGTATTTTGTGAGAATGGGGTAACTTGATGTGCGTTTTTGTGTACATTGAATGCTACTTAAGTTAAATATTTGTGTCCATTTGAAACCATGGGCAGTATGGTCTCCCTTGAAAGGATTAATGACTAAATAGTAGTGATGTGTGTGGTTATAGGGGTTGCTTTTAACTACACTGTTAGTTCAAAGAAAATAGCAATTGTAATCCAGTAAAAGCATGTTGTAATTTTTCAATGATTTTACTGAACTTAATTGTTCAGCGCTATTGTCTTAAAAAATATTATATCGCAAATAAACACAAAGTTCAATCCTTCAAGAAATAGTTCTTAAACCTTATTGTGAGACAGTCAATAAAATTGGTTTAGTTTAGGTCTTACTATTGTTTATCAAAGGTTTCTTCTTCCATCTCTGTTAAGGTTCCAGAGCTGCAGAATAACTAGCTGGTTTTGGCTTGAAAAGCAGGAGAAGGAACGGGGTGGTTTTTAGTCAGTAAGAGTCTGACACTCTCTCTCACCTCGCCTAAGGCGGGAGAAGTCATTGGATGATTTACCCCCTTAAAAATCTCTGTTAACGTTATTATATCTTCTCAACTTACTAACAGACCAGTTACATTTTGATTTACATTATGTTATGTGTAAATGTAGAAGGTAATTTTTTCATGACTGCCTCGTTGGCCGAGTGGTTGCAAGTGCGACTGCCGGGCAAGGGGTCTCGGGTTCGATTCCCTGGTCGGGCGAAGTATTACTGGGCTTTTTTCGGTTTTTTCGAAAATTTCTCAGTATCTCACGGAGTCTAGTAACGTGCCCGGTAAATGGCAATAGGCTCACACATATTACGTGGGACTTACATCATAAATTGTGAAATGTGGGTGTTCATTGGTATTAGGTGCCATAATGTGCACCTCTGCTCTCACCCTTCGGAGATTAAAAGGCGTGACGTTACGATTACGATTACGTAATTTTTTCAATGTTCACTACAAAACATCGCTACATACTTCAGCAGCTCCTCACAATGAGTGCATTATTATCCCCCTTATTACGTGGTATCGCCACGCGGCCACGTGGGACGCAGCTAGCCCAGCACTGGCATGTTTATGGCGCGCTGTAATTACACCTCGTCTGCTGCTCATGTTCTTTGATTAATGTGGACTTTTGTTTGATCAAGTACATTTTATAAAGAATTAGGTATTTGGAAAAGCTTCAGTGCCTTTTATGATGATTTAATGGCTTCTATGCTGAAAGGAAGAATCTTCTCCGCGTAACCATTGTTTTTTTTAAATTTTAACACAAAATAGATCTGCCAAACTGCATAGCAGTTTTGTAAAACATAATTTAAGGCAGGATCAACGAGGATCAAAACCAGAACTTTGTGATTAATAGATTAGACCAGAGATCGTCGTCGTCATCGTCCTAAAGGTCGGGCAAAGTATTACAAGGATTTTTTTTAATTTTCGAGATTATCTACGGAGAAAATACTACTGAGTAGCACGGAGTCTTGAATTGTGCCCAGTATATGGCAATAGGCTTATCACCTATAACATAAGACTTATAACATGAAAATTGGGTGTATATTGTACAGACGCATTATGTGCCGTAACATGCACTTTTGCCTATCCCTTCAGGGATAAAAAGAGGTAACATTACATAACGTACTAGACATTCACATTAGAATACACATTAGACTAATGGTCAGCTACCTATTGTCACTGGGACTATTACAATACAACATTAAATTGATACATGGCCCGTTACTGAAACTTCTAACCACCCACTAATTATGCAGTAAATTCAAAACTCGTCCCAATTACCTATCGTTGGGACGTAAATCAAAGTCCGAATGCACATAATCTTATCAATTTATGGTCCCAGTGTATCGAAACTTGGCCCCTTGCATGTGCAGCCGACAAACTGCTCAAGTTTGATAATAAATTAAAACCCACTAGATATTTAGTGTTACGCTGTAGTTTTAGTGAGGGGGGCGACGGACTCGACTGGAATTTGTGTTGACTTTGATGTTTTTGACTTCACTTTAGTTTAGCAAGAAGTGTGGTGTGTAGAATGTAGTGAGAACAGAAGCTGTCTAGGGGCACAGTTTAACATTTTATGGTGTTCTTTTCATAATGTGAGTTGATAAATCATTAACGTTTTAACTAATAACAACTATCTGTACAACTGTATACTAAAAATCACGGTTTACTCACGTACATTAATGGAGAAAATCTACTAGTTTGAAGAGTCAATGATTGACTCTTCATCATGAGCAGTGTGCGTAGAAGCGGTGACACGTCGCGCAGCCTACTGTAACTAAGGCAAATGTTAAATGTAACGATGGTTTTAAAATTGTAGTTTCTTAGATTTTGATCTTCTGATATAAGCGCATCACTATTTCCAAAGCATTCGGCGCGTATGTAAATGGATCGCAGCAGTTCGACAATATCGTGTCATTAATTAATTCATATTATTATAATGTTATGGAAACTGCTACAGAAAACTCCAAGGAAGAATTATAATAAAAACATGTCGAGCCTCTTATTCCTGAAGCTTGTGATTTCTGGAAGTTTCAAAAGCTTCCTTGGTGTACTGCCATCAGTTTAGTATTAATGGTTATCCAACCATAGGGCATCCGCCCTAAGAAGTTCTATGAGGTACGCCAGTTGCCAAATACACAGCCTAATTCCAAGCTCCGTTTAACAGTACCAGATGTTGTATTATAATAGAATATTGATAAATTTTGCTCTTGCCAAACCATCTCACTTCTGAGTTATGTCTACAAGCTGTTTTCGAAGGTTATCACAAATCGTCTCGCACGTGGGCTACAATGGCTCATCAGAGGTCCAGTTCCATACTGGTGCCTATCATAGTTAGACATGCAATAGGGTGATCAGCAAAGTAAAGTAAGAACTTGTTTAACCAATAAATTGTCAAAGATCAAGCCAGTAAGTTTAATTGTCTTAATAAGCGTCGGTGTTCACATGCTGCCGCTGTCAGCATTTATTGATGAGATGGACTTAGCGTCGGATCACTGGAAGTGGCAGTAGGAAACAATTAATTTTATATTTCATTCTTACCTCGTTTATTTACCGTACGCAGCGCGCTAACAATGCATATGGCGAGCGAACTATTGGTTATATTGTACCAAGACTTATTAACAGTATACCCGCAGAAGTAAAAAAATGTATCACACCTAAAAATATAAAATGTAAACTCAAGGAATATTACCTGAGTACTATTTAAGCGAGATTATTGTACCTACCTCCATATTGTAACATTTAAGGCAGATTCCATAGCACGGTTCTAAACCTTAGTGGTTTTTTGGTTGCTATTTGTTATTGATTGTATTATTCTGTATTTTGTGTAAATAATAAAAAAAACAAAAAAATTAATTAGGAAAAGTATTTGTCACTACAAGAGTGATATGAATAAATTTATTACTAACTTTGCTGTCAGTTGGAGAAGATTTTCAAAGTTTAGAATCAAATATTTTATTTAATATGACTAATACTTTTCTTTGGACACCAACACGCTGCTAAGTAGTTTCTCGGCGTGATGCCAATGTCTGAGACGTACTAAATATCTAGCTTAGGAAGTTGACTTAAAATCTTAAGACACAAAGGCCATTTTTCATTGTTAAATTAGAAGTATAAGTATTGACCTAGGGGAAATATTGAAATCGATTTTAATTAAATAAATGACACTTATAGCATGAACAGAAAATATGAAGACACATAAAATTTTTAGATGCTGATTCGTGAGGAGCCAATCGATGTTCTACGTGGAGGACTAAGGAGGTGGCCTTTGTTAACGTCAGACGTCTTCAGGCTGGTGATAACGAATATCAGAAATCATGGTTGAAAATAAAAAGCCATCACTGGGTTTTTCATTTTTAGCTGGCTATGATTTTACCCGATCTCAAAAACATGTCTTACGCATTATAAGATTTAGTACTATCACATCTAGTATACCTAAATCAAGGTCATGAGAAATGTAGGGCGGACGGTTAGAGGTTCAGGTGATGGGGCCGTTAGCCAAGTGTAACAGAATTAATTTGTGGGCGGCGGAGACACGGGCCCAATGACGACGCGGCCGTCCGTTTGTTATAGCCAACTAAATTATTTAATGGCGGCCTGCTGAGCATTCGAAACTTCGACAGCCTTACGTAAGAAGGTGCACTAACAAAATTAATAATGTTAATGGATGTGAGGCGATTACATTTTCTGATAAACTGTTGATTATTTTTTTTTAAGATATAACGAGCTTACGGTTCGTCTGATGGTAAGCAATCGCTGCCGTCTATAGACACCAGAAACCCCAGACGCGTTACAAGTGCGTGTATTTATTTTTGCGGGACAACGTGCCACATCCTCTCAATCCGCTGCAACTCTTGTAAGCCAGGATCAACAGTAGATACAATCATGAAAACCTCGGAACACCGTCACACATCAATTTCGGTGCGTCCCAAGAAAATGAATGACTGTCTTGGATCCCGCAACGAAATAAATCAGAAGTAATCATGAGTAAATGGCGTCTAGTAACATAAAAAGTACACAAAACTAGGAAAACGTTATATCAGTACTACCTATGTTCCCCTCAGGCTTGAGAAGCCACTATAATACCCTCCACCATAGTCCATCCATACTAAAATATCCCTTCCATCAAATTTTACAAAATAAACCAACAGAGACAGTCACCATACCCAGATACCTATCCTCATAATCTTCACTAGCTCGATAGACCGGATAGACTTATTAGCAACAGCGCTCTGTACATAAATCAGCCAGCTTGGGCCGGCGCAGGTGTGTCTAATGCGCCAGCGCACGATATATTGTCGCTTGCCTGCTAAATGACGATGCTATTGCAGATTTTGATTTATGCAAATCGTTTTTGTTATCGAGTGATGATCCGATATAGTGTTGTTGGGTGTTTTGGTAAAAAAATAGAAAATTTATAGCAATAATTGTTATTAGGTATTATATGGTTAACAATGCTGCCTTGTCAATATTTAAAGTAAGTTAATGACTGCAAAGTGCTGTATTCCTAGGTTTGTATTCTGGCGTAGTAAACGTAATGTTTATTTTTGTTTTGCCTCACATCACAGTAAATTGAATCAACTTTAAAAACTTGGTATACACATTACTTAAATTATAATCAAAGTGTTATTTTTGCTAGTATTAATACAGGTTTACCTGTCTCCATATATTATATACCACCATAATTTAAATTAAAAAACTGACTGCAACACAATATATTTTAAAAAATCGAATCCGATTTCCAACTTTCCCGAACTTACTGTTGATAATAAAAAATAAAAGCGGTAGGTAGTTCATTGGCTGGCCGCAGCTATACGCTGTGACGTAACATTTTAGATTGAAGCGAATTGAAGTGTCAACTGTCCTGTGACAGAGTAGTGTTATTGAAAATACACTGGCCAGTCAGTTGGCTCGGGAGTACGGAGAGGGAACGTGCTGGAGATATTATTTTTTTATTATTTTATAATTTGTATGAAGATATTGTATCTTTCAGTAAATGATAAAATGTTTATTGTTATTTTATTTTACCGTAATTTAACATGTATGGTATCATTTATTGTGTACAACGTAACGTTGTACTTAAGTAATGAATTACTAAAAGTGTCTTTTAACTGTGCGAAGCTTTTCTCAACCTCCTAAAACCGCTGTAACACGGTAAGCAGTGATTGCTACGATTGATCTATTTTATGCCGATAGCACAGAAAAGTAAGGTTAACTTACTTTTAAGGTTAACTTACTTTTCTGTACTTGTGTAAAAAAGTAAATATATTTATTTAAAAGTACCAATCCCAAAAATAAGACATCCTAAAGTCAGTGTCTTTTAAGAAAATTAAAATAAAATGTGACAAAACAATGTTAACACTATTCATTTACATTCACTATCATTAACCCCAAACATTCATATAAAATAATCCTTCAAACAAAAGTTCGCTCCACACTACAGAGCCGGTCAGCATGGCTATCAAAAAATCGTAATTGATTTTTTCACGGGCGATGCGTCAAGCGCGAACGCAAATGGCTTACGTCGGCCGTATTGAATTAGTGCGTCGACGACGACAATGTCGCGCGGACAGGGCTTGTATGGAGATGTGTACTATGTACGGGTTTTTTTATGTTTTTTTTGAGGATGTGTTTTTTTTGAAGTAAGGCTTTTGATGTTGTTGTCTATTTACGATGTAGGTACTTGGGTCTGATAGTAAATGGTAGAATCGTTTGTTTGTGAGATAACTTTCGATGATTGTTTTTGCGGTGGACTACAAATTATGAAAAAAAAAACAACGAGTTTTTTTCAGTCTCGTTGCATTTTTTTTCATAATTTTATACATTCTCAATCAAATCAATTTAATTAACAATAACTATTATTTATTCACAGCAAAGCTTCATTTGCTATGTTATAATTACAGTGTATGTAGGGCAGTTCATTGAGAATCACACACTTTTAATTTATCAGTGTTAATAATGGTATTTTTTTAAATATTAAACCTAATCTTTGTTATATTTACAGTTCAAAACCAGACATAAAATTACAATAAAAAAAAAAAACAAAAATCAGAAAACAAAAAAAACATCCACACAAACGACTCCACGCATCGACGTGCCACAACAAAATTCACTCATAAAATTAATTAAAAAACACTTCGCACCGGCGATTTCGCACAAATTGATCGAGAGCGGTGGAGCTCGTGACGTCACTAATGGACCACTGTTGCTGTTTTTATAACCACGTTAGTGGACACCAATCTTTGTGTCATCAAAGACATTAAGTTCTTAGTCGGTAATGAGCTGACAACGCGTATTAGGGGGTGGCAGGTCACACGTAATTACTTTTTTGGCTAGTTACTTTATTTTTATGGAATTATAATTATATTGAGGTAGTTTTTATGTGATTTTGTTAATTAATACTAATTTATATAATTTTTTACCAAAACTATTTTATATTTGTTTAAATTAATATATCTTGGCCTATAGACTAGGTACTAATAATGACCAATCTATAACATTCTTTAAATCAGAAAGCGAAGATTTGATTGCGCGGTTGGCGCATTGTTGGACAACCACTGCCACGTAATGTGTAGCGGGTTCGATTCCCGCATGGAGCAACTCTTTATGTGATCCACAAATTGTTGTTTCGGGTCTGGATGGCATGTGTATGTGAATTGTTTGTAAACGCACCCTAGACACAGGAGAAAATCGTACTGTAGAAAGTTTTTTTTTAAAAGTAAATTTTAATTTATTTATTTCTAGTTATTAGTCGTTATACTTTAAGTTGTTAATACATTGAATATCAATACCGAACCATGTAACCCAGTGTCTACACAGAACCTAACAAATACCACACTTGTCCTATAACATGGGGGGTTTAGGGGAGCAGTGTAACCGCAGCCGCAACGTGTTGCGTAACACCTAATTAAATTGTTGCAAGTTGTTGTTGATTAGACTGGCGTGCCACTCCGTGAGGACTCTTAATTAATACATTTTGGAACTAGAACTAGGTTCGGACCCTGTTTCGTGCTATTTTATGCTATACTTGCTCAACTTGGTCAAGTGGTTTGATTCTCGTACTTGAACTTAGGAAGGGTGCAGCTGTTTTCGATTAATGTAAGAAAATTTAGAATAGGGCATCGAAATATTATATTTATCAATAGATTGGTATTGAACTATGTCAATAATTGATCTGATGTTGATAATTGAACTTAAAAAATGACACGCCACAGTATAACATATAAACATTGTTTTTATGATATAAGCCGCAATAGGAGCAAACGAATCACCTAATGGTAAGCAGTTGCCGCCACCTATGGACACCCGACACACCAGAGGCGTTACAAGGGCAAGTGCGTGCCAGTCTTGTGGCGGTTAGGAATTTAATGGATTGGAAAGATTGGAAAGGGGGGTAATTGGGCCTCCGCTAACGGCCTTGAAATTCTGTTATGATATGTATTACTAACCTTACAATTACCAAAACTACACACTACATGACTAATACTTTACCAACGAACCCTACCGCACCACGCAGTTACACCCACCAACCCGGGCCCTACACTGGTCAATCCAAATCATTGCAAATCGAGGTCATCCAGCCCCCTCAATACTGACACAAACATCGCACAAACAGATAGCTAATCACGTTAACTCAATTAACAGCATCTGCCTTCATAGATCCGCTGCGCTCGCGTTATTGTGCTCAGCGCTCATAAATTGACAAACTGTCTAACTCTCATGAACAAGCCGGAATAAGTTTCTGCTTCCGGTCAGTACGCGAAACATTTATAACATACGGGGAGGTATTTTGGACGGTGACGCTGGTGGTGATGTTGGCTGTTTGTTGTGTTGGGCGCTGGATATTACAATTGAAGCAATTTTTTTATCTTTTCACTTTTTTTAGAACAGTCCTTATGTTGCAGCGTTATGGCGAACTGGTGAACAATAAACGGTAATCTTCATAAGGTGATTAAGTCAAATTAGGCATCTATACATGGTAACCCGCATTGACTAGTGCTCATTCTTCTCTGTGTGAGAAGAGTTTTGGTCAGCAGTGGCCACTTTATAAGCTATTGATGTGATGTGATATATGATAAATTAGTAGATTAGTTGTTCGTTGATTTGAAACATTTGTTTCTGTATTCAAAACCAACTCATGTAAGTGGGAGCATGACTAAAATGTGCAGCCATTTATAGTAAATTAAAAGAAAATACAAATCTACAATAGGACACATTTTCAAAACACCGCGACCGTCCAAATAGCTCCACGCAATGGTCATCACCAGAACCGCAGCATTCCCGCCAGCACTCCGCCACCCTTGGATCCCCCCCACGAGGTCCACAGGCACCGCTCGTGATTTAGCGACTAACTTGGCCCGTGTCCTGCGAGGACCTACGGAGCGAAGCCACCGTTGTTTGCTTAATGAACCATGAATTTCTATTTGTTGTCCGTTCAGGTAATTAAGTAATAGCACCGTAACGACTCTGTTTGTGTCAGGACATATTTGGCTAGTTCCACCCTGTTCATTATTTACCTGCTCATTGGGATCGAAGGATTTTGGCATGAATTTTTTTTTTTTTTTTAGGGGGAAAATCATCCAATGACTTATTTCGCCTTGGGCGAGGCAAGAGGGAGTGTCAGACTCTTACTGACTAAAAACCACCCCGTTCCTTCTCCTGCCTTTCGAGCCGGAGCCCCGGTAAAGGATTTTGGCTTAGCCTGATGATTGTTGACCTCCTCTTGAAGGGTGTCAAGGTTGGAAGTATGTGGCAGTAGACTTACCTACCCCTGTGATGTAATATGACTGGCAAATATAAAGTATACTTCTTCAAACCCTAGTAGCATACATAGCGTAATATTCGGTTATACGGTATATGGCAGTAGGGATGTTGACGGGGTATGAAAACGAATCAAAGTTTATAAGTGGGAGCAAATTCATCATTTCATTCCTACGTATAAAATATACCTAGTATACGTTATGGGATATTTCATATCGATATATCTTCAAAAGTATTTGATTCCGTGAGAAAATAAAAAACATGTGTCTAATATTTTAAAATAATCTACAAGGCGTACATTAAATTATTAACATCTACCCTATTGTGTTGTAAGTGGTGTGTGCTAAAAACACTAAGACAAGAAAAAGAAAGTGTGGGAGAGCCATGCTTCGGCACGAATGGGCCGGCTCGACCGGAGTGATACCACGGCCTCACAGAAAACCGACGTGAAACAACGCTTGCGTTGTGTTTCGTTGTGTGAGTGAGGTTACCGGAGGCCCAATTCCCCCTTTCCAATCTTCCCCATCCCCGATTCCCGAACAACAACCCTTAAATTCCTAACTCCCAAAAAGCCGGCAACGCACTTGTAACGCCTCTGGTGTTTCAAGTGTCCATGGGCAGCGGCGATTGCTTACCATCAGGTGATACGTCTGCTCGATTGCCGGCTTGTTCCATAAAAAAAAAAAAAAAAATCGAATTATTTTATAAGATATTTTATTGAAATTCAGAAACTTTACACTACAATACTTAATTTGTTTACCTAATTCCTAATTACCTACATTATTTATATTATAAACTTTCGAAACAAACTTACAAACAAATTACTTAACAATACTTCTTTATATTAATCTACCTACAAAATAATAAGTCTTTACCAAGAAACGCGCACATTAATTTCATTACAAACATACCTACAATACGGTAACTTTATACCACGTAAAAATATACCTAACTTACAAAATCATCTATGACTATTATTCTCGTCAATTAATACATTACATTAGTAAATTATTTTACTAAAAACTAATAAGACACATAAACACATACATCAATACAACAGCACCTACCTTCAGTCATTATTATAATCACTTTTTGGTCTTAACAATACAAAACTTATCATAAAAATACTTTCATAAATTATTTCACATTTTTATATTAATTTATTACCTAATCTAAATACATTTAACACATTTTTAGCCTCAAATTCAGTTAAGCCACAAATACGAGTATACCCTCTTATGGAAAAATATACCATATTACTTCCTATAACTAAAGTTTAATGTCCAACTTCACTTTCATTAGAAGTCTGGGTTTTCCAGAATTCTGCCAACTCCTTAAAATTATTACAACACTGCCGCTGTCTTCGAGGGTTGCACTGAATTGCAGGGTTACACAAAATCGAGCTGAACTTCCTCACAAGAGTGGTCACAGATTCCCTCGTGGCTTCATCTTCTATGGTCATGTTTGAAAAATGACTGAGTTTCTCAAAAGCCTCGTCTATTTGTCTTTCCACTTCATCCTGTTCTTCATAGTCATCCACGTCTTCATCAGATTTTTCCTTCTCTGTTGATGTGTCATCAAAGGATAGGTCTTCAGTTGAAATGCTGCAGCTCACTTTTTCTGGCATAGGATTCTTTCTTATAGTACTAGTTGCTGATGCAAGTTTCTCCACAGACTTGAAGATCTCATCGATCTTGTCACATATTTCTTCCACGGACGCTGCTGACAGGATCTGTCCGTTTATGAGGTAGTATTGTTTCGGCAGGTCCTTTTGTTGAAGGTCTTGTAAGAATTCCTGATAGTCAAGGACGCCTGCTTTCGATAATCTTCTTCCAATTTTTCTGCGCACTTTCTTGAACAGGAACGACGAATCGAAGGTGGACTTCATCAGGTCTAGGGTGCTGAAGACTGGTTGTAGTTCGCCAGGTTGATCGTCTTCGGTATCCAAGTCGACTGGCTCGCCCCATTTTTCTTCCAGTTTTATCCATTGCTCGTTGCCAGACAATATGGCGTCCGAGTCGAGAAAAGTGCTGCACATGGTGACACGTGTTACCGCTGCGAACGGTTGTGAGGAACTGAGGCGTTGATTTATGTGTTGTTATTATAAAGTGCGCAGGCGCATTGTTTTGGGTCATTAGATAATTTTGCTATCTTTTATTGATTTGCAAATCATTATCAGATTATACCATTAACCGTAGTGTAAACAAATAGGGTTTTATGACTTTATGGTTATTTTTAATCTTTATAATCCTAATCCTAATTACAGTACAAACATACTTACATTGAATAGCTCGTTAAACATATGAATCATTAAAACTTATTAAGAAATGTTTAGGATTAAAGTAATATTAAACATTGTGTCATGATCATCATCACCTTCACACTAATATTTTAAATGTAAAAGTTTGTTTGTTTGGATGTTTATCTGTCAATCACGTTAAAACTACTGAACAGATTTTGATGAACTTTGGTATACAGACAAGATATAAGCTGAATTGAATGAAAGGATACTTCTTACCCCACGGGAATGCAGGCGAAGTCGCTGGCAGATGCTAGTAAAATTGATAATTATACAATTATACACGATTACAAGATTTGGAACACATACGTTTACATACATAGCTTGATCAATGTTTTCATAGATAAAAGGATTTGATAGACAGATACGTGACAATTCTCTTGTAGGTACTACCACAAAGAAGATAATTTGACTTTATCGTTGGACAATGTACATAGACACGTCTAATACATACAATTAGATTGAATTTTCGATCTCTTCAACCGTTTTGACGTTAAGGAGTAACAAACAAACAAACTTTCGCATTTATAATATTAGTAGGATAGCAAAAAAATTGTTTAATATTTTAATTGTGCCGGCTCAACCGGAGTGATACCACGGCCTCACAGAAAACTGTCGTGAAACAAAATCATTGCGTTGTGTGTGTGAAGTTACCGGAGAGGCCTAATTACCCCTCTTAACGATGTTCCCAATCCCAGATTACCTAAGAACCCTTAAATTCCTTACCCTCAAAAGGCCGGCAACGCACTTGTAACGCCTCTAGTGATTTGGGTATCCATGGGCAGCGGCGATTGCTTACCATCAAGTGATCCGTCTGCGTTTACCGGCTTATACCATAAAAAAAAAGATTTTAAGTTAAAATAATCTTGTATTCGTTCTACATCCGAATTAATATTAAAACCGTCATAATTTCTTAATCCCTAATTTAATACGGTGGCCATTCTAAATGAATGGTGGATTCATCTTTGCTCATATACAGGGGGATACAAAAAGGACGCGAGTGTTACACACGTTGCAATAAACTAGGCACCTTTTGTGAACAACGAGCGCCTGTCGCTTAATTATCGTTTTGAAATGAGCGTTACAACGGATTTATTATAATGGGTACGCTTGAGCGAAACTGTGTTTTGTTACAATTGATTTTGTTAAATTAAATTTATATATTAAAGCTTTATGCACAATCGTACATTAGACGGACTTAATGCCATTGGCATTGGTAAATTTTAAATGAAAAAGCATTTATTTATAAAAATACGGAATTGTTTAATTCCATACAAACATTTTACTTCTAATATCGTAATACTCGTATTATATTACCCTTTGTAAACCAAGGTGTAATAGCTATAACTAAACACAATATATGAGATTGATTATATTTGTTGTAAGATATCCTTGGGTCATTGACCTTGAATTTGGCAAAAAAATATGGAAATCACAATAAAATTGTAGATAATTTCAATCAAATCAGTAATTACAGATCAAATCTTGATCGAGATTTAATCAAAGATGAGATTTTTGTATTAAATCAGAGATTAAAAATTATAATAATGACTTCCTAGTAAAGATAATTTATTGTCAAATTCAGTAGTTGCATAGTGCATGTAACTTATTAACGTACACACAACGTCACGCCATTTTATCTCCGAAGGGGTAGGCAGAGGTCCAAATTACGGAACGTAATGCCACTATACAATGTACACCCAATTTTCACCATTTGTGTTAAAAGTCCCATGTGGAATTCCAGACTCCGTGCTATTACTGAGAAAATAGCGAAAAACCGAAAATAGCCCAGTAATAATATTTGATCCGACCTAGGAATCGAACCCGACACCTCTTAATCAACGAAGCAGTCAGTTATTAACACTATCTAGATTAATTTTAAATTTATTTAAACTCCACTTGTGTGTCGGAGTGTCCCTACAAATATTGTTGCCCTCCCTAATGAGAAGGTCTAATATTACCGAGTACCAACAAATACATCGTATTGTTGTTTTGTTCCAAATGGCCAACGCTCTTATTATTTCACTTTTTAAACTTGAAATGAACTGATTTTTTGCGGTCAACATATTTCGAACACTTTATCTTCGAAATTTTGCTAATTATGATAACTTTTTCAATGCGTTTTGAATAAGGATTACTCTTTAAATCAAGGTTTAATTAATATCTTGTAATAGACGCATGAGCAGCACAAAGTTTTAATTTAACATAACAATAGCTGTAAGCTACACAGCAAAACTATTATCCCACACAAACAAACAAACAAAAACCATGAATTTCCTTCACAAACACAATATTTCCTTTAAACACCGCTCATAAAAACATAAAGGGTAAGTAACGCCCATATTATAAACAGCCAAATCCACTATTCCCACCTTAATCTTATTATTTATCGCGTACCGGGGAAGCGTCCGGGGCAATTAAACGCATCCAGTGCTTGGCCATGTATCACGGACAGTAATCCAGGGGACAGAATCATAATAACAAAAAACAATAAAAATAACGAATTACGCCGTGAACTGGGCTTGAATCGGCCCCGAGGATGCGGCTAGCGGGAGTAGATGGAGACGGTTTTACATGGACAAATATTGCAAGTCTGTTCGTTCGTCAATAAGTGCATGCCTATCAATGAACTTGGCAATCTAAAGGCTATTGAGGGATTAGTGATATTGATTGGTCATATGTCTGTAAAGTGTTGTTTTAAGATAAGATATGGGAGTTTCTACGTTCTTAATTTATACACGCTTTGTTTATTTTGATATTGACAGTGCAATCATAAAAATACTAGGGAGTAAAAGTTGAATGATTTGAGTGCAAACGTGTGTCGTTTCAAAAATATTTAGTGGCACGCCGTCTCCATAATATCGCGGGTTCCTATTCCAAATCCACATTCTGTTTGTGCTCATTCTTAATATGGGGCAAAACTGTTGGAAGAACAACAGTTTTTGTTGTATATTTTATGTTCTGTGACGCTATAACTCAGTCGGGTGACACGCCACCCTGAGCCCCGTGATATACAGCCCTATACAAGTACTACTCCAACATTATTTATAACATAGCAGTTATTTTTATTTATATTCTTATTTTATTGGTTTATTGCGCCACGGCTTGTTGGGTCCGTATCTTCGATAAGTAGATATCTTCTATGCTTATTACTGTATCTTTGCCAATTGAGAGTTTTATGTCCAGATAATAATTTGTTGAAACAATAATTCGTTTTCGCTTGAGTTTTGTGAGCATGAGTTCGGAAATAATATTTCTTTGTGAATGTTTTATTGCTAAAACTGTGCTCGAGTATTTTATATGTTTTCGTCACGGTTTAGGTCGGTCGCGGAGTGGGCAGGGCTCCAAGCTGAATATTCATGTGGCCTTTGTTTAGTATTATATGTTTTGGTTCACTCATCATATTATTGGACATCCACAAAACTACGAAATTGGTCAAAGTCACGAACTAAACAAGTACCATGCACGATTTTTTTTTGTACAAAGAAGAAATATTTTCATAATATTTCATCATATCGACAGACAACAAGACCAATCTTAGACATATTGATTGACAATATTAGATATTCGGATTGACAACCAGTCCTATTGAAACAAAGGGACCAGTTTAATTTCCAGGACAAATCGCCAAACAAAATATAAAACTAAAAGGCATTGATGAGATATTAATTATTGATGTTGATACCAGTAAGCACTTGCATGATCAAATAATTAATTCTTAAAACGCAGTTATCAATAAATGATGAACTTCTGATACAAGATATTTACATCAAAATATACTGCGTGGAAATACTCCGGAAATGGTATTGCCGTCAATTTAATGAAATTAATGTAAAATTACGATTGATAATATATTATTTAATGGTTTATCAGTACATTATCGTAAATTAATTAGACGCAAAATAATGTGCTTCCATTACACGGGCTGATGTCAACGCGGGCTGTGTACAGGCTGTTTGAAAACGATATTTAACTTTTTAGTTTATTTCCTTTTTTAAATGTATCTTATTTATTTACTATGTGTCATTTGTACAATAGGAAAATGTGGGAAAAATCATACACCTATATACATACGTAGGTAATAAATGTTATAAAATAAAAAATAAGATTAACAGACTATAGCTTTCATTTAAATCTTTGTTTTTTGCTAAACTTAGTCTCAAGTTTCATAGTAAGATCTAAAATATATTTTATTCTAAATATTTAATATTTTTTTCCAATAAAAGTTAAATATGAAGTGTTCGGTACTTTTTATTTTAGTAGATAAATATTTCTTAGAACCACCATGGATTTAGATATATTTTTTACATAATTATTTTCTTAATACATAATAGTATTGGTCAAATTCTATTTAGTTGTATTTTACAACTCTTGCCCTACCTAACTATGAACTACGAGTAGGTACCAAAAAAATATCTAACACCCTCTGCGTGTATCGCAAAAATATCGGCAGTCGTTCAGCGATCGCATTGATTGCTATTATTTCGAGTCATTAAATCAAAGCAACGACAATCGCGCGCTCATTATGGCGGGCCCGAGCTATTTTCCAATGGGGATACACCCGCGAGAGAGTACCATGCAACTGATGGTAACAATCGGTTGCAATACTAGAATTCAAACTTAAAACGGGATATTTACCATGTTTTTCATTATTTATACACCCGCGAGAGAGTTTCGAAGTTGTAATACTGTTGTTGAGTTCACCTTTTCTGATTTTATTAGAGTTGTTGCTAATAAATACAATTTTAATCTCACTAAAACAGCAAAATAAATAGTAAGACGTTTTATACTTCTAACTACTAACGTAAGTGCAGTATACATATATATTGTTTAGGCTTGTTACACAGTAATAAAAATAATATTTATCAGTTTTACATTTAGGTGCACAGATTTGTTTCACAATATAGGGTTAATCTCCCAGAGTTTTAATTTAGAGAATTAGAGTCAATCTTCCAGATAATAATACTGCGTGATCCCAATCCGTTATGATTCAGTAAAAATATATTTTCATTATTTTTCGTATAAACGACACACTTCGATTCTGACTTTTATCTTAAAACCCTACTTAAGGATTATGGAAAACACTTATTATCATTTAGACCTTTACTAGGTTTTACGACTTCACGTTGGTCCCTGCAACTCAGCAACCGGTTGCTATTTACACTAGGTGGCTACAGTTAGCTATGAATTTAATCATCCAACCCGACTAGCCGTTGTTAAATTTTGATTTATGCCACTCTCTGCGGTAGTTTTTGAACTGATTGCGTTTAGTTTTATGGGTTAGTGCGCCATTTTAGCGGCAATTTATTTCGATAATTATTTTAGTTGATAACTTTTTATGTGCTGCCATTTCCACGGAAATACTGTCAATTTTACTCGTGAACCATAATTTTCATGAAAATGTGGATCTATATTATTTTATGGGGGTTCACTCGTTCTTAGTAGCAAGCTATCACTTTTTTCGTTTTACAAAATTAAAGCATGAATGTAGATTTAATGTAAATGATATAATGTAATGTAATGTGTTTTCATTAACATCTATTTTTTGGTTTAATCTGTGCCTAAACGTAAATATGTTGAAAATTAAATGGTAAGTACGTATTACACAATCAAAATATTCCTCCAAACATAAATGGACACAGAGAATGGCGGTCCAGAACCATATTTCTAATTAATGTTATTACAACCCAATCGCCAAAACAAGGTGTTCACATTAAAATGACATAACATCATCAGCGCTCGGCGGCCCGAACGTTGTCGAACTTTCCCGAATTTACCCGAAATTAGCATTAATACGATCGTAAAGCCGTCAGCGTGGCTATAGCCAGTGTGATTCGCGTCGCGTTCAGAACAATGTTGCCATGTTTTATGTTATAATGTTGGTAATGATAAGGTTTTAGTGTGGCAATAATTTTTGGTTATTAGTTCATTAGCTGCCGCTGTTTTCATGCTTATTCGTCATGCAAGTTGCGTAGTATTTGGCAATGTGTTTTGAGTTGAATTAAATTCTATGTGAATTAGTTTTAAAGTACCGATTTGGTTTCATAGTGATATAATTTTAAACAGACAAATAGAGAATATGATCCAACCCTGAGACAAGAATAAGACATCTAAGATACTTAATATTTTAATATGATTACGCAAAAGAAGTCGGTAAAAGTCCTCCAATAATGTCGATTCTGGGAATTCCGTTTTTAGCAAATAACACGTTTAAAAGCAAAATATGACTCGGGCATTGTTTTCGACAATTTATCATCTAATCTGTATAACAGCTAATCGGGAGTCCACAGCGCGACCACTGTAAAATACGAGGGTAAAATTAGAATCTCACCCAATAGCTGTTATTTATTATGAGCGTACTCAATAATATCGTGCGCAGAGGCGATAATGACTGCACTAAATATGATTTAGTGATAATAATCATCGAAAGGATGCGCTCGCGTGCCGAATAATGCCGTGATTAATACGCGCACTGTAATTAGTCGCGAGTGCTATAGGTGTAGTTTGTCGGCTGTTAGAAAAATGCAGGGAAGTCATTGTGACTTGCCATCAATAGGCGCTTTTTTTTTTGAGGGGAGAAAATCATCCAATTACTTCTCCCGCCTTGGGCGAGGCGAGAGAGGGTGTCAGACTCTTACTGACTAAAAACCACCCCGTTCCTACTCCTGCTTTTCGAGTCGGAGCCCCGGTAAACCTGTTATTGTAGTGTGAGGTGGTCCTACTAATATAACACCCATTGGACAAACGATGCTATTGAGTTAAGGGATATTAATAAGTTAAGTTACATTATTTCCTCGTGCAGCTACTTTGCAGCGGTGCATCTTCATGGTACCTCTTACTGGCACCGTTACATAGCTTAGTATTGGTGGAAAGTTCGAACTCATAGTTTCTCAGCTTAGCTATTACATCTTCACAGCATAGCCCCATAGCTGATCTCTGGTTGAAAAGCACCCTAATAACAAATGTACGTGAGAGTAGTAGCGCGACAATCGCCGCGTCGTGTGTCGCGGAATGCTGCTCATGAATATAAACCTCTAGCATGGCTTGAAACTAGTCGAGTTCCTCGTCACACAGTTACGTGAGTAAGCTGATAACATAATAATTAAATCTATGTGAATGTAACAAAATGATTTAATTGCATAAAAAGTAGTATCTAATCTGTGTGTAAGTAGGTAAGACCTAAAATTTGCCCCACAACTGTACTTTTCCAGTGACATGTAAAACCAGATAATTATCAATTAATCGTATTTGCGGCCTACTTGCTAACCTACGTTTAGATACCGCTATCAGTCTGTAATACATATTATATATTGAATCATTTATTAGTTTACCCAGAAAAAATAATTAATGACCCATTTCTCGATACTCTGCATAGCCAGTACCAGTGACTATGTTCCAGATAAAGAATATAATTTATATGAACTTAATCTTAATCTTAATTTTCATTTACTATGTAGCAATTGCCTGCAACTTCGTCCAAAATAAAAAAAAATACTAAAATTAAAGTTGCCAATATAATATCTATCAAAATCGAGAGATTTTGATAGGAATCAGTTTGGGTTGAATGGCTTTTGCCAGAACAAATAGATATACAAAAAAAATGTGTATGTATCCGTATGTATATTAATGTACTATGTATGTATATGATGTAGTAAAAAAACCGAATTAAGAACCTTCGCCTGATTGGGAAGTCGGTTAAAAAGCGGTGATTTCAATAAAATACCTATAATAAACAGATAATTTTATTTACCCGTCTAAATTATTCGTATTTATTATTATATCGCAGTATTTTTGAGTTAATCCCAGAACTTATTTTTACTCATCAGACATGAATCAAAATACTATCGTATCAGTTCTTATCAATATTTAGTACGATCATAAAACAATAAATTAATTTATGATATGATTGTTATTCTAGTGACCGATTTTTAAATACTGCCATTCTCAAGGTGACATGACAAATAAGGTACGCAGTTAGGAGTGAGTGGGCTCGTACGATGTAAACAACGTTGTTTTTATTTTGTTCCTGGAAGGTAGATAGTATTAATAATGTGAAGAAATGGTTCTGGTGACTAAACCAGTATTAAATTATGAAAACATGTTTTTGTTTATAAGTCGTAATTATAATTTATAATTGCAACATAAGATGACAGCGCACATTATAAGTGCTTGCTGTAGGGCTACATTGCATGCATAGGGACTCGAAACCTTTTTTCAGACACCACCACTGACAAACGGTGAAAGGAAAACATCGTGAGGAAATTGATAACTCGCATTGAGCAAGCGTGGTGATTAATGCTCAAACCTTCTCCGTGCGAGAAGAGTGCCTTTGGTCAGCTGTAGTCATTTATAGGCTGTTGATGATGTACAAGTGCAAACTACATATTTGTACTGTAAATATAAGTATTCTAATTTTAAAGTGAAACATTTCTTTCAATACCTTTTTGCAGTGTGTTATCAATTATTAAGTATTAGTGACGCGAGAGGTTTTAATAGTACAATCACTAATTAGGTTAATCAATTAATGAATGATTGACTAAACATCGGCTTACTCCCATTAGGTTGCGATTGTGTATTTAAAAGGTGTTCTCTTAAAAGACCGTAAGCAAGCGAGTAAGCGACCATTCTCGGCAAAAGAAGCGTCAATCAGTATGTCTTCAAAACTGCATGCGAATACACACAAAATGCAAACCAGCATAGCATTTACGGATATAACAGTAAATCGTATGTGGGTTGTACGCACACAGCCGGCAGCCGGCACCGAAGTAATAGGTGCCGCTCAGATATTGCCAATGCACGGCCGCGCAGATTTAAGATGGCCGACGTCGACTTGCCTTGTTTTAATTGGTCAGTTTGTTTTGGAACTTACTAGAGCTGTTCGTGCCATGCTTTGGTGCTGGTAGGTGTGTTAGATGCGGAGGCAGAGTCTGGAATAACACATAAGATACTTTGTATGCATCAGCATCAGGTACTGCTTCTACCTATATAGTAAAAGCATTGGTAGTTAAGCTAGCCTTATATTGGTCAGTATGTGTGTAAGAAATAAAACGTAGTCTTTACGGTGCATAGTCTACATACATAGGTATATAAGGACTTACTTGTTTGCATACATACATCGAACGCAATTCTAAACTTTAGGCTATTTTACATAACTCGAAAATAGAAAAACATAATAATATTTTTCTTGGCGTGACATATTACTACGTTAGCAAATTTGCGGGACCAATACTTACCATGCCAGTAAAAAGTAGTATATGAGATCTTTCCACTTATTTAGTCCTATCTAAGAAAAAAAAATTAAAGTCGTGCTAATCACTCCATAGATTCCCGTCCGGTCCGGCAGCAAACCGCACGTGCGGAGTTACGGCGCGCGGCTGCGTGCGGACACGGAACGGTTCGTATTGCGACGCACTTTATTGCACGCCGATACATTTTGACAACCGTGTAGACAACGTACGCCGGACCACTATCCGGATTTGTTTTTGGAACAACCTGTACGTACAGCGAATTGTTAGCTTGTTACATTTTGTCGAATGTAGGACTTTGTGTAATCTGGGTTGTTTCAAGGTTCTATTTTAAATGTAGGTACACGTCACCTGTGGCTAAAGGTAACGTAAACAAAAATTACAATAGTCACTATTTATTCAATAAATACGGCTGCACAGTGAATCAATCAACAACAAAATAAATGTCATCCCGAATATCAGGCAACAGAAAACGAATGAAATGAAATGCAAATGAATCACCCACACTTAACAATTTAATTATTAATTTTAAAAATATTTAATGAACCGCAAAAATTAATAGATGAGCTGTCAATTTGACAATTCAACCCTTCGCCCGCGGTGGTAATTTCACATAACGATCAACAATACCAATTCACACTTCACATATCCGGACTAATTTAATTCGGAAAATCTCAACGGATCGCGGTACCCAAGCCATATCAATAACATTATCAAAAAGCGATCTGTTACACTCATTAGTAGTCGAGCAGCGGAACAAAATGGCGTATTTAAAACTGCATCGCGGCCAAACGGCACGAAACGATAATTATTGGTAATTAGACCCCGCGCGGTTAGTGGCTGCTATTGGTTTATATTTAGTGTTATTTTCAACGATCTACCTTGCATCAGGGTGGGTCAGCTAAGTGGCCTGCTTAATGTTCACGATCCTCCCCTGTGACTAGAGAGGGGGGAGTGGACGTGGCACGTGGACCTCCAGAATGACCTCCAGCTCAAAGCATTCGTTTCAATTACTCGGGTACTTTAAAATTAGCTAGGAGACATTTAGTTGTAAAGTTGTTAAGCATTTTTAATGCAAGTCGTAACACTTTCCTCTAAGAGCAATGTCGGGATTAGCGCATATAAAACGAAATGTCAAGTTCGTGGTGCATCCTGTAAGTGGTTTCTAAGTCTAAAAGGAAAGGAAGGTATTGTTAAAACAATTAAAACATTGTATAAAATTTTAACTGCAGGCAATATGTTTGTCCCGCAAAATATCACTTCAGCATGACAATATTAACACAATAGTGATACATAACAATTCAAACATTAACACAAGTTTATTGTAGTGATTTCCGTACAGCCGGCCTCGCCATTTTACATCGCGACCAAACGCGATATACGACGGAATTAAAAATACATAAACATGTTCGCATTTTACGATAATTACGGTGCACTATGCATTGGTAGGGTTATAATGGTGGAAATAAATACGTTCAATTGTTTTAATCGGTACGGCTACTGTTTGTTGAACGATTGTAATTTTGCCGAATTAAGTTGCATTCGGTAGATATACTCGTTCGCTGCGGCTGATTTTTTAATGCTAGTTTTGTTGATAAAATATATTTTATTTTACAAGGGAAAAAAATATTGCTATGATATTTTTTACGTAGACAAAATGATGGGCCGCCTTAGCTACTTTTTTTTATTGCAATTATAGAATGAAACGTTAGTGTTTATATAATACCTATTTTGAATGACGTAGGTGTTGGCTTGTTTTTGAGTATATTTTATTGCTTATTTTTTTTAAATCTATGGTTTAGTAAAATTTTGATTTTAAAAGGTTATATTATGTGCCACTTAAGTCCAATTTTACAGCTAGATATCTCAATTAGCCTAATAGAAATCAAAACAAATTGTTAATAGTAATATTACAACATTTTGACATGACGTTGCAAATTGCAATACACATCCCAGGCACGCACTAAATCCTACATCGTATAACCCTACAGTGACGGCGCGCCAATAAAATGACCAACCCTACTGCCGTCCAATACTGGGACAATAAACAAGAAATAACTATAGTAATTCAAACGGGAAGCTTTGGGGTTGTCAGATTCATCATAATTTTTCCACTATTTTAGATACAACTCATTTATTTTAACATTTATGAGTTAGAGAAAAATGGGTGTTGCACGCAACGCAGCCTATGTAGTAAGCCTCTGCCAAATATATCAATTAAGATGATATGATGTCGAAATTGCATCAAGGTAAAAACTTGGTTATTAATAAGGTTTGACTTCAAATAATGTTAGAATAAGGCAAACAACTACAAATCAGCATCATATCAGCCACAAGACGTCCACTGCTGAACATAGATCTCCCCCAATGACTTCCAGATAGGCCGGTTAGAAGCGATCTGCATCCAGCAGCTCCCTGCGACCTTAATCAGGTCATCTGTACACCTTGTGATTGGACTTCCTACGCTGCGCTTGCCGGTATGCGGCCTCCACTCGAGAAAAAAGAGCATTATTAAAAAAAAACTATTCTTTAACTATCACAATTTCATCAGGCGTTGCAAAAACGACACAACAGTATAAACCTAATAATTACTTCTACAAAACACTAAGTACTACAATCTAACATTTGGAAAAATACGGAAATAATATGATTGTGACTAGCAACACTGGCGGTGGCTGGGTCGCTCCGATACCGGTCAATGTCCATCAGTCGCCAGTCGTAAACTAGGGTTAAGTCTGCGGATTTGTTCCCATCAAGCTCCATATATTTGTGTATTGATATCCTATGATATTGGATTAGGATTTATAACCCGGTCTCTTATACTGATGCGTCGGCGTTTTGGGGTTATTTTTATTACTTATATTATATGGAGTTTTTTATTCGATTTATGACAAATTATGTTGTTAAATTTTATATATTATATTTTTTTTTACTTTCTGCTTTGTATGTTTGGCGAGATATAGGAAATGCATGCGTGCTGCATGGTCTGACTGTAAATATTAAAAACACAATTTTAAATTTAAAAAAATTAACTAATGCCTTAAAATTACTAGAAATATTAAAAGTTAAGCCCTGTTATGTTCGATTATAATAATGCATCAAAATTGTTATAACAACTCCATCTTTCGATAATGATGCCAACTAAAAACGTTTAGAACACCTCTTGACCTAGACATAATATATTAGCAATTAATTTATTCTAAAATTATTATTTTCATAATTAATTAATAATATGAATAAATCATCATAGAATTAAAAAAATCTTTTGTTTCTTGTTTATTCGAAAAACCTTACCTTAACAACTGACACCTTCTACAAATTATTTTCGTCACCTTCTTTATGAAAAACTCATTTCAGAACACATTACTCCCTTAATCCCGTTACGGTCAATCCGTAGCGCGTCTGTAGCGCCCTTCGTAGCCGCGTAGCAACGTAGCAGCGTAGCGGCGTAGCTCATTACAATAAGTATGCAAAATCGTAAAGTTTAATTTGCTCACTTGATAATAACAAGAAAACACGACAAATTAACATTACTAAGAGACAAAGAATGCTGGAGTTTGATACTACGTTCAAATCAAGCAAGCATACACATTAAATATAATAGCTTAGCTCTGCGCCTTTGGATGACGACGATGTCTTAGTGTGGATAATACGATACAGCTGGTTTTTAAAGTTAGTTTAAAATTATTGTTCAGTGGCCAATTTCTGGTCCTTAATATGACAATGTGGTCTGGGTTTGAATATTTCCACATGGATTTTTTGTGTGCTCAATTATTGAAAGTATGATAACAAAATATGACTATGGCCCACGCATTTACAAAGGTTAATTGAAGTGTAAAATAACCTTTTATTAATTTTTATTATGAATGTCATAACAATACAGTAATTAATATAGAATTGGATAATAATATGAAAGGGTGAGTAATATTTTATTACTTTGAAATTGAAAATACATGACTGTGTACATTAGGTATCACATCACATCATCAGCTTATAAGTGGCCACTACTAACCAAAGGCCTCATCTAGCACGGAGAAGGTTTGAGCATTTATCATAACACATACTACCCGCGCACCTAATATAAAAAATGAATTTAAAAATTTTTAAACTCCGCCACATCCACACTAGTCCAACACAGTTCGCAGTAGCGCAGCGCACCAACAAATTCTTGGCTCATTTGTTTTTTATTCATCCACAGCCCAGTGTAATCGAAAGTATAAATTCGCTTTAACTGCTAGCAGGCCTGCCGACCGATAACACACCCCTTGTTAACTGCGTAATAAGAAAAATAAACTTATATTTGTGCCGCCTTATGGAATATCAAAGTTTAAACTGAGATAGTGGGGTACAAACCGCGAGGAAGAAATGAAAGTTAAGTGGCTGTTGCTAAGGCTTGGAATTGGATGGGTGGGTGTTGGTTTAAGTGTGTTGTTTATTGTTTGTTTGTGAGTGAGATAATATTGTAATGTTTTATGTGTTTTCGGAAACTTTTTTGTATTTTTGATGGAAAGAGAAAACAATAGTAGGAATGTGTCTTTGTATGTGTGAAACATAACTATAAGAATTTTCTTGAATTTAATTTATAATTGATGTTTATGACTTTAATTTGACTAATGGTACAGCAATATTTTAATGTTATCAAAGTTCTAAATCAGTCACTATAGTGACATAACCATAAATGTACAAACGAACCACTACACATAACCCTACCCCAAAAAAGAAATTTAAACCCCGACTTAAAAGTTGTTCAACTAAAAATTCTCCCAGTTTTCCTGATTTAATAAGCAAAAGGACTCGGATTGGGACGGTAATAGGGGTATATTTTACTTGGCCAACTAAAAACAACAGTCATTGAGTATTTCCACCTTACGCTAAGAAAAGCCTCTTAAAGCAGGAAGAAAGTTAAAAAATAATTAATGCTTTCGTAAATATTCATACCTTGGACGGAGTTTAGAGTTTAACCCTCCACGATTGTAATGTACTGAAGTTGGGTTTGACGCGGGAACGTTGCGTTTTTGGGAAGAATAGTTTGCTTGTGTAACAAGCGACTGATGATACGTAGACGATTGACAAATAAATCAACAGATCATAAATCCTACATCGCATATGTGAAGTTTACATGCGAATAAACATGGATAGAAAATCCCAATAAACAACTGTTACGTAAAAAGCCCACCAGAGACGATCACCTCGCCTGGTCAGAGGATCCTCCTTTTCTTGAGGAACTTTACTCTGTCTCCTTAACTTGTATGGCCATTGACTTACTCTTTAATTAATGCTGGATCGCATAAGTGTATCGTATCGCTACTAAGTTATTATTAATACTCATTACTAACACTGATATGGAACTAGTGTGATATTATATTCAATACGCTATTTTCAATCAATCCTCATCATTGCTTAAAGTGGATTGTGTTCATCTTTGTTAAACAATAATGATGTTTCTCAATTATATAATATATGTTACCAACACGGCAATGCACTGTAAAGAAGTTTACGGTAGTTAAAGTGTGGAAGATATCACGCAATAATAAATGTGTGTGTAGTCTTTAGTAGTTGACGCGTTTGTCGCCGTGTTACAAGTTCGTGTGTTTACAAAAATGAAGGGTTCGTCGAAACGACTCCGATTTAATTTAAGTCCAGCGCCGTTATCGTCGGTACCCCATTGTTTTTCTTTCTTGAAATTTTACGGTCAATTTGACGTGATTCCTTTTTTTACGATTAATTTGAATTTAATTAGTTCTGAGCATTGTTGTCGAATTATAGCGGTTGTGAGCTGGCGCTTTCTTTAGATTTATAGTTGTGTATATTTTTATTTTCTTAGTTACTACGTGCTTTATTTACCTATGTATATAGTAATTTTACATCAGAGTAGGCGATTAATGTATCACACATTTTTAAAGTTCTTGAGTAACTTTAACATTACGTTTAAACGCTATATAACAGGATTACTGTTTAAATTACACATATGTAAATTTTCTTCTACTTCTTCCCGCACATACCTCAACCTTTAATTCCGCCTATATACTTTCCCTCCTCCATACATAAAACAACAAAGAAAATTCCAAAAAACCTCCACATAAACCCTGTAACAATTACATTCGATAACACCGCCCACTTAGCTCCATCCATCTCGAAGCATATAAGATCGACAAATCCTGACGCACTGCAACTTCGCACAAAAAAAGATCTTTCAACATATACATCTTTAGATATTGGAGCTTGTTGACATATTTACGACCTCCTCGACTATTAAGTGGTGATTTAGTGAGGGCATATCGGGATGGATACGTTTTTATCGCGAGCAATATATCCACTTGGCTTCTAGCTCTATTATGTGAACCATTGTGAGAGACTCGAGATCTCCCCCCCTCCACAGCTTTTCCTGTGGATTTTTTTTTTTTTGAGGTGGTGTTGATTGTTTTGGTAATTATTGTTTTTTGTGTGTCGCATTTACATATGTATATTTTTTTAATTTGATAGATTATGGTTTTAAAATGTATGTGATACATTTTTGAATTTAAGAAAATTCTCCAAATAACATATTTTATTATTGACTGCACGCATGACGCGGTGGCTGGCAACAGGCTGTCGTACAACGTCTCATGGGTTCAATTCCCGCACGGAACAACTTTTTGGGTGATCTACAATATTTTATTATTGACTGCACGCATGACGCGGTGGCTGGCAACAGGCTGTCGTACGACGTACAGCAAGTTCGATTCCCGTACGTAGCAATACTCAGTGTGATCCACAAATTGTTGTTTCGGATATGTATTTGAAATTGTATGTTTGTGAACGACACAGGATAAAATACTAATCCTAAAAAAAATTACAAGTCTTTGAATTTCATAAAAGTAACCCCACTATGTCTCTTTGAAGCTAAAATAACAACTAAATCTTAAGCAAATAGTTTCCCTCTCGAATCTTAACCCTCAAAAGCATCGGTCGGCGTGAAGGGTACAAGTCGGCAGTAACAAGTTAATTCTTCAAGCTTAATCTAAGGATATTTGTTGATGAGGTAATCATGGGTATCGCAGTAATTCTAGCAGACCGCAAACGGTTACATTATTGTCACTAGTTTGCTGGATGGTTTCATTTCGGTTTTGGTTTAATTCTATCTGATTGATAGTATTGTGATCTTATATTTATTTGTAAGAAGCTTCTGTATTCTTGCCGTGGGATAAAAAGTAGTCTATGTGTTAAACAGTAGCCTATGTGTTATTCCATAGTTTAATCTACCCGTATTCGAAATTTCATCCTTACCTCTTCAGCCGTTTTGACGTGAAAGAGTAACAAATATCTATACTTCTAAAATAAGTAGGAATTTGTTACCTTCTCAAAAATTGGAAAATTTAAAACTAGCCATTATGATGCTTTGATGAAAACGTTTGCTACGTAATTATTATTTAATGTCTACAGTAAGTTGGTATTATTATAATACCAACACGTATCGGGCAGTATGCAAAACACTACAATCAACTTTGAAAATTATAAAAATTTAAACGTATTTTACTCCCAAGAAAATTTCACACATTTTACGCAACAAAACGAAATCTAAATAGCTTTTAATGTATTCTTCTCCTATTCACACAAACTTAATTTCGATTACTTCTTTTACCTCCAATACCACCAACTACACTCCTAATCATCACGTATACCGATTCCAGCCTCCATCACATCCATGGTGCGATCGTTAGGTATAACACGGACCAGCCATAGGCCGTCTCAGTTTGTACCAGTTAATGCCTTAATCTTAAGGTGGACGATGATTGCGAGAAACGTATGGACATACCCTTGCATACTTGTGAATAGTTTTTAAGTATTGGTAGTTGTGTTGGAGGATAGTAAGATTGGTTATCTTATCATGCCCCAAATTGGAAGTAATTTTTTGGGTGTTTCAAAACTTAATGCCAACAATTTATGTATTTTATGTCAGAACACATAACTAGCAAATTATGCTATTAAGCCATTAAATAAGTTCGTTAAACGATTTATTTTGTTATTTTTTTACCAATTATACATTAGGTAATCAATCGCCCGCTGTACTCTTAGACATTTAATGATTACTTAAACTATTCCTTAGTACAATTTTGCTCCAAAAACAATTGCTAAGGACTGGGTGAAGTAATTATTAAATGCTTCTAAGTATGGCAGTTAATCACATTTAAGAAATTAAAAAATACCTATATTATATATTCACTTTACACTCGTTTATTTTTTAAATCTGATGATATTATGAATTCATTATGATTATGAATTAGATGTAATTCAAGCTTAAAAACAGAACTCCATTTCTTTCATCTACATCGAATACGCCACAACGTTTAATTCTGAACCATATCCTCTTAGTTCGAGCAGCAGACTGCCGTCACCTTGGAGGTGTCTCCCCAGCCATAACTCTTAACGGTGGAAGCGTCCCCGTCGCCGCGTTGAGGAATTATTATTATGCGAATAAATACTCGAAATGTCAGTAGTAAATGTCTCCCCTCTGCCCGAGTAATCCGAGGGGCGATGGGAGGGTAGTATAGCCAGGTATGTTTAACGAACATGGGATCTTTTTTTTTTTGATGATTTTGTAATGTTAGTGTTGTGTGTGGGGTAAATTGTTTTGTATTCGATTTGATTGTGTAGATGATGATTTTTAAGTTAATAATTGTGTATTGTTTAATTATTAAGTTCTTTATCACAGACTTAAATTTTTGTAAATTTGTATTTTCCATTAAGGTTTTCCAATTTTTATAAATACATAGAATACCTATACTCAGTGGTTTACAAAATGTTATTGGCAAAGTTTTACTAATTGACTAATTTTTATTTTAATGTCCGTCAGCTAGATTATTTTAAAATATTAGACGTTTCATTACCTAACTGACGGACTAATTTGACTTTTTTTCATACCTCGTCATCATCCCTGTTAGAAAAATATTTTAACTAATTAATATTAATCCTTAAAATCAATCACAAGAAAAAACCACTGGCCGAATACACCATAGCATGAACCACTAAACAATATTATAAAATTTTCGTCTTTCCCTGTTCGAAATCGGGACTGTCCCCCGTAAACGCGTAATCATTGTCACCGCGCCCGGCCTCTAGACAAATGCTGTTCGATCCGGTGGAATGTTCCTGTAATAGTTTTAAAGTGTTGCCAATTTCTTCACGTTGACACCTTGATGATTTTTCTTCATTGCACATCGTCATATTTTGTACTAGTGGTTATGTTGCATACAGTAATCAGCTCTTTGATTACGATACAAACGATTGTAAGCAGGTGATTAGGATTGCCTACATAACTTGGAGAAACTAGAATTGTATCGAATTTTTATAGATCAAACTTGCTTTTGTCAGCGGTTTCACTTACGTTAAGGAGTAATATTGTTTATTTATTTAGCATAAATATGTACACGAGGTGGACTTAAAGCCGTAGGCATTTTCTACCAACCAAACCTTTGGGTGATGCAGAGATAAACTAAGCAAATCTAAAAAAAAAGATAAAAGTAGCAAAATCCAACATACTTACTTACACAAATATATCCAAATATTTAAATAATATGGAAACATAATAGCTATTAATAGAATTTATCAAAATCCTTTTTTAGGGGATGCCTACGTCATAGTAGCTTTATTCCTTGACACAGGTTGACTGACTGCCTGACATAGATCACTATGTCAGGCAGTCTTTGAGTTATATATATTTAGATTTTATAGCCTTTTAGTATATTTTGGTAACTATCATGCAGTCAGCTCATCGGACTATACTTGTAGCTTTATCAACTGTATTGAACTAATATTTAATTTAGTAGAACATCGTAGAAGTTACCGTACATGGTATGTATGCAGGCAAATACTTACACAATTAAAGATTACTTCAACACAAAATTCCTTCAATTATCTTATGCTTTAGACATAAGACACTTACCCGAAACAACGTTGAACTCCTTTAAAGTTAACATTAGTCTAATCTCAATGGCGCAGCAAGTCTCAGTGTCGGTGAGATTGACAATTTAATTTAGCAGAGAAGTCGGTAAGCGTAATGTTATCGTCTTGCAACAAAGGTGTTGTGATGGTCATTGTAGTGTAATGGAGTTCTTTATCTCAGTATATCACCGTGTCGCTCAGACGAGGGCACTGGAGCTACGAAGGAGCTACGTGCTGTGTTACTTTGTAGTTTTATTCTGTTTGAAAACTAGGCATTAAAAAGTCATAGTCCTACTGGAAATCTAGAGAGAAAATCCATGTTTAAATATATATTTTCTAAATATTTTAATTTTTGAAATTTCCTGCAAGTATAAATAAATTATAATTTAGGCATATACTGAAGCATTTGGATTTTACTTGACAATTGCAGCATTTTATATGAATGGTTAGATGTTTTGCTATATTTTCTATGTAGATAGGGCAAATCCTTAACAAAGTATCCCTAACATGATAGTTACTTAAAATTACAATCAACTTAAATGTAGTTTTAATGCAACATTGCACTGATTTATATGCTTAGTAAATGCTCCACGCAAATATTACATATTTAAGGAAAAACAAAAGAATTTAAACAAGAGCAATATAAGACAGAACTGCACAATTAAATCACAATGCCACATCCTTGAGCTGTATGAAACGTACATCCACGTTTGACGAGGGACTGTGGCGTAACGTCTTGTTTAAATCAAGCGGGAATGATGGCAATAACAGTTAGCAACGGAGTTACGGTTCCTAAGATAATGGTGGCTCCGGAGATTCCCTCAAAGTAATTGCTAATTTCGGTCGACGCGGCGTGCGCGATAATTGTTTGTTTCTTTGTTTAAGCTCGCCTTATTTATCATTTCACTTGGTATCAATATGTTTCTAAAGTTCTGTTTCGGAAATTAGAACGCGTTAAAGTATATTGTGTTGGGTTGGTTTGTGTGGTTTATTTTTTCTTTATTTGTTTGTTTAAGGATCTATCTTGTTTATTTTGTGCCTACAAAGTTGTACTCGAGTCATGTTGTTTTGTTAATTCAAATGATTGTGGACCTCATAGTTGGACAATTATTATAAAAATACTATGAAGATTAAATTAACTTCGTCGCTTAATGAACAAGCCATAATATGTGAATATCAAACATAATAATAACATTATGTCCGCTACGTACTCGTCACCCATAAATTAATCGACAAAATTAAAGCCATCTATCGCGGAGTAGCTGCAACTCGCATCTTAATTACGTCTCCGCACAACAGATGGCGCTCCCATCAATATCTGTAACCGTTAACAGACCCAAAACTACTTAATATACATAAAGTGAACAGACAAACTTGTCGACTGTCGTAACTATAAATCGCACATGTTGAACTAAGACAGACATGTCGGACGTTTGCGACAAGTCAGCAGCCCTTATCAAGAACGGAGCAGTTATTTACGGCCTGGCCTGAGTTATGGCCAATTTACAGGCAGTCATTAGTGCCTTAATGGCCTTAAGGTGTCCGGGTGAAAAGTGCCGGGCCGGATAAGTTTGGGCAACGTCAGCGTTTTCGTCGCATGATGTAGGGTTTGTGTCTTGCATTTATAATGATAATGTTGCCTTCTTAAGGGCTTCTTCCTTTTTATGGGATCATACTTTAATGGTTATTGTTTTTGGTTTTGATTTGTGTTGTGTATAAGGGTTTTGTTGAAGAAATATTTAGAGCAATACTTAGATAAAGGGATATTTTTAGGGATCTTTTAGCTTAACATTTACTTTTGTAGAGGTAGCAATTGCTTCATAGCAATTTACCAACATAACGATTAGTGAATGCATTATCTCCGTAGTATTAATACCAGTAACTGCAAACTTATTTCCAGAACCAAGCTCTTTTCAATTAATATGTCTATTTTAATAGTTTACACCAAAAAATTTTCTTCAACCCAAAACATACGGCAGATAAAACGTCAAAATGATTTGTTAAAGCCATTCCAGCGCTAAAGGCTGGTCGACAATAGCAAAATTCATTACAACTGCGTAACTGGAAATGATAACCTCATTTTGTAACGAATGAATCAAACGCACATTAAAGCATTGTCGTGCGCGAGAATTATTGTGACGGGGCTCTCGTTACTGCCGCACTTCGATGCTGCCGGCGGTCGGTGGACAGGGCCGTGGAGCGGCTTCGTGGTGGAACAATTTGGTAGCACTGGTATTTTGGAAGTTAAAACATAAGTTTGGTATAATCTTTTTAATTTTTTTTTAAATTCGTTGTCCCACATTATGATTTTCTCGTGTGTTGTTGGTGCGTTTACAGACATACAATTTCACATGCACCCAGACCCGAAACAACAATTTATGGATCACACAAAGAATTGCTCCGTCCATCGAACCCGCTACACGTTGCGCGGTAGCCAGTTGCCCAGTCACCGCGCCAACCGTCCAGTCAGATAATGTCAAGTAAAATGTTAACATCATCATTCATCCATCACGGGATTTGCAATAGTGCCGAAATATCGGAAACTCAAAAAACTCACGAACATGGTAAATATCCCGTCTTAAGTTCTAATGTTTGTCAACAAAGAGTTCCAGCTTATAACAGTTAACGATTGGCTAAAGTTTGGTATAAGTATTTTGTTAGATGGAGAAGAAATTATTCCTTTTTAGAAGGCTGGCCACCATGTGACTATTCTGGTGTTGCGGTTGTCCATGGGTGGTGCTGATCGCTTACCATCAGGTGACTTGTCTGCTCGTTTGCTCCCTATTCCATAAAAGAAGATTACCTACTATTAATTTTGTTAAGTACAAAATCGTTTCTTCATTATGACTACATCTATTTACAAATGAGTGTAAATATAGGATCCAAAATTTTTTACATAAGTAATCATGTATCTAATTTAAGATCTCCAGGTTTATCTATTGTATTTACAATAACCTCAACTAATAACACAATTACATTTTACAAAACAAATTAGCCAATTAACTAACGATTTCGTTAATTACACGACTCCATAGATTTCTGAGCCGCAAATTTTGCATTATCGCGGTCGGTATGACAGCTCAGTGATATATTCTCCGTATTATAAATGCTATAAATAAATAAATATCGGATATTTAGGATCGCACTATTGTCCGGTATGACCAATGTTCCACCACTTGTCTGCAGCCCTATTCATAATGATTGGTGATTTAGGAATATTTTATCCGAATGGATTTTGAAATTCATATTCAATTATTATGTCGATTTTTTTACAGAACGGACTTTAGAAAATGCCTTTCTGTTGTCTAGGAGTACTCTAAGAATCTGTAAGGTTCGTAGGGTATTCTTAACTGATCTACAGATGACAAAGAGAAGATTTCGCGAAGCATAAGGCTAATAGGAGGAGGTATTCTTTACTTTATAGTTATGGTAAAAATAGGTACTAAGTGAAGCATAAGTATTTTATTATATACACATATTATACACTCACAAACCTGTAAGGATGAATGGTAGAGTAACCACGAGTTTAAATGAATCCGTCTATTGATGAAGCATACTTAAATATTAACTTTGTAATTGTTTTCTTAAAGAGAGATTCTCTTTCAGACAAACGTCTACCATGTCCTAAAAATAATAATCCCTAAAAATACAGTTCAATAAACAATCACCATAGAAAATATCACCAAAATAAATTACATAAAACACTTATAATACCGATATAACCAGTTTCAAGCGGTTTTAATCGGTTTCATCTAGTTTTTGTGGTAAATGACAGGGTAGCGTCCTCCACAAGCGGTGGCACAATCGTATTGTTTTGACGTGTGGCCTGTGCAAATAAATATATACTCATTTTTGTTGATAATGAATTGTGGGGTAGCGGCCACCGTTGTCGGACAGGCCGAATAAATTGTTTTGTTCAAAATATTGACGTTTGGACTGAAATTGCTGTGATTATTGGTTTGTGATTGAATGGAGTGACTGATTTGTAATTGGTAATGATAAATGATAAATGATATTTATTTCTGTAAATAGATTATAAAATAACACTTTTACACGTCAATATTTCAAATAGCTAGATGAGGCCGGCGTAACAATTAAGAATTGATAATATTAGAAGAAGGAATTAAGTAACACGATAAGAGAAATACAGGTCTGACTTAAAAAAGAATACCTTCTGTTTCAAGTTTCACATTTCTTCAACAATCTACAAATTAAAACGAAATCTTAATTAGATCCGTTCTTACAGTTTAAGGATGTAACATTGATTGTGGTTATTGTTAATAACAACAAAATAAACTAAAATCCCGGGTTTTCACGTAAATTAATGGAGAAAAGCTCTGCTAATTTTTGCTCCCTATGGGACTCGAAACTAATAGAGCTTTTCACCATTAATTTCACTGATTATCATCAAATTAACTAAAAATTGTGATTTTTAATTTATAATCTATGATATAAATATAACAAAATAGAAAAAGATCCGATGGCGTGTAACAGTAGCACCCACCCTATTTAATGTGCAACTGTGTTTGATTGCGGTCGTAAACGTTTGTCGTCGTACCAATAGTAATTATGATTTTTAATTATACCACACGACTGCACATTTTGTTTTAAATTTATTATTGTACACGTTAATTTAATTTGAATTCAATTTTAAACTGTATTTATGTTTAATTGAGCGTAATTGTTAAATAATGTGTCAAATGTTTGTTTTCGTTGTTAATAACTTGTTTTAATTAGTAAATTTATTGTTAATTACGTGCTTACTTAGGTATGTGTGTTGTTCTAGTGTGTACTGAAGCGTGTCAGAATAATATTTGGTTCCATGTAATGTACCTACTTACTTACACGTAGATATTGGTAGATAAGACATTTCAATTTAAGTGTCTCTACTCTGAGTTAAACAATGTTTTTGAACGCAGATTTTAGATGTAAGATATCCCTCAGTCGGCCAAACCTGGTTATTATTGAACAATAGTTTTTTAAACATTGCTCCGCACCAGTATTTATTCCTGTGTCGTGGGTGCCTTTACAAACATACAAGTTCACATCCACAAGTGTGTATGTGTGTGTTTATCGATCACACAAAGAGTTGCTCCGTGCAGAAATCGAACCCGATACTCGTTGCGTGGCAGCCAGTTGCCCAGCCACCGCACCAACCGTGCAGTTGAAAGACGTACATGATCTTAAAAGATGATGATGATGATAATAAAGATGCTTTCAAGAAACAAATTTTGTAATAGATCTTCGCTGATAAGCTTAGCTATAGTATGTATTGTGATTGTTGAGTGTCATTTACATTAAAAACATAATCAAGTTCGTCTTGTAACATATATTAGGGACACCTATTTCTATTATTTTCAACTTCACTAACAATAAATGGGTACGTATTGGACATACAAACATGTCAATCATAATCATTCATAGTTTACACTAAAACTTGTAACAAACGAGTCATATTATAATTTTATACTTCAACTCAGTATGTAGAGTGTCAATGTGTTGCGTGTGTGCGTGTGCGCAGCTGCGTACGCGATGCGCGGGCGCCGATTGACAAGACTCAGCGAGATTGAGACGGGAATCACTGGATTTTACGTATACTGCGATAATTGAAGGGTTAAGAAGCTATAGACCGCACAGATTAATAAATAAATAAATTAATTGAAATTCGTTAAAATATTTAATAGACGTAAATATTCTTATTTTAGTACTTATTTAAAGTACTAGTACTTTTCATATCATGTTTTATTTTGAAAGATAAGTAATGCTTTGCTTTAGAATTGATATCATGTCTTTCAGCCTGGATTTGCCCAGAACTCAAGCTCTCAAGATAAAATTGTATGAATTTCATACCCAACTTCCATAGAACAAACTGCTATGGCACACTGTTCGAGCCCTTTTTTTTGAGGGAGGAAAGCCATCTAATGATCATCTTCTCCCGCCTTAGGCGAGGCGAGAGACAGTGTCAGACTCATACAGACCAAAAACCACCCCGTTCCTACTCCTGCTTTTCGAGTTGAATCCCGGTAAACCCGCTAGGCCGTCTTCAGCTCCGGACTGTTCCAGCACTAGATCTACAACTCTACAAAATCTATACCCACAGAAATTGATGAGATGCATTACTCTCATCAATTTCGCAGCCATAAAATGTGAAACAACAATTTATGTCGACCTTCTGAACAGAATTATTGTGCACATAATCAGGCAGCTGAGGCGAGTATTGCCAAGTCTATCCATTCCGTGTGTGGGTGACGAGAGATTCATTCTACCGATGACGAATTGTTCAGAGATCGGAGTGAAGTAAACATTGGAACTACTGTGCTGTAGTCTTGCCATGGTTTGGGCGTATTGTAGGATCCGACTTATTTGTTCAGTTAAAAAAGTGTATTTTATTTTACAAGACTAGTTCCTAAATTTATTTGATGTGATGAAACTGTTTGGTGCATAATTGTTTAAAAATAAACATCGTTTCTCAAAGTGACGTCGTTTGACTGTCAGGCACAAAATCATAAGATTGATTCAATTTCCTTGTTCATTGTTTTTGGTAGCAGTCAAAATATTGTGTCATTTTAGCCACAATAATATTTGTGGCGATAAATGTACGTAAGTTTTCTACTAAACACACGGAGGATTTAAGCGTATTTTCTAAAACATTTCAACAGGACAGTCCTGCATCCTCCCAAACCATGGGCACGCAATGCTCCCGCGCAACAATCTTGATTTAAATCCCGCAACAAAATATGTACTGTTTTACTCATACGTAACGACGGATTTATTTAACCTAACTGCTTGATTCTCCGCATTTTGCCTGTATAACTTTTTAACACATAAATATTTATAGTACGGGCGCTGCTCACTGCTGACTATGCGATGTATATTGGTCTATCATTATTATTGTTTTGCTATGGACAGAATTAGTTATGTTATGGTCGTGTTGAAGTTTTATGAGTTATGCCAGTTTTGGTTATGGGTATGGGAAGTTATTTTTTCGGATCTTTCTAGATCTTTGTTGGTAATTTGATTGTTAGTTGATAGGTGTTTGTTCAGCTTGTGAATGGAATTTTATTGTTAGAAATGGATTTAAGATTATCTCGAGTATGAGTGATTGTAAACTTCACAAGAGGTCATTTCCTGGGTCAAGCAAAGCGTTTGATATAGATCTTTAAATTATCTTCAGAATTTTGCATCTTAAATAATGTGTATCTACTGTCACCTACTTCTTCCTGTAATTAAAATTCGTGCAGATTCTTCTCTATACAAAATGAACATCAACAAAGAACACTTAGCTTTAACAACAAAACTTAATGCTGTATTAAGTATAACGATGCTGTAGTCTGCACACTTTGAAAATGTGAATTCTGTAGAACTGTTCTTCAGAGCTGGTAAGCTGGGCAACAAAGAGATGGGGCGTCGCATAATATCAGCCACTGGGATCGCGCCTAACTCACTCTTAAACAACACGATAAATACGAACACTAAATACCTGCGCGTTAAGGGGTAGGTGCTGCTAATTACTGGGGTTTAATTAAACAAGTCTTTATTCTGTCGATAGAACAGTAGGTACTGACAATGATATAAACTATGATAACTGAGTAAATTAAAACTTATAGTTATTATTCGAGGATAGATTCGATTGAGAAAGAAATCTGGAGCAAACTTTTTAAAAGTATGTGTTTTGGTGATTGGGCGTGGGCAGACCGACCAGGTGGACTGACGACATCGGCAGAGTTGCGGGGAGCCAGTGGATGCAGGTGGCTAGCTACCGTTTGGCATGGAGGACTAAGAGGGAGTCCTTCGTCCAGCAGTGAACGTCTTACAGTTATTGATGATAATGATGTGTTTTGGAGAATGGTTAACTGACTTGCCGAATCTATAAAATTGAATAAGGTCTAGTAGCAGCTAGTTAATTCATGAATTGTCAACAGAAACGACCTTACACTTACCAATTTAGTATCATAATAATATTTACTTGAAAAAAAAGTCCTATAAAAAAAACTATCCTTTCCAATCAGCCTGTAGTGTATCCAAACAGCAGCCCCTTAACTATGCGGTGAGCAGAAGGCGAGTACACAAAAACTGCAAGTGTGTGTCCTGTTTACGAGGCACGGCGGTGCGGTGGCCGGCAGAATTATAAGAGGTTTACAGCTACTACTAAACAGATATTAAACTACCTGAATACTTAGAGATTTTGGACACTATTCCCCCTATTGTTTTGTGCTAGAAATTTGCTGGTTTCTGGGTACCTCTTGATAATAATATTTTTAACATAACTAATATTAACAAATATTTTTTTAAAGGAAAAATGTTTTTAACAAAACAAAATAAAATATGAATAGACAAACGGCTATTTTTCTAATATTTCTCACTCGTTTAAATTCTAACATGAAAGGCCATTTCAGATATGAGATCTTTATTGTAAAAGTTTCAGTACCTAATAGTAGAAAAACTGGAGTAGTGTTCTAGTAGTAGTTGGGACCAATCAATGGTCCTAAGAAATAGATTTGGTTAAAATGGGTAAAAATAATTTATTCCTTGCTTTACTCGTGACCAGCTCGAGCAACACAGATGTGAATTGCAATGGTCACTTTTACTACTCGTCAAGTACTGCTTTGCATACCAAACCTGCTTCTATCCTTCTCAACATAGATCCCAGTTCTCAAAAGCCCCAAAAAACCTAGATACACTTAAAATCTAATGTTATTAGAAGTACGTTAGGGTGCGCACACACTAGCGTTGTCGCGCTGAGCTACGCGACCGAGCGCTCGTAAACATGCTCCACCTGGCTTTGCTAACGCTACCTACATGGTCAGTGTAGCGATAGCAAATTGTCCAAGAATGATAATTACTTGTGTAAGAAAAAAGAATAAGCAAAGAATTTTTTTTTGTTGTCTTTATTTCCTTGAAGATTTTTGTGAATCTCTATCGGTGTTACTTACGGTTATTTTGGTAAGACTGTGTTTTTACATTACTTTTCTTTAATAAAACAAAACATATTTTTAAAAAATTCTTTATAGTCTTTTTCTCACATTATTCCAAAGTTTATAATAGCCACATAATTTATGTACGAACACTTTTTTTGCTAACCGTACGAGGATCTGCACCTCGCCGGTATCGGAGATATCAAAAAGCTTACGCCGAGTTAGGGCACTCGATTAAAGCCAGCCTTGTTTGCATCGCCGCTGAATGTGCTGACCCTACCACTACCACTTGAGCTGTTTTATGGTAATTAAAATTTTTGTTAACGATCCTTATTGTTTTGCTTACTGTACTTTTTGGGTTTGGTCGCGTGAGATGTGTTGCTCAGTATGTTTGAGATTTACTTAGGGAGACTTGGGTAAGCAGAAAACGAGGTGGACACAATTTATATTGCAAAGAATGTGCTGAACGACATTTCTAAACAACTTGCTAGACTTTAGCGAATGACATCACTATCGTTACAGAACAAAACACGTTTCAAATAATAAAACATCAAACATCAACATTGAAATAATAAATCTGCGCGTCCATCCCCCCCTCTCCTTGGAGCTCAAGGAGGCATCCATGAATGCTGTCAGACTATGATGGACGGCCGAGCATAAAACTGACGAGACGACTACCCACGCTACGAAATGGCTCTACGGAGCCCAGTATATCACTTTTATTACATGCCATCTTCATTTTCATATTTCATATTTGCATTTCTGTAGCACCCCCACCCTAGGTCGTCTCCCCCCCCCCCCCGTTTTAAGCGTTTCGCACGTTTTTCTATGTAATCGCTCGCTTTGTGTGTGTGACGTAGTGGGCAACGCGTCAAAGGAAAGTTTTTATGGCGCCCTGTTAGCTAAATGTGTTGTGGGGCTAAGGTTCCGTATATTGTAATAAATATATCACTTCCATCGCCCCCCCTCTTTTGTTCGCTTTTGTTTGGAAAAAGATAAGTGTAAATTTTAATTAAGATGGCCGCTGTAAGAAGGGTGTATGTGGGTGATGATTTGTTTTTGATACCCGCTCAGATTATTATGGATATTATTTTGTATTCTTACATACATTTCGGTTAAAAAGTGACGCTTTTTATTAAGAGGCAAACCCGTGCTAACGGAGAAACAAGTCCTTCTACAAAAACATTAGTAATCAACAACTGTAAGTACATACATACCTATTGTACTTATTTGTAAAAAATGGAAAAGTTCTGAATTGGAGCAAAAATAAATATGACAAGTAAAATGGTGTCATTTTGGTGAGAGTTTGGCAAGCCAACCGATACAGGCTGACGAGTCGTTTAGCCCACCGCTACTTACATTGCCAAAACCACCAAATACATAATTTGCTGGTTCATTTCTATAGCTCACACCGAAAAACTTATATTTTCGACAACCAAATTAAACAGGAAGAATGACTAGTTAATGTCTCATTTATTTTTTCAATAAGTATAATATTATTTTTAACACATTAAAATTTCTTAACACACGATTCGCATGAGATAAACATTATGCAATTGGAACATTGAATGCAGTAATTAGTTGGTTTATTCGAACTGGCTAATCAGAGAGCCGAACAAGCTTTCGTTTCGATTACTTTAAACGTAAAGCAAACTCGTACTAAGGTTACAGGACTTAGTGGATATTCTAATGCATACAACATGCTATATAAGCGATAATTATGAATTTTTCAAACTTTTAATTAATATATTCCGCTGCGGGTCCCTAAAAAGCTAAGTCAAGGAAATGTATAACAAAGTTGAGGGCATGTTGTGACGTGTTCTTTGGCTGACCCTAGCTAAGCTGCTTAGTACACGTTGCTCTACAGGAATATATTTTATAACATGATACAACGCTTTTTGTAACGCTATCGGGCTTCAAACTTATAATACCGAAAAGATTTTCCATATTAATTTTAGATTTTTCTTAAGGATTAAAATTTTGCTTTGGTGCTAATATTAGTTTTTTAGTTTTTATCTGGTATTATAATGTCATTTACATAAAAATGTGTACGTATGTAAGATGCCCCTCAAAATTGTGAATTGAAAATATCTGGTCTTTACGAAGGGTAGTTTATAGTATGTTTCATCAATCAAAGATGGTTCTTTTTTAAATGTTATAGATGTTCATCTGATGACAGAGAGTTATCATCAATGTATGATGCCATTTAATTTAAGACACTCATCCACTAAACAATTAAATGAAAAGCCTTTTAGTAGCTGGATTTGAGTGTTTTTCTTTAAAACTAACTATTACCAATTTCAATTTATAATATTATGATGTATATATAATAGTATATTTTTGAAAAACAATAAAAAGATATATGTTTTACAAATACCAACACAACTTTCTCACCATTATAAATTCAAAATCAGCCAACAAACGAGTTACCTCACAGTCGTCCCACTCAGTATTGGCTCATATTTTTCCTATAGGCGTTTTCCCGTCACGGGACACAAAGACGCGGTCATAATTCCTTCCACGACACACGGTGAACAATACTGGAATTAATTACCTAATACGCCCAGTGGGCACAGATGTTATTCACTCATTGTTTACGAAGGAGGTTCGATCACGTTTTGTCAAATGTATGTGCTGTGTTGATGATTGTTTGTATGTTTTTTTTTGTGAATGGTAGATATATGTTGTGGTTTTTAGGGACTTGTTTATAATTGTGGGGATTTTGAGGTCTTATCATGTGTGTAATGCAGAACTTAAATCTTTGTTTTCGGATCTAGACCATAAGACCTTAAGTTATGAAAGGCACCATCTTGAACGAAAACCTATTCTAAATTATTTTCTATACCGTCATGCGTAAACCGCCATTAAAAATCATTAAGCAAAATAACCAAAACAGTAAATATGTAAAAAAACTTGCATAAATAAAATGTGACATTCTTAAACATGTGTGTGTGTTTAAGTTGTATATGTGTGTGTGCTGTCCCAACTCCATCCGTGTATGTACAGACAACAAAATTATAAAAGGGTAAATAAAACAGAAAGCTTACACAAGTCATAAATTTGATTTATAGAGATTAAAAAAGGCGCTTTAGAAACGGCTCGAACGAAAATTTTCGGTGGGACGAATCGGGAGACGAGTGTAGCGTTCGCAGAACAAGTATTCAAGCTGTCATTTTATATTATGTTGTGTTTTGTATTACAATTTTTTTTTATTGTAGAAACTAAGGATACATTCATTTTTCAATTTTATTTTTTACCAGTTTTCTGCTAACGGCTTTGCTTTTAGAATAAATATCCTAACATATAAGTCAGCTCATACCTAGTCTATATACCTAATTTCATCAATCCGTTCAGTAGTTTCAGCGTGATTGACGGACAAAATCCAAAACAAACAAACTACGTGATAGTATGAAATCTTATTTTAAAAGCTCACTCCTGATTGACTTTAATGATAATACGAAGTTATACTAAAAGCAACTACTTTTCTAAAATATTAATTTCAACATCATTTGATTTCTCTTTTATTTCAACTCGTAGCTTGTAACTTAATTTTCAAATACAAATATGAGCTATCACTAACAAAGTTTAGCATATAATAAAATATTTTGTCATTATCCTTTTATGAAAATAGATTTTAAATGAACATATTAAACATGCCAATATTAAAAAAGAAACAATAATAAAATCAACATTTATTTGCAGACTGTACTCATGTCAGCGCAGTGTCGATGTTCAGGGCCGTCAGAGGGGTGCCGTAAGAAAATTTACAGGCACCGCCGTATTTCACCCCCGCCTTTTTTGTTAATCTACCCTCCTAATGCGTCGCTTTGTTTACCTGCTGACCGTACATAGTGTCCTTAGTTAACGTGTTCAGATGAAATAATTACGTTTATTCCTGCACAGTGGGCTTTTGTTTGAGAGGCTGAGGCCAAGTGAGATTGTAGGGTTGCATGTTTTCTGAGGATTTCAGTGGCTTTACTTCGAGATATATTTGTGTTTATAATGTGTAGCTGTTATTTGCTAAGGGATTGGTAGGAGTAAGCATATCATTAAATCTTCAAATTCAGTTGTAATGCAAATAAAAAATTATGCGATATCAAGTTGTATTCGGTTGTGATTGCTGATGAAGATGTTTCGAAAATAAAACATTATTATGTATTATTGATAAATAAGTATTTTAACTATTACATGGAATAGAATGTCATGCAGAGAATCATGGCTGATAAAAAAGTAACATTTTCATAATCAGAAGGTAACATAAGGCCCACTTTCAGTGCCTAGATATCACTGATACCTTTCTCAAAAAATTATTGTAATCAAGAAGCTATCAGTACAAGTTCTGTTATGAAACCAAATGGAATCTAACTTCACTTACTATCAACGCCTAAGAACACTTGAATGATCAAATTCACAATATGAGTCCTACATAACGCGTGCAAATGAGACTCTACATAGTTGAAAGTTGTGCAATACTGAGATACACAAACTTACAGACATACAGACTACCCTAGCTTAGTTTTCGATTTGGCAACGAAAGCAGCAATATTGTTCGGTTCGTGTACCATTCCTACAATTTTGTTTACTATTTTTATTAGTTATATCATTTTGGAAATATTAGGCTATTGTGTTTGGTGCTTTGGCTTGCTTCTCGTAATTTGTTTTTGGTTATTGTGAATTAGGTGTGGATATAATTTGATAAATATGTTAGTATACTCACTTAAATGTCTTTTTTTAGGGGGAAAAATCATCACTTCTCCTACCTTGGGCAAAGCAAGAACGAGTATCAGCCTCTCACTAACTAAAAATCACCCTGTTCCCACTCCTGCTTTTCGAACCAGAGCCGAGATAACACGCTAGAAAGTCCGCAGCTCCACTTAAATGTCTGGAAACCAATTAAGTTTTAGTAGGTTTAGACGTTTAATGTCACCAAATGTTACTAAAAAATTATGCATACAATAATTTGTATATTTATAATCACGACTACATTTCTTTGGGATAAAAATGTCTAATTAGACAGAATTAGTTTCAAAGAACATGGTTAAGTTTCGATGGAAAATTAAGCATTACACGTTCCAACAGAGATCTAAGATTTGGAATTCACCTATTTTTTTTAAGAATCACTCTTATCTATCAGAAGACTAATCTATTCATGACTAAATAGTACCAATCTAATAAACTTACATCCTCGTCCAGCTAAATGCAGATCAGCAGTACGCAGAAACGCGGCTCACTAAAAGCCGCGCTAATCTTGTCCATCAACGTCCCTTAAATCCTATAACAAGTGCGAATCGAAACACTCGCAGTCTAGACGTAATGCGATCATCCAATACTAGGCACATTTAACCCTTCGACTGCTTATAATTGGTCAAATGAAGGGTATAGAGGGTTATTTCATAATCTACGACCGGGAGGGGGTTGGGGGGTTCCCTGCAGACGGATCAACGCTGCACAATCCCGGCGATAGAATTTTATGAGAGCCCCGGATGCAGCGTGGTAAGCAGTAGTCATAAATAGTTGCGAGTGTTGCTGCTCTAGATGGGGTATGTTTGTTTTTTGTTTATTTTTTAGTTTTATTAAGTGGTTTTGTTGACTTGTTTGTTAATTAGGATTTATTTTGTGAAAGTCTCACTAAATATCGGAAGAGTGTTATTGTGTGGTCATTAGTCTCATTTCATTCAATTGCATTGTTATTTAGGTGATCAAGCGCCTCTGCATACTTTCTTAATTGTATTAATCAAATTAATGTGAATTTAATCGGTACAGAAAAAATGGCCAGACGTGCTCCACCGTAGGCCGCATCATCATATGATGACCATCCATCATCATACATATGTATATAAAATATCATCATGTATATAAAAAAATGTTTTTGTCTATCTATTGATAGATTCTTCGGTACACACATATATTATCTCCTAAACTAAGGAAAGATTAAATGAAATCTTGTAGTACTTGAAGTTTAACAAAATCTAACTTCGCTTACGCCACTTCTAGTAGTAGTTAGATCCAGTGGCAGCACATTAATGCACTACGACTGTACGTAACTATTACAGCGTGAGTTGTGGATTTGTTTTGCCGGTCAGATAGTTGAAAATATGAAAATGAGTTTCAAGTTTCACTAAGATGTGGGGCGACATCAAATTTTATGAACAAAACAAGTTCTGTATTAATTCTGGCGCGAGTTTTGTTCATCATTTTATGTTTTTGAGGTTAGTATTTCTTTTATAATGGTTTAATATTGTATGTTTCTAAGAGATGACTGTGTCGTTGCTCTAGTTGTTAGAAAAGCTATTTTCTTGATGTCTGTTGTAAATATTGTAATCACTTAATCGAATGAATAGTGAGTTATAAGTCTGATTGTAGGGTTATGTAGGTATCGAAACCAGGATACTCTTACCCTAATTAATGATGTTTTGAGATGCAGTCAAACATTTTACTGCAAATTAGGCAGTGAAATTTTTGTGCTGTTAAGTTTTTGACTGCACGGTTGGGTTGTGGCTGGGCTACTGGCTGCCGTGCACCGTGTAGCGGGTTCGATTCCCACACGGAACAACTCTTTGTGTGATCCACATAATTATGGTTGTTTCGGGTTTGGGTGTCATATGCATGTGAAATTGCATGTTTGTGAGACGCACCCAGGAGAAAATAGTAATGTAACGCAGCGATTTTTAAAGAAAAAAGAAATAATTATAACTGTTATACAAATTGATTTAATAAGATAAAATAAATAATTTTCAAAATCACTATAGCACAAGAAATACATACATACATAACGTGCAAGTTACTAAGTTTCATCTTAAGTAACCAACTCAAATACTGAATAGTCTTGTAGAAATATAAAGGTCGTTGAGTGAGGACTGTGAGGCGACATGATACGGACAAAAGGTACCAGATTGCACCTTCCTCCCCTCGCCTTAAGGGGAAGACGAACAGTTGTGGATTTATTGGAACTTAAGCTTTTTATTTGCAAAATATGGCTGCTAAAGTAAGTTTTTCTTTATCGTATGTCAGTTTTTTTTTTGTAGTGAATAAGGAAAAGTGACTAGGAAATTGGTTTTTATTCTTAGATTCTTTAGTTGTATTTTATCATTTGCCTTCAAGGCAGGTTTGCCTTGATTAAGATTGCAGGGAGTCGCTGGATGCATGTTACTTCCAACCGGCCTATCTGGAAGTCATTTGGGGCGGCCTATGTTCAGCAGTGGACGTCTTGTGGCTATTATGGAATAGGTGGCAAACGACGAGACGAGTCACCTGGTACTGGATACTGGATGGTAAGAAATCAGCGTCGCCCATTGGTACGATGATGATGATAATTTGCCTTTGACTTGTTGTACGCCTTTTCTTTCATAACACACTTAGTTTGAGGAAGAAGGCATACAATCGTACCTAATTATATAACTTACCTAGGTACTATTCTAGTCGCCGAGTCATCTTAAAGTAATTGAATGAAGCAACCATATTTTCTTTCAACCAAAACTATTTTCTAACCCATTTTTCATCTCGTATCTGAAGAGCATTCTCCTTAACAGTTGCAGCGGATTTCAAGACGGACGGACGGACAGCGGGGGCAGGTAAAGGGGTCAAACGTCATCGATCGGGGTCCAACCCCGCGCGTAATCATACCCCCACTTGTTTATTTTATATTGGAAATGTCAGCACCGTGTGTCATGTTGCTTCTTCTAGCTTTACAACTGTTTTAGGGTTGAGATGTGATTCTTTGAGGTTGGTAGTTTTGGGTAGTTGGTTTTAAGGAGTCTGATGTTTTTGTTCATTGTCTTGGATAAAATATTTGTATAGTTAGGTATGTAGAAGATTGTGGTGAATTTGTGTCTGTTTTGCTAGGTACTATAATAGAAGGAGTTATCTCAATTTCTATCTATCTTTTGATGTTGATAGTACTTAGTGTCTAATTTTGTACTGCATATGTTGAAGTGCATCCTATTACTATCATCGTCTAGTGGAGTGTATTGGAAATGAGGCTGAGAGAAATGTTTTGATTAATTTATTGGATATTAATAAGTTTGATGTAGGAATATTTAATTGTATTTTAGCCAAACCAATGTCAGCAGAGGCTGTTTTAGTTTATGCGTTAGTGACCACGTAATTAACTCCTAAGTTTGGATCAAGTTACTATGGAACTGACGTAATATATTAAAAAAAAAATAAAAATAAATATAGATTGAAAAAATCCTTTCACCTTAAAACTTAAGTTCAGATACATATAGATATACTTTACAAGTGTGAATCCAATGATTGCAGACGTTCGCTAGACCAGTAACAAAGCATTCCTCGAGAGACATATTGCAACATGTGATGGCAGGATTTAACGCCAAAAGCTGCTACATATTGGGAAAATCCATCTCATATTCTTGGATTTCTACTGGAAATTATCAGGTGCATGCTTCTAAGTCCCCAGTGTGGTGCGGTGGGACTGCAGCACATACATCGCCGCCTCAAAGAGACCAGAGACGAGTTAACACCTTACTCAAGCAGCAGTGAATGTTTAATAGCGGTCACTTTGTCAAGACACGTCCTCATGGGCTTTTTGAAAACTGAATGTGGGTTTGTGTACATTGTGTTACGAGTTGTACTAGACAGTGTTTTAAAAAAATATTTCATTTAATTATTTATGATGATGAGAAACTCATTTTGTGTTAATTCTAATTCTTAAGGAATCTCTTGGTGTTTAACATAGATTTTTACCCCGATCCCAGTACGATTCGTTGATCAGTTACACCATCTCGTACCGTGTGAACATGGAAACGCTCCCAGCGGGGGCATGCACGGAGTGCGTCGCGACCACACGGACTGTCTTACCCCTTTATACTGGTCCTCTCAATACAAGCGCTGCATATTTTAACCTTAGCTACACCGCAGCTCGCTTCGTAAACGCTATCTGCTTTTGACTTCACAAACATAACAGCACTATTCCAAAATCACGTGCTATTGCAATTTCAATTGTATTTACGTAGTTATAAGATGTAGTTGGAGTTTTCGCAAGTGCAGATTTTCTTTGGCAGGTGAGTAAAAGCAAAGTCATTGGTCGCGCTTGAGATATTAGCAGCCTCCGTCCTCCAGATGGGTGCATTTACGTGGAGATATTTCCGATTTGATAGCCTTTGAGGCGGTGTGAATTCTGAATGAGTTTGGCTTCGGCTTTGATTTAGGTGTCGTGGGTGCCAGAAGGAATAAATGCTTGATTTTTTCTAGAAAATAAATTTTATGTTGGTATTTTTTTTTGTGGAAATAAAATACACAAAAATAAAATTGAGTCGATAATTATTAATTGTGTACTGAAACTTGCACATGGACCTTCCATAGTTTCAGAGTCTTGGTTATAACGGAGAACCACAAAATTACATTACACAATTCGAAATCATCCTCACACTCCTTCTTGTAACCACATTTCGATACAACCAATACGTAACTAATAACTAGTGAGAAAAGATGATTATTTCAACGAGTCTCAGTTCCTATCAGATTCCTTCATAATTTCTATGAAAAACAGCCGATCTCCAATCTACCACAACAACGAAAAACCAAAAAAAAAACAAACAAACATGGCGTATTCTTTACATACGGTATAGTTTCTCACACATGTTCATCACATCACCCGCGGCCGCGGCGGTCGGGCGGTGGTTGTGAAATTAACCATTGTTCCTAAACGACAACCTGCCACCGTCGCCGCGCCACCGTGCCAGCCCTGAGATGTGACGTCACTTGCTACTAGATTTTTGTCAAGCCTGTGTATGTGTGTGATGTTTTATTTTTTCTGTATTTTGTTTTATGGATATTTGATATTTCTATTAAGTTAAATGCTAGATTCAAAATTTAAGTTCAAAACCATTTAGTAGTGTAATGTTAGGAAGTATTAATTACTTTAGAAATGTGTTTGGGACTCTCTGCCTAACCCCATGGGAGACAGGCGTGAAACTATGTATTAATGTATGTATGTTTGTTTCTTTTGAGCATTTGTTTTTAAACCAGGTGTATCAGTACTTTAGTCATGATTAGTGATAGTTCTTAAGGTTCGTTTACAATATGCTGATCAAGAAGACTTTGGTTTAGACGCCTTCTTTAACATAAGTGTGCTTTTCCACCAGAGATGCCATAAGGCCACTAATACTAGTAGCTATTAAATAGCGACTACTATGTTTAACATACCATCTTCATTTAGACACCTTTAGACAAAAAGACATGTTTTCTTATAAATTCATACTTTCCATCTCAAAAACCAGTAAAAGAACCAGAAAATATAATCACAAACCTACTGTGTGTATTCTAATTTCCATAACTAGCCAAATAAGACGTAGCTATTTAAAAATAAATAAGCCAGCGAAGATATTACACGTTGCCAGTGTTGCCAGTGTGGGCTGGTGGCGTCACGCGTCGCTGATAATTCGCGCCACTGCTGAAAATGAGCTGCATATCACTGGTCTTCTGCGTGTACAGGGTGCTTGTTGTTTTGTTAGTTAATGTGTTGGATTTTTATATGAGAAGTTATATAAAAATGTGTTTGGGATTGCAGTTGCTAATTTAATTATGGGAAGTGTTAGTAAGTTTAAAAAAATGTGTTGTTTAATTATGATTTTCTAATGAAACAATGTCCTGCTTGAATATGAATTTTAAATTAACAATAAAATCATTTAAAGGAATTATTTAGTCTTCATCTTCGGCAGTATCATGTCAGCTATAATACATAGGCCATCATAGCGTATAATTATTATTTATGATTAGCTGAGTGTAAATTAGATAATAAGGTACGATGGGGTTGACGTATCCATTTGGACAAAAACCCCTTAAGATAATAAAGAAAAAAAAGAAGTTTTGACGATTGGACCTAAAATACCTAGTCGTTGCTGGATGAACATGCATTAAGATGGTTACTTCCAAAGTGCTTAATGATAAAATATGCCTATACCCATAAAAAGCAAAATAATAACAAAAAAAAAATACCAATACACAATTTGAAACACCCTGTACCCTCTCCTTATAGTGCGGCAGACACTGTTCGCCGCGCAGGCGTAAAAATTAAAATAAACAAAAGCAACATTCGTCCTATACCCGCAGGCCGGCCGTATTAAACCTTTTGTCCTAAGATTAGCTGTTAAGAAAAGCCTTAATACTACGCTCTGTCGTCTGAACCTCACTGCTACGGAATTAGTCGGGTTTTGTAGGGGGAGGGGGCTACTTTTGTTACTGCTCTTTTAAATGTGAAACTATGAGGAATGAAGTAGTGTTGGAGGTTGATGCTTAGTGGTTCTGGGCTTGTTTTGTCTTTGTTTTTAGAACTGTTTGTGGTTGTGAGTTCTGTTTTGTTTCGTTGGGTATCTGTTGCTTGTGAGAAGTTATGGTTGGGTGATAATGGTTTGTTGATGAAAGGATTGAAAACTAAAGGCTGTCAGTAATAGTCTCGCACCATATAATCACCAAAAAACCTTATAAACCAATCAATGAGCAGACTGACGGTCTTATTAAAAAACAATATTTTCTCTAGACACCGATATATATTTAAATTCCAAAAATTAAACGTTTTGTTTCGTTTTTTTCTAAGTATGCAATAAACTGCATGTCAACCTTGTAGACAATTTGATGATAGTTAAAATGACAGCCAGTTTCGTATCTGCATAATTATAAAATTTGGTTACGACATTTGAAAATAAATATATGATTCAATAAGTAATATTTTATATTTAGCAGACGATCAATGTCATTACGTAAGAATGCTATATGTGATCGTATCAATATCAAATACTAAATACGACACTCACCTTGGAACAATTTATAAGTTTGTACTTTCCCAAATTTTCTCGAGGCCAAACACTGTGCAAGTCATATGACTAATAATGTCCTCACTTGTATTTCTTTTCCAAAATTCTTCAAATATAATTTAATTGACTTAAATCTTTAATAACTTTTTTAAAGGTAGGCCGATTGCCTAATGTAAGCTAATAAATAAAATTCAATGAACACATAAACGACGATCAAAAACTAATCAACTAATTGTAATTTTAATAAAACTCTAATCAAAGAACACAATCTACACAAATCGCACAGTGGACACAACACTAAATTTTCGTAGCCAAAAAAAAAAATGTCGGAAAAAAAATTATCTCAACATTTATCACAACGTAGAATTCCTTTTTAAAAGTAAATTCTTTTCTTTAGCATCGATGGAAAGAACAGCGAAAGAGAATTAATGCAAAACAAAAGTCCCGCTATCTGGATGGTGGGCGGAGTGCCGGCACTAAATTACTCGATGGGCGTCAACCCACCGCCATGTATCAATCAGGCTGGCCTAGATTTATGGGACAGTTCACTTCGGAATCGTTAGCCTCCGCGACGAAAATGTGTTACTGTTATCCTGTGTCTTCCGACTTTTCTCTTTTTTCCGAGGGGTGGGGTGTTGCGTTCGTTTATCTAGACTTGCGAAAATACGAATTGCGTGCGATTGTACTCGCTGTAATTCGGGGAGAAAGCTTTTATGTGCTTCAAATACGTTAGGAAAAATGTGTAATACAGAATCTTATAATTCCGACGAAGAAGCAAAAGTACCATGATTTTTCCTCAAAATTAAATCCATGTTAAATTTTCGAACTTAATTAATCTACTTTATTTCCAAAAAGCCCCATATGTACACTAACGCCCAGTTCCCACAGAATTAAACTCCCGCAAAATGGTCAAGTTAAAAAACCTTTTAACACGCCAGGAATACAATAAAAACATTTATAAAATTAACGTTTTCCAGTGGTGTACGGCATCAGCATTGATGCTTCTGTCCCATCCTTTGTCGGCGTGAAGCACTGTGCTCTTGTCATGTTGACATAAATGGAAAAAATGCGAATGGACGCCACACTGAGGCTAATTTCCTTTTCAATGTTCCCCGTCCGTGTGTCCATGTCAGTCCGGCTTGACGTCGCTTTCAGCTATTTCAAGCTTTGATGTTGTTTTTGATGATAATTAATTATGTTTGTAATTTTTTTCGCATGTATGACTTTGTAATTAATATATTTTTTATGATGTTCTAATCTCCTTTTTTTTAACGAGTGTCTGTGATTTTTGTTGGTAATTTGAAATGGTTGGTAATCAAATAAATTATATTTCTATTACAATAACATAATAAGTAAACATTGTTTCACAAAAATCATATTTGAAAATTATCACTACCAAAGGATTGGTTTTCCAAAACCACTATATTATTTAATTACAACTAATTTTAACTATAAAATATTTCATGGGGCAATAACCCTATATGTCCATGGACATCTCCATTCCCATGACTACTTACACACAAGCACCACAATATTTTTCGAGTCCTTTCTCAAAAAACTGTTGCGATCCAAGTCACACACCTTCCGCGTACGAAATATGAGCGACACGCGTAACGGTAACGATACGATTACGTAAACACACACAACTCACACCTGTGCGGTATTTACGAGTTGTGCTCGACTGTACGCGAATTTATTTGCACTGTTGTTACTTTTGTGCTTTATAGTACGACTTCATTGAATGATTGCTTGTTAATTTTTATGAAAAATGTTTACGAGCCGCGTTTGTTTTATGTTTTGTGTGTGTGTGTGTGTGTGTGATGATTTAAAGGCAATTTGATGGAATTGTTTGTAGTGAATTTTTTACCTGTGGTGCATTCGTGATTGTCTATTTTTATCAGAAGGGTTGGTTGATAATTCAATTTTTTTAGCTGTAGTATATTATTTCACTGCATTGAGTTTGCAATCATCACTAGTGAATACTTCGAAATCGTAATGCTGATTATTTTGACATTGATATTAAATTCGATACCTAACACTAAAAGTAGTTTAATAATTGAACCAAAGCGATAAAGTAATTTATTATCAATATTTAAATATGGCATTACAATTATAGATACAGTAAATATGCAATTTAAAAATTAGATTTATTTCTGTCATTGTATGCAATGGCCAATTTGCTAACTCAATACAGTTCTGAGTTTGATCACAAGATCGTGACGTCACAGTGGTAGTAAGCTGCACTTTTATAAATTTATCTGTATTGTACTTTATTTCGTACTAAAGAAACATTATTTCACGTAAACCAAGATTAATCTCCACCACTATCAACGTCACCATTTTGTTTCTTCAATCTTAAAAAAAAAATATTAATAAAAATGCAAATTTCAAGTTTAATTCAACGGTCCGATTAGCCTCCTTGAGGGTACACTGACGTAGATAACCGACAGCGCTGAGGTACAGTCGTGCAGATAAGCGGCTTTCATTACTGGCGTGTCGCGGCGACAATGGATTGCGACAACAAATCTCGTCGCTGAGTTATTTGTTGCTTCTGAGGTTATGTCCGTGACTGTACCTGTTATTGATGCTTTTGTTCTTAAGAGTAGTGCAGGACTCAAGGAGAGAAGACAAGAGTATTCATTAGATCTGTAAAGATACGTGAAAATATGCATTAAGACATTACGGTCTTGATTACCGATGACAACTATAAGAGATTTCCTTACAGTCAAATAAATTGGTCCAATGAATATGTTTTATACTTTTTTATGAAGGGTGAAACATCATGCCATGTCTTCTCTCGCCTTGGGTGAGGTGACTGACTGACTGACTAAAAACTACCCCGTTCCATCTGCTACTTTCCGAGCCATAGCTGTTGTAACCCACTAGGCAGTTTGCATCTCTGGATCGGTGGTGGTGGTGGTCTCATGGCCCTTTGAGGCGCATACAGAACGCGACGTGCTGTGCACGGGATATGTGGTTCATACTTAAGTACCTAATAATTTTATTCTCTGCGTAAGAGTAAATAATCTCATACACTCATCAAAAACACAGTTAACTGAGCGCTACTCCTAAAATTCTGAGTATTCAATCCAATTATTCTTAATTTGATTGAGATTACTTCAAATAATTTCGTATTTTATCGAAACAGATTAATTTTCAACTCAGTTTATTTATTATTGCACCTAATTCTCTTCTCATTTTAGATCGAGCAGAGTCGGAAATATCTAAAATCAATTTAATTTCACTCAAACACGACACGCTAATGTAAACATATCTGCCTTTTATAACCTCTACTTTACGATGACACCAAAGTAAACTGCGCTTGCGCATCCGACATAATACGTAACTGTCTGCGCTTCGGGATAAATTGGATGGGTTAATTTTGGATGATTTTCATCACATATTTTCAGACTTTGCCATAAATATGTTTCGATTGAGTTAGATTCCTGTCTATTTGTGAACTTTATTATTTGACTGGAAATCGATTAGTCAATGTCTAGGTGTAAATCTAATCTGCACTGGATTTTACTATCATTATTTTGGATCCCAATAAATTGTTATCGTTCTTACGTTATCGTTATTTTCATTTTTCGTTATTATTAATTTTGTTCCCGTAACACATAATTAATTATATTTCATCATTGTTTACTTGTAGTTACCATAATTAGGTTTTACGATCATAGTTCTTGACATTGTGTCTGGAATGTCATTATTAAAAAGACATCCAATAACACTACAGTTACTCAACAAGCATGAGGTCTCTAGACTACAATCCTCATGTATTTTAAAATATGTACAGTACAAAAAGAGACAGAGAAATAAACAACATAAAATGAAGTAAACTAAAAAAAAATCCGATCGACTCGCCTCCCCTACGCATTCCACTAAGCAGTTACGTTCTCCTGTCGTTCCTCACGTATGTTTTGACACACTCACGATATATTACCAGAGCCAGTAAACGTTCAGTGATGTACGGCGTAAAACTACGCATTGTGGCCAGTGGGCAGTTCAGGTGATTCGCTAGAAAAAACTAATAAAGTACAATTGTAGCCAATTTTAACTGTTTGTATGAATGAGTCATTAATGTGTATGTCTACTGCACGTTTGCAATGTAAATATAATTATAATGTTAATTTGTTTAGTGAGTTTATCTTTTTGTTTTATTTTGTTCGGTTTGAAGATGTTTTTGGCTTGGATTTATGGTGGTGTTTCCTGTTTATATGGCGATGTAGGTAATGGTGTTTGTTGTTGATGTGAATCAGTAGGAATTTTGTTAGTCATTTGTGGTGAGAAGCGCAGTGGGTATTTTAAAACATTAAACATTTTTGACCCCTATCTGTCAAACTGCTTGTTATTTTTTTTTATTAATTTAAAGTTTTCCATTTGTTAAGTTTGAATAAGTTTCATGAGTTAAATTTTTCACATTTTAGTATTTTTTTATTTTTGTTTTTAACCATGATCGTCTCTCTAACCTCTTTCCACTACTCTCTGTACAGAGCTGTCTAAGGCAAATCTTTAACATAAATAAAATACCTACTTATTTCTATTGTTCCTAAAATAGTCCAGATAACATACCATTTAGTACACAAACGAATCTGTAAAACCTCAATATTTGAAAGTCACAGCGCTGTATCTTTTTGAAGAAGTTAATATAATATAGATATTTCTAGCAACTGATTTCGTAAGTCAATTAATACAAGTTGTCATTTGTCAATATATTACCACACACCAATACATCTGAGCTGGTGGGAAAAGTGATAGTGAATCGACAGCGCAACAACAATAGATAATATTTTACAAACACTGCCAGGGACGCTGAACATTTACGATGAGTTTTAAAATAACTTAACAATACTTTTATTTTTTGAAGGAGAATGCTGTTTGACGTCGTTAATATAAAACAGATCAAATCAGCAACAAAGCAGCAAGGGGATCACTTTTCTTTACAGCCTCCATTTTTCTTAAGTCAGGGAAATATCCTTAAAACCTTCTCCTAAATCTGAAAAATACTATGCCAAAGACCGTATCGATATCAGTTCAGCCAATCGCGAGATAGTCAAGCACATACTATACATACTGGTCACACTGACAACTTCTTTTTTTTTTTGAAGTTGGTTAAAAGTTACGAAAATGGATTTAATTTAAAGTCTCCTTGGATTCGTCAGGTGCTGCGACTATTTGTTCCTTGTGGTAAATCAACACCGATTTGCATAAAACTCTAAAGCTTTGCGATTTATCTCTATTTCTCTAAGTAGTCTCTTAGTATGAGTTTAAAGTATAAAGTTCGATTTTTGGGCAGAGATACACTTAGTACGTGTTTACTTTACGTTAAAAGTAATCCAAACGAAAGGGCGTTCGACGTTCTGATTGGTTGGTTTTTTGAGCCGGCCAATCAGAGCGTCGAACGCGCTCTCATTTCGATCAAAGTTTATACTTTTAGTTTACAATCCCTGTGCTTACATAATTTTACTACTTATTGTTATTTTTTCGTATTGTTTCTCTTTGGGAATGTTGATTCGCTTGATTGATGGGTTCTATTCTTATCTATCCGCCTGTCTCAGTAATGACAGGTTCGAATTCAATTTTCGACATTTCTGTTTTTGAAGATTACTGTTTGTATTGTTTAAGATAAGATATTTTGTTTTGTATTTAGCAATCAATGTTGCGAGTTATTTTTGTGATTCACAAACTAATTTATTGTGTTGTTGAAAAAGTTAGTAACACAATCCAAATAAAAGCCAGCATGTTTTAGTTTTTATTGCAATAGGTTAAGGTTACCATTAAATATTACTTTGTTTTTCACTTCATGCAAAAGATTTTAATCAATTTCAGAATGAATGAAAGTAAAGTTGATTGGTCCAAAATAAACATTTATATAAATTGGCTTCATAATGAACACAGTAAAAGTATTTATAGACACTGTCAGTCTGTTTCTTACGTCTAGACATTTTTTACCATCTCATACCATCCCTGTTTCTATTCAACTATAGCTATCACCCGTATCACATTATAAATCTCATACATACAAATGGAACAGAGGTCTACAATGTAAGTATAGTTCAGAATTCAGGAGGCGTAACAATTAATAGAATTAGTGGGTAGTACTAGTGGGTAGCGGGTAGTGGGTAGTGGGTAGCGCGGGTAGAGCCACGACCAACATCTGCGCTCTCTTCATGAAAGTCAAAAGCGATTCGTCTCACGTTTCCCGAGCCGTGCCAAGTCTTTAACATATTTATGTCAAATTATTCGATGGATGTTATTAGTTAAGACTATTTTTTGTAGCATTTATAAGGTTGGTGTTAGTTTTTACAGCGTGATTCGAAATAAATGCATTATCTTTATGCTTACATGCCATGTATTGCATTGCAAAATAAAGTATTAAGTATTGATGTGTTAAAAAAGATATATACAAAAAACGAACAGCCGTCAATAAAACCATCATAAAAAAAATATCATATTTTTCTAACATTTACGTAAAAACTACATTTTGAATAGAGTTGTCTTGTTAAAATATAACTGACGGCAGTTTTGTTTTATTTATTCTGCCTCTAAAACCCCGACTGGCCGAACGTTTTCAGATACAAGTGACAATTCACGCCAATTCGTTTGCAGTGTACGCCTCTCACACCGAAATGTAATGTGACACTAGTCGAAATTAAGAAAAATATTGGAATTTAATAGCTATAAAGGTCATTTAAAAATATTAATTTGGATCTAAATATGTTACATAAATATATTTGAAAAGGATAAAATAAACTTTAAGCTATCATAAAAATATCTTTCAACGAAATATTTTTATATGAACCTAAAGACATTAAGGAGAAATGTCGTAACATTTAATTGTGATCCGCCAAATGAAGACAAGAAGAATTTCTGAACTCTAAATAAGTAGCACATTAAACTTTATAACTATAATTTGTCCGATTCTTAATTTGTTGGCGTTCCAACCGAATTTGTGTGCAGTTATGGTATAGCGATACCCACTTTAAAACGTTTTCGTTAAGTTGAAAGTAGTTTTTGTACTTTTTTGGAAAATAAAGTATTCTTCAGATCGTTATAATGAGTGAAAAGAAAGTTACATGTCTGTATTTGGGAAGGATTAATTAAATAACTAAATCAGAATTTTCGTATAAGAACCACCGAAGAACTGGTACATACTACCACAATGTTTATATGCTGGAGTACCATTTTAACCAGGTTGAGTAAATTTAATAATGATGAGCCAACTAGGCAGTTTGTTTAAAAAATCTACTCATAAGTATATGTTAAATATTAACAAAATCTTTTTATTAAGACAGAATGAGACAAATCTCTAAAACACATTCCTGCATTACACACGACGGTGTGATAGCCAGCCACGTCCCCAATAAAAAAAAGACGTTGACTTATTTACATTTTACATAAAAACGCTATCCATTGGTCGTCAGTCAATCGACTTTCAGAATTTTATTTCTGTACAGCAGACATGAATCCATGACTTTTCGATATAAACATTTTTTCACTCGATTTTACGAATTGAAGTCGTTGAAAAATTGACCTTTTGGCTTTAATTGGTTTATTGATAGTCCGGCCATGTTATTTTTAAAATAAACAAAGTCCATGGAGGATTTTTCTAAATTGACGTTTGAATTTTTTAAATATGATGACGAGAGTGGTGTTGTTAAAAACGTTTTCTGGTTTCCACTAATAAAATTGATTTGGTTAGCCAATATTTTGAATATTGTTTACTCTAAAAATGTCGGCCTAATTTCGTTTCGGTTTTAAATATGCAAATTTTTAGTCTGGATGTTGAAGGGTAGCTAATAGAATAGTTTGCCGAGTTAAACCTATGTTATTTCATTTCATATTTTTATGAAACGTAAAAATAACTTGATTTTAATCTAATCTTGTTATTTTGATTCTTTTAAGAAAGTTAACTAGAAATTCTAGACAAATTAAAATTATGTATCACAAATTGTGATTGTGATCAATAATGTGATTCATCATGACATTGACTTTACACCAATCACATTCAAATTATGATCTTATTAATACACTATTCCCCCGAAAAACATTAATGGACTAAATCATTCAACCCATTTAAGAAAAATATCAGCCTATCGTCCAGCACAATCAGTCACAAATCCTGGACATTGTGTAACAGGAGTCTACCAACCCCTTATTAGACAAAAATACACATCTCAGCAAGTTCGGACCTCCCTAGGTCCGGGTTTAATTATCGGCCACTAAATTAAGTTGGGCCCGGTTCTGCTGCCTTGCAGTTCGGACGTGTTTTGTGAGATCGCTGCGATCGCAATATAGCGGATAAGAATGTTGAGGACTTTGTAACGGGGTTCAGAGTGTGATTACGGATTTTGAATCTTATGGTGATTTGTGAATAGGTGTTGTTGTTGTGTGGCTAATGTTGTACGGTAGTGTTGGTTCTGGTTTACAGGAGTTGCAATTGATAATGTATGCTATAGGCAAAATTGAAAGCTACTTAATTTTTTGTGTGCATAGAAATTATGTTCATGCTTCAGTTATTCATATTTATAAATAGGTAGGTTTCAGTTATTTATTTACTTAAAGTTATTGCACATTGGTACAATGGCATTTTTTCTTGTCAAACTTCTGTAGAGATAATACGGTAGGTGCAAATGAGTCCGACTGTAACCCGTCCAAATAATATTAAACAGTAATTATTTATTTACTGTTATTTGTGTGCATCCAATATTATTTTACTGGACAACGTGAAGACCACAACATTGCACCTTGAAATAACAAGACAAAAAGACACAGATTCCCACAACATTTAAGTATTTGAAGTTCAATGCTTCACTTGTGCCCTTCTTGTTCTAATTCCCACGAAACAAGTCAATATTTGGTTTACAAATAGTGCAATTATTACTGTTGCTGTACTTATTGTTGTTTTCAAGATGGTTGCATAAGAGAAACAACATGGATTCGTTTTAGCACGATGGTTTTACCAGACCATTGGTAAAGTAGTTTATTGTTTTAGTAGATAAATATATTCTAGAATATATTATGATAGGACATATTTACATAGAAATGCTAGGATATGAAAATTTTGATGTGAAAGGTATGTCGCAGAGATCCAGGTCCGAACAGCGAAAGGATTGATAGATTAAAGCTCTTTCTTGTTTCGGTGGGTAGTGGTTCATGGCCGTTGCTAGTTGGTGGAGCGATTTTTCTCGTAGATCAAAAAATAATGACAAATAATTTTATATCTCATTAGTAATTTCAAATTATTGAGGCTGAATCGAACGTCTTCAGATGCGACTACTAGCCTAAGAAATATTTCTACTTTTAGGCAAAACTTCAACCAATAGATAACATTTTCTCTACTCATCAACATTTCGTTACTCCAAATATTCCTGACGAACGCTAATTAATTTTTGAAAAACAAACAGGGACGATCTTTTGATCTTTTGTAACCCCAAATATTTTTAGCCCTATATATAATACGAGGCTAGTCAAACAATTTATGAAGCACATGACATGTCATCGGCACGTGTATTGGTGCCTACAGTACGCAATACGCGCGGTGCACTACGCTACTACGCCCGCTGGTACGCCGCGGGCACATTGTGGGGACAACGGGACAAAACATCAGCTCTGTTCGTGACTGTACATCAAACGTCTTTTGATTTTGGATGGCTTTATACAGTCGTGTTGGTGATATTTTTATTTATTAAATAAAAAAAGTATAAAATATTTTTATTTGAAATGATTATTTGTTAAATTGTAAGTTATATAGAATAGAATCAGACATTGACATAATCCATGCTACACTCACTAACAATACAATTTTTAGTTTTTTAGGATAAAAAATTTAAAAATCTAGTTTCCTAAAAACCTATTGATTGTTAGTGTAAAATTTTAGTTTTTTGTGTTTAAAATGTCTTCAAATTAACTTTCTACAGTGGTCCCATAAGCAAAAACAAGAAAATGAAAATTAATTAACTATATTTTACTATGTATAAAGTTTTATTTATTAAAAAATGACTTTTGATTACCTTACATTTTCCTAAATACTCACATGTACAAAATTAAAATATATTATTTATTAACTTTATAATTCTAAAACATATTCAGACAAAAGAAAAACAAAAACGTGACCGCAGTGTAGCACAACCCCAAGTCCAAATGACGATTAGAATTTATGTTAAAGACAATAACAGTAATGGAGGTTAGCAAAAGAACACAGAGGAACAAAATAAAACATACAAGTACAAAGTAAAATAATAATTACCCGTACCACCTGAGGCGATGCGAAGATAAACCAGCAGCCGTATAAGCTTTTGTTATAAAAGATTTACTTTTTTATTCAATTAGTCACATAATACGAATGGAAAACGTCTAGGTCTTTGCCGTGATACGGACAGCCGCTTTGAAATGTTAAAGCTTATGCGTAATTGGAAAATTGTGCCTTTTTACGTTTTTGTCTGGTGCGGTCATGTTTTGGCACACCGTGTTTGCTTTAGTTTTTGTTTATAGGTCCGAGTTTTGCTTTGCTGCTACAATTTGCGCTTCTAGGCGTGTTCAAAAATTAATCGATTACTTCAAGTATTTTTTATATACATTTATTATTGCAATATTAATTATTTTTGTTGTGAAAACATTATTAATTGTTTTTAAAAGAAAGACTGTCACTCAAGATAAGATTGACTTAAACGCCCAAGAAAGTTCCATACATTTTGCATCAGAACTCTCATAAAAACAATTTATTTAAACGCTAATTACACATTGCAATATTTCCTGTAATTACTGCATGTGTAATTGTTAACACTGCACAGTGGTTCAACCGATCGTCGTTGAAGAAAAAGTATATAATTAAGTTGGACATGTAACCTTGTTTCTTGACCTGCGTTAAGTGTTTTGGGCGGTGGACCGACATGACCATTTTCACTTTTATACCGTTTGCTTCGAAATCTTGTTCGCCTTGAGTACGAAGCGATCTCATTCCGTTCTCTAGTAAAAATACTAAGATATGTAGTGTTGCTTAATACTAAATGATGCTACCTTGTTAGTACTAGATGATTTCAATAAATTATGTAAAAAATGCAATAGTTGCAATGTCGAACTTGCGGTTTTATTCAAGGATTTTCATTCACTTTGTGAATGTCAATGGCGGTTGTCATGTGAGACTTTTTAAAATATTATGCAGCAGAAGTTTTTGAAGGATTTCTTCTAATCTGAACTTTGACAGTTGCAGTTGCATCGAAAGTGTGAGACACACCTACGTTTAAGGTCGACTGCATAACAATTATTATGTCAATGACTCTATTTCGTAACATGCATAAATCTGCATCTCTCGCAACACAAGTCAAATAACAATATAAAAATAATATGTAACAACACGCATTATTACATCAAGACACCAAATTTGGACCATGTAAAGAAAAAACTTCCTGTTTAATAACTTTAAGTCATAAACACAAATAAACTAGTCGACAATGAAAAAAAGTAAACAACAGTTCTTTTGGACATTTTGCCTTGCCCTATTTTTTCCAAGTTTACATATGTTTGGATCACTATGCGTCTTAAATTAATTAATGGTAGAATTAAAGGCGGGCAAAATGAAAGGCCAAAAACCTCATCGCGTAAGGTTAAAGCACAAATGATTGTACTGACATCTCATTAGCTAAAGCGGGGAACGATACGCCTCGGGCACTATCTGATGGGGGCGCGAGTTATGGGAGACTGGCGATAGTGGCGACAGACCAGAGTGGTGTAAAGCAAGATAGTATGGAAGTAAAAGGGATTAGGTAGTGTCGTCACGTGTTGCTTGTAAATTTGTACCACTTGTGAAGTGGTAAGTTTTTGTTACTGAAGCTTGTGTGTATGGGAGTAAAAATGTTTTGGTTAGAGTAATAAAAAATACGATTAATAGAAAAATAACTATAGTTCTGTTGTATTTCACAACAATTTTTAAAAGTTTTATTAAATCTTTTTTTTTTGTGATTTTGAAACTGTCTGTTTTAATTTTATTATAAGTTTCGTGAGATATAACAAATTAATTATTATGTTATCGGCTTACTCACGTAACTATTTCACGAGGAACTCGACTAGTTACAAACCATGCTATAGGCCCATATTCATGAGCAACATTCTGTTTTTTTCTTTCAATCCGCTATTCGCACGTCCGCTCACCTCTTATAACTTAACCCACGATATAAGGCAGAGTAAACCACATATCTGTATTTTTGCCGATCAAAGGAGCGTTGTGCATGACGGCCGTTTGAACCGGTAATCAAATTAGCAGTGCTTCCCATTCTCAAAGAAAAATATGTGTCTATCAGTATCAGAGGAGTTGGCAACAAAAAATATGTTCCCACCACTCATTAACTTTCATATTGTGAATTGTTGAAGGAATAATAAGATTATTTTACATTTGATTGAGTTAATTCCCTTTGTAAATATGGATTAAAAGGAGTGCTATTTTATTTTCTGATGATGTTATACTGAGATAGGTTTGCATATTAAAATTTGTAGTGGTGATCTAATTGACATACAATCAAGAATAAGTCAATTGCTTTTATTTTAACACTAACTACTTCTACGCAGTTTCACCCGCTCTGCTCGGCTCCTTTTGAAAGCGTGATATAGTGATATACCTTCCTCGATAAATGGACTTTCCAACACAAAAATATTTTTTTTTAAACCAGACCTGTAGTTCCGGAACAATATATAATAAGTATAAGATGTATCCTATCTCTGAAAATGACAAAGTACAGGATAAAACAGCCACATTTTCAAATTCAACCCATTTACACACAAAATCAACCTGAAGAACGAAGGCACTATTTTTCTAGGAGACACAAATTTCCACCCTATTAACACGTAGGTGTGCTAAAATATTTTCCCAACTACCTATTTATGCCGAACTGCCAATCTGACTCCCCCCTCACAGTCAAAGCGTGATGGTATAAACGTACTCCGCCCTATCGTAAGCCCCTTTAAGCCCTAAATTTTGTTGCCGTACTGATTTAATGACGTCACATGACGCCCTCTATCGAATGTCAACTGGCATCGTTTATTATGTCACTTGACAAAAGGGTGTAAGTAGCAAAACCGTTTAACCTAAATGAAACTCTAAATAAAAGTATCTGAGTTCAAAATCCTTTGCTGTAATAAGTGACATAGGTAAGTACAGTCACACACACAATGCATAGGTTAGATATTTGAGTCACGAATCCATTTTATGACTAATTCCATAACTTTGTATGTGAATTTCGGGATCAGGTAGGTACATACACTATACAGGGTGTATGTTTACCGTGCCATATCTTCTTGGATCTCCTACCCTGAGGGGTTTTGATTTAATGGTGAGATCATGCTTCGCAAAACTTCAGGATATAGTTCATGTCATAGTGCCTGTATAAGTTTTTTGTTGCCAGTATTTTCTGTTAGATCGCGGTGAAATAGGGTTGATGGAACGTCTGGAGCGGTTTTTATCTTGCTGGATAGTGATGGGAGTTGAGCAGAAGATTTATATTATGTGTGTGTTGTATATCGTTCTTAATAAAGTATTAGTTTGTTCAGCGCTTTTCATAAAGATGCTTGATTTATGCTTTTGGTCCCGTATTAATTGGATTTTTGAAGTTTTTAGAGTCAGAAAGTTGATTGGACTATGCATTCTGTCTGTGTTAGGAAAATAATAATTCTTTTTATATATTTCATTAGATTTAGCGCCTGTTTCTCCACCTTCATATAACTATGTGCCTGATAAACTTATGTGCATACAAATTATATTCTTAATTCAAAGTTATCTGATACATAGCGGTTATCCAGATATTAATTGTGAAACTAATCCTAAGTAATATTAATAGAAAATGATTATTTTTGACATTTCGAAAAATATTTGGAATTTGTATTAGTTGGGTAAGATTTATTTAATTTTTAAGTTATACATAGAATTGGTATTTGAGTCACAATTTTGAACTTATTAAAAGATTATAAATCGATGATTTAATTCATTAATTCGATTTAAAAATGTATAAGTAACGATTTATTTATTTATTTATTTATTTAGAAAGCTTATCTTCTACTGACAGGTAACCACTTAAAAGTATTCGTTTTCTGTCTATACCACAATATAATACCTATAATTATATGTATGTCTGTGTACTGTGTAGTTGTGTGTGTGTGTGTGTCTGTGTGTAAAGGTGAATCCGTTATTATTTATGTCGGCGCGAATCTGTCGGTGCTTTTTATTTCAACTAAATATTTTTTACTTTCACTGTAATAGACCAAACGAGTTAGAAATGTTTAGAGAAGTGTTACGCAGTGTGACTAGTATATTTTTAGTGTGTGTTGTTTATTTGTGAGTTGATGGATAGTTTTTAGTTATAATAAGAATTGTTTGATTTTCTTTTATGAACATAGTTTACAATAAACGACATAGTACTGGTGTAGGTTTTTTACCTTATTTGTTTATTAGAATATTTACTTCAGTAAAGGTATTAGATACGAAATCACTATGATAAAAAATCATTTATTATGAACACAACATTTTACTCTTACGTTGTTTTTTAAAACTTTTATAACAATTACAAATGTGGTATTAACATCTCTAGATTGGAACTCGTCGTTATCTACTCCTATCACATTATGCGCCGGCGCACATTTTATAAACACCTTCACTAGTTTTATTGCAACACTAACTTATTCCCACAGTTCAACTCCTATCAATCAATATTAGGAAAGGTTAAACAGGTAGTAAAAACGAAATCATTTTTATAGCCAAATTACTAAACTGTATCACAAAAATTTTAATGTCATCATACTTTTTTGTGGGGATATAATCATGAAATGACTTCTCCCGCCTTGGGTGAGGTGAGAGGGAGTGTCAGAGTCTTACTGACTAAAAACCACTCGTTTCTACTTCTGCTTTTCAGCCGGAGCCCTAAAAATCCGCAGCTTGGTAGTCGATAGCTCCGGTAATTAAAACACAAAAAAATCCATAAAAATAACAAATACTCCTTTTCATTATTACAAAATTTCTGAGTGGGCACATATGTAGACATACAATTAATTTATAATTAACTTAATTTATAATTAACAACACTAATTAATTACAGAATCATTGCTAAACTTATTGAGAATTATTTTAAATTGCCAAAACTTATATCATGGTAATAATATTTATTAATTCATTCAATGATAATATTTTTTTAATGGATACTCGTAATTTACTGCTATAGGTAAGGTCGTGAGTTTGAATCTTAGATTTAAATTCCATCTTAATTGGTGTAAGCAATAAAGATGGTAGTTTAACTTTCGTTATTTTTATGTATGTAGTGGATATTATATAACGATAATTTACTTTGACTGGTTAGTCGAGTGGTCGCAAGTGTGACTGTCAGGTTCGATTCCTTACTTGGGAAAAGTACCTATATGATACATATTATACCAAAGTGTCGTGGTGGCCCGGAGGTTTAAGACGTTCGCTTCCAACCCGCATTGAGCAAGCTTCAACCTTCTTCGTGTGAGAAGAGGCCTTAGTTAGTGATAATACCCTTCCTACAGTCGGTAAAAAGAGTATGAGTATTGAGTTATACTTGTGGACTGCTGCCTACCTCTTCGGAGTTAAAAGGCGTCATGTTATGAGGAGACTAGTAGGTGTAGCTTCGGGTACATCTCTACCTTCACCTTTTGTGATACAATAAACATGGTATTATATGGTTTTTACGGTTACTTTTGTAGCTACATTCTCTTACAATGGCATAGTCTAATTTGGTCTAATTACATTGACTTAACTTTCAAAATAACAGCCAAATTTGCCTACACAAAGATGGAAAAGGTATTATAATCGTATTTGTAGCGATTTGAAATAGATTTTTTGGTAATAGAGAGTTGGTTATTTTGATTATGTAAAATGTTGTGTAGGTTTTTTCTTGTTTATATTCTAATACTAGCTTCTACCAGCAACTTCACCCGTTCCCTTGGAATAAAACCTATCCTAATGCGTTATTTCAAACCTAAATCTACCCCTATTTCAAATTTTATCTCAATTCCTTCAGCCATTTTAATTGTGATTGAGTAACAAAAATTCATACAAACACGTAAACTCACAAATAATAAGATGTTGATCTTCTAAGTAGGAAGTAGATACGAATACAAACCAAATGGGCTGAATGAAACATTTAGCCTTCGTTGAAGCCTGACTCAACCACACATTTTGACCTAGGAACTAAATTCATTACCACAACTTTTGCGGTTTTGGTACAAAAATCGACCTTAAACGAGTTTATTTTACTGTAAATAATTTCAGATTAAGTATAAACAAAAACATTTCAAACTAGTTAACAAATCGACACCAGCAATTTATACTACGCTAACTCCAAATTTGGAAAAAACTTTTTTATGCCAAGTTGCTTAAAATGTGTGTTTACATACGTCATAAAAAAATTGAGAAGAAATATGCAAAAATAAGAAAGTTACAAATCTTATAAAACGCTAAGTAAAGGTACTTTTTGAAATCACTCGATTTATATTACGCCAACTATTATTAGCGGAGTGTGCGCGCGGACCACTTTGGTCAAAGTCTGTGCAACACTGCACTAACTCATAGTTAGCGTAGTTTAGTGCGTTCGTGTGTATACTTGTTTGTTTATAAAATGAACGACTTAGCGACTTTTATATAGTAAATACTTATGTGTTAACGTATTAATTACTTTATTAATGGTACGTTGACTATTCTTTTTGTAAGTAAGTACATATTCTTTATAAAATATTGAAATATCCATCAGATGATTGATCATGCACTACGACGTCCCTGTACTACACTACGCTAACGTTAGTTAGACGTGTATAAGATGTAACATTTTTTTGATGAATTACGTTTATATACGGCTAACTTGCGCTAAATCAAAAAATAGAAATAATTAAGGAAAAATAAATATGAGATATTACAATGAATAAATTAAATATTAAGCATACCAAATTTCAAAAAAGTATCTTAATTAATGTAAAAGTTATCACGTTTTTCCCTTTAAACGCCTCTACTGTAAAGTACGCTTTTTGAGTTAGCGCAGTATAAATTGCTGGTGTCGAAATATAACCAACATTACTCTATCAGTTAAACCACAGAGTAATTTTTAACTGGAACCTTATCTTAAGGCATCCGCTCTCGAACAATGCCTAACCTTGTCTCAAGTAGACCGTTAATACTTTTATTAACTTACAACATAACTACGAGATCTTAAATCGTTCAATTTCACAATACTTTTGAGTTAAGTTGTAGCCAGAATTGAGATAGAAAGGAACGACTGAAATGTATTGCAACATGTAATAAAAAACATTAAATCTATTCCTAATCCTTTTTTTGTATGGTATAAGCCGATAAACGAGCAGACAGATCACCTGATGGTAAGCAATCGTCGCCGCCCATGGACACTCGAAACACCAGAGGCGTTACAAGTGCGGTGTTGGGCTTTTGGGGGTTAGGAATTTAAGTTTTGTGGGGAATCAGGAATTGGGAAGACTGGGAAGATAACTAGGCCTCCGATAACCTCACTCACACAACGAAACACAACTCAAGCGTTGTTTCACTTCGGTTTTTGAGGCCGTGGGTATCACTCCGGTCAAGCGAACCCAATCGTGCTAAGGCATCGCTCTCCCACAATAAAGCTTGTAGTATGTTACTTTAGCGTTTTCCAAGAAACTCACTACTTCCTCTCATAATAGCAGTTATAATTGTAACCACAAGGATAATTAGGTAATGACAAAATAATAAAAACAATTCTATTTTAAAATATTTAAAGGAAAATGATGTTGTATTAGTAACTATTGATAAATTTTCCGAATAACTAGAACCTATTTAGTTCAATAATTGCATTTTAATAGTAGTTAGAGACAAATGTACTGGTCAACTGTGAACGCAGCTTTATAACATTCTACGTGCAACTGATAATGCATCAAATGCAACACCAGGAATTATTGCAACGTTGCAATTTTATAATTAACTAGCTTTTACACGCGGATACTCTTACGATCCGCAAAAAATATTTAGATAATTAAACAATATGCGTGCTCGCTTCTAACTTCTTTGTTCTTCTTTTATCCCATGTCATACGTACTTGAATCTTTGGTCCATTCTTCTAGTCACTGTATCACACTCACTCACTCCATTTGCTATTTATCATTATTCAGTTCTCTGCCTTCATATGCGTATAATCTTATTACACCTTTAATCGTTCAAACTACTCACCTATCTTAATAGCAAAAATTCACGAAAATCAGTTCAGCAGTTTCTGCATAAAAGCATGTCAAACAAACATACAAAACTCACCATCTCATTTATAATAAATCCCGTCTACATATTATTATTTTTGTTTAATTACAGTTGGAGAGCAAGTGAACGTCACATTGAGTAATTCTCATATGTCCAAGTATTGTACTTGAGTGTTATGCTCGGTTGACACAGTGACTGGGCAGGCTGTAGCTGTACACACTTACACATTTTATTTGTTAGTCCTCTGTAGTACATGTATTCTAGCTAATGATTATAATGAGGTTGTTCTAGGTTCATGTTTAATGAACTTATAGGATATTGGGAGAAGTGGATGGAACCTGTTTTGTGTTTGATTATGCAACTTTGTACACACATGTTGGAATGGTGATCCCAATTTTTTTTGGATTTACCCGTAATTCTTCTGTACCCTTAGTACGAGTTTGCTTTACGCGCTCCCGCGCGCTTTTACCAATCAGACCGCTGAACGCGCTCTGGTTTGGTTACTTTAAACGTAAACCAAATTCTTACTAAATGTACTGATCATAGAGAAAAAGTCATGATGAGACTCTTTTTTTTTTTTTTTTTTTTTTTTTTTTTTTTTTTTAAAGAAAACGTTGCCCCACATTAGGATTTTCTCCTGTGTCGTGGGTGCGTTTACAAACATACAAGTTCACATACACATGACACCCAGACCCGAAACAACAATTTGTGGATCACACAAAGTGTTGCTCCGTGCGGGAATCGAACCCGCTACCCGTTGCTCGGCAGCCAGTTGCCCAGCCACCGCACCAACCGTGCAGTACTCTAGTAATTAAGAATGGAACCAATCCACATCTCATCTTCAAACACAAGTTGACAAACCACATACCCATAAAATATACCCTCTAGCTGTATAACTGACCACTGCAAAAATAAAACCACCAACATAAAATAAATATAACAAACATTACAACGTCCATACAAATACCGCCGCGAGCGATTGTTATCCAAGTTGGTCTCCAATTACGTATGAGATGTTACCAGTTTTGTTCTAATAAGTAAGTGGGTATCAAGAGCAGAGTTACGCAATGCTGTCACATTGTACAGATGCTTCTTCAGCTGGTAGAATGATGTAAGGAACCGAATTAAACTTGTTTAACATGGAGTTATTCACGTTTTGTTCCAGTGTTTTCTTCTTCTATGGTTCCATCGGTCTAGTTATTATACTACAATAATAATCAATCAAGCAAAGTTTACTGGATTACATACTCTTCTTTTTCTTTTTTAAACGTTGACCCACATTGGAATTTTCTCATGTGTGGTGGTTACCGTAGACCAAGTAAAATGTGCGTTATTCTGTTGAATAGGTTTTATATTGAGAAACCCATCCAATTTTGTAACACTTGTTCATGTTCCTATGGGTTGTGTAACGGTTAACTAAGGGACTACACATTTGAAAAATGCAGGCAGCCGCGCTTAGGTACATTATAAACAAACTCTAGATTCCTAATAGTATGGTATACTTACTGCTAACATCGGACCAAAAGTTTATTTACCAATCCAACTCATCAACTCACAAATCTAGTTATACACTTAAAGCCTAAGAATCTCACCACACTGCACCAAGCAGTATGTTACAAATGTAATATGCAAGCTAAACCAATAATACGCTCGTTATACATTACATAACAGAACGTCCACTGTCCAGTTGTGTTGAATAATGCAATTTTGCGCAACAAACAGTTCCTGGGTATAACCAGAAATGTCGAAGAACATATGACTCGTATTAAAAAGTATTCAACTTTTGCCTCTTGATTGCACCTGATGACTTTTATTCAATTGCACTACTGCTGCTAATCGGCAAATGAGATGGCCTAATCTTTGAACCAACACTCATCACATCTAACTAATACATATTGTAGATTGCAACTATACAAATATGTTTGACATCATTGATCGATTTGACTGCACGGTTGGTGCGGAGGCTGGGCAACCGGCTGCTGCGTACCGGCTAGCGGGTTCGATTCCCGCACGGAGCAACTCTTTGTGTGATCCGCAAATTGTTGTTTCAGGTCTGGATGTCATGTGTATGTGGAATTGTATGTTTGTGAACGCATCCACGATACAGGAAAAATCCCTAGTTTGAGGCAACGTTATTAAAAAAAAAAACATATATCAAAATAAAAATACGTCTGTCCTCGCCCGGGTATCAAAGCCCTTGACACTACATAGATCGTGTTACTGAAGCACATTAACGCACAAATCGTGAACTAACTAGAACAATAACATCAGTTTAATATACTAGAGCTATTGTTATTTTTGTGGGAATTCGCAAAAATCCTTGGACATAGATGTTCCTTATTATTTTTATCTTGCTTTATCTGTTACACGTTGAGGCCTACCTCAACATTTGTTCATTTTATCTAAGTTACTATCTTATTACTATCATAAGTACTTACTTAGTTTTTTGGATGAGTTCAAAAGGTACCTAGGCACTACTTATGTTTATTTTTTAAGTGTGGGAGAGCTATGCTTCAACAGCCTATAACTGGCCACTACTGACAAAAGGCCGACGTTAATACTTAATACTTGCCTTTAGTAGGTTTCGAACCTGCACCCTCTTACATGAGCCCCAAGCGGGCGTCGCCTTCGGTCCACCACGACATATTTTTTTCATGTAACAACAACTATAATATTTGTGCAATTTGTACAATAAATACAATCACATAAAAAAAGTAATTCTATTCGGGCTTTGTATTCTTCTCTCAATCTACAAAACCACGTAACTCCAATGACCTTCTGAACAAGCAATAAAACTGCCAACGAATCCAAGTAGCACATTGTACTAGATTAACAAAAACACACGTAAGATTAGCATCGGTGTTGATAACACCATGACACTACAATTGCGTCCAATGCATTACCATAAAAACACCATCAGCATGCTACTTACAGGTGGGTAGGCAGAGGCAGTCTTTAGAGAATGCGGGTCAATGGCACTGACTTACGGAGCACGTACAGAAAAGTGCGTGAGACCTTTGTGGTACAAGTTGTAGACTTATGTATTACTGGATTAAATTATTAAGCAATTTTTATTAGGCAAACATTGGATATCGCATTTCCCTGTCCTAAAGTTCCAAGTGGATTAAAACCAACCCAAGTTATTGCTTTTGCAACATATTATTATAGTACTTTCTATTCGAATCTTATTATGAGCATTATCAGCTGAAATACGCTCATAGTTTAACTATGGTGTCCTTTTATTTCGACTCTTGCAAAGTTTTGCATTTTTCATATCTGAATGAACTGGGATATTTACTACCATCAATACAAAATGTACTTTTAATAAAAAAAATCACTGACGCCATCCTCTCCCGCCTGTAACTTAATCCAAACAAACTAACCATTTAATATAATATTCTAATCTTTACATAACACCTGATCTACTTACCGACAAGTACGGTAGCATACAAGTGACCATCGCTTGCACAATTACCCAAATGTGGTACGATGGTACCTTGCCATGTGGCCGAGATGTAATGACATGCCCGCACATACTAACATTCTAGCTTTTACCATTACATAATATGGTCAAATGGTCACTGAATAATTTAGACCTGGTTCATTGGTCAACTGCGCGAAATAAAGTAAGTTCAAAATTGCACCCTGTATGTGAAAATAAGATCGCTTCTCTATTACATTAGACTCAATATGAAAATTTTTGCAAGAATTTGATTAATGCAGTTAAAAAATATTTATTTTAATATATTTTTCTGAACATAAATAACTAGCTGTGCCCGCGACTTCGTCCGCGTGGAATAGTTATTTTAGGCATTATATTTATTTTTGCAAACAACTTTCTCAGCTTCATAAATTATAGCTGTTACCCACGGTTAATTTGTGCATTGAAAATTCGTGATAGCACTGGATTATGATTATAAGGAACAATCCACACACTGTTTTTCGGAAACCTGCGCCTATAGGTTGGGTAACCGCCACCCCGGTTTGTGTTTCAGAAATAAAATTCCTAGGGTACTTTTTAGATGGGCTCGCTACATACGCGTTATAGCAGTGGTAAGTCCCCTCTTTGAAGAGTGGCTTGAGAGGCGTCACGGCGTCCTCACCTACCGCCTGACGCAGGTACTTGCGGGGACGGAAGTTTCGGTTGGTACCTGTTTCGAAATCGGCGGGAGGAATCACCCGGGCGTTTCGTCTGGATGTCGTCATTGCGAGGACCGCCCGGAAGATATGGTGGAGCATACAGTGGCGGTGTGCATTGCATGTGCTGAGCATCGCCATGTCCTTAGGGATGTGAATGGCGACGGTAACCTCTCACGTCCGGCTCTAGTTCAGGCAAAGGTGCGGAGCGAGAGGGAAAGGGACGCCGTCTCTCCCTTCTGCGAAGTAGTCATCCTAGCTAAGGAGAAGGCGGAGCGCGTGAGGGAACGATCCTCATCACGCCCCAGCCGCCGCAGAAGACACTCCGGGCGTCGAGGATCGTGTGGCGATCCCCGGCCACCGTAAGCGCGGTTCTGCGGACGGCAAGTAAGAGTAGCTCGTCGCCCGATCAAAACCAGACCCGTGCGTACCGTGCGTCGCGTTCTGTGCGCGCCTCAAAGAGCCAGGCCACTACAGATGGGACCCAATAGTCTAACAGACAACGTAAAAGATTACCGGGGCCCCGGCTCAAATCAGAACGGGGTGATTTTTACACTCCTACTCGCTTCACCCAAGGCAGGAGAAGCCAACGGATGATTTTCCCCCCTCAAAAAAAAGAAAGAGTACTTTCTAGAACAAATGTTTTCTTTCATACATGGTGACGCAAGGTTATGAAATCCTTAAGGACCATATTTTTATACCCCATCATATTTTTATGACAATAAATTGAAGAATTGAATTTTTTTGTTTGTCAAATGTTTCAGCCGATATTATTGCACTATACGTAGAATCTGGTTGTACTTTGTTAGACAGCCACAATAAAATTTGGGCGTGTGGTAAACCGCTTTTTTGCCATTCTACGCTGTAAACAAACGCTTTCGATGGTCAATGATCAAAAAATGTTTTACTTCGTTACTAAGACTATAATTTTTTTGAGTATAGTTACACCAGGCTCCGCGTCGTTCGCAAACAATGCCTCTCTTCCTGGCAGCGTCGTGTTTCGCACATCATGCGGCGCGGGTGAATTTTATATCGGAGTTATTTTAAAATTGTAATATCTTCTAAGATGTTTATTGAAGTTTAGTGATGTCAAAGACAATTTTGTTCACAATTAAATACTCTTAATGAACAACACATTTATTTCGATAAAGATTAATATTTTTTCGTTAATACAACTCTTAACAAATAATGCATTTATTTCGACCCAGTTTGATTACCATAAAAACGATTCTAGTAAGTTATTCCTAAAAGATAGACATATACTGTCGCGGACTTTTTTTTAGATCATTTTAAGAGGAATAATTCTCTCATACATATAATTTTCGTATCTTGAACCATTTTCGCAGCGCACGCAACGGAAGCCCTCAAGAATTAATAATTTCCCCCGTTTTGTCCACATTTTCCTTTATTTCTTCGCTCCTAATAGTCATAGCGTGATGTTTTATAGCCTATAGCCTTCCTCGATAAATGGACTATCCAACACAAAAAGAATTATTCAAATCGGACCAGTAGTTCCGGAGATTAGCGCGTTCAAACAAACAAACAAACAAACAAACAATCAAACAAAGTCTTCAGCTTTATAATATTAGTATAGATTACGATTATTTTTACAAAAATAACTTTTAATAAAATAATACGATTTTTCGAGTTTTTTACTAAAATTAATCGTATTTTATAAATTGAATAAGTTATAAGGTGCATCGGAAGTGACCGGTACCAAAATAGATATTTATATTTTTATACATATTAATTTAAATTTATAATCAACAGCGACTGTTACGTGACCGAATTGACATAATCACAAACGTACGTATAACTATGTAGCTATAACAAAAGCATTTTATTAGATAATATCAAACACCAAAATTAAAACAATTTCAAAGATGCAGACATGCAAATGTAAATGAAATGCGAACACGAATACATATAACATTAACATATATTATACTTTTTGATTATCACTTCATTATTACATATCTGTTAATCAGTTTGTCACTACTGAGATACACAAATAATAGATAACCATTTTAATAAGATATTTTTTCTTACTATTTTAAATCTCTAATGTGAACATGAGTCATGTTCCGAAAAATACAAAGTTCAGCATCACATTTAAGTCGTAATACTTCCTTAGTGTTAAATAGATTATTTATTTATATTTATTATTCAAATGTTAAATGAATAATGATGATAAATCTATTTTGTAAATACATGTTAAATAGATTATTTAACACTAAAGACTTAAGTATTACGTGATCAATAGATTATTTCTTTGCTATACCACTACAGAATTCAATTGGAAGATGATGCATTACGAGAAGTAGTATTGATTGTTTGAAAAATAATATGAAAGAAAAGGAAAATTGTCTCTGTTTATCCCCATGGAAGACAAGCGTGACGTTATGTATGTATAAGAAAGATGTTGTTCAGTAAAATAGTTAAAAAAAGATTTGACGCATTGATTCCAAGTCGAAAAAGTCATTACTAACATCTTGTGTGACACTTCTAAATAAGTCACTATTAAGTGAAACTAGTAGCTACTTAGGTAATAGTAAATAAAAGAAATTATAAATAGATTAACTTATAAATGCTATTATATGTTGTCCATTTTACAACTGAAGTCAGCAGATGAGTAGCCATTTAATAAAATGACGTAAGACTGCATTAAGTACAATCGTTTATTTAAGTAACAGACACGGAACGGTTTGCGCTAAATATAATTGGATTTAGCCATCTTTGTTGCGTTATATTAAATGTATTTGTTTTATTTTTTATTGTATACATGAACCAATGCTTTATTTCTTCATGAGGATGTGGTTGAGATATTGCGTTAGTGTAAATTAAGCCTTAGTCATAGGTTTTTATAACCTTATTTCATCTAAATATCTTTTATTTTAATTTGCTTAAGCATACTTCTGTGCAATATATTTTAATGTAGTTGTCTGACATAGATACAGTTGTCTGTTAGGTACACAATAAATAGTATTGAAGCATAATCTAGTTAGTAATCTAAAATACAAAAAATATATTCCAATTATCGCAGTACCGCATCTCTACATAAATTATATTTATTTTTGCAAAGAGGTTGCAAGACTGTACAATAACCAGACGACCGGCATTGCCTATAGGACTAAGCTAAAAAGAAATACCGAAACAAACTCAGAGGTCATAGTTTTTCTTTTAAAGTCCAAACAATTAAATAATGTGTGGGTAGTAAAAGTAGTACGGTAGTAGAGTAGTAATAGTAATATTTATTTATTATCGTTAAACGTCCACCAAAACTGTATGCCTGTTACCATCTGCAGAACATCAGTGATTATCAGATAATTTATATAATAACTTAGGTAGGTACAACTAATTCTAGACATTAGCTAACTTTTGGCTGTGTCGCAATAGCCATTTTGTGTTTAATATATTATTATCGATTTCGAAATCAATATTGCGCTGTATTTTATCAAACATCGCAGTTTCTTTTGGTTATTGCACAATCCAAAATTCTTTGTGGTCTAGTCTATCTAAGTATATTATGTTGCGTAATTTTAAAATATTTTTAGTTATCGATCGTGTGTGAATTAGAATTGATTTTTGATTTGACTCTGAAGCTTCTGTAGAAGAATTAAATTAGCGTAATTGTTAAAAATGGTCTAATCATCTTTAACGTATTAATCACACAGGCCAGTTGGTGAATGTTGATAGTTCAGGCTTTTTAAAGAACGCTGCTGAGAGTAAATATTATATGGATTGGCAAAAATGTATCTCAACCTCTTTGTTGAATGTTAGGCGTGATATATTTAGTTATATTTTTTTCAATACAAAACCACAAATCTGATAGGAATTTAAAGGTTGTAACTCTGACTTTTCAAAAGTTCACCTTATGTTGCTGAGTTACGATACAGCATCTTGTTATTGTATATCAAAATACCCCCTACCTAGTAGACTTAGTGATTAGAAATATTATTTCTTTTCAATTTCAGTGTTCCTGATACTTAGTGCCTAAAATTCTTCTCGATTTTTTATTAACTAAGCTCCATGGGTGGCTGTCCATTGAGAGATCAATCCTCTCATTGACTTACTGTTCTTTGTTGGTTGTCATGCATTATTTTAAGTGTCATGGCCCGGAGGTTTGAAACGCACGCTTCTCATGTTTGAGGGTGCGGCAACTACCAATGTAACAGTTTCGAAGTTATATGTAATTTCTTAGAAACCATTGACAAACGGTGAAGGAAAACATCGTGTGGCAATCTGAGCTTATAATTTCTAATTCATTATAAGATTGAAATCGCCATTCTTATTGAACAAGCATGATTATTAATGTTCAAACCTTCTCCGTGGGAGAAAAGGCCATTGGTCAGCAGTGGCCACTTACAGGCTGTTGATGTTCGATGATGTTATTGTATGCATTTTTTTTAATTTCGATGTCATTCTCAATAAACTTACTATTTGTTTTTTACTTACCATTTGTTTTTTTTTACCCATCTTTTCTTAGTTTAGTAGTGTAGGTTACCTACTAGAGTACCTACCTATTAAACCGTACCTACTGCTATGCATGTGATGTAAGTAGCATTCGAGTTAGTGAGTCCGTCCCAAGTTTTTTAAGAGGATGTGACATAGATATCCTAACACTATTTAGTACGTAAATGGGAAATCCACTTTTTGAATACTACATTTTTCTTCAATTAGTTGAATATCGAATTAGCATAGGCATCTAAAAGTTATGCAATGGGTAGCCTACACGTTTTTGTTATTATTATTTTTAATAACTAAATCTAATAAACTGTCTGTAAATAATTAATCCAGAAAGAGAATTAATCGTATGTACCGATATGTGAACAATTAATGGAACGGTAAAAAAATCTATTTAGTCTTTCAGTTGGATAACGAAAAAATATTTGACATGTATTTTTATTTCGTTATATAAGATAATAAACTTAGATAAAACGAATCAAAGTTTAGGAGTGGGAGCAAATACATCATTACTGCCTAGAAGTGACGTCACGCAATATTTCAAATCAATATATCTTTGAAAGTATTTGTTTTCGTACGAAAATAAACAATACGTGTCTAATATGTCAAAATGATAAAAAGACGGACATTAAAATAAAAATTAGTCATCTACCCTATTACCTAGTAATACTGTTACATTACTTTAATCTATAAACCATCATAATACAATAATTGAATCATAATCGTACAGTTGCATCACCAAACAAAACTATACATGTAGATACTAAATGTGCACTTAAGTAGTGATGTCCATTCGAATGGTATTGTCCGGTCACTTTTATAGTCCAATATCGATTTAACTTGGTCGATTTTATGACTGTTTAGTAACAAATAATAGTATATTGCACAAGTATATAGGTTCTTAGTTAAAATAAGTACATAAGAACTGTAGTTTGAATATTGATCGATCTTTAAAATAGATTAGATTACTTTGACACAATAAAGATACTCGTAGAAAGGTTGCGATTTTAACTACCAACGTCACGCCTTTTTATCCTTAAAGGGTTAGGCAGAGGTGCACATTACGGCACGTAATGCCGCTGTACAATGTACACCCACTTTTCACCATTCGTGTTATACATTAGTCCCATGTAATAGGGGGTGAGCCTATTGCCATATACTAAACACAATTCCAGACTCCGAGAAATTTTCGAAATACAAAAAGCCCAGTAATATCCGAACCGGAAATCGAACCCGCGACTCCTTGTCTGGTAATCGCACTTGGGACCACTCGATCAACGAGGCAGTCTTGTAAGGCAAATGTAACCATTGAGATATTTACCAATATCAATTCATCCAACCGCATGGGCCCCTAATGTAGCTTGAGATAAAACGAGTACTCTCGTCGAACAGTTAAGTGCATAACCACAACAACGTATATCAAGGAGAAAACTGCAGTAAACAAAAATCAATGAAGGAAGTCAAGAGCTAACAACTTACATAATATCGACTTTTCAATGTACACACTGTAATAAACTTAACATTTTATCGATACAAGCCCATCACTAAGAGGAAACAATGACGCAACACGCCAACTAGAGCTGACCCACGGTCGACACATACTCTATGCCTATTTAAATACAACACTAGTTGACCATAGACAGTGAAAGTTTAAGTCCAGTCTAGTCTCAAAATGTGTGAGATTGTGGGACCATAAATTATGATTTACATCTTATGGACAATCTCCTCTATGGGTGAGGCAATAATGGAGGAATTTCATATTCACAATATTCGCTATGTAACAGTATTGTGAACGTGGGTTGATCAAATCTTAGAGGTTAAGCTACACTTGTTACGGTTAGAATTTAGATGGGTGAATTAAACTCGTTCTGTTGTCTGGTGATATTACTGCGGATTAAAGGAAGATAATATATTTTGTAATATTTATGAGTAGAAAAGAAAAGGATTTTGTAGGTAACAAGAATTGTAACAAAACATTTTTTTTAAAGTGAACCGCCTTCAACTTTATTTTACTATCTCCTTTTTTTTAAGTCAGGTGATATCCCAAAAATATTTTGCTAAATCTGAAATATTCTATGCTAAAAATCGCATAAAAATCGGTCCTGTCAAACACGAGTAAATCACGCACAAACAAACATACATAAAAACAGAAAACCTTCTTTTTGTAAGTCGGTTATAAACCTATAAGTGATTTAATACAAGAATTGTTGGAGTATTGAAATGCGTAGTGTAGTATAAAAAACAATCAGAGAAAAATGTTTTTTTTTTTAATATTAGAAAAGGATTTCAACTACCTATTCAGTAACCGACTTCAGTAAGTCGGCTTTTTTTATTTGAAAGTCAAATATCGAATACACTAAAAATCAAAAGTAATTTCACTTTTTTTTTTCTTAATGGCAACTGAGTCTTCAATACAAATTTATCAACTATACTGCCAGTATCGAGATAATATTTTCACCTCATCTGAAAGTCTTAAGCTTAAGCACAATATTTTTAAGGCAAATATCACACCAATAAATTCGTTAATAAAATGTAGGTAAAGTAAAATAAAATAAAAGTCAGGCGCGGCGCGGGCGCAAATTATACCTTTACACAGCTTTAAACTAAGTATGTGGTGCAACTTTGACATTTTGAAAAGTACTGCACTTTGTAGAGTGACCAGAATTTATGTCGGATAACATATTTTTTTAAGAACCGAGTTGACGAGCTTTTTATTAATTTAGAAGCACTGAACGCTGCATCTATTCGATTTACCACAATTTTATTCTCTTTGTATGTATTTAATCCTATGTATTTACAAAATTGAAAGAAAACTTAAATTGAACGTTGTCAATTTGTTGTAATTTTTTACGTACGGTAATTTATTTATTTTATTTTAATTTTTACCGTTACAGCACACTACAATTTTCTCTTGCGTCGTGTGTGCGTTTACAACCATGCAAGTTCACATACATTATGACACTTAGACCCGAAACAACAATTTGTGAATTACACAGAGTTGCTCCGGGTGGGATTCGAACCCGCTACACGTTAAGTATGTGGAAGACGGCGGCCCAGCCAGCCAAAAAAAAAGACACAAGTTTACAAACAGCACACAAACCACTATAACAACAAAATCTTTGAATGAACAAAAACAAACTTCATCTTTTCTTAGTAATCTAATTAACACATTTCACAATACACACAATCAAAATATTTTTAGATTAGGCTAACAAATGAGGTTTCTGTGGTCGCCATTATGCAAGAACAACATTCTTTACTATATATTTAGATTGTATCGGATGAGTCTTAGATAATTAGATGATGTAGTTTTGCAATATTAATATTCAGTAGGCTGGCCTCGAAAATTTTGGCGCCATGGCTGATTAAGAGACTAATGACGTTGGTGCGAATTTTGAAAGAATATCTCGAAATAGAAAGATTACATGAAACGCAAAAAAGAAGTTAATTGGAAACCATTGTGATCAAGCACTGAAAGTCCTCCTATAAAGTGACCAGAAGGCTGCACAGAGGCGCTGGATGTAGGTCGTTTGCAACCTGGCGATCTGGAAATCATTGGTCCAGATGTCATTGGTCATTGAATGATTGGTGTATGCTTAGCATTGGATGTCTTATGGCTGACATGATGATGAAGATGATGATAAATTGGGATACTTATTATTTAAGTCCTTATTTCATGTCGATTTATTTATTGTCAACATTTGTACTTAAATAAAAAGATTACACCAGTATGGACACCCTACAAATAATCATAACCCGCAGTTACATCTGACGGACGGGCGAACTAAAAGTATCGTTACGTCAGCCAAAGGTTGGGACTGTATTGTAACTAAATAATGCAGTAACATCTCAGTAAGTGAAAGGTTTCTTTCAAATCAATTTTTACCATAATCATCATAATGTGAATTGAGCAATAATGATCTATTTGTAGCTTTCATAATATTGCGTCTTGTTGTGAGATGAGGTTATCTACCTCATAGTATCGCATAGTATACCGTATATCGAGTTACCGGGGCTCCAGGTCGAAAAGCAGGAGTAGGAAGGGGCGGTTTTTAGTCAGTAAGAGTCTGACACTCCTTCTCACCTCACTCAAGGCTAGAGAAGTCATTGGATGATGATAACCTTTTTTTCGACGAGACGTTCCTTAAGAGAGTATGTGTTTCCGAAAGGGTTCAACCTGAGTGTTTTCAGGTTCCATGTGTGTTACTAGGCTACTTATGAGTAAGCGTGCTCCATCATGGACGACTAATTACCACCAGACGAACATTAAAACAGTCACACTTACAATCACTTGTTCAACGAGGCTATTGATATGGATAGAACATCTGAACTCGATTTTAAAAGTGCAAAAGCCATATTCTATTTCAAGACATTTGATCTGATACTGCAATTGTGTCAAAATTATTTCGGAATGGTATCATATCAACGTCAAAGTGGTCAGTTTGACATGACTATGACTGTATAAGAGTTCAAATATGAAATAGTGACGTCATCGTTATTTTTGTGACAGTCTACAGAACGGTATAGGAATTTTAGTCTGACGATGAACCGTTCATACAATTTGGAGATTAAATTGAATTGATATAGGGTTACAAATTGTGTGGATGTCGTTATACCTATAACGATAACATCCACAATATTTCAAGATTCCAGTATAATTAAAATTATTGAAAATAAAATAGAAATATTTAATTTATGAGTATAATTACTTTAATTTATAAAAAAAGTATCTTAATTTATATTCGGATTAGGGTCTATATTTATCTGCCTAAGCTGCACCTGTGAGGTAAAGTTGCAAAACTTTATTTTTGATTCCTCGCCAAATAGTTTTTACATTTGGACAAACGACCTCGCGACAAATTCGTTTGATTTTATTTTGTGTTGCAATTTAGTCTTAAATCAGAATAAGATAAAATCGCCTATTGCTTGGAAACAATATCTAGATGTAGATAATTATGTTTTATAACCTACCTTTCAATATTATTAGTTACCTTGGAAATTAACAACTATTTTACATTGTTTTTTCTTATTTATTTTTAAACGAGTTGATACATGTGTCGGTGGTCAAACTTCTTCTAATTAAAACGTTGCTCTATACTAGGATTTTCTCCTGTTTCGTAGGTGCGTTTACAAAAATACAAGTTCACATACACATCACACCCAGGCCCAAAACAACAATTTGTGGATCACACAAATAGTTGCTCCGTGCGGAAATTGAACCCGCTACACGTTGCGTTGCAGCCGGTGATTGTAGAAAAAGGTGGTATTATAGAAGAATTTCTCATGTAGTGAAATACGTATGACTAATCTTCTGACAATAATCATCACAAGTTACTATCTTCCTTATTAGTATTTGCATAAGGTTAATTTTGCAGTAAATTAGCAATTAGGATACAACAAGTATTGGTGATTGTCGATCATCAATCATTAGTTGCAGCTAGTAAGAGATCGTGATCTTTTGTTTTGTCATCGATCAAAATATATTGTGTAGGCTGCAACGCTTGATCATCAATGGTCATTCATCATCTGCCAGTTTGCTTGTATCACCTTTTCTCATACTTAGCATATTGGTTTGTAAGATAGCATCCATTACAGGAACTTTCTTGGTAACTAGCTTTTTACTAAGATAAATAATTATAATATATAAAAATCAATTGCTATTCGTTAATCTCGCCAAAACTCGAAAAGGGCTGAACTGATCACGCTAATTTGTAAAAGTCCAGGGAAGGTTTAAATGGGTCAGCTAGTCAAGCTATACAATTCTATTGTCGCTTTAAAAAAAATGCATACAGTTCAATTCGCAGATAGTGCAAGTAGATATTTTAGACAGCATTTTTTAACGTAAATTTCTCACTATTAGAACTGCCTTTCTCAATGTTTGCCGGCAATTTGTTTTATTTATTCAGTATTTAGAGGACTAAGCTAAGTCTTTGTTCAGCAGTGGACGTCTCTCGGCTGATGATGATGATGAGACAATGATGAAGATTCAGTCTTCGGATTAATAGTAACGTAACTAACAAAAATATATGTGTAATTTAAGAAGTGTTTTTGTCACTTCGAGAAAATAAGGTATTATATAATAAGACAAAACCCCATATTTACTTACATAACCACGTATTACCATAAGTCGCAGTTAACTAGAAGCAACATATCTCCGTGTCAAGTTTAAACAGATCTAGGTACAATCCAGACCGGTCAGTTACCTAACATTCTAGACCTAGGCTTGGCTAACATAGTCCTAGTGTTGCGATATTGTAAGATCATCTACGCGGATGTTTTAATTGGAGCACTGTGATACAATAATTGCAATCGATTCTGAGATGTGTAATTTAGCTGGACATACTAGTTGGTGAATGGCAATGTAATATGTAGGGTTCTTCTCAGAAGCTAGTAGATATATTTTTGAATAAAATATATTTTTGTGTAAAAATTTTTTTTTTTACATTTTATGGGTCGACATTTGACCGCTATCTTGCCTGATGGTAAGTGATGATGCGGCCTAAAATGGAGCAGGTCTGGCGATAAGCAACTTATTCACTTGTGTTTTGAAGACATCCAGGTTATACCTCTAAGGAAACACAGATTCCGGCAAAAAAATCCACTTCCTAGCAGTTCGTATAAAGTTGATCTTTTTGTAATGATTTCTATCCAAAAGATACCTTAGTTTTATTAAACTTCTTGCTAACACTCTTCAAAATTATTTACTAAAATATTACCAAGTATTGTGAAAAGCGAAAAACGTAAAAATACCTTTTAGACTGTTGTAGCTAAGCAAGACCTTAAAAGGCAGTTAGCGCCTTGACAAATATGCGCTCAATCGAACTTTGACTTATGCGCTTATATTCACAATCTCCTTTTTCACAAATTATGCACAATTTATACTTGACATCGATGCAGTTTTGGCCTTCGACAGTTTATTTCTATAAACACCTTGAAACAATGACTTTGACTTTACCCAATACGAGAGAAAAGGAAGTAAAGTTTACTTAAAAATGTTTTTTGACCCAGTTTTTTATACACAGTCCGCCATTTTTGGGCAAGTTGGGAATCACATAACACCGTCTTACTTTCTGTAGACCCACGTAGACTAGTGATACATTTTAGGTGGTTTTTGCATAATAGTTGTTGTAGGATGACACAACAGTACATCTGTTTATGTGCTTAAAATACTTAGTTACTTAGTAGATAGTAGTTACCTAAGCTTTTCTGGTTTAATGACTATTTCTAGAGTATTCCTTTTAAATGTACTGCAAATTTTGTTTGTTCGATAAAGTTTGGAATAATTAATTTAAGTGCTATATGTAGGATTAGATATATGACCGAATACTCAAACGATACTCAATTTTAGGACGCCCTCAAATGTATTTCTGTCACTACCAATTCTTTATAAAATGACAGAGATAGCCACGATATTTAAGTACAACTTAAAATTGAGTAGCGTTTGAGTATTCGGTCGATAGTGTGACACTTCTTTGAGGTATCAGTGCAAATAAAAAACAACACAAGTTGGACATAAGATACTAAACCGGTCTGTTAAGTGACTGTCACCCTCATCTATCTATCACATAATGTAACAGTGTGTAAATCAAATCTTCATACAAGCGTGGTGCAATCTGATCAATTAAACGTACATTTACCAAATTTTTACATAATGATCTGTTCACAATAATGTTGATAATTTAATCGCACGGCGTGTAAGATGAACGCACGTATTTAAATGTTTATGTAAGAGTAATCGGTGAGTGGTCGAGATTGGGCCGCCGCGTGCCGGCTGGTGGCCGATGTATGATAGTCTCGTTGTGTGGGTACATTGACACAAGAAAGATAACATAATGAAAGTCACTGTGTTGCTAATCGTAGATACTTTTAGAGTATTCTTACTTACGACGATACAACTTCCAATTTAATTAATACCACGTTTCCTGTAGTAAGTCGAAGCTACACTTTGGAACGAGCACCTAGCTTCACTAGCAAACTGACTGACGGGCAATTATTTAATTTGATGTTTCAAAAGTATGCCTTTGACTTTTAGTTTCATAAATATATACTTGCATTCGTTAAAGATATGTGTTCTTTTCGCGTCATTAAAATAGTGATGTAAATTGGATTGTAACTACATATTAAATTACAGAAAAAAATCTCAATCTTAAAATTATAATTATAATCAAATTAAACCGTGAGACGTCACGTCACGTCAAGTCATTCACGTCCATCAATGGACACACACTCCCATGTTAGCCCGGATCTCGATTCCTTTCTCCATTGAGATGAGCACAGCATCCGTTGCACATTGTGAATGGAATGGGTGTGGAATATTTAATGGTTAATTATTACGTGCTCATGTGGGTGTAATCTTCACTCTCGCTAATTTTACTAGCTATTGATTTTTAATAAATATTTGACTGAGATTTTGTTTTGGAAGCTGTGTTTTTGATGTTTTCCTTATGTTTTTCGTGTTGAGTGAAGCTTCTGAATGTATTGCTATAATGCTGTGTAGTAAAATCTACACATATATACATACATACTCACGCCTCTCTTACGTGGGTGTAGGCAGAGACTACGACAACAAACTCTTTCGTTTCATCAACAGTCATCAGTCTTTTCATGCATGTTCGTCAGTTAAGGGTACTTTTAATTTGGCTCTTCTTCAATATATCGCCAATCTGGTCGCTATATGTCCGCCTAGGGCGCCCTCTACCGACGGTCCTTTTCATATCCGCATTGTATACTTCTTTCGTAAATCTTAAAATCGATTTAAAAATGCACATAATACCTAAATTCACTCACAAATATTGTTCTGTGTGGGAATCGAAACTACAACACGATAATACATAGCCAATCGGTCAGTCATCTGCCAAACGGTCAATCAGGGGATCATTGAAGGAGGTCATTGTTTACAATAAGATAATGGTGATGATGAAGGTCAAAATCCTAAATCAAGCTCGTGAACATTCCTGAAAGGTTTCAACTCTATTGTAAGTGGTTTCGTCACAAATAAGTGTACTGTCTAATATTTGCTTAAAGTTGCGTAAACACAGAATGGCCATCATCTACTTTTGTACTAAGAGAGAGAGGTTTAGATTTGTTTCGAGAAATGTCTACAATTGTATTTAAAGTGATGATGAAGCAATCAAGAACTGTATTTAGATTAACAAACAAAAAAAATATTGATTTTTATATTCCAATAACTAGGTTAGTAATGTGTCACGTGTATGTGAATTTGTATGTTTGTAAACGCACTCACGACACAGGAGAAAATCCTAGTTGGGGGCAACATGTGAAAAAAAAGATAAACACCCCTTAGACTCCTATGAGCCTGGTAACCTATTCCTGGTGAAGAATAATTTTTACATTGCATTTTCCTACTTCTACTTACCTCCGAACTTTTAAAAGTCGTAAAATATTGTTATGTTATAAAAATCCAATTGCTTGTTATTTGAACAGTTAAGCGGTGAAAGTTTAACACCAAATATTTGTGCAAATAAATCCCAATCGCGTGTGTGAGTAGCTGCGGCTCGTCAAATGCGCGTACGCATTATTCAACAGCTGTCAAAGGTTGCAAAGGTCACTGTCGTGAACTTGGGGACATTGAGCTTGACTCTCATTGGAGGATAATCGTTATGTAGGTACCGTGTGTCATTAATTAATGTCGATGTCATTAATTTTGACATTTTGTTTTGTGTTTTTGACAGAATAGCTATTTTTTTTTAATGGACAGAAGTTATTTTTGTCTTTTGAATGGAAGTAGAGACTGCCTCATTTGTGCAGTGGTTACAAGTGCGACTACCGAGCAAGGTGTCTCGGGTTCAATTTCCGGATTGAGCAAAGTATTACTGGGTTTTCTCAAAAAAATTCAGAAGTAGCACGTAACCAAAAAATTACGACAAAATCGACATACATAATGACTTATTTCATTCACAAATATTTAAGTAACGTGTTTCATTTCGTATACAAGAACTACATACATTATTAAAAAGTATAATCAAATATATTTGATAACTACATTAAGACAAGATTCCAAATTACGTGTATACTATGTTAATAAATTACTGAGTCCGTTTGTATGTCATTTAGAAAGGATATTAATTACATCACATCACGCTTTCAAAACATCACAGTGTAAGCTGAATGGTTTTTATTGTATTAAAAATAGATTAAGTAGGTATTATCACATGTTACAATCGTTTAAAGTGGGAAATTATAAGTCTTTTAATGTTATAGGGTCAAGGCGAATTTAATTAAAAATTCCCGTCTTATTGAACTCAGGATTCGTATTCTGCAATCACAATGTTTACTAGTAAGTCAATAAAACTAACAATTCGAAGTCAAAGTTAAAGTCTAAATTGTTTATTTCAAATAGACCGGCAAGGTACTTTTGAACGTCAAAGCAAACATTACAATATTAAAACTAAAATGTCTGGTTGTCAGTCAATCCCTCCTTTCCAGTTAGAAATAAATATTAAGACTAATATCTAAAAAATTGTCCAAACAGTAAGTATCTAAAATTAATGATATAATTAATTTGCTCAGTTTTTTTTAGGTATGAAAAAAGATTTAGAATATGAATTGAAATGATTTTTATACTATACTTTTGACACTAATCATGAATGTTAAATTACATTCTTTGACTTTAGTAAGGAAAAAAAACATAACCCTCCTTCTGGCGCAGTCGGGTAAAAATAAACGATGTTTACACACGTTTGGTTATACTAAGACATCCATTCTGAAATGAATAAATATGGGATCCCGTAATGCAAAATGTTTCAAGAAACTCAAAAATGGAAATACGGTGCTGTAATATTAAATTGTTATATAACATTACGAATAGTTATGAGAAAATGCATCGTCATTGTGAATAGACTCGATGACGGCAAATCACTTTCTCATCATGATGGTGAGTGACCATCCTATTACCACAATTATACGTTAGTTATGTGCGTATAAAAATAATGTCAGTCTTGTTACTATGCTAGTAAAGTATATATCTCAGTGCCTATAAGTAAATGCCACCTTTTGCTAATTGGGTTATTATATAAGTTGTAAAAATGGGGTCATATCTTAGTCGGTATTAAAAAACATTTAACACAAATATTTCAGACTTTAAATGTTGTCCTACTTTAGGATTTTCTCCTGCGTCGAGGGTACGTTTACAAACATACAATTTTACATGCACATGACACCCAGGCCCGAAACCACTATCTGTAGATCACACAAAAAATGCTCAATGAGGGAATCGAACCAGCTACAAGTTGCACGGCCGTCAGTTGCCCAGTCACTGAGCCAATTGAGTTTATTTTTCAAGAGTAGTTAATGCTAATCATCGATATTGCCAAGTTATATATTTTATCAACTTTAAAACCTCATCCTTCTCCAGGATCCTAACCCAAGGATAAAGTTTAGCACCTCGTATACAACAATTACACTCCTGATAAAGTAGATAACACTAGTTTATTCTACAAATTTCTCCATTGACATGCTCGTCACAATTTGACAGATGTACCAATTTGTTACAGCCACTTGTAGCCTGTCATTGAAGATGACCGCCCGCTGCTCGACTATATATGTAGATCCGGATAGATCCGAGTAGATACGAGGTGTGGATTTAGAAAGGCTAATTTTGTGTTACCTACCTTATTAGTCGAGTGGTTGTTAGGTGCCAAGGTTGATGTTGAGATGATGACGCCTCTGAATCGATCCCCCAAAGTGATCGAAAAAATTTTGTTTTTTTTTATTTGATTGGTCGACGTTTGGCTACTATCTGGCCTGGTGGTAAGCGATGCTGCGGCCTACGATGGAGTACGTCTGCCCACCTTTGTGCTCGGGCCTTGAAGATACCCAGGTTACACCCATTAAGAAATACAGATTCCGGCAAAGACTTCCACTCCTTAGCAGTTCGCACAAGAAAATTTCAAGCGCAGCGTTTCATGCGGGTGAGTCGGATACCTACCATGAAGGGGTGGCGCTTCGCCGATTGTCTTGGGCTTCGATGATGGAAGCGACTAGGAGGAATCAAGTCAAGAAAGGCTAGTAACTCTTTCAGCTATAGCACTAAACTTGGATGGAATTAAAGCCAGTGTATTATGTACAATAGGCTCAGATCCTACTACTTTAAGGTACTACATCAAAAATTTGGTAAAAAAATTAGTACCTATCTGTGAATAATAATTATAATCTTAGGAAAACTATGAAAATAACTTACCTCAACACAGGAATCAAACCAGAACTTCTTTTACCTACAGTAATTTGATCGGGATGCCATATTATGCCACACTGCACCGCCTACTCATTAGTGACTAAGTATTATTAGGTAAAAAAGAATTAGTTAAAAATGTTTAAACTAGGGGTCAATAAGTCTTAACGCACAGTTAATTCCTTGACACGCTTCTGAAGCATTAACAAATCGTTTATCCGTATGTGTGTAATTAGCTACAAAACTGCTACACCATTATGCAAATAGCATTATAGTTTGAATGCTCCTTACTATTTGTTTATGCGTAATGAATGTAATGATTATCGCAAGTAAGTGTTATGTAGTTTTTAATGTTATGTTATATACATAATGTAACATAACGTCTTTATTGTTATACTGCTTTAATGCAGGCAAATATGCATTTAGAGCATCTACAACATTTTTTTAGTAAGTTTGAGTCTATTATCGTAACAAATAAATTTGGAAGCTTAAGTATGAAATAGAACAGTCTACTAATCGAACCTGAGATTTCATGTTCAGCTGTTGCAGTTTTGAGGCGTTAATATAAATGTAAGATTTAATGTGAAACCAATTATATTTTAAATAAATTACTTCCTTATAATTTATGGTTTCGAAGCAATCATTTTCAAGGAGGTGAGGAAATATAAATTTGGAGAAATTATAGAGCAAGAGTCTTCGAAATATAGGTTGTACTTAAAGTGCATCCAATGTTTCAATGTTCACTTCCCAGTTGATGTATAATGTATTTCTTATCTATGGAACTTTATTTTTTAATAGTTGGTCCATACAAGGATTTTCTCCAGTATCGCGCCAATCATGCAATCATACTTCGATCTGTTGATTGATTTCGATACAAAATAATTATAATGGATTAAATTGATATAAAAAATGAACCGTAGTTTAATTTAACTTATTAAAAAAAATGACAACAATCTCATACAAAATTCATAGAACACTAATGTTGTTGAAATTTCGAAAAATATATTGCATTTATTTCTAGATAAGAATATATTCTGGTATTGTTTTGCTTGGCCCCTATTAATCGTAGCGTGACGATAGTTAGCAAGTGAAGTAAACAACACAAAAATAATATTTTGTTTTATTCAACCCAGAAGCTCTAAAGTTTAATGTGATCAAGTAAAAGATTATTTTTATTGATAAAGATATCGTTTGTAATAATTAATTATCTCGAGGTTTTATTTATCGACAGGATATTATATTAATTATTATCTTATTAATAGTTTTGAGGTCGAGCTAAGTTTGATTTTTGGACCGATTGCATCAGTGACATAATTTCGCAAGTGCATCACATTTTAATATATTAATTATTAATGTTATCCTTATTCGAGTATATTATTTTTACATATAGATCAGTAATGTTTTTGTGATCACTCATTAACTATATTATACGAAGTTCAACAATACTTAAATTAAGAAACAGATGCACCAATTGATTAAAATACATCAATATTTTTCAAAATGATAATAACTTTCAAACGAAGTAACAAGCTAGTTTTTGTTGCTTGTGTAGTTAATTTGAAAAAAAAACTTGATTTTTTTATTATGTCTACAAAGAAACTCTAATAAGAAAAGAAGCCAGAAAAATAATTTAAATTATATAATTTGATCCCTAAAAAATTTTTCTTACTAAACTCAGTTAAATCCTTACCACACTCATTTTACGACGTCAGAGTAAACTATACCTTAAAAACAAAGAAAATTGGAAAACTGGAGCAAATATCCTTTCTTCACACACATTTAACCTCTATCACCAATTACTAAAACCTCACTCACAAAACGAAAAAAATAAAAAATAGTCCATTTGCAACCCGAATTCGTCCTCGGTAGCCTCTGCAAGTAAAGTAAAAGTAGACGGTCTGATCTCCAGTATATAAGCGGATCGGTCGAAACACTGGCATCACACATCAGCGAGCGTTCGAACAAACTAGACATGGCCAAATACATCGTAAGTTTCAGTGCAGTGCGTGTGTCAAGTGTTGTGAGGGTGTGAGGGTGTGAGGGAGTGACCACTCCATGTGAAGTGAACTCTACGGTTACATTGCAATCGGTGATTTCGGATGTGCAAACCGGATGCCCCCAAGGCCCCAAGGATTTCGTCTCCCAAGTGTTTTGCACCAGTTTCTGGAAAATGAACCACTTAGTTTGTGATCATGGAATTTCCGTCCCATTGGAGTGATAGCTTCGAGGCTTCACCATGTGATTGGGGGCAAATTGGGGATAATTTGTGACTTACTTGGTCTTAGGTCATAGGTTCTTTCAGGATTTAAAAATGTTTGGGATTCGGAGTCTTACAATAATGTTTGTTTACAGGTCGCCCTTGCCCTGCTGGGTTGCGCTATGGCTGAGCCTCCAGTAGGCTACAGCTACTCCGCTCCCTCATCCTCCATCTCCCTGGGCTCCCTCAGCAGCGGCGGCCATTACCACTCCGTGCCCGTCGGCCACTCCGAAAGCGAGGGTTACTACGTAGACCCTCATCTCCTCCACAAAATCAAGAACATCCTCTTGTCTGAGGAGATCAAGAACCAGCAGTACTCTGGCGGCAGCGGACACGGACATGGACACGGCATCTCTTCCCACTACGGCGCCCCCGCCCCCGTATACGGTGTCCCCAGCCAGAAGGTTGTTGGCATTGAACTCGACCACGTCCAGCAAGCTATCCAGGTCGCCCAGTACCACCAGGCTGAGGAAGTTTACGCCGGCGGACACGGCGGCTACTACTCCGGTGGTCAGGGTGGATACTCCTCCGGTGGTCACGGTGGATACTCTTCCGGTGGTCATGGTGGATTCTCCTCCGGCGGTGGCTCCTCTCACTACACCACCATCGGAATCCCCTCTGGATCTTACGGAGTTCCCTCCGAGTCATACGGTCATCCCCACTAAACGACCCAAATTGTTAGTCATCTCATCTCATTTAATGTAAATCATGTGATCGCATCCTAGATGTTATTATGTATTATATTTGTTGTTATAAGTTTCTGTAAATAAAAACACAATCTATTTTGTACGAGCTGTTCCTTGATTTAATGCCCGAACTTTCACATGCCGAGGTACGGCGACTGGTACATCTTGCTGCTACAATCGTAAAGCCATATGCGGTTAAACAAAAAAATATATTAATGCGAAACAAAAACATGTTTCGACGCCTTAAAGAGCAGTAATAGGTCCCTATCGAAAGTCGTTTTCGATAAAATCGAAAGTACTGATGTCAGCGAGCGACTTTATGACATGCGCGTGACGTAATTGACGTGCAATTTTATATTAAAGTGGAATTAAGTCGTTTTTTTTTCGACATATTAAGTTACATACTTAGCACCTCACCGGAATGAATCACTGGTGATTTCGCAACCTGTTGACCGAGATAAGTGAACGTAACAACCTTAAAACCGATGAGGAATTAGAAATTACAGTTCAAAATACCAGATCGTACTTTCGAGGATTAGATAAAAATTTCGAAACTGGTCATAATACGAGTCATCACGGGTTGCGTCAGAGCGGCCATTTTCACGGAGTTAGCGAATAATTTCGCTCGAGTTGTTAATCCGAATGCACCATGCACTTTCTCCTTGCAACCTCGGCTGTTCCGAATCTTGTGAGTGTTACATAATTTACGCATGAGAGGAGGCTGGCCAATGATCTGGTCCTCGCCATCTGTAGGATCTTGTTTAGGTACTGGCACATCAAATTATTCGGTTACTTAACACTATTCTGTTAATTAACCGCTGTTGTAATATTCAACACACGTACTACGTTTTTCAACATTTTTGAGTTGTTGTTCTTCAAGATAATTAACATGTTCATCTCCTTTCGTATATTGCCTGCGATTCACTCAAATTGAGTAATGACTTTCTTACGAGCGATACGAAAATTAAGCTCCTCGATGTATTTTTTGTTCTTACTTTCTCCAATTTTGCAACAAGTGGTATTGTAATGATATGGTTTTTGCTGTCAGAGGTCATTTACGTAGTTACCGTGACAGTTCTCAATATGTATGCAAATTGCATGATGTTCGGGAATTATGTTAAATTAAATAATGTGAGTTTGGGGTCTTTTGTATGTGCACTCGGGGTCATTTTGCTCGGGGTCATGTTCAGTTTTTTTTAATGTAATGTAAACACAGATTATAAAAAAATACTAGTCTATAATTATTAGATCAAGAGCATATCAATTATTTTTCAATATTTTTAGTATTTACCTTTTTTATGATGCAAAAGATACAATTTCTTAGCAAATGCATAGACGGACAGACATTATGTTGAGCCTTATATTAAACAAAATTCTTATCATGTTTCGAAAATCTGTTTCATCTTGAGAATTCTTTAATACATCATGTTTAAGATAACATTATAAATATCTGCACTACAAGGTAATTACATGATAGTAATTAGTCAGTTGGTATCTGCTAATGACTGTGAAAAACATGGGAAAATACATGGTACCTACTATAAAGATATACATCAGTAACTAAATTTGATCATAGAATTACTGTTTTGTATGCCTTTTGGCGGAGCATAGGCTGGACCAACCAAATAATAGATTCAAAAAAATAAATAAAATTTGACCTTTTTTTTTACACAAAAATATCATCATTTCGTCAGCAAATAAAATCATCTTTTTTTTATTATTGTTAGTCTTCTTTGTTAGTCCGTCTTTTGATGATACAAAGACGAAATCTATCTGGTCAAAGGAAAAGAAAAAAAAAAAGATTGTTTCGAACTAGGTGATTTTAATTATTTGTTGTAGCACGATTTGTTCGATTTAATAGAAATGGAAATCCTAATAAAAGACATATTATATTCTTAATAATTTTATTTATTTACTACACAGCAACTAAATGAGTAAAAAAAAACATTAATCTTCTTACTCTTTCAGACAACTGTAATGATTATTATTATATATTATACGGCTATGTATGTATGTGTTATACAATAATCTCAAAAACCAGTGTTACTACTATCTAAAGTGGACTGTCAGTCTTTGGCTATTGAGAGTATATTTGTTTAACCATTTATTTAAATGTGTTTAATTATAGCACTAAATATTTCAATTTCTCTTGTGTAAAAAAATCTTAGATCTCGTGACTCTTATTGGACTAATGTGCTTTTAATAGAGATGTAGAATTTAGTTGATTGAGTCCCAAACACGCATGGGACTGAATGAGAGATTTTTATTCTGCAAGATACAGGCTATGTCTAGTTTTGGATTCGGGGATACTTTATAGTTGAATTGTCTCATGGAAGCCTTAGGGTTGGCGCGAACGGGCCACCGACCACAAGCATCGGTGGTTGTCGCTCGCTTCGGTCACCTTCGTAAGTGTAAGAAGCGAGTGATGTCTGAAAACCGCTACATATTATAATCTCTGCTGGTAGTCTTATGGTGGACTCAAACACAGGATTATCTTAGTCGATAATACAATAACGAGTACCATGTTCTTTATAAAAACAAATCTTATTCTTAGATCTGTAATGATGACTTTAGAGTTGAGTCTTAAAGGCTGCTTTCACGTATCCATAATTTCAGTATGAAAATCGTGAAGAAAATCGAGGAAAACTAGCATTCAAGAAAAAAATTCGAACCAAGTGTCATTGGATTTTCAAATACACCGCAAAATGTTTTATGGTTCATGGTAACACTGTCTAATTTATAAAAAAAAGCAAGTAGGTAGTGTAAATTATGTTAACATTTGGTTTAATTTTGACATGCGACTGTGAATTATATTTTAGCATTTGTTTAGTGATGTCAAGGTCTTGAGTTCGATTCTTGAACAGGACATGAGATATATTTTTTTGGGTCAGACTAGGTTATTCTCAAGGTTATAGAATATGTTTGTACCTGTTAATTGAACCACAAATTGTTGCTTGGGGCCGGGTTGTCATGTGTATGTGAAGTTGTATGTTTGTAATGCACCCACGACACAGGGGAAAGTCCTAGTGTGAGCCAGTGTTACAAAATATTTATTTCTATTTTTTTTTATAAAATATTTTCATTGCAATTTTTATCAAAGAAAATCTTCATTATTGAGGCAAGCAGTGCTTTATTAAGAATTAGTCTCCCCAATGACTTCCAGATTGACGAGTTGAAGGTTATCTAACAATTTATTATATCTCTTAGTCTCATAGTAACATTACGTAGGAGAAACCGAAGCGAAGTGTTAGTAATAAATAAATACGAGTGCATTGTTGATTCTTCACACCAATTATTGAGACAATGAACCTGAATCCAAACAAGAAAAGACAAGTTTTTTGCTTAGATTATCTCGTAGATGAAGTCGCTACCACGAGTTTGATTCCGGTAAAGACGAAAGTGTTATTGATACAGATTTCTTTAGTTTCAAGTAAAAATATTTTTGGTGTAATCTTAAAGCTGTCTGTTTAACCTTTTTATCAGTTTTGTTTTGGGTCAGGTTATATCAATTTTGGATATGTCCAAAACTAGCTATGGCTAGGATTAGTTTATTGACAATTTAAAGTCACAGTCTTCAAAGTTAAAGTTAAAGTCAAAGTCAGTCTTCAGCTAGGATAGACTAGACGGATCATACGGTTTTGTAACCTATGGTTCACGGTATATGGTGTATAACAATACTGCTAATAAAAATCAATAAATTAAATAAGTACATCAATAAAGTAGTTTGCAACGAAATAAAATTCATTACTGAGTTGTGTTATTGTGTAAAAATTTGCATTGAATAGGTCAAACCAAAGATGGTAGGAGAAAGCTGATCTTGGACTGTGCCCCATTGTTTTCGATGTCCGTCTTAAGTAATACGTAAATTAAGATATTTAAGTGGGACCTTGTCGAACTCGTTAGTACGACTGGAGAGGGACAGGAACGTAGCTTTGTGTCAACTTCATCGTATTAAATTATTAAGACCGATACTACTGTTGTAGACCAAGGGTTAGTTGTAGGTGGCCAATTTCTTGAATTTGTTTAGAAAATTCATAGGTATATGGATTGGAATGTAGAAGGGCCAAGTGGTTAAAAACCTTTTGTATTAGCTATACACTCTATCACGCCTTTTATCTCTGAAAGGGTAGGCGAAGACGCACATTGAGTCAGGTAATACCACTGTACACCCACTTTTCACCATTTCTGTTATAAATCCCATGTTAAAGGGGTGAGCAATTCTTATTATCTACTATATGAGACCTATACAATTGTTTGGGAATTGATATTAATTGCCTCAGTTCGAAAAATACGTGTGTTCCAAATCAGATAACACACTGACCACAAAATAATTTTGCAAAAGGGAAAGGAAAGGACAAGACCTGGCAGTAAAAAATTACAAAAAATAAAATTATACTTTCATCTTGTTAACCTGTCGGCGACTATGCAACGAAATTCTGGCCAGAAAGTTAATACAAGTCTTCCCAACGCAAACAATAGGTATTTTGATTATAATCTTTGAAAAATAATACACGGAACTAAGCACTGTCTGACAATGCTTTGAATATTTAAATAAATTAATGTTAATGAAATGTCCGAATCCTAATAAAGTGTACGTAACTAACTGTTCTTATGTAATACAGTTGCATTTTATAGTATTTACATATTTTACGAATTTAATTTATTGTTTTGTTGGCGTCTCTATTGTGTGTTGTTTTTAGTTCCGTCTGGTAGGAAGGAAAGTAGTAATAATAATTACACATGCGTCTATTTCTTAAATTAGGATTGACCGTAAATACACATATAATTTCATATACATATAACACCCAGACCCATAACAACAATTTGTGGATCTCACGAAGAATTGCTCGGTGTGGGAATCGAAATCGAATCCCGCTAACCGTTGCACGACATACGGTCGTCCAGCCACCGCGTCCACCGTGCATTCAATTTATAACCTTCAAACTAGTTACATCACAATCGGAAGTACATTACGATAACTCACACACGTAAAATGTAAATAAAGACCGCATTTAATAATGGCATAGTAACATTACCTAGTTGTTCCTTGACCACTAACTACATAGAATATCTAAATACATCAAGAAAAACAAATGCAGGTCAGGATACAAGAGAAAGTCGATCTTAAGATTAGTGACGTAACGTGCAAATTGGAACGAATTGTAAATTTTCATCACGCGTGCATGTATTGTCCGGAATTGGTAATCTTAAGTGTATATAGCAGACATAATGCTACTGCAGTGTATGAGCTTTGTGACCGATGCACTTCCCCATGTAGTATATAGAGGTAATAGACTGAGAAACATATTATTATGCTTTACTATTTCTTATGTTTAATTTTGATAAGTGACAAGTTTGTCGCAATATATCATACACTAATCATACTATCATACAAGAAATGTGAAAGTTTTTTGTTTGGATGTTTACATATTTGTCGGTCAATCATGCTGATACTACTTAACGGATTTTGATGAAATTCGGTATACAGACAGTGTATGAGTTAACTTGGTTGATTGGATACGGGTGAATTTTAGGAGAATGCGGGTAAGCTGGTAATATACATTTATAAATAATAAATTGTTCCAATATAAAGGTACAAAACTACACACCATAATACATATTATAGTAATTTGTCAAAATAGAAATCTAACAGTTGGTCTGCAACACCTCCTTGCTTCACGATCTCGTTTGTCATCAATAAAACCACTTCGTCGACACAGCCTAAAAATAGAAACACTAAAAATAAACTAAGTGACAACTATCAAAGATTGCAAACATAACAAACATTCAAATAAAATTATATAAGAAGGAAATATATACATATTTAATCTCTTCTTAATTTAAGTTTGACATAAATAAATATTCTTCGCTAATCGACACGAATAATCTTAATAAGATTATTATAATACATTTACTGTCGTGCGATTAAAACTACTCATAATATTATTTTTAATTTAAATATAATTATGTAAACAATGGTTTACTTAAAAATACATGTGTAGATAAAATATAAAAACATAAAGCTACTCTTTCACTTTTTAGTCATCTGCATGACTGCTTAGCTTAAAGTCAATCGCACTATTTTATAATTTTTATTCGACTCGGGAATCGAATCCAAGACCCCGTACTTAATAGTCGCACTTGCAATCACTCGAGTAAATATAATGTTACGTTTAATCAACGATTCTTAATTGACTTAAAAAAAAAAAAATGTTCTCAGTTTGTCCTCGCGTTCGACTGAACTGATTTGCGGATGCGGTTTTCAGCATAATATTTTTCAGATTTAGGAGATGGTTTTTAGGGATATTAGCTGACTTAAAAAACGGAAGCGGTAAATAAAATGGGAGGCGGTTTACTTGTTTTAAAAAAAGTTACCATTTTTAAAACATTTTTAGTCACAAAAGATCTGTCTATATTTTTCTAAGTCTGCATAAGGTGAACGATCAATCTTGCGCGGGCGCAGTTAGAATGATGTCCGTTCCGTAGTTCGTAAGTGACAGGCGGATAGATAGCGATCTATAGTAAACCGCGATATTATCACGCTAGCTAGTATGTAGGGTATGGACAGAAGTGAAGGTTATTATGTAAAGCGATGATCATTAGATACTATTGTTGTTAAGTATTTATGATTAATTACTGCACTCTGTAATTGTTATCTAATAGAAAATTGTTTTTGTCTAATATTATTATCTTATATTGATGAGGATGAGATGTAAATTAAATTTTGATACATGTAAATAATTTAGACTATCTAGATTAATAAACAAAATTAGAATGTCTGTTTTTAATAATGAAATGAACCACTTTTTACTATATGCATATGAATGTATATAAGATACGTACACTAAAAGATAATATTTTTTAATGTTTTTGTCTGTCTGTCTGTTTGTTCTAGCTAGTCTTTGAAATCGCTGGACTGATTTTGATGGGACTTTTAGTGGTAGTTAGCTAATGTACTAAGGAGTAACTTGCGCTACTTCTATAAGTCAATATCAATGGCACGTGTATAATGAAAAAATAATGTTTAAATATAATAATTAATAATTTGCCTCCCTATGCAATTCGTGTATGGAACCAAATATTTGAATGATCTACAGAATGGTTTCAAGTATTTGTATATCCTCGTCATAGGATTCCATTCTGCAACTTATAAAAAAATAAGAAGTACAACTAACACCATTTGGCCACTAAACTTCTGTAACAACACTTTAATATGACACTGACCGTAGGCCTTAGCAACAGAGCATTATATATTTTTTCTCAACGACATTTCATCTTGCGGTCGTTAGTGCTACAAGCATCGGTTTGTTAGTTTTGTCAAATTGAGAGGCAATTGAACATAAACGAAGTAAGGAAAGTATGTCTGTACGTTCGGAGAGCTATAGAGAAATTTCCTATGAAATATGTTGGGCATTATTTCGATATTAAGTGCGTGATACAACGTTTTTTTTGTGGGAATGTTACGTTGTTACGCACTTTTACTTTTAGTTGACCTTTCATTGATTTCTTCGAAGCCGATGTCTAAAATTAAACTCTACACAAGTAATCACAAGTAGGAATCGGAAATACATATCAACATTCTATACAGGCAGTAATGTACGTTGGTAATATTAACAATTTAATAAAATACAACAATACAATTTAATAATATACCTGTAAATAGTACTGGCAAATTTTATTTATTCATCGGATATTGTAAAAATAAATAATGTTTTTTTCATAAAGTGATTACAATATTCTATTACTTTACTTACTACATAAATTAAATCGTTTGTAGCCTGGGACGGATTGCTCGACATGCCCCGAAGTCTACCGTTAGTATAAGCCTCTTTTACAAACAATTCGATTAGAAATTATGTTTACGCGTGAGTGAAACGGTGGTCAATACCAAAGTGCGTTTAAAACAAATACTCGAATTCATTCATTCGCTTATAGATTTCGCATGTATGTTTAGTGAGTGTCTCTGACCGGTCGTATCATAGCCCACATACATACACACAAACATACAAACATACATAGATTTGCACTATATGTACTTTCTCTATAATAGCTGCGATATTGAAAGTGGCCGGCCGTTTGTGTAGCGCGGGTTAAATGTTAGACACGAAGAATGGACGAGAAATTCTGTGTTTATATGTATTTTAGTCTTAGTATTATTTTTACTGTCAAGTTTAAATGCAAGTGGGCAGAGTGTATCAATAGTAATATTGAACTTGATGTCAGATGTTTTTTAAGGAGGGAAAATCATACAATGTCTTCTTCCGTCTTGGGCGAGGCGAGAGGGAGTGTCAGACTCTTACTGACTAAAAACCACCCCGTTCCTACACCTGCTTTTCGAGCCGGAGCCTCGGTAACCCGCTAGGTAGTTCGCAGCTCTTGGTTGTCGGTCTGATGGTTCTTTAGATGTCAGATGTTACCATTTAGTTTTTTACTATTAGTAAAAGAATATATAAAACTAGTATCGCCGCCGCAATCTAGGTACTGGTACACTTACAATACCAGAGCCAGAGAAAAACTAAGTAAACATCATATAAAACATTCTAAACTAATCTTTCTAAAAATAAATTATTGCAATTACCATAGCAACACTAATGAATAAAACAAGCGCTCACATAGCAACGATCATCGTTATATCAGCCACGGACTTTACAATTACGCACACATACATATATACTACTAGCTACTTCCGCGCGGTTTCACCCGCGCTGCTTGGCTCCTATTGGTCATAGCGTGATGTTTTATAGCCTATAGCCTTCCTCGATAAATGCACTATCAACAAAAATAATTATTCAAATAGCACCAGTAGTTCTGTAGATTAGCGCGTTCAAACAAACAAACAAACACTCTTCAGCTTTATAATATTAGTATTATATACAAATATGTGTATTATATCACAGTTATAGAAGTTTTGGCGATGCACTCTCTAGTCTCGTCTCGATGTTCAGAAATGATGTGGAACGAATCATAATGCTGCGGTTTGTTAGTGATATTAGTGAATTTAACTTGATTAGTGAATGTTGATTACGTGATCGTCTTACGATTATTTTATTGTTCATTATGACCACTTCTTATATGTACGGTGTGGGAAAAGATTATATAGACGTTCTTACAGTTTTGTGGTTTAGTTGGTGAACGAATGTTAATAGAAAAATATTGTATTTTTTTATCCGATGTCTTAGACTTTGATGACATTGTCAAAGTCATGGCTGATATTATAAACGTTTGGTGTGATTTAAGAATTCAATCATTTTTTTTCTTTAAAAGATTTGATCCACCCTAGGATTTTCTCCTGTCTTGTGTGCATTTTCAAACATTCAAGTTAGAAACAACAATTTGTAGATCACACAAAAAATTGCTCCGTGCTTTAATCGTACCCACGACTCGTAACTCGGCAGCCGCTTGCCCAGCGACTGTGCCAACCGTGCAGTAGATTAAGTAGTGGATCTCTGTCGGCTGGTGGTGATAGTGATCATGATATGTTCAAAAATTGTACAGGATATTCTGGTCTCAGTGTTGTAGACTGTTTTATGAAATGATACTCGTATTGCTCCCCGTATGTGCAATACTGGTGTTTTTATTTTTTTCATCGTAGGCGTGTTACTCAACATAATGCACGAGTGATTGTAAGATTTTACACGTAGATAAGGATTAGACGGGTTGTTAACTCGACCTTGAGATCTTGATTTATTTCTAACCAACGAGTTATCAACTGATCGGATTATCGAAATACTTGCATTAGATGATCTGATATATAACTTTTAACCTGCTGCTCTGTAACACCAGTGGCATCGTTGAATCTATGAGAGCTGGCTGGAGGAACTACTACCTAACTTTTGAGACCAAATTAATCAAATCAAATAAAATAATTGTTAGAAAATAATTACTTAATTATAGGACTACAAATGTTAAGTGTGGGAGAGTCACGCTTTGCACGATTGGGCCGGCTCGTCCGGAGTAATACCACGGCCTCACAGAAAACCGACGTCAATCAACGCTGTGTGAGTGAGGTTATCGGAGGCCTTATTTTCCCAATCCTGGATTCCCCAACAACCCTTAAATTCCTCACCCCTAAAAGGCCGGCAATGCCTCTGGTGTTTTAACACACTAAAATGGACTGTCAAACGTTTACCGGCTGCTCGTTTTGCTCCAACATGCTATTCTTCCTATGGCCACCTCATTGCTATGTAATACTTTTAAATGGAAAACTTCCCATTAAAGATCAGTGACTAACATATACGTAATGTTGTTACAAATGCTGACTCTATACTGATATTATTCAGAGCATGCGCTCTGTATACATTGCTTTTCTGACTCATTTGTACAGTGTTACGTGGTGGTCTTCCCAAATACAGATACATTTTATAGGGAAATTATCAAGTTTTGAATTAAAAAGACGTCATAATGTAGTGAAAGGATTTACTTAGATGGTAAAATAGTTTTAGAAATGAACTAAAATTTTGAAATTATGTTCACCTTTGATAGCAAAAACATTGCTATCAAAGGTGAACATAATAAGTAGTAGTTCCACTTTGTGGGTAGACGTTCTACGTTTACCAGCCAATCTGGAAGTCATTGGGGGAGACCTTTGTTCAGCAGTGGACGTGTGTTAATGATGATAAAATATTACAAATGATGATTCAATAAAATAACTATGGTATATGTATATAGACAATGAAGCTGATGGAAGCAGGTCAGTTCCAGTTGCCTCTGAAAGCCATTTGTAAACGTCTGTGTTCGTTTGTGAACGTCTTGTAGTTGATATGGTGATGGGCATGATGATGTAGGACGATTCTAGGATTCGTGCTATTCTTGGAAATTTTGAAGACTCAAGAAATACTAAAGAAAAACATCTTATACAGTTATCGTATTTAAATAGGTTAATAAGTTTACTGTCAGGCACCAAGTAGTATTATTCCATCACCTTATTACCACACCACACCATAATCACATATAATCAAACGAGCAATAAACCTATAAACAAACACTTCCCATTACAGCATGGTACAATTTGCCCATACGCCGACATTGACCCTTTACCGACCGCTCGGTGACCTCAATACAGAGCACGTACGCGGCTTCCTTGTGAGAATTACTTACTCAATGTGAACACCTGATCTTGTAACTATACATACAAAGGTATATAGGTATATTATGTAGTATGCGTAATAGAAACTGTTTTAATGTATTTATATATGATGTATTACTGTCGGGCAAAGGGTCTCGGATTCGGTTGCCAGGTCGAGCAAAGTATTATCAGTAAAAACCTCAAAAAAGCCTAGGCTTCTTCCGGTTTTTCGAAAGTTTCTCAGCACGGAGTCTGGAATAGGTTCACCCCATATTACACGGGACTTATAAAACAAATGGTGAAAAGATGGTGTACACCTCTGCCTTCCCTTTCGGGGATAAAAGGCGTGACGTTTCATAACGGAATGGCTTCCTTTCTGAACGGGTTAAGTTAAGATTGATATATACTTCGTCAGCGGTAACTCCTTTGGTAAAGCGGCTGTCCAAGGGTGATGCTGTTCGCTTACCATCATATAAAGCGTCTAGTGTTTTACCTTCTAAATCGTAATAATGACCTTTCTTTTTTAAATATAAAACTACATACCTACACACAAAAACCACCACATTATAAATGAATTAAACACCTGTTTTGCCATGCGTACACGCAACCCAGTTTACACCTATTAGCGCGATGTGCGTTTGGCAGTAGTTTTGGCGAATCACGCGCATGACTCATTACTTCTCGAGCTGTTTGAATTAGCTTTCGTTTGCTTTACTACTTTAAACTGATAATTTGTTGCTCAAACAGTTTTGTTTGTTTAAAATTTCTCACTGTTTTTTAGAAAAAAAGAATAATAGGGATAGGAACATTCAAAATCTCTTTACTGTAATCAATTAGGTAATGAAAAAATATTAGAGACGTATTTTTTATTTTGGCATATAAGATACTCGTAACGTCACGACAGACGATAAGATAATGGCACTCTCTAGAAAAGCCAAGTTAAGTTTAAAGATACGTACTGGCAAATCTTCGTGAAGGAATCTACAGAAAAAAGTAAAGGTACATCACGTTAGTTTCAACAATTATCCCAATTACAGAAAGGCATCAATGACAAAAAAAATATTAAGTCATATAAAGAAACAACATAAACCTGCACTACAACTATCCCTTCACATACATACATACAAACAAACATTATGTCATATTAATTACCTCAGAAAAAGTACAATCATTAATAACATACACCCACAAGTCATAATTACAGTGTAACATACATAATTCTCATTATTTATAAACATCTGTAGCGGTCGTAGCAACCGTAGCGTTACGTAACGCTACGCTCGCAGACGCCTTATAGAAAAGAGTTCAACGCATTTTGCACGTAATTGGAATTGTTTTTGAACGACTTCAAAGGGATAATGTGGCTATTAGAGCTTTATTTAAGGGCTAACTGTTTGTTTGTTTATTGAAGTGTTTTGTCATAATGATCTTTAAGTCGTCTTATAGTGTAATAAGTGCTATAGTTATTGTTTGATGCAACTCTTAAACTGCTGAATCGATTGTGATGACATTTGGCACAGATACAGATGGTACAAAGTGATTGACCTATATTATCACAATAACTAAATGAGTTTAGCCTTGCAAGAAAGAATAGGTAACCCTATCTATACTAAGCACCGCCTGTTTCACCACCTTCATATAAGTACCCGATAAACTTATATGACAGATAGTTCATACAAATTACGTTCTTAATTCAAATTTATCTGGGACATAGCGGCTATCCAGACATTGTGAAATAGGCCCTAAGTAGTTTATCAGAGACCTCTAATTTACTTTTACCTTCATATTACCATTTATTTTTTAACCACCCTATGAGAAACTAGAAACTATAGTTATTGGTATCAGACACCTCTAATTTTTTTTACCTTCATATTACCAGTTATGTTTTTAATTCCCTATGAGGAACATAGTTTTGATTAGCAAGAGGTTAAGGGAATTGACCCTAGTACAATGGCGATGCAAAGTCGACATACTAAAACATGTGAACCAGTAACTTGACCTACTTATATGTATGTATATGAGAATCAGGTATGATGTTATGTTAATACACGGATGGTGTCATCGAGCATTGGTTTTATTACCGCCTGTGTTGCAAGTGGTCGGTGGGCGGTCCATTGTTTATGTATTATTGTTGTTTATGTTATATGTACTTTAGATATAAGTCGTCTGATTGCTCCATAGTTATTGGGGATTGAATTGCATGTGCTTCTTTGGTTTATGAGAGTGGTATAGTGAGATATATTGCTGTAGTGAAATTAGTATTTGACACAAAAAAGTTTTTTTTTATAATGTACGTGTTTTTTGGAATGATCCATGTAATAATATTTTTTTAGATCTAGGCTTACTCTAGGTATACCTGATAAATAATTAAATAAATAGCATTAAGCTTTTGTCTTATGTTTAAGACCAAATTGAATGAACCATTAACCGACGAGCATGCAGGAAAAACTGATGACTGCTGATGAAGTGAAAGAGGTATGTAAGATTTGTAGCAATTGGCTATCCATTGCCTCTGTCTGCATGGGAGACAGGCGTCAGGTTATGTATGTATGCATCTTATGTTAAGCAGTAGTATTAAAACAGTGAAATCAGCTATCATTTTAAATGTAAAAAGCATTAATACACTAGATAAAAAGTCACTCTAACTAATAACACTAAAACCTAATACAACATTAAACTACCTTCCCAGTGAAACAACACAGACTACCACTTTGACCGAAGCAGCCGTGATTATAAAGCTAACTTCCTAATGTAGTCCTCTATAGAATTCAGGCTGCGACCAACTTTACGTAACCGCAGAGAAACCTGCTAGCACTCATGGTGTTCTAATTAGGGCTATTAGCTCTCATCATGGTGCACAGAATGGGTTTATGAAATGAGAAGCAATTATAGCTGTGTGTATCTCACGAAATGTCCCAGGAAATACTTATTGCAAAGGATATTTTGTAAGTGGTTTACACCGGTTGTTAAGTTGGGTGTTATATACACGTAATGTAATGCATATTTTTTTATCTTAAGCGGTTTTCATGAGAGAATGGCTTTCTACCAATCAAGCTCTTTTGTTTTATATCCATAATAAAAATACCAATATACATTTTACCATTTGTTCGTTCTATGACCAAAACTGATCTGTTCTATAGCCCCATATTTAATAATCATAACTTGTAATTAACTCTTCTAATCTAATCTATTTTCTAAAACATAAAGTCCACTAAGGTTTAGGACGACATTTGTTAAACTTTTTGAAAAGAGAATAAAAAATGACACATTACCTATAAACTTTATTTTTTTATTTTATTTATAAAACTACATCATACTAATTACTAAATTCATTCAGTCTTTTTGTTCAAACATTCTGTCATCAGCGCATCAACTAATAAAATAGACAACTCTCACTTTCCTCTTTGAGGAAAAACTAACATAAAATATTTAATTTCTTACGTATTTAAGGAAAAAATGACGAATTCCGGCATCATTATGTTATGACGCAGTGAAATCTTATTACCTAAGATGGTTGTCGGAAGCCAGACGTCATTTATATTGATCATGTCTTCATTTTCTATAGATAATCTCTCGGACTATGTTAACTGATCGTAAACCAGACGGTAAGCATGGAATTCTTGAGTCTGATCGCCATGACGAATAATTATCATTAAAGTTGTCAAATCATTTTGATTTGCAAATTGCACCAAGACTTGCAAATTGAGTCAACTTTAAACGTTGCCCCACACTAAGATTTCCTCTTGTGTCGTTTACAAACTTACAATTTCACATTATACATGACACCCAGACTCGAAACAACAAATTCTCGATCACACAAAAAGTTGTTTCGTGTGGAAATCAAACCCGCTACACGTTGCATAGCAGCCAGTTACCCAGCCTCCGTGCCAACCGCTCAGCCCTATTGGAATAACGTGAAACTTATTTGTTTGACGTGTAAAAGCTTATTTACAGAAAAATAAAATAATTTCATTTCATATATTAAAATCGTGTGAAAATCGGATATTCCATTAAAATAAAATAGCAGAACACTGCCTACCCTGCCTACCACTATAAAACACAACGAGCTTGATGTTAAATGTACACATAATACACTGGACATGTAAATACGTATAATGCCTGATGATATCACGGTGATTGATCGAGCGAAAGGAGTATGACCGGCCGGCCGCAAACGTGTTTAGACGATTCCGTTTTTTTAAATGAGAACTTTCGTAATTTTGCATTCGACGTTTTCAAAATGATGCTGTTGCAATAATAAGATGTGTATTGAGATTTCGAAATTCTTTTTTTTTTTTGTGTGCAGCATTTTTGAATTTTCTCTTGTGAGACAAAGACATGGATACTGGTCGGTAGATTTTTTAATAGTTCGATATGTATAATTTGAATAAAGTACAGTAATCAAATTAGAATTTTATTAACTTATTTATTTTTCATGTTTCCCACAAATATTTTCATACCCAGTGTTAATATAACATAGTATACTGCCGCACTCAAGGACATTTAATGAAAACTTAAACTATTCCTTAGTAACAATTTTGTTTGGAAAACCATTGCTAACGACTAAGTTAAGTAATCATTAAATGACACTGAGTACTTTGGTTAGTGTCATATGTCAATATTATCAATAGGCTCATTAGTCTAACCAACTGCTCAGTCTTTAATTTATACCTACTGAACAATAATTGTCAGAGGCCAAAAGTCTTCTTATAATTACTTTCCAATTAAATAATAAAAAAAAACACTAACAGTATACAAGACTGCCACTTAACCTACGCACATCTAACAAGATGGACCATAAAACAACACTACATACATAGGTGTAGCTACCTATGTGTGAAGTGGCCACAAAGCATGGTATACCATTGACCGGTGGGTAGCGCCTTCACTTTCCATTTACGTAATATTGCATCCGCACATTGTGCTGTGAACTTGTTCTCCAAGTCCGTTTAGATATTGCGAAATTTGTTTAGTGTTTGTTATACTATTTTCCTTATATATTTTTTTGGGTATTTTGGAGTATGGCCTTAGCCGTTCTTAAGTAAGTATGTGTGTATGTGATACGGTGTCATTTGTCTTTATTTATTTTAGTGTCAACTAGCATATTTTTGCTCAAAAACTAATTACGAACATTAGAAGCTACACTTTGGAACGACCATAGGTGCTCACTCCAAAGTGTAGCTTCACTGACGCACAGACTGACAGACTATTAATTGTTTATTTATTTGTTGACCTTTCAAAAGTACCTAGTTATGGTTTAATTGGAATAAATTTTTCTACTTAGTCTTTGACTTAGAGAAAAGGATTATTAAATATAGACATTGTTTTATTATTTTTCTCATAAAAACTTTGCTGTTAAATTTTTTTATCCACGCAACCTTTGCCTTTCATATTTTTAATATAATTCAGTTCCCTGGTCGATCATTATTGCAACAATTTTCTACCAAAAGAATTCGTTAACTATTAAAACATTAACTGATTTTGGAAACACAAAAACAAATTATTTAGGCCAACTAAGGCTATGTATGTACATATACATATTGTTATTCACATAAAAGCCTGTTTAAAACATCCTCCAACAACTAAATACTATTTATCTAAAGAGCCAACATCCTCATTACGTCGAGCGGTTTCCGATTTCAAAATTCTCAGTACCAGTACGGAGTCTGTAGCAATGAGTCTGTTACACTGTAGGTACTAATAACACAACTGGTTTAAAATGCGTGTAGTCTCTTGAGGCACTTCACTTCTGTCTAACTCATACCTTATTTTATTTGTTGATAGACGATTAAATATAATAGTAAAGAACAGCTTACAGTTATATAGTATAGTTAGCCACTTCTGACCAAAGGCTTCTTCTCGCGCGGAGGTTTGAAAATTAATCATCACGCTTGCTTAATGCGGGTTGGCGATTTCAAACTTGTAATTATAAAGTACAATTAGTTCAGGTTTACTCATGATGTTTCATGATGTTTTCCTTCACCGTTTGTCAGTCGTATCGTAACGTCGCACTTGCTAGGTTTCCAATCTGCATCCTCTTGCATGAGAAACGGGCGTCTGTAACCTCCGGGCCGCCACGACGTTACATTAAATTCAATTAAATTAATTGTACCAAGTGGTTTATCAGATTTTATTGGGTTGTCAATCACACGGTATGATCGATCAAAATTAGAATAAATTTAGTTTAAATAATTGTTAAAAAGTACAATACAAATTGGAGTTAATAGAAAACTGAACTTCTGAGTATGCTGAACTATTATTTAAGCTACACAACACATAAGAATGACCTTTGACACCAATACATTAAGGTGCAATTAGCATTGACAGCTGATGGAGTGATTGATTAAATGAGAAGATGGTTTCTGTATAGTTAAACCTTTTTTAACGTAAGACAAAACATTAGCTTCCTTGTTGATTGGTCACGACTGTCGGATACGATCTCGATTTCAATTCATGCATGTATCTCTCTTGTGATTGAGATATTCAAATTTCTTCCAATAACTATAGCATAATAATTGGATGTTACTGTGGTCAACCCATGCAGGAAATACAAACAGACGTCATAACTGGATTTGCCTTTAACATAACTTGTGACTTTTTACTGGGAGGGCGGATCGTTACAAATCACGTCCCTCTATATTTTTCTATCTAGCACTGACATACTAATAAAATGTTACCAATTGGACACATTTTAATGTGATACTTTCTGAGCGCTTATAACCTACCAATACCTTTTTACTTATAACATCACAGAGCCGGCTTCTTTGTGTCACAATGTACAACAATTACATTATGGCATCTCCTCTTTGTACTTACTTCATGGGTCTACCTGCCTGACTCAAAGATTGCAACTGAAAGTAGGAAGCTAATAAATCACAATTAGGTAAAAATACTTAATCAAGCAGTCTCTCATATCATACCATAATATTATCTCCACAAACTAAAAAAAAATAAAGACCTACTCAAACTAGATCCTCCTCTAAAGCTCCCCGCAAGATATTACCATTTTCTTTAGCCATCCCATCAATCCATCAATCGCTTGTAACCATCGATCAATCGAACATCAAAAGTCGTCTATCACATAGCACTGTGATTGATAACCTTGGTGCTATAGCGACAAATATTTTAATTAATTATTATATTAACTAACTGCGTATGTTGATTGAACGGTTGTGTAAGTGATGAGTCATGATTTTGGTTTCGTAGTCAGACAGTTAGTGGGTGAAAAAATTATCTAGTTCTTCACATCATTTGATTTTTGAGTCAAACAAAGACTTCAATATTCTTCACTTCTTTGCCTCATGTAGTTGTGGCTGAATATTCACTACAGGCATCTTTCCATATAAAAACATAGCTTAGCTGAATCCGATACCACTAGTGCTAAGCTATGTGTAGCAATGAATATGATTGGTGGAAGCCAAACGCATCCACAGTAACGTAGCATAGCACATCTCTGGTGGAATTTTAACCTAACCATCATATCAACACCGTTTAAACCACTTTGACATGAATACTGTCCGTTCCTTCCTTCTTTCCTCCCTCCCCATAAGCCCAGGCTCTCCATAATCACCAAATAAAACACTCGCCGTGATATCTTAAAGACAGCTCTACCTGCTCTATGTAGAGTCGCGTCGATAACGTCTCTGCTCTACCGAATAAATCTATTTGAAATACTACGACGTAGAGCGATTGAGGTAAAATGGTTACTGTGTTTAATTTGTAGAGAGGTAGAGTTATTGTGCATACTCGTGTGTACATGTACATTAGGATAAAAGTAAACGGTTTGATACAAAGACAAAGCTTTATGTAGAGTCCCGAATTTTTTTCAGAGTTTTACATAATTATTAATAACTTCTGAGAAGAAATAAAAATTCAAAGCTCAGACTTGATGCTTATTTTTTTAAACGTTACTCCGCTCTAGGATTTTCTCCTATGTCGTGGATGCATAAAGCTTCACATACATGCCATACTCAGACCTGAAATAATAATTTGTGCATCACACTAAGAGTTTTACTTCACGTATCTCTGAATTTAAGTAACTTATTCACATTTAATTATAATGCAGCAAGATCATTAGCTTTAGGCAGAAAACATTATTTATTTTGAGTTATACAAACGCAAATGTTTAAACTATTGAATGCCACTGCCATAAAATGCCATTAGTTTTACTAGTAATGTTGTTAGTTCACTACAAATATAGACATGGCTAGTACATTTAAACAATTTATTACCGTGTTGAACTCTACATAGAGTCTAGTATTTAAACTACTAACGTAAGATGTTAAATCAAAAGTAAAAAGGCTTAATTTTTTAATTTTGACCATATTCAACAGCCCATGGCTGTCCGGTAATCATCTATCACACTAATACTTTAAGTGTAGGACCGAGAGCCATGCTTCGGTACGAACGTCCTCACAGAAATCCGACGTGCAACGACACTTGCGTTATGTTACGTTGTGTGAGTGAGGTTATCGGAGGCCTAATAACGCCCCTTCCCAATCCCTGATTTCCTAAAACCTTAAAATTCCTAACCCCCAAAAGGCCGGCAACGCACTTGTAACAACACCTCTGGTTTTTGGTGTGTCCATGGGCGGCGCTGAGAAGACCGACGACGTAACCTCCTAGTATCATCGAAGCACTTACGACCACTCTGCCAAGAATGTACGAATGAGAAGTAAGAAGTATGCTTAGCATTAGGTGATCCGCATGGCGTTTACTGGCTTATACCATACAAAAACCTGTATCTTACTTATGTGCTGATTTTCATGAAAATCCATTCACAATTTTTAATAGGACAGAATAATATTTAAACATGTCAAAGCATTTAGTGGGATAACTGTCTCTATGTCTCTACGTAGAGACGATAATAGTGAGCCCTGTTACCCCGAATAAATCTGCGTAATCATTTGAAATACTCGGTAGAGCGTTTAATGCCACGATGTAGAGTCAGACAGACATAATAAGACTCTATGTTGAGGGTGGTTAGGTTGAAGAATTAATTTATTACTAATTCTGCGCATTTTGATTGGCTTCCTGGTTTAGTAGTCATGAGATCGACTAAGCAAAAGGTAAACCTTCCGTCAAAATAACACAGTATCTTCAAAATATTCCTTTTGACGTGTATCTCGTGTAACTAACACAATGAAATTTATTTTTCCAGTAGTTGCAAGTCCAACTGAGTAGGAGATTTGGTGTTTGTTCGTCAAGAATTTGCGCGGACTTAGTCAAAACTAATAGGCATGTAAACAAATCGATTCATATCGACTGCACGGTTAGTGCGGTGGCTGGGCAACATGCAGCGGGTTCGATTTCCGCACGGACAAACGAATTGTTGTTTCGGGTCTGAATGTTTGTAAACTCACCCACGACATAGAAGAAAATCATTTTTGTAAAAAAAAATAAATCACTTTGACCTACTTATGACCTTGAACTCAACTGCCGTACTTGCAACCACTGTAACATCATCGTCACCATCAGCATGTAACTGTCCCATAGCTAAATGTATCTTCTTCTCACATGGAGAAGGAATACTAAGAAAAAAGTATTATTCAAACAACTCAAAAGTCTTCTCATAAAAGCTTAAGGAAATGCAGAGAAACTTTAATTAGCAATAATATTTAAAACACTGAAACGTACTGAAAGCGTTAAGCAAAATTTATGCCAAGACAATATTAGAGGAGAGAAATGGGAGAAAATGCAATAACAATAAATAGCAATAAATAAAAGGATTCAGTTGTTGCTTGTATTGTATGATACTAATCCTGCGGGGCGGGAGCAGTGGAGTCGCTGTGTGGACTAGAGATATTTTTGGGTATTTTAATTTATTCAGATTATGATTTATTTTGAGGTAATCAAAGTTTAGTCAAGTGATGCTATTTTATTGATTCTGATAAATGTAAATCACACTAATATTATAATTGTGAAAGTGTGTTTGTTTGATGTCTGGATGTTTGTCCGTCAATTACGCTGAAACTACTGGACGGATTTTGATGAAATTTGGTACATAGATGTAGTATGAGCTGACTTGGGTAGTACTTTTTATCAAACGGGAAAGCGTTTGAAGCTGCTGACAGAATCTGATGTTTAACAATGGCGATGAAAATAACTATCTACGCATAAAATACATAGTAGAAGTATGTTGTATGATATATGAAGACTTTATTGTAAAATTTCTTGTATGGTAGTTGTATTGTTGTATGTGTTATTTAAGAAAATTGGTTCAGTACATTGTATTGCGTTACAATCTTCAATTTGTAAATTAAAAATCAAAATCTGAAATCAAATTATTCAAACTATATATACAAATATAACAAAACAATTAAATATCACCATAACTATTCACTGGCAGAATGTCTCAAAAAACTTCACCACACACAAACTTGCCAAAAAATATTCCTAACACCAACAGCGACTCCACAGTTTTCATCTCCACAGAACTAATCCAAGGCAGCGTCGACTGTTACGGCGATTACTTTAATTGGCTCAATCTCCATTCAAAACCACCTCGCGGCCTGAGGGGGGATGGGGGTAGCGCGGGGGAGGGGGAGGACTAGATTTATGGCAAAAGGGTAAGGCTCATGATCCCTGTTTATGAAGGAAGATGGCGAAAAATTGTGGCCTGCGATAGTTTTGAGTGAGATTGGATGTTACTGGTGTGTGAGTGTGGATGTATGTGAATGATTTTGAGTGGATGGATGTTAATGAAATTAGTGAGAAAGATTGCGATGTTTTTTTAATTTTTCTGGAGATGGTGGTTTTTTTTTTTTTTTTTTTATATATTATATAAATTAATCTCCACGGACTCGAGTCCGTGCCCTTGTTATACAAATATACAATTAGTTATAATTTACAAAAACTAGAACTTATTACGAAAAGGATTACATGCTACTACAACCACAAATATTACAATACAACTATTCTTATATAATACATAGGATCCTATTACATAACTTGCATTACACTGGACCTGCAGGACCAACCCACCAGCACGGTGAGTGAGCCGACCTGCTCCAGCAGAAGGCACCCGTTCACGAGCATGACTTGTGGGCCAGCAATCGGTCCGATCGACCATTATGTAGGGAACGGAGCGACCCAGCCCACAGCGCCACCGACTGTAGAGCATTTAGGAATGCATGACGTCTCCGCTCACGCGGCAGTGAGTCGATTCCAGCAGTGCCAGCGCAATTTGTCATCAATCTTATAAATACAGTTACATCTACAATAATTATTATTACGGATTTTACTCATACATACATTTGCAACAAACACACACAAAGTAGTTATGTTAATATAATCGTTTTTACCCTAATTTTATGTTATTACACTCATAGTGAGTGCAATAACACGACATTAAGACAGTTTTTAATAAAAAACGGTAACGTCATCGTCCCAGCAACAGAACTCAAGCCCTAAACGAGCCCTCCCCGCCCAAAAGAGCGCCGATAACCGTCGCGTCCCTATTCCTGATGGCCATTTTCAGATTGTAGTCCCGAATCCCCTGCTCACTCTCACCCACCGCTCGTCTGATGATTTTGCTGATCGCGTCGTCACTGACATCCGTGTAGTAAACACAGCTGTCAGTGTGACGAGATATAGCTACGACGGCATGCGGTACGCTGTCGTGTATCCGCTGTCTCCTCTGCGCTGTGTTCACAACTACCACTGCCGCGAACGATAGCCCCTGGGCCTCGTGCACCGTGAGTACGCGTGATCCCGCACCTGAACCGTATCCCTGGTTTTTTAGGGACTCTTTTTCTGCCTGGGTATGTACTAGGTATAACGTGTTCGGTGAAGTTTTTGGGATCTGCGCTCCCGAGAAGCTTTTTAACTCAAGGGATCTCACATTCGACCTTGCCGAGTAAATACCTCGGTACACGGCACCAAGAGCATATGCTACGTCCATTGGGTTTCTGTGAGTGCAGAGAAGTTCTTGGCTTATAGCCACGATGTGCGTAGGGCGGGTGTAAATAAGGGGGAAGAGGTTGTCGCGGTCAATGAAGGGAAGTTGATTCACGTCACCAATCAGCAGGACTTCTTTAGCCTGAGTTATTCTAGCTGCCATCACAATGGCCCCAAAGTGATTCATGAGAGCCTCATCTACCATCATTCGATGGCAGCTCTCTTGCTCTTTGAATCCATTCACCAAAATGGACGCCATTGTTCGGACCTTTGATTTGACCATCCCCCGATTCGGCAGGATAGTTTGTCTCTCAGGTCATTTGCCGCTTCAGTTGTTGTGGTGACGATTAAATCTCTTTCCGCTTCGAATTGGTCAATTATCCAGGTAGTTTTGCCGCATCCTGGTACGCCGTTTGTCCAGTGAAACGTCGGGGTGTCCCAACTCCCAAAGAGAACGCCGTCTGGCCCAGACTCAGAAATGGATTTTGCCATTTCCAAAATCCCACCGTCCAGCATAATCCTGGTGCACCTGGCAACCACCACTAAGGAGTCTTCGGGAGGAGTTCTAAATTTCACAACTCCGCGTTGATCCGACTCCTTCTCGTCCAGAGACACAAATCCTGCGGTAGCGTTGTAAGCTGCCATACTACGACTTATCGAAGCTCCTCTCAATACTTTCGACGTACTGTTGTCGTATATGACTGCTTCCGCTGCCTCGAGTCTATCATTCAGTATGAGCTCGTTACCCTGCAGGTAAGCCTGCAGGATCGTTTTGCAAGTTCGTTGATTGACTTGCTTTGTTGCTTCTATTACTGCGACAAACTCGAGGAAAGCGTTTATGATATGGTCCCTAGGTGTGGTGGCATGGCGAAGCTTCGGCGGACGGACATGACCCATTGCAGCTCTTGTTGGTGGTGACCTGGATTGAGCAGGATGTGCTTGAGCGACGCTACTTCCCCCGCGAGCGGATCCGGACGCTCCCCTTCTGAAGGGTGATGAAATAATACCCGCAGCCGTGCAAATGGCTGATGTTATTGCCCACAGGTTACTTCGCGAGGTTCGTTCCTTGTGTTGCCCTTCAGCGTTTCGTTGCTGTTGTTGCAGAGCGCTCTGTTCCAAATACCTTTGCTGCAAACGCTCCGAACCACTTAAGGAATCAACGCTTGGCGGATCCTGGACCGTTTTTCTGAGGAAGCTAAGGTCTTCACCCCTGTCCTCATAAACGATGACTTCATGATGTTCGGAAGCCTGAACACAGCCCATGAGATCCGCTATCTTTCCCTTCTCGGAAGCCACCACTGCAGCATCCACGCTGATAACCCTTGACTGTACGCCCTCTACTTGACCCCACTTGCCTATACCGGACAACACCTTACATGCCTGTTCGAAGCAGGTCATCGCGTCAACGCCGGAAAACATTGCGATTGTTTTGTTGCGCGTTCGCAACAGTCGACAGCTTTGACCCACCAGTTTTATTTCTGGCAGTGCTTCGAAGACTCTGCGCCTCATGCTTGTTTTAAAAGTGCTGCCATTCAGAAGGGAGGCAAGGCCTGGCGAGATTGTTAGCCATTTCTGATGTGCGGTATTGCAGAAGGCGATCCCCAGTCTTTCGCTGCCGGTACTCATAAACAAGGCAACTCCCCGAATCCGTATACCCTTGGCACCGTGTTCCCCATGAAGGAGAATTTGCCGTTCACCAATTGTAGGTAGATTGGTTATCGTTGCACGGGAAATCTCGGATACTGCCGTAGTCGAACTTGTTTGACTGTCCAGGTTGGTTGTTGTTGGGTTTCTGTTTCTTAGCGTGCTGTTTCTTTCAGCCGCCCTGCGAAAGATGATATCTATGTATTCCAGGAAGTGCGGTCTTTTAGTGTCGTCAGTTAGGATAGAGCTCAGTTTAGAGGCATCCAGGTTTGTATCGATCTGATGTTCTAGGTTGGTTCTGGCGGCCAGAAAGCGAGGACAGTCGAGAATAATGTGCCATACAGACTCACTGATAGTTGAATCGCATTCGCAACCTGCACTTTCTTTCAATTTGAACCGATGCAGGTACTCAGCGATCCCTCCATGTCCAGTCAACGCCTGAACTTGGGCAGGTGTCAATTTTGTCGATCTCACTAAACGATATGCCTCATTGACATTCGGGAGAAACGACTTCGTGACCTGCCCAGTAGTGGAGGTGGTATACCTGTCCTGCCACTTTCGGATGGTCTCATCTCTTATTTTCTTTTTGACATAGGACATGGGTACTTTACAGTAGTCTGCCGTGGTGTTATCTTTTGTTTTAGCAGCGGCTTTGGCTAGTTCGTCTGCCCTCTCGTTTCCAGCCGTTCCAACATGGGCTCTTAACCAGTAAAATCGAATCTCTCTCCCCTGCTCCCTGATGTTCTCAATACACCGTTTTATGCCTTTGGCTAACTGATGGCTCACCTTGGGGTTTTTTAAGACATCGAGTGAGGATCTAGAGTCACTCATAATATTTACTCTACTCTCTCTACTGTCTTCTGCCATTTTGGTGGCTCTATTCAGCGCATACAGTTCGGATTGAAAAACTGTGCAGGAAGAGTCTAGACTAAATTTGGAAAACGCTGACTCGCGCCCCCCCTCCCACCAAGTCAAGGCGGAACCGACTCCTCCATCAACTTTGCTGCCATCTGTGTAAATATGAGGGCCGGCAATGTCACTGATGAGAGAGGATCCCGAGCCATCATTCTCCAGGAGCTCATAATTTATTGAGATTAATTTTGAGGGATGTGGCTGGTCCAGGTAAGGGACATCCCTTTCGAGCTCCTTTCCGGGTGGTAGGTAGTCTTGAGAGAATCCTCTTTTTGTTCGATACAAACTAGCACTCTCCTGAACTCTTAAGTCGAGTGGGATTGTACCTGACAATACCGTTGCCGACGTGAGCGACACTGTGCGATAAGCTCTACAGATCTTTTGTGCGAATCCCCTCTGGAGAGCATTTAGTTGTTTTTTAATCAACTCCAGCTCGGTTACTGGGGCCCATACATTCGCAGCGTAAAGCACAATTGGCTCAATGACCGCGACGTAGATTGTTCTCGTTATCTCGCCATTTAGACCCCATGTCACTTTTGCCGCGCGTGCTAGCTGTTTATAAATATCTGCGGCTTTTTTGCACGTTTCGGATATATGGGGCTTAAAAGTTAATTTTCTATCAATGGTAAGGCCCAAGAGCTTTACCTGGTCCACTAAGTTTAGCCTGGTGCCCGACATGTAAAGGTCTGGAGGGCTAAAAGCGAGCTTTCTTGTCAGCAGCATCGCGTTAGTTTTGCTTGCCCCGAATTTAAGTTTGTTACTAGCCCCCCAGGCCGTTACTATTTCCAAGGCACTGTTTACAGACTGCTCCAAGACGCTTACCTTATGGCTTGAGAACAAGAGAACCACGTCGTCCGCGAACGCCTGGCAATAAACCCCCTCACTTGTGAGTCTGTGAAGCAACGAATCAAGGATAAGATTCCAGAAGGTTGGTCCCCCTACCGACCCTTGGACGCAACCTTTGTTCGTCCCCTTTTCGCTACTGGCTCCGGCATAATTAACCTTGATCTTACGCTCACTGAGGTAGGAGTCTACCAGGGCGTACAGGTTCCTAGGACACTTCCTGGCTATTAGTTGTTTTTTTAAAGAAGGCCACCAAGCGTTATCGAAGGCACCCTCTATGTCTAGCGATACCAATATAACGATGTTTTTGGAATCGATCTCCGTTTTAACTCGTTCCACCAGATCATAGAGAGCATCTTCTGTTCCTCGTTGAGGAAGGAATCCATACTGGTTTTTATGCAAAGTTGGAAAGATGTGCCACTGGATTCTTCCTATCATCAATTTCTCCACTATTTTGCCAAATACGGATAGGAGTCCAATTGGTCTGTATGACTTTGGATGGGTGTAGTCTTCCTTGCCTGGCTTCCGGAGTATTATGACGTGCGCAGATTTCCATTGTGTTGGGAAGTGTGCTCGTTCCAAGCATGTGTTGGCTATGGCTAGGAACAGCTCCCTTTCACACTGGATAGCTGCTGTGCAAATGTCAGCCGTCAGGCCGTCAGCTCCTGGGGCTTTTTTACAGTTTAGTGCATTAAGCACTAAATCCACCTCAGCCTGAGTAAAGAGAGGATCATTCTCCGAAAGCTCCGTCATTTCATCAAGGTTTCTCCCATCCGCTAGTTTCCGAAGGGCAGCATGGTGGGAGTCATCGGTATTTTCAGAATCATCAGGGTAAAAAGTTTTCGCCAGCAGTTCCGCTGATTTAGCCGGACTGAGGGTCACTCCTTCTGCGTTCCTTAAGAGAGCATCTTCTTGATATTTTGTTGTTTTCCTGATGATTCTGTACACTCCGTCCCACATACTTTCCCTCTTTTGAGTTGTGCAAAACTCCTTCCAACTTCTTGTTTGTTCCTCATCTGCCTTTGACGTGTATGCTTCCTTTGCCTGTATATATTCGTCAATGACGAATTGTTTACGAGATGGAGCTGCGTTCCTTATCCTCCTTTTTTTTCGAAGCACATCAGTCTTTAGATCCTCCAGGGAATCTGTCCACCATGGGGGCTTACTTTTTCCTTTCTTCGCCCTTATCTTGGGAATAGCTTTTTCACATGCTTCTGTGATGGCGTTGATGTAAGCTGTGACCATGGTTTCTAGTTCCCCAGATGATTGGACACTCATGATTTTTTGTGGAGTTATCTTTTTCTCTGACAGAGAAGTTCTTAATTGAGATTTAAATTGATTCCAGTTGGCCTTTTTGGTGTAGTAGATTCGCGTTGTTACCGGTTTTATAATTTCCAGTTCCTTTTGCAACTGCAAGTCAAAGGTAATGGCATTGTGGTCGGAAGTTGTAAGGCCCCTGTCGACTGTCCAATTTTCAACTCTAGCCAGCAAAGATGTACTGCAGGCTGTAACATCCACTATACTTGTGTAAAATCGGTCCCGTCTGAGTGCTTCAAATGTTGGTGTATCTCCTGTATTGAGTATGTGGAGGTCCATCTCGTTGAGGAACGAATTATACTCTGCTCCTCTTTGGTTTTCGTAGCTGCTGCCCCACCAAGGGCTCCAGGCATTCACGTCTCCAGCTACGATGAGGTTTTTTGTTCTTAATTTTGGTATGGATTCCTTTAAACGTACTAGATTGTGATTTATATCCTGATCTCCCTCAAGGTAAACAGATATCACTCCAAGCTGCAAGCTACCTGAAGTCACCAGCACAGCTGCTTCGGTTTCCGTTACCAGCTGAGGATCGTGTACAACCCTCAACCGATCCGAAAAGACTATTACAGCCGCTTTCACAGGCTTCTGTCGATTAATGGTGCATTGAATTATTCTTGCGCCAGGGTATTGTTTCATTTCACCGGTATTGCCTACATAAGGTTCTTGGACAAGAGCCAATGATATACCCTTCCTTGTCGCCGCTTGTATTAATTCAATGGTTGCTAGCTTAGAGCGATGCAGATTTGCTTGGATGATGTGCATTCTGCAGCTGCTCAAACCTGAGGGAGTCCCACTTCTTTGCGCCTGGTCAACCTTAGCAATACGCTATGCGAGATCGTGCTATAGCGTCCCATTTTTGTCTTTCCCGACAGACGTCGCTAAAGGCATTGTGTGCGGTGTCAGTGCTCACACCCTGTATCCTCAAGCAATTCCTGCATGATGGCGGTTTATTTGAGAGTCGGCTTGGACATTTTTCCCACATATGCGGTTCTCCGCAGTGACTACAAAGGTGTTCTTTAGCCTGGCACACCGTTTTGGTGTGGCCATACTCCAGGCATTTGTTGCATTGGACTAGTGGGGACTGGTCGTATACAGGTCTTCTCTGCAACCCTACGTAAATTTTTCCAGCTTCCAGGAATCGCCTGTGGATACTTGGTGATAACTCTAGCACTGGATGACACTCATGCTGGTTTCGTGCCTTTTTCCTATATTTCACCCTTATGATGCTGTCCTGCATGTTGACATCACCCAGAAGATGTTTATTTTGAGCAAGCACGTGTTCCACCAGCTCTGTATCTGTATGATAGGACAGCACATCTGCTATGCGGAGCAGTGGGTTACTAGCTTTGGCAACTTCCACCCTGAGATCATCCTTTTTCTGGACCTGGTTTTGCACTAACTTCATATCTTCTTTGGTACCGCAGCTTAAGATGACCTTCTGGTTCTTTGCCTTTCTCACCTTTTCCACTTTAGCTCCCGTCTTTTTGCAGTCTAGGGCTACCCTTATTTTTTCAATAACATTGTCCCCTGTGTTTTTTGGGTCTGTTGAACTTATGATAAGGGTGTGGTTCGGTCTGGGGACGGATGGTTTGGATGCCACCTGCGCGTACGTAGGTTTCTGGATTTGTTTGACAATATCTGCCAATGCCATTTCCGTGCACACACTTGGCGCAGGTGGAGGAGGCGTTCGCTCTTTAAGCTGCCTCATTGTCCGCAGTTCTGAAGATACTGCATCCAGACGCTCGGTGATAGGCTGAAGATCCTTTTTAAGCTGGGGTAGATGAGGTTGTGGTGGAGGATCCTTGATGTGATCTGCCAGTAATTCGAGGGTTTTTTTTACCCCAACTAGGTCCTCCTCAATTCTTTGCTGGCTCTGGGTGGTATTTTCTGTCGAGGCACTTTGCTCACGGGAACTCAGCCAAACCTGTATCTCTTCACTCATTGTTTGGAGAGTGGTGGTGCTTTCCAAAGCCTTGTCCTGACCTCTGCGAAGTTCATCCAGTTGCTGAGACAATGTGTTCACTGTTTGAAGCAACCTAGTCTGCTGATCTTTCAGAGGTTGGAGTTCAGCTTCTGTCAGGGTTTTGGTAGGCAAATCTCGGGAATGGTTCCACCTAGCAACGGTAGTTTTTATTTCCGTGGTGGATTTCAGAATGTCCTCTATCCTCTTGTATGGTTCCAGGGTCTCGTAGCCCAGCCAAGAACGAATGGCCTTTGTCTGCTCGAGATTCATCGCTAAATCGTTGCGGGCCAATGCTACCTCTGAGGTCAGGTCTTTGGTTACCTCAGCAATTTTCTTGTTATGGGCCCTTTCGATGACGATAATTTCCCTAGCATGGCGTGACTTTTCCCTCTCCAGGCTTAACATATGCCGAGATCGAGAGTCTGAGAGGGCGAGACAGGTCTCGTACAGGGACTGAAGACATTCTATGGCTGTTTGTTTGAATTCCCTATTCATGTTTTTGGCGGATTCCAGAGCCGTTTTTCCCCGCTGCAGTAGTTCGTTGGCATATTTGTTCGCCATGTCCATTGCAATGCCCGAGCGCCGTCCATCTCCGGGCAACATGCTTTTCCTTCCCTGTGTATCCAAGGTATCCTGAGTCCTGAAGTCCCAGGCCTCGTCATCCGAGAGGATTTCGGCTTGCGCCCATGTTTCGACCTTTTGGATAGCCTCTGCCGCTTGGGTTTTAGAGGAAGGCGAGCAGTTGATGGATCCTTCACTTGCAGATGACGTCACTGCCGCGGCCATTAAATGCCCCGAAATCCGTGGAGTCAACGACGACGCCACCCCGGACCGTGGAAGGCTCGTTCCCGGCTCCCTGACGGGAGACGGTGACGTTACCACGACAACTGCCGAGCGCTTACCGCGAGAGCTACTGGTGGCAGACATTGTTGTTAATTAAAATTTTATTATTTAAGGTCAATAAAATCTAGTCGAAAGTTTGTTTTGTGTGTGTTTGGGTTGTTACAATGTTGTATATATATATATATTTTCTTACGGGTTAAGTGTTAGTATGTTATTGTACTTAACAAGATCTATTGTTAGTAATATACGTAATATAATATCACTCTATATAAATACTGTGTTTTGTTTTCCGACGTTCCGCTGATGTCCTGCTGTAGTCGGGATGTGGTGTAGCATGCACGGCGTGTGTAGAACCACTGGTGTTATTGGTCCTGATGTATCTCGTTCGTTGAGTGTGAAGGCGACAACCCGTCGAATAAGGCCAGTAGATGTTGTCCTTCTCAATCGTTGACAGCCAAATTTTTGCAGTCTTTGTTGATGAGTCGGTCCCGTAGCCCTTGGTGACGTAATTGTTGTGGACAATGGAATGTGTAGTGTCAGCAGTTTCGTCTATTTATCACGTTCGGTCGCCGCCGTCTATTTATCACGTTCGTCGATGATTGTGACGGACGTGCTGACAGTGTGTGCCGGAATCAAGATCACGATCGCTTACTTGATGATGCGGCGATATCGTAATTTATAATGTTTATTTCTGTAACATATGGTATTTGTTTTGGTAGTTTTGGGCCAAACTGGCTATTTGTTTGTTCTTATTTATGCCTGCTGGTTGAGATGAGGCTATACCAATGTTCAGAATTTTTGGAACGTGGTGGTTTCACTGACCTTTCTGGTATTATTGATTGGTACCACTGTCCTGCTCCTTGCTCCTGATCCCGCAGAGTCCCAAGTTTGCCCACACTTTTCCAGTTGCGTCGAGTTATTTGCGATCACTTATCAAGGATTACACGCGATTAGCTTTTTGCTTTTTTTTAGACAATTTTTCCACGGAGCTATACGTGTCTTGTGCGAGAGTCGTACGTGTTAACTATGATGGATTACATACAGCTACTTTATAAGTCAAGACATATTAATTAACAGCTATAAGCCTTTGAAGGTGTTAACCGACACTTTTGGATGATGAAAATTGTTGTAATTTATTTTTTTATTGTCTCGTTGGTATGTTTTATCACAGATACGACCTCCTAGCAAGCGATAACTGTAGAATGAACTATCTTCGGCGTATTTCCGAACTTATACGACCTTCAAAATTTTAAGAAAAGTGCGTTTTACTTTTTAAAAGGCCGGCAACAAACTGTGACTCCTCTGGTGTTGTGTATATCAAGTGATCCATCAGCTTGTTTGTTGTTATTGTTTTATTCTATAAAAAAAGGGATTTCATGTTGGTTTCGCTGACTGGAAAGATAGTATTATTGAACTTTTTGTTGATGTTATGGTAAGATGATCTAAATCACATTACACAGAGAGATTTGATATAATATATATAATAAATAACTATATGTATGCTACACATAGATTATCTTCTAGTACTATTAACGAAGATACTTTTGTCTGCAGGTCAAAGTCCGCTTACTGCTGCGCTGTTTATAAAGGTCCATTATGTATCAAACTCGTCCTAATACATAACAATATATTCCCAAAAAGAGAGCCACCCAAAAATGAAATCAACGACACCAGCATATTCTTTACATGTTTACCGTTCCTAAAGAGGTTCTAACTAAAAAAAAAATATCACATAAAACCGCAAAAAAACTAGGGTAACCAGCCATAAATAAACGATGATACAGGTGGTACAGCATCCTTATTATTTAAGATGTGTGTACGCGTCTGTCCGTCCGCCCGCCGGCCGATATATCAACATTAGTCCGTCCCCCGTCTACTCCGTGAGAGGGACAAGTTGGAACATAGTGGCGCTGGATGCGACATCTGGAAATTTTCAGTTTAAAATAAGTAATAGTTTCCTATCTTGTGATTGTGATGATATTGAAAGTATGTTTAGGAGTGTGTAGTCTAACAAATTATGAGTTTGTTAGTAAAATTCTTAGCTAGTTATCTACCAATTTGCTCTCCTCATAATAATTATTTAGTAGCTTATTAATGCAACACTAGTCTAGGTGTTAACACCAGTCTAGGTTTTAAAATATATGATTGGATGATTTTCAGTTCTTAAAAGAAAGATGTTACAATATCAAATAAAATACTATAACATTTTCCTTTAGTACAAAATTGTGAAAATTATAATGAACTGAGTCTATGACATTGTTCCTTATCAGAAAACGATGTCCATTATGTTATAACCACAATCTATCCCACCCTCAAAACATTGACTCCATTTTCATCTCCCTTGTATCTATGCCACATCCAGTAAGTTCCCACAAATCATTATCCGTGTAGTGACCCATGGGACGTCAAAAATGAAGATTTAGTCCCCCACCGCGTCATACGTTACCGACTAATGAAAACACGGCTGTACCCTGATGAAGCTGTCACCTCACCAGCTCAGCTCAGCTGGCTAGGGATAGTGGGATCAGCAGATATGTAAGCTACAGAAAGTGCGGTGTTTAGTCTATGAAAAGATCATCTTACTATATATAAGGTACAATAATATAAATACGAATGTTTGTGTGCATGTTTGTTACTCAACCACGTCAAAACGGCAAGGACACTTTAGCTCACAAGACTGCGGGTGAATATAAGGATGATTTCTTTCAGACCAGTGGTACACAAAGACATGCACAGGGACGACAAAAATTGAAGGAGTCTCTATAACATATTATTATATTAGGGAAATTAACCCTAGAAAGATAATCTTATTTTGACCTACGGTCAAGATAATCATACGTCTATGAGACGTATTCGCATTTATAAGTGCCTATGGGACAAGTTTCCATAAATAACCTTTTAAAAAGTTATTGAATCATTAGTTACGGGTTTTCTACGACAAATAAAAACATAATTACAATTAGGAAATGAATATAATTTAAAAACAACGAAATTTTGTTAACCTCTTACAAAATAACTAAAAAAATATAAAGTCTTCCTTTGTTGAGTAATTATGTAAATCTTAAATATAAAATCATTTTTTTTTTACTTATTATTATAGAATAAGGACTAATTAACAGCTTCATATAAAAAATCAACAAGTTTTAAGTTTAAATCACATTTAGATACAGCCTTTACATATATCAGTTTTATGTTCACCACAAATGCTTTTATTATATTTATAACATGTCATTTTCGACATCCTTTTTATTTTTGACGGACATGCAATTCCTCCGATGTTGAGTCTATTACTTCAGCAGCAACTTCATCAACAAATTCGTCTTCGGTGTTACTCTGCACGTCATCTTGATTCAAGTCATCCTCCACTTCACTGTCACTCTCTGATAGAATCTCATCTTCACTGTTCTCCAATATTTTTTTCAATTTGGTTGTTATCAAGGGCCCCGCGTCCAGCCATTCTAATAGACTACCAAAATGACGTAAAATATAAAAAAAAAAAAACGATAAATAAAACGAATTATTACTACTGGGAATGAGGTTCAAAAGTTACGCAAAGGATAATCATACGTCTCTCGAACGTATGCCATCCCTGTATCTACGTAACTATTGTACTTACCAGGGCGACACAGCCGTCTCGCGAAAGGTCTGCCCGGCCACTGGGATAACTTAGAAGGACAGAACGGTACGATGCGAAATAAAAAAATGATGGCAATATTTGTGTTGGCCGTGCGTCTCAAAGACGTAGATTATCTCTCTAGGGTTAAAACATTCCTGCTTTGTAGTGTAGTTTGAAGCACACCTTTAGTTTCATATTTAAGGCAAAACAATATTAGGTACCTAAAACTTTTTCAAAATATGAAATTAATTTTGGAATAAAGGAACTATCGTTTAAATTATTAAGCTTCTGTTATCAACAGTATAAAACTTTAAAATATATTTTCATACATTTTAAACTGGCCGCGTTTACCAAAGATTATTTCCCATAAATCCAGCCATCATAGCATGGTGAATGATAAATATCGCGCTCCGAACTAGTGATCGCTTCGATATTTCAGTCTACTGTAAGATTCCTGCCCCTTGAAAATTATCGAGAGCTTAACTCTTCGGTGATATTGCTCGGAGTATGCTCTACTTTAGTTTTATTTTATTTCTTTCTTAACTTAAGTTTTTTATGTTTTTTTTTTATTTTATTCCTGGTAATTTCTATCCTCATTATTGTTATCATATAAGAATCGGTAGGATTTGAAAACTGGCGATCACGATCGGTGGATTCTAAATGGCAGGCCACTACCATTTTTTTTTTCTTTAATATGGCGCAAACGAACTTCCCGATCACCTGATGGTGCAAACCAGCAGATGGATTTCAAAATAATTTTACATTTATACATATTCTTCATAAACTTCTTTAGAAATAAACATTACTTACTCTAACGAAACGCAGGAAAATGATTTTAATGTAATTTATTACACCTTTAACCAACTCACGAAATAGAGCACTCTCCAATCCATATCAGCAGCAACTAGCCAATCTCGTTCATAGATAATTTATTTGTGGGCATCACGAGAGGTTTCGCTCTTATGTAGGTTACCGACCACTTCATATTTCCTTCAGACTTCCAATATTTGTATCTACACATGAAATAGATGGTCTATCAGTAGATACTCGTATATCGTGGAAAAACTTTCAAAGTACCAAGAAAAGTGTGGCTTAAAAATTAAACATTATTATTACAAAGCGATAAAATAACCGATTTTTAACATACATACATATATAACCTTACGTCTGTCTCCCATGCACATAGGCAGAAACCATCGAACGCCATCTACTACAATTTTTACATACCTCTTTCGCTTTATCAACAGTCTATGAGTCTTTTCATGCATTGTTATTAATTATGATTGCAAAAGAAATACAACAACTTATGACTAGTTTATAATCAAACCAAAAACTAATATTTTTTAAAACTAATATTATGTTATTTTGCGAGTCAACATCGACTACCACAATGTATGGATTGTGAAAGGAACACCCACTCCTAAATACTTATAGACAGACAGAGGAGATTAATTTCCAAAGCAACATTATAAATTATTATTCCATTAATCCATCTTTTAACCAAGCATGTCCCTCAACACTATCTTCTGACAAAATTATTATGATAAATGCTATTGAATTTATGAGCTGGCCAAAGTTCACGTTTTAACATGCACACACTCCGGGGACCCGAAGTTGAGGCGTAGGTAAATTTGGGCCCACGATGGATGTCCAGGCCCATCCATCAAAAGTGACCCCTTATTAACCACTTAAAATAAACAAATACCCCAGGGCAAAGACTTGCTAACTTCTACTCAGCTTGATGACTGACAAAATTTGAAATTAATTAAATTATTAATAAAATGACAAGATCTAATAAATCTGAAAAGTTTACGTTCATAAATAAAAGTTGGACAACACGTCCGGGAATCGAATCAGGGCCTGTCCGTTCACCTCTCACCTTGGAGGGAGAGTGAGTGATTAGGGAAGGCCCTCCGGGGCCTTTCGTCAGAGCTCAAAGGGATGCACTGAGGTCGGGTTTTATTACCTTTTAAAGGGTTGAAATTTATTTTAGAAAGATTTTTGGTATAAGTTGATTTTGAATTTAAAGTTTAGTTAATACAATTGATTTTTAATTTATGTTTTATTAAACCCACCACAATTTTTGATAAGAAGCAATTGCAAGCCTTCAGATTCAGGAAAGTTTTATTGTTTTTCAGAGTACATATTTAAAATGTCTAATTTATAAACTAACTCATAACTCTACTTTGAGAAGACAAAATGAGACGTCCATAATTAACACTTAAATGAAAACAACTTGAAAATCATCCGTTCCAAAGCTTACTTCCACTCAAGGAAACATGATCCAAGAAACTTCAAAAATGGCCATAAAATAAATAATACACCATGACGTTAAAAGTGTCTGGCGAGCGGGTATAAATCGCTGGCGTGTTGCCGTTCATTACCCGGGTGAGACAAGCCAGTGGGTGGGTCAAAATACTAATAGCAGCCATCTGTCACTAGATGTCTCTAATGCCAACATTGCAAAAAGTGTGAAGCTAAATAATAATGTTTAACTTATGCTGTAGGTTGTGAAACGTACCTACTAGCTTCTGCCAACGCACAGTGTTTTAGAAACCCCGATTTTGTCTCATGCCCTTTTTATTGTTAAAATCGTTAGTATACATCGTGATAGGGTTGAGTCTTCTAACCCGTTAAGGCTGAGTACTACATCTAATTTTATCGCCAAAAAAAATAATATGGATGGTTGAACCCCTAATTGAAAATATTGAAAAATAGTGATTTTTTCGGTAAAAATAATTCACAAATGATTTTTTTTCTCACCAAAACATTATCAAACATATGAAAAAAGTAATGAATTAGTTAGCCAAGGTTATTAGCTACCGTTTGTCGTTTTTTTTTTGTTTCTATGACGCATACAACCTTTGATATCAAAAAAAGTAAAAAAAATATTAAAATAGCCATAATTTTTAGGGGGAGGGGATTCGACCCCCGACTTTTGTCCATAAAATTAGGTGTAGAACTCAGCCTTAACGGGTTAGAAGTCTCACACCTATCACATTGTATATCATTCTAAGCATCACAGCGAAAATCCGGCATCGATACGACTTTTAGTTTTGCCAAAAAAAATATCGTGATGCGTGATGCTTAGAATGATATATACTAACGATTTTAACAATAAAAAGGGCATGAGACAAAATCGGGTTTTCTAAAACACTGTGCAACGGCTTCGCCCGCATTCCCATGGTATGAAAAGTACCCTGTATGTACATATTTGAGACTATAATCTACCCCTGTTCCAAATTACTTCCCGATCCTTTCAGCCGTTTTGACGTGATTGACAAACATACATACAAACACACAAACTTTCGCATTTTTATAATATTAGTAAGAAAAGATAAAAATTAGATTTAACTTGGAACCCAAAAATGGTTGATTTTTAGGATACGGTTACCAGGTTAAATGGAGTATTATCGACGTATAGGTAGATTGCTGAATTATTGAATATTCAATTATTATTAATACAACTACTAACCAAATAATATATAGGTATAACAGATTTATATACATACCTTATTTAAGATTTAAAAACAGAGAATGGTTATGTTACATATGATTTATCGACTACAAAAATAGACACGGTTAATTTACATTAATATACTGTAGAACAATTATGTTATTGATATACATACATGTACAAGATTTATTACCTAAGTTGTGTTTTATAGCAAAACGCAATCTGCGTATAATAACTCCAGGAATCGGCCATAAAGTAACTCAAAGCTCAACAGAACGACCTTTCTATTAAAAACATCCAGGTATACAATAAACAATCTAAATCAAATCAGAAACACTTTTACCGTGCGCGCGCGCACTAACACGGCAGCGCCATCTATCAATCACCGCGGAACATTACACGTTTGCTCGTTGCGCACACTCTTTGATAGATGGCAGCACTTGTTGATAGATTTATCGATCTGCTGACGGTTTTATACTGCGTTTGATGCGTTGTAATAACATTATACGGCTTTTTTCCCGTGGGCTGTGAGTCACGGGGTGTATTTTTTAAAATTTATAATGTATTGATGTATTTGTGCAGGTGAGACGGATGGGTTTTCGGAATGCTCTAGATTTGAGTTTATCGTCTGATGAGATTTAAGGAGATTTATTGAGAGAATAAATAAGATTGTTTCTAGGTGTTCTGTTACGTGCATTTTCAAGATTCCTCCAACTTTGACTGAGTAGGTTTGAAACTACGCGGTTCTGTGAAAATGTCGTAAACATATAATAGTCTTTTATTACATTTTAAACAATAAAATAATTCTCCTTAAGCAATGCAGATCTTTAAAACAAATAAAATAACTCAAAAATATTTCTTAAAACTAAGTTTAAACTAACAGCAATTGTAATAAATTCCAATTTATAATTTTTAACCTGAACTTTACAAAAAAGGTTGCACTTCCATTAATTAGTTGTGTTAGTCCAACGTCGGCGGCGCTACTTATCATCCTGCTCGCCTTCTATTTGCACAGTCGTTAACATAAAAATGAAACATGAAGTTGCACAGTAAAATTGAATTTTGGAGGAGCTTAAGCTACATAGTTCGTTCACCACAGCAAAATTAGAATTCAAGGAGTCAGAATTCTCCGAACCGGAGCTGCGGACAACGTAACAGGTTACCAGGGCTCCGGCTCAAAGCAGGAGAAGGAACGGGATGGTTTTTAGTCAGTAAGAGTCTGACACTCCCTCCTGCCTCGGAGAAGTCATTGGATAATTTTCCACCTATAAAAACAGGAGTCGAGTTCCTTCAATATTATGAGAAGCTTCACTATATTTCTTTACCCAAGATGGGGGTGATGGTTAAGATCCAAGAGCCATCAGTAACTACTACTAGGCTGGAAAGCTGCGATGCAATGTGGGCGAAGTCATAATACTCCCCATCAACAAACATAGTAATTGTACAACGTAACATTACCCTAGATAAAATAACATCTCAACCCTCCACGGAGGGCGCATTATCCACATAAAACTCGCGACCATCCGCGGCCATCACACCGTCTCGCGACCACGACCAAATTGTTCTCGCATTAGATTTATCGTTCGCCAACGAAACAGCAACAAAGGCACTCTCTCATCTCCCGACAGCTTTATGATCCTAACAGTTTTTGCTAACAGCTACCTACGACGCCCGACGATATTTATAGCTTAAGTTTTATTAATTAGCCATTTGTGAGACGTTGAGGCATGGCAAGGATTTCGGCTATTGATTTGTGGCGGGGAGTCACGGTATGACTTTAATTTTGAATTCGCGATGTTTTTGTGTGGTCAGAAAATATGGAAATCTTTGTTCTTCAAGGTCGAGGTTGGTGTTAGTTTTATTTGGTTGATGCCTGTTAGAATGATGGCGGCAAATAGTCGCCGAAGTGCGGATCTATTCAATTATTTTATTCATTAGGCATAATATTTCTTAGTAAAATAATGTCTTTAAGACAGACCATACACAAAAATACAAGAACAATTTTCTACATTGTTAGTGATGGTTCATAGCAAAACTAGTGAACAGTGTACTTTATTCACTACAAACAACTCTTCACACATCAAATAAACAAAAACTTTGAATTCCCAAACAAACACCGACAGCAGCCGAGCCCGCTCGAAAAATGCCGAGCGTCGATCTAACCGTCCCGTTGCTGCCAAAGATTTGACGTCAATGGTAGCGAATCGTAAATTACCATTATCTACAGACGCACCGTGCTAGTATTTATTATTTATGGGTCGGTTTGACTCGCCTGCGGCCCGATCGGGGGCGTTTTTCCCCATAGCGAACGCAGGGTTGAGTTTAGGAGGTGTGTGTAATGTTCCGTAGTTAAAATGCTGTCATTACCGCACTTTTTGTTTTGTTAAGAATTTGGTTATGATGTAATTTATAAGGATAATAATGAATTATGGTAATCTTGGTATGTGAGTTAATGTTTATAAGCAGACAGCTATAAATTGTATCTTTATTGGCTAAGAGATAAAAGAAGCACTTTACTCTCTCTCAGTTATATTTTCTTTATTTTTGCTACAGAATTTGAAGAAGTCATTTTAAATAAAAATACCTAGGCACTACCTTTTTCTTTCAGTTCCTAATCTTACAAAAACAACCAAAAAATAATCTCAGTAGATTATATTTCACACAAAAATGATACCGCGAGCCTCCGAACAAACGGCGGCGCTGGCGTCGCGAATCAAATAAATTACAAAGATATATTATTATTAAAATTTGGGTACAAACTTCGTCGCATTAACTTTGGGTAGTATCGGGGCTGCGACACACTGGGAGCGAGGTGGAAGAAAATCAAGGAAACGGAACATGGACCGTTTTATAGTACACAAAGTGTATATAACGTGTAAAAGAGAGGGAATCTTTATTAAAAATAGTAGATATTACCTATAAAAATATTATATGGGTCCAAAATTTTCTGATTGTAATATACCAAGGCTTAAGTAAGTGGTACTTACTTACTTGGTTAGAATGTATTTTTTTCAATTTTAGATCTTAGATCTTAGAGAGACAGCAAACTATTGCATGCGTAAAGAATGTTGCAACTGGATAACTAGCTGTTCTTAACATATCGTGGAATAACGTCTATATTCCATATCGCCCTTTGAATTGTGCTAAACTGCTGAAGTAAGCTAATATTAAGTGTGTAACTATGTACTTCCCGTATCATACGCACAAAAGCTCTTGTTTAATAAGAACCTAAATCCCATTCCTGTAAAGACACAAATTCGAAAGCATTTATCAGTATTTCTTACAACACATGACTTTGTTGTTACCAAATTGGTAATTGTACCAAAAACGCTCTCATTATGTCTTCCACCTAATCTTATAGGCTACGGCTTGTGACATCTACAGAAATTAACGAGTTACCGTTTGAGACGTGCGATGTGAGGACACGATAACGACCCTTCCGCGGTTCCGGCACGACGCCGATACGACTCCGACACGGCAACGGTCCGATACCGGCGCGGAAGACGGTAAATCTTAGCGATCGGCTATTTAGGCCTTAAGCTCATCAGTTATGGAAGATCGTTGAAGGAAATTGTTGTGTCAAGGTGTTTTTGATAATGGAGTAAATGAGGCAATAAAAGATGGTGGATATTGGAATGATTAATTCGGAGTAAATAAATGACCCATTTACCGTAATGTTAAATCTGTGCAGATAAAAGAATAACAAAATAATAAAAAAAAAATGTAAACTTATAATATTGTTCAGCGCCATCTAATATTTAACTCTCGAACTTGTAGAACAAGTAACTGGCTTATGGTCTATGACCATATTACTACTGCCATCTATGATGTATCGTATACAACTACTAAGGAAGATCGATAACTATAGTTTGTAACGTAACTATTTTTTACGTGAAGTGAATAATTCGATAGTCGATATTTGTTCTGAAATCAAACACTATTAAATTACTATCAGTTTAAAAGTTTTATGATTATGGTCAATGACCATAGTATTAGCGACATCTATTTAAATATGGCGGAATCAATAACAAACAGTAATTAGCAACTTTAAAAGTGTGTGTAACCAATCAGATGTAATTGATTAATTAAATAATTGTTTTCATTACTTAATATACTTAATAGGTTCTTACTTTTCTTGATGAAATTAAATAAGAAAAATCTTTTCGTCTTTTATCTAGGCACCTACCTATGTATGTAAAATATAGTAAAAATTATAAAGTGTATTTAGGTATCGTATATTAAAAAATATTCAATGACATATACTAACATACAATAACAATAACATTCAAAAATGAAATAACACAGACTAATCAACAACAACAGAGGTTGATTTATAAGTTTTATTTGCCGGCCACTAGATGGCGGTAGCTAAGTGGCGCCATTTTCGCGTACTTAAAGTACAGGGTAACTGTGACCGCATTATTTATCGCGCCATTACGCCACGGACCTTTAAATCATCACATGACGTCCACCGAGTACGTGGGCCTTAATGAATGGCGAGAGACTTGGCCAAAGTTTTTTTTTTTCTCTTCTTTATGAAATTCTAAGAGCACTTAGTGGGAAATCTATTAGAGGGTATGTGCGTTTTGGGGATACGTCGCCGTTGTTGTCCGTGTTGTCATGTTTTTAGTGTGCTTTGGTTGTTTGTGTGTGTGTGTGTGGTCTGTTGTAGTTTTGCGTGTTATTGTTGAAGATGCATGTGCATTACACATTCTATAATATGAAACTACTGATTACCTTAAGTAATATTATAAATGTGAGAATTTGTTTGTTTGGATATTTGTGACCGTCAATCACACTGAAATGGGATTGGGATTTTTTAAATCACGGAAACGCGGGCGATGCTGGCAGAAGCTAGTGTCTTATTTAGTGTGACTTGAGTTTTAAATCGATGTTATTTAAAATTTACTTGTTTAAAACTTTAGCACTTCGTTAAGTTTCTATTGTCTAACAAGGTATGTGGCCAATATAATTAATCATATTTCATTTATAAATGCATGACAATTCATGCTGATACATTCAATTTCGATTCCAAAACCATTGATTGCCTTTATATTTGCAAAAATTCCTTGCTATGCCTTGGAATCGAAACCCAGACCCAGTTACACACCCGCCACACTTACAACCAAAGCACTCAACAGCCACCAAACTAGTTAACATACAATTGAATTAAACAAACTAATATTTAAAGTTACGTAACGACATGGTCCCCAGTTCCCGATTGTCATCAAATTATAACTTTCGAACAAAGCCTATCTGTGACTGTATTGAACTAGTGATTGTTCCCGTATCTGCCTGCCGATCTAGGACATATCTACTCAGTGAAAATTATATTAATTAGATCATTGTTATTCATATATGAATAGTTTCTTTTACTTATATTTACAGATTAATATTATTATATAAAATCGTACAATGAAACTGTACCTCATTCATCGTTTCATCGTAAAGACGACGTTTAATTGCTGTATTGACTTATAGAGCCAAACTGTGTCATCAAACTCTTTTACACAATAATCAATCATCACCAAAACCTTTATGCATGACTTATCCAGCTGTTTTGAGATATATAATATTTTATGTATATTGAGAATGAATAAAAGTAAACCTTTGAATTTGACTCTGCCCCAAAACATAGTTAAATGATGTCAAGAAGAACGAAGTTTATCCTTTTAAAAAAAGTCCGGTAATACGCTTGCAACTCCTGTGGTATTATAGGTGATGATTACTTCCCAGCAGTTGTGTGGTCTACTCGTTTGTCCTCTGTCCCAAAAAAAGAATTAAGGGACACAACTATATGTTCAAATATGTCTCCATCTTCATATACCTTTTTGACGAACAACAGCCGTAATAATATCATGTTATAAATGAAAAATAACCGCTTCTATATTCGTCCCTCCTCGCTAAACTAATTATTGAGGTCTAAGAGTGCTCACGAAGGTGCATCGTACCTCCTAATAGACGGTGACAGGTGCCCTCCTAACTTCATTGTGATACCCTTTACTGCACTTTGAGAGTCCCTCCCTGTAATTAAATCGAGGATGTAAACAATTAATATCGATGAAACTGTGTTACTTATTTGTGGAGCTATCGATTTGTAACTTTTTAGAAAATTTATTTACTAATGGTTTAACTAGACTTCATTAACTACCAATTGGGCTTAAAAGAACTAAAAGAAAACGATAGTGGAATAACTCAATGATATTTTCTCGACAATTGGTACCGAACTCAAGAACGTTAATTCGGTAGGTAAGTATGTTTTCGTTCAGTCGATCTTTGAAGCTTCACTGATGACTCTGCTTACCCCTATGGGAAACAGGCGTGAGGTTATGTATGTATGTATGTATGTTTGTATCTCTATATCAAGATTTATGATATCCTGGACTTAAAACACATGTCAACTTCATAAACAACCCATAACCTTCATCCATTCATCTCTATCTTTAACTTCAAATGATTAACTCATAAGTACACATCACCAAAGCAGACCTAGACACAGCTGCGGACAACGTAAAAGGTTACCGAGGCTCCGGCTCAAAGCAGGAGAAGGAACGGGTTGGTTTTTAGTCAGTAAGAGTCTGACACTATCTCAAGTCTCACCCAAGGCGGGAGAAGTCATTGGATGATTTTCCCCCAAGTGAAAAAAAAAAAAAAGACCTAGACATAAACAGACTGGGATTGACTTCAAAGCCAAATTCAGTGACAAAAGAAAGATAAAATATATAGCAGGGTACAATGCTGGTACTAAGATGTGACAAAAGTCAAAAATATCACAACATAGCGCATACATTAGAAACATTATCGCGTCTGTTGGCCCACAAAAGGTTGAAAAGTCGCATTTCGCACGTATCGCTGTTATCGTTGCTCTGTTCAAACCCTTACGTTTGGAGGGAGAATTACACTTCTGTTTGAGTTGTAGGCGGCAGCGGGTTTATGACATATGTGAGATATTCATATTCTATTCTTATAAAGCTATTTATTGTATAGTACTTAAAAAAATATGGGACTCGTAATATATCATATATAATATACAATATCGTGTCCATTGGCTGCGCTGAACGCTTACCATCAGGTGACTCGTCTGCTTGTGTGCCACCTATTCCATAAAAAATATAGCTTTTGAATGACTGACTTGATAAAATATTTATTTATATCTAACCAAGAAACATGTGCTACACCATTATGCTGTTATCCAATAACCCATTATTTGAAAATGTAGAAAACAAAAGTGATTTTAAATTATATTAGAAGACTATCCCATTTCCAAAAAGTTCTCAATCAAAGCACGAATTTGCAATTATGGATGGCAGTGGAACCCTCAAAGTAACTGATGAAAATCTGAAAAATAGGGTGTTTGTCACATTAAAGTGTACATCTCAACTAACCATTTCTAGGATTCAATGTTCACGTGTATGCGTGCATGTGAATTCTTCTGCAATTACTTAGTTACAATCAACATTACAAGATCACTCTTTCACTCAGCATGTCACCATCGGCCCTCCATCGCACCGCCGTCAGCGTACACCTTGACGCCCCTCCTCAGTTCGGAGGGCGAATTATCAGAAGTCGTTCAAATGATTTATGTACACAATTATTGGGTTATTCAGGTACGATGTTTTGTGCGATTCGATCCCGTAGCGATAGAAGTTTTGAGACAATAAGAGTTAATTTAATGCTGTTTTGAGAGCTCTGTGTTGCGTAGTTTGGATGTGTGGATTAAATATGGTAGCGTAGCTATTGGATTGTTTCACCTTTTGCCCTCTGTTTTTGCCTTTGTGGTTGATGATGTAGTTTAATATGTAATGGTTATGTTTCCAATAACTCTGAAAATATGAAGGTTAAATCTATTTTGCGAGATTTTTTCATTTAGAAGACTAGTTTGATATAAGCCTGTAGTTACAGTTCGAGAATAAGCTTATTATTCATACACTTTTACCATATCAATCAAAAAACAATTTATATGTTTTTGTTTCGATATAGATGAGGCTGGAACATAATTAGTTGCTGAAGTAATTTATGAAATCTCTATAAAATAAATTAAAGTTTAATTGATTGCTGAAGTAATATATGAAATCCCTATAAAATAAATCAAAGTTACATTATTTTAAAGCCAATAACACTTATTACAAACATAAAGAAAACACCAAAGGTGATACATTTTCATCATCTTCAGTGAGCCAACTTTTCCAACAATGGCTTCACTTAGCATGGTGCTCATAACCCGACCTAGTACGTGACAGGTAGGAGGCACATTCACCATGAATTATAAAGCAAGTCATCCCCATCCGACCTCATCTTGCTAGAAAAAGTCAGTCTCTTGTCGCTTGCAAATTAAAAATAGATGCATTAAGAATTGTAGATTTTTGCGGTTTGAAGTTTTGTATTTTTTATGGGGTGCGGTGTTTTTTGAATTTTGAGAATACGAGTAGTTGGTTTGTTCAGTCATCTTGATAACAAGGTCCAAATTATATAGGTAGAGGTGACGTTACAAGTAACAGAGAAACGATGAAGCTTTTGGAAAATATCGCAGAGTTTCAGTACAGATTTTGAGTTTGAACCCGAAGCATTGTATAAAATAAAGAATCAGTTTACTACAAACTTTTTTTTACTTTTTAAGGGCGGAATATCATCTAATGATTTTTCCCGCCTTGAGCGAGACGAGAGAGATTGTCAGACTCTTATTGACTAAAAACTACTCCGTTCCTACTCTCGCTTTTCGAGCTGGAGCTCCGCTAGGTAGACCGCAGCGCTGGGGTTTACTACTAACTAGATACAGATAAAACATTATCAAATTAGTGCCTTTCTTGATCTCACTATAATCATCTAACCTTACACAAAATAATAAAATAATCACATCATGTGACTTAGAAAAGATAAGACATACCACCTAACTCAAAAGAACAACTCAACAAAAATAGCCATTCACAAACCATTTCCCAAAACGTATGCACTAACGAGATATCAAAACCGAATCGCATGCAATGGCCACCAGGGAAATGTTCCCAACGTAACACCTCGGTACGAATCTATCACTGTCCTGATTGCTTACCAAAACTAGTCTGCATAAATCCCACAAGTATAACACGATTTTGACATATCATTGATCTATCCAGCCCGGCATCACCTCAACACCTAGCTGCCGTCTCCCCAGAGACGTCAAACCAAAACTGTATTACATCAACACTGTTTACAAAACTACCAACAACAGTAGCACTCCGTACATTGCTGTTTTGGTATGTAAACTTTATGTGAACAGAGTAAAAGAGCGTTCAATGGATAGTGCAGAAAGCAAAGGTACGGCTGAGCGTTGTTTTCGATGTACGGTAACCCCAATAGATGTTATTCCATCAACAGAAGTCAATATTTCGTGTCGTTTGAATTTGGACTCTACTCTCCGACTTTTACAGTATGATTTAAGTCGTGTTGCTTCGGTTGATATGACTTTATACCTTGTGGGATATAGTAGATAGTTTGAAAGACAGGTCCTATCAACCGGTGACAACTACATATTGTTTAGACGAGTGTTTTATTCGGTTCTGTAGTGATCTCTGTACAGTTTGGTGCTCTGAAAATCGTCTTAACAATATAGAATACATTATTCTCGACACTTGAATGGCGTTTGTCGATTGCTTATATTCTATGAATTTTACCTTTCTATCTACAGATATCTTATCGAGTTTCATTTTCTTTGGAAGTTGTGAGGGGAATTAACATTTCTTCAAGATTATTCTTGGCTTAAAAACTGGACTATCGAAAGGAATATTGCAAATAATATTGTATTATTATATATAGGGAATTAGATAAGCAGAAGATAATTTCGCTAACACTTAGAATAGAGAGATGCAGTACATATAAAAGATTTATCAATCTACCACATTAAACGCCATGGGGGGCAAAAATGACCGGCGCTAGCACAGGATTTGCCTTCAACAGATTTCTGATGGCAGTCAAAGTATTAATGATAAAAACTACATAGTTGTCCATATTAATATTATGTAACAATACATAACAAAACGTTTTTATTTATGTAACTCAACTTTCCGACCGACAAGCAAAATTACACACTATAACTAATTAACATAAAAACCTAATTTGAAATGAATCACAATAATTTACATCGAACAATCTTACATTACAACAGTTCCCTTTATTCCACATCCATCACAACACTTTTTACTCCAAAAAATCGGCATAAAATTAAAAAGTAACATCCTCGAAATAACCTTGGAATGAACAAAAAATGAAATTGAAACAATATTAAGAGCTATAAATATAACTACTTATCAGATTGGGCGTGTAACTTTAACGTTTTAATAAATAACTCGGCCGCCATGTTGTGTTTTTATATTTATTTGTAAAAATTAATAATAATGCTGAATAAATCAATAAAAGAATGGAAACGTTTCAGGACTGGCTCCGGGTGAATGATTTGTAGTAATACAAGTGTAGTGCCGTCTGTGTGCTGTAGATGGTGCTGCCAGTCTTGATGCTTTAAGGTGGTTCTAATATTTTTTTACTAATTTTATATGTAACTGTAACTTTTATTCTAGGAGCTTCAGATTAAATTTTAAAGACTTGCGTGGTAAAATTGTTGTACTTACAATATTATGCTATAATCGTTTTTTAATTTAATTCAAACTTCATTCACTTTTTAACGGTGAATTTCAAATGATTAATTAACTTATAACAGGCCCTCTGTCTTATTTTATACCTCTCATCACCTAGGTAATTATTTCATACAAATTAAACAAACAGTGTTTGGAAAAAAGCTAATATATTTTAGAAGATAAGGTTAATTTAATTCAAGTACCAAAACCCACTGTCCTCGTACAATCGCAAGCTAGTCTTATATCAGTTGATATCGAGAGGAGTCGGTTGTACGTCTCAGTCCCACCTCCAATAACGCGCGCCCATCAATTCAGATGGCCGCAAAAACCTGCCCTTACCCCAGGCGAGGTATGACGGATGGATGGGTGGCTGAGCTGCACTTAATTCTGGTCTAAGCAAACCTTGGAGTTGAGGGTTTTTGGTCTGTGTGATGAAGGTGTTTTGTGCATGGAATTGTTTTTATTGATATTTCAAAGGTCAGTTTTGAATCTTTTGAAGCATTCAGAAAATATCGTCTGCATGAGACATAGAGCTGTTACTCGTTTTTATTTATTTAACAGGGGCAAATCATCATACGGATCACATGATGGCAAGCGATCAGTTGCCCATGGACACCCGCAACATCAGAAGAAGCACAGGTTCGTTGCCGGCCCTTTAAAGAGGAATACGCTTTTTTCTTGGAGGTTTGAGGTTGGTGAATAAATTGTGTTTTTTTTAAGTTATTTATTATCTTTATCATAGTCAATTCTTCCCTGTAAGGTATACAGGTCCATCTTGTATCGAGGGTTCTTAATGCCTCCGTATTTTGACTTTCCTCAAAGACACTAAACCAACATCAAACTCCTCGTCCACCCACAAAACGGACCACGACAAAAACACCATTTCCTTAAACCCTCGGAGTCTATAACAATAAATCAGTCGAAACTGAATATAGATAAAATAAATCATTCACAAAACGTCAAGGCAATGTGTCTCATCAAAATTCAAATGGATATACCGTCCGGACGTCATTGCAAGCTGACGGCTGGCTATAGGAAAACTCCAAGATGTGCCTGAGGTAGGCAAAGGACCTATGATTTATTTGAGACTGGCTGGCGTTGCCGTCTTGCCATTTCGTCTGGTACACAGGTGAATTTTAAGGGGAAGCTAGACGTTTGAGTGATTTAAAGTTTTATTGCTGAATTTTTGTCTGGCGTTTTAAAGTTTGGTGTTATTGTATGGCTGCATTGAGTTGTTATAACATTACAGGTTTGAAAAGTTAGATAAACTAGGCTGAAAGTGGTAGTGGGTTTTTTTATTGAAGATTCTTAATACATAATGCAATCTAGAATGGACTACCTGTTACTTACCTAAAATTATGTTTTTAGTTAAGTAACATAACCGCATGCCCCATGGGGGTAGGCAGAGACGATAAATCGCCAATTGCTACGAATCTTACACACCTCTTTCGCTTCATCAACAGTCATCAGTCTTTTCATCAATGCTCATCAAGTAAGGGTACTCCTAATTGCATTTATATATTTATTATTAAAAAGAAACTACTTAATTAATATCTAAAACATATTTAATAGCTATGCAACTAACCAGTTACAAACTCAGTAACCACACACACAGCAATAACTAGTACCTACTTAAACGAAAACAGATTAAAGTGTACCCATCTAACATAGTAACATATCGGAGGTGTACCGATCCAACCACAATCATACCACTGACCATCTTAAATTTATAATCGGCAGATATTATCTGGTTGCGCAGGCGCACGACGCAACGAACTAATGATAATGTGCGCAGCCAACAATTAACTTCTATACCGACTGGGCAGTACCATGTCAATGTTGATTTGTGATTGATATTATGTGCTTCAAGTATACGAAGTCTTATACAAAGAAAAACACACCTTATATCCCTAAAAATAAAGATAAATATACCTTGTCCAATCCAAGGTATCCGTCTTAGAAAGTGATGCATTTGAGTTTTAATTTTGTTTCAGTAACGGTACGGTTTAATTTTCATTGCAGCATTTCCAAACTGCAAGGTACGTTTCAACTATTCCTCAAGTATATGATTTTGAAGTTTAATACAAAGAAAATAAAGTATGTTTTTAATTGGATGTTCGATTATTATAGGATTAATCGGTGCATTTGAGCCTGAAGCATTTTTCCAAATAGTTTCGTTGTGATTTATTTTAAACCCTACGTGCTTTGGAATAGGGGTGGGCTATTGTTTCAATTAATTATATTTTTTTATGTATACCAGTGATTAGCGATAGATGTATTATTATGGAGGCGTGATGTTAATGTATGGGATCAATATATTTACTTTAAATTATATATCATCGGGTCAATTATGAAAATAGTTATCGTTTGACGAGATATCTTTGGGAACGAATGGCTTAGAGTCATAAATTATATTTCCAACAATTTAACTTCTATGTTGTATTAAGCAATAAATAACTTTTTTAAATAATAAACTGTACACAGTTTAGTCACTACGTTCAGCCTAGATAGAAAATACTTCGAATTGAAAGGAATTTAGGATTTTTTTAAAGGAAACCGCCTTCAAATTTCATTACCGACTCCATTTGAAAGCCCGGCAATATAAAACGTTCTCCTAAGTCTGCAAAATATTATGCTGTAAACTGCATCAAAATCGGTTCAACCAAACGCGAGATAATCGCACACAAACATACATATAGGTCAAACTCAGAGCTTCCTTTTTTTGAAGTCGGTTAAAGTTTATTAGAGTACGAACTAAGAACTTGCTTTAGTTTCTATTTACAATTTGAGTCTAAGCATCTATGAAAGGGTATCCGTCTCCTTAATATAACTTCTAGGAAATAAAACCACCAATAATAACGTCATACCTAAATCAATCCCTCATAAATCCAGTAACCAAGAGATTACGTAACTTACATTTTTACGTTATCCCCTATCAGAGGCATATGAAATACGTAACCATATACAATTTTATCTTACGGTATACTAAGGTAATAAGTTATGGAACAATAGCGTAGATGTTATATCAACGCCTCTTAGTGAAATATTGTAGAAAGTGAATGCTTTGGTCAATAGTAGATATTATTGAGTAATATTTAGTTACTAGCTACTGTCACGCGGTTTCACCCGCTTTGCTCGGCTCCTATTGGTAGTAGCGTGATGTTTTATAGCCTATAACCTTCCTAGATAAATGGACTATTCAATAAAAAAAGATTTTTTATATTGAACCAGTAATTTTAGAGATTAGCTGCGGACTACCTAGCGAGTTTACCGGGGCTCCGGCTCGAAAAGCAGGAGTAAAAACGGTGTGGTTTTTGTCAGTAAAAGTCTGTCAGAATATACATATTTGAAATCAGCTAATTTTTCTCCTTCGAATGATGGACGTGTCGGTGAAAGGAGAATCTCACTTCTGATCACATTTTTGAAGAAGTCGGTTAAACACAAGTTCTAAAGTAATGTTTCCTTGGTTTTATTAGTAAGTCCATATTAAGATCCTGATCACGAATGATTGTTTTGGTTACCATCTCAAACTTTATCAGAACTTACCGACTTTTAGGTACCTAAGTGACTTTGGGTTTTGAGAAAATAAGTTGGGAACTCCGTAACAGTGAGACGTTAGATCTAAATGGTCAGTATTTTAGATTCAAATCGACAAGTTTCAGGTCAAATAGACTTCCTAGTTTTCTAGGTACTTTTGATGGAAGAACTTATCCTTGTTTATTGGTAGAGGGATAGTATTTAGACTATCTTAGTTGTGGTTTAAATAAATAGTAAATGTAAGCTTTGTATCATTTTGTTTTTGTTTGGTTGATTTAGCCAGGAGACAGTAACCAACGTATAAGAAGTATACTATGTTTAAAAATGTTTCCGTTTATAGACAAATTGCCTTCGACTTCAATGGAAGCTAACATATATTATGTCCGGAGCTGCGGACTACCTAGCGGGTTTACCGGGGCTCCGGCTCGACAAGCAGGAGTAGGAACGGGGTGGTTTTTAGTCAGTAAGAGTCTGACACTCCTTCTCGCTTTGCCCTGGCGAGAGAAGTCATTGGATGATTCTCCCCCCTGAAAAAAAAAAACATATTATGTATTGACCTTTACCTTTGCCTAGCTCCCTTAGGTAAATTCAAGCGTTTTTTAAAACGCGTTGCGTAATATTAGGATTTTCTCCTGTGTCGTGGATGCTTTTACATTTTCACATACACCCGAACTTAGACCCGAAACAACATTTGATCCCACAAAGATTTGTTCCGTACGGTAATCGAACTCGCGACGCGTTGCACGTCAGCTAGTTGCATCGTGCCAAACGTGAAGTTGATCCTAAACATTTTTTTTAATCAGATAGCTATCGTGCCTCCTCGCAGCTTTTACCAAAACAAATCTTCAATTATTTATTTTTTAACCCCTACTAATTTAGTTTCAACAGTAACTCCTCAACATAAAATCAAATACCCCTACCATTGGAAACAGCCAGCTGCCTCCAAATCCACATTAACTAAGACTGGGAGGTGCAGGAGTCACATAAATCTTGTCCCCGGGTCCCTCACGACAGATCGTGTCTTACCATGAGTATCGGACTTACCAATTAACGGGACAATAAATAATATTGGTATCCAGTATCCACTAACTCTTTATGTTTGAAATTTGAGTCGAAAATATTTTAGTATAGTTTGTGACGTGTACGTAATATTATTACCTATTCAGAGTGATTGAGTTGAGTATTTTTGGTTTGAGACTTCGAAGCATAAAAAAGACAGCTGAACAGGAAAACTAAAGTTTAAAACTTTAGGTAGGTACGTGAAAATTCGTTGGGGCGTGATGAAGCTTCTGCCTTAGAGTGTTTTTCACCAGATATGTACTGTGCTAAGTTGCTGATGCGTTTCGCTTCCACCAATCATATTCACTGGTACACATAGCTTAGCACCAGTGGAATCGAACTCAGTTAAGTTGTTTTTAAATGGAAAGATGCGTGCTCTGGATGTGTGCAATGGACGGCTTCCCTACGAGCATCTCCATCATACTTCTTTCTCGCACATCTCTGGTGGAAAATTACCCTAAAAATAATAGTTGGTTATCGTAGAAAGACGACGATATATTAATCTATAGGAAATACAACTGTTTTTGTAACATACGTCACCTATTGAGTAGCTGTCTGGCACAAAACAATACCTAATGTTCTTTATTTACATGGTACTAAAGTTTGAAATCCTTTACATCAACAATGTGTAAGTATGTTGTTAATTATTCAAATTACAAGTATGTTGTAAATGTATAATTATGTTATGTTATACCCATCGACCATGATACCCATACATCATGATTCACTTGGGTGAACAGGACGCCCTCTACCGGTGATTTCCTTGAACACTTTTGAAGCACTTTTCGACAAGACATGCATTAGTTTGATTTACACGGTTTTGTTTCTATCACCAACAATGGTAGCGGTGATTAACGTGTCCATTGTGTTTTTGAAGACTTTTGTGGTGATTTATTTAGTTTTTTTTTAATTGGAACTTTCGGAGGGTATAATTTTGTTACCTAATACCATATATGTCTAAATATTATGTATTGTATGAAACTGTTTATTGTTAGAAACTGCATACTAACTTAGTATATTTTGCTGGTTGTGACATAAAGTTATGTAGTATCTACTATTAATGTGCTTTTCACCAATGATATATGCTATGCTGAGGATGCATTTGCTTTCGACCAATTATATTCATTAGTACCCATAACTTAGTACTGGTGGAATCGGACTCAGCTCAACTATATTTTTTATATGGAATGTTGCGTGCTGTGGATATTTTCCCTAATAGATAGTAATCTACACATCGCATACTCAAACTGCACATCTGCCTCGCACAACCACGTAGCTTAAAATCGGTGATAACGGTCACATACTCGTAGTTTCACAGCTTACTTATTATATCTTCGTAGCATAACTACATAGCACATCTCTAGCGTAAAAGTACCCTGAAAGATTCAAAATCTTATATTATTACCAAAAATATACCAGTTTTTTATCTTTTCAATCTTCTGCGACGGACAAGTCAAGCTCCAAAAACATTTGTAAACACAATTGCCAAACTCGATAAAACATTACGAGAACAAATTGTAAAGCGCTTAAAAGCATAAAAAAAACAACAACATTACTAAATTGCCACACAATTTGTTTTCTCACCGACCAAAATATTTTTACGGTACAAATACCATATCACCTTGAGAATTTTTAATTTTAATTTTATAAAACTGTCACTAACCTACATATTCGTACGTAACGCCGATAATAATCATCGATTCAACTCTCCAATGATTTTCATACAAAATATAATGTTTCAGTAGTTATTTACACAATAAAAACGTTTTACGACTTTTAAATTGACACTGAAAACCAAATGGCGATCCTTTCGACTTTTGACACGATCGGAACTGACCTGATTTTTGAGTGTTTCCATTTGTATACGATATTTGAATAAGTTAATATCAACATACTAATATATATTGGAAAATTACATTATGTGGTTCCCAGTGGTAGATAGGAGTTAAATTACAATTAATGATAATATATCATCTGTCAACAAAATTGTTTTCAAGTTTACTTTTAAAGTTATGCTGAAAAGTAGAAATCATTTTCAGAGGACTTCCACTACAATACATAATTACATACTCCCTTTACTTTTATATGTCCTTTAGCTATCAGCATTCGGCATCGATTATTAAGAGTCCCTCTGTGACTCGAAACTAGTAGAGCTTTTCTCCATTAAGAATACGTGAGTAAACCGTGATTTTTTAGTTAATATAGAACAAGTTATTCAGCTTTATTAGGATACACTTTACACATAAAATAAATTCTAATAATATCGTCCTACAATGTAAACCAACACAAATTCAGCTAACAGTCTCTGACGCATCAAATATCGATACAATTGCACCACGTCGCGTTTACGATAATCGTCGGTGCGCGTGAAAGGCGAGCGGCGCACGCGCATTATTATTTTATAATGGCGCCCGCTAAGTGAGGGGACATCGTTCTACGAATTTAATTATTTAAATTATTGATATTGGTTCCTATTACGATAACACTTACTTCGAGGCCTGTTTTAGCAATGTTTGTTTATGTTGTGCTTCAAAATACTTTATAGAATTTAAATTGGTTACTTTCTGTTTTTTTTTTAATTTTAATTGGATCAACTTCTATTACACTCATGAGATTATCATAATGGGTGAACATTTAGCATTTAATTTGTACACCTGCCTTCAGTGAATGAAGGTGACGTTATGTGTGTTTCAAGTATGTACATATGTTTAATTCCTAATTTCCAATAGCCAAGTATTAAACTAATTAATAGATAAGCCAATTGTGCTATGAATTTGTAAGCGAAATAATTTACTCCTAAGGAATTATAAATCAGGCAGATTCTTTTCCTCAGATAATAAGTAATATTAGGTACACTCATACAGAATGCAAAAACATTGTACAAAATCGATTCACGAAAAATGCCGTGTGTTATAAAATATCGCTAAACTGATTACCGATTTTTATTAATCGTAAATTCAATAAGATATATCCGAGACTCGTCTGTAAGCACTCGTTTTGTTCCTAAATTGCAATTTATGATCGAAGCGTTAACTGCTGATCGTGTCGTAAAACTCTGTCACTTTCGGAAAAATAATCAAAAAACTATAAAACACGTCCGAGTGAAATTGTTTGTAACTGTAACATTACTCAAAGATAATTAGTGCAAGAACTGTATTCCGTTTCACATTGCATTACAGTATTCAAATAATTGATTTTAAAGATGATTTCCATATCTTTAGTAGCGCGTTCGGTGATCTGGCAGGGCACGAATGAACCAACCAATCAAGCGCCATACACGTTCTTGTTTCGATTTCGTTAAACGAATAACAAACTAGTACTAAGCCCTCAAATAGACAAACACGAATCAGGTGCGATCTGAGGATAACAATTACATGTAGGTAATTAATAATTACCACAGAAGTTTGATTGTTAAAGTATGAAAATAAACAGTTGTAGAAAAACAGAAATCAAAATAGTTTATTCATAAATTGTTTGTTCTGAGACTTTCCAAGTAGTATGGATATGAAATACTACTTAAAATTATAGAACGAATAAAATTCAATTAATCATACAATACCAACAAAAAATCTAACTTGTCTTTCCTATCATACTTGTACACCCATGTCAACTAATCAGCGTCCACATAAAAAATCCATCCAATTCCCTAATATTTACTACACGTGATAAACCACTGATAACACACGTCAACGTGTTCAAACAAGGCACCTGTCACTGGCGACATGTCAAATTAGGACTTATCTCTTATCATTAGCTGCATTTCTTTACGGATCAGGATGACATGTTTGTCAAGATGAGCTGAAGTTTATGGTGAGGTAGGCACGTTTTGTAAAGTTTTATGGTCGTTAAATTATTTGGTCCTTAGTATCGAAGGACCAAAAATAACTACACTTTTGGTCCTTCGGTCCGCAAGTGAAAATCAGTTTGAAACCTTTTATGTCTATCAGAAAGCAATAAGAAATTCAGCTTCGTATAAATACACGATGTCATAAGACTTTTGAGATGAATCACAATAAGCTAAGTTACGTATTGAAAAATGTACACTGCATAAAGGTAGATTAAAAATAAATAAAAAACATAAAAGACCAACAGCTAATAAAATGTAAAGTAATTTCAACGAAACAATTCAAAACCACAATTATGAACAAATAATTATTCGTTCATTAATAATGGAAAATTAATCAAGGACAATAATAAGACCAGAACACAGAATGGATTTACCCGCAACTTTTAAATCCTGTTAGTAGCAAATAACCAATAAATATTAAGGACGCTATATCAATAAGGATCTTCAGTCACGGATCTAAAGACCAAGTGGTTTTAAAATGCATAAAAATATTTATATGGTTCATTAGCTTCTGTTAATTTGAGCTTGCATTGTGAGTTCAGTAATTATTAAAATGTAAATTTAATTCGTATGAAGGATATAAGGACCATTTTTGATGGTAAAGTCGTTTTAGTGTAGGATTTTTAATAAGCTTAAACTTACTTAACTTAAACTTAGATGAACTTAAACATAAATGAACAATTTATCAGTGAAAAAACAAAACTTCAAATACACACAAAATTTGTTTAGCTGACAATATTCCTCGAAGACATCATTTGAATAAACTCGAGTCACAAGATATCCATACCCAAATCAGCTCACATCAAAATATTTTCACTGCTCTTCAAACTTAAATTGGACACAATTTACTCCATAAGAATACACATAAATGAAAACAAAAAGGAATCATATCTATATTGTTATCAAAGTTTACTGTTGTTTCTACCATAAAAATATAACGAACACGCTTTGATGTGAGGCGATTCTGAATAATATCCATCCTTTTTTGTTGAAGGCGACGCTGAAATGTCCGATGGACACTGTTTTCCATTTATTGCTGAGGACCCTGGATGTATGAATGAACGGCTTTCGATTTTATTTACAGTTTTGAAAGATGTTGATGGAGATGTACCGTGAGATCTCTCTTTCTTTATAGAGTTTAAGTGTATAACCATAGTTATTATTTTTCAATTACTTAATGTTAGGTATGTTATAAACTTCTAAATAATAATCAACTTCAATACAAGTTATGAATGGTTAAAAGCAACACTTCTATACCCACAGTATGCAAGGACCAAAATATAAGCTTAACAAATATACCACCTCCAAAAACAACATTGCTTGCTTCGATCGTATCATGTCATGAACTTTCTTCGGCCACCCTTCACGCGCTGATGACCACTTTAGACACAATAAAAGCATATATTATTATAATAAAAACATGTATTACAATAAAAACAGCGACGGACATTTGCCCGTACGACGAACAATTCACGAAACTTGTAAATTTTTACTGCCTCGTCACTTGATCGTCTGTACTTTGGAGGTCGATCTTTGAATCTTCGACGGAAGAAGTGCTGTCGTAAACATACGAATTATATTATATTTAAATGTTCTTCGAAATATCGTGATTCGGTAGTTTGAAGTGAAGGAATTTGGAGATGGATTCGTGGAAATTGGAAGGTGATTCTAACGGTGCTTCGATTTTGTATCTTGACTTAACATTGTCGCCCCAATCAAATGTGTTGGTTTAAACTTTAATGAAGTTTACCTTTATTTTATTTGATCTGAAAAATATTGTCCTTCTTAAATCGATCTTTTGATGGGCAACTATAAAGAACATACTATTGTGTACTAACTTGCATAGTATTTTGATTTGTGAGTCACCACTCTCAAACGATTGTAAACATCTCCTATAGATAAACCATTTCAAAATTATAAAACTTTGACATAGTATATAAACAAAACTTTAGCCTCAACTAAATCTAGGCCACAAAATCTATGATCTACGGACCATTAAACACAAAAGAAACTGGAAAAAAGGGGTCGGCACAGGCATCGGTGGACACAACAAATCATAAGGAGTAGCCTTCAAACAAATGTGTGAAATATGAACACTGGATCCTTTATCATGGCCACCCAAAACATACATGTTGTGGGCCAAGTGAAAATGTTAAGTTATGAGCCAAACGGACTTTTTGCCAGCTTAGTGGGAACAAAAATAATAAGCGTTGAAGGCTACGTCAATCTGAGAATATCTCTTTAAATTGTGTGTACTTACTTTGGATGTGTTACAAAATGCAACGTCTTTTTGAATTATGGAAATCTTACTGTTATATTTTGGGTATGATACTATTCCGTATTAGATTATCAGGGTCACAAAATTGCTAGATCGAGACCTATACCCATCCTGGAAGAATTACGGGGAAACTTCCCTATCCTTCTTCATCCTTCCAGGAGGTCTTTGCAGCAATTTCCAGCTAACTAAAAAAAACATTAGCTCCTAATCGCCGCCCACTCGTATTTCACGCCATATTCTCAAGTTCACGTAAGACGTTATTTATAGGCGAAGGCGGCCGTGTCCAAAAAGCTTAGTTGTGTCAAAAGTTGAGCGTTAAATCATTGGCCACTATCTGGACACTGCAGGCCGGACTGTGGCCACTAGTGTTCGGTGGGAGCCCATTGTTACACGGCATGCGGTTTGACGTGACGGATTCATAGGCCTAGTAGTAATTAATATTTCGTTTTGTCACACGATATTTAAGTATTCATTATTTAAGCATAAATCATAAGAATAAGAGCAAGGCTCTTCTCTTTTCTGTCGTAGATCTAAATCCATGATTATTAAACTGACTACATGAGTAACTATGCACGATACCACAAACATATACAAGTAAATCTTTGTGTAACCAATAAATCACGTGTATAAAAAACAATAACCAATTTATAACAGCATCAATAGAACAGCTTAACAAAGTAAGAATGCAATTACACATCAAAGACTAACGATATTAAAAAAATATGTCGTACATGTTGTTGGTACAAAAATGTGGACATACTATATCATAATTGTGACGTGTGCCAATGGAAACAGTGCCAAGCTAAGTGATCCGACACAAAATGAAATATGATGACACTTCCACGCATTACAATACGAATTTTTCGTGTAAATGAAAAAAATAAATGTGTTTTTTTGTCCAGTAGCTAGCCTAGATAAAGCGTTTGTGGCTTTCCGTCTTTAGTTCCGCAATTAGTACTTAGATTATGTATGTAGATTATAATTTTAGGATACTGATAATCTTCAATATCATTATGAGCCAGTCCTCGACATCCACTGCCGAACTTAACCTTATTCGATGGCTTCCACATCGTCCGTTTGGAACTAACCTGCTTTCAGTGGTTCTAGCATACTTTGATGATTAAGGTTTGTCCAACTTGTAGGCAGACATGCTGCGGACTGCTTAGTTAAGCCCTGGTTTTACGACTGACTTGTAAAAATCTGTTCTTCGGAGGGCTTGCCAATATGATATTGGCAAATACTGAGTTTTTTGCTACTGTAATATAAGGCAGTTACTGACTTCCATGGCGCATGCCATCAGATATAAGGCAATCACTGCCTTCCAAACCTTTACCCTCACGATTCAATCACACAATAACAAAAATCACAACCGTACAACATCAATACATATTTCAATTATGGCAGATAACCGACACACGGGTTAATGAGATTACTCCATTATTATTTATTGTTAATTGTTATTATAAAGAGCTGTGCTAGCAATTTACTAGGCGATGCCAATCGATTTCTATTAGAGAAGAGTTATTTGATGATATTTTGTTGAATGGAATTAGGTGCAGCCTCTATGTGATGGTTAATGCGGAATTACTTGCGAGATACTGATCACTTGATAATGATTATGGGAATTGCGCGTGTGGAATATTTTGCTGTGGTTGTTACAATGTAGCGGGTTGTATGTTGTATTTTGGAGTTTGCTGTTTGTGATTTTTTTTTAAACGTTGCCCTATAATTTTGCGTATGCGAAACAAAAATTTGTGGACCATAAAAAGAGTTGCTTCGTGCGGGAATGAAACCTGCTACCCGTTACATGGCAGCCAGTTGCCCGGCCACCACCTGTGTAGTCATAAATGAATTAAATAGTTTTACGTAGAATTAATAATCAATTTTATTATTATTATGTTAAGTTCTAGTCCTAGTCTAAGTTAAGTTCTAGCCCTTTGTCGTGGCTCCATAGGCGTATAAAATAGGTATCTTTAAACATTATGGCAACCTATATGCAAGTTTTCAGCGACCCAGCCTTCTATTACTAGAAGCTTAAACCTTGACTTCCTCAGAAGTCAACTAATGAGCCGGTCACGGAAACTGTATTCTACTAAAACTTACACAGCATATTTTGACCTCAAAATTCTACAACATACTATGTTGCATGAAACAACATCAGACGTACATTCGTCTAATTTGATCTCACGATAGATGTCGCCCATACATCACTACACAGACGGACTAGCCATCAATCTCCCGTCTGTTCGTCTTTGTCTATATTTCTACGGAACTAATGCTAATAGCCATGCTCCCGATATAGTTGGCAGGACTTTGATATGACAGTTGTATTTGTGTGATTCATAAATTCATTATAAGTTATTGGGTTTTTTTATTTATTTTTTTACATAAGGTTTGCTCGAGAATATAATGGTTGGTAAACGTACTGTAGAAATATTATAAAGTTAAATAAAGGGAAATGCTATATCTGCATCAAGCTAGATGTCATTATTTTCAAACCACTTTGAATTTGGAGCAAAATAAAATAAAAAACAATTTTAACAAAAAAAAAAACCGACTTCAAAAAATAAATATTCCAAAACAAATTAATATGCACTAAAAAGTAAAATAAATAATTGCGTATTTTTCAACAACTTAATAGATCAACTAACTTTACTAACTCAAGTAGGTACAATTACTGTTATTTTTGGAGTCGGTGTCAGCCAACTAAGATAGGTTTGTTATTTACCTGTTATCACAACAAAACATTACAGTTTTACACCAGTTGTAAGTAGGTACTTAACCACCACTCCGCCCGTGCCTTGCTAGTTGTTGGCGTTTCCTAGGCTGACACCGACTCCAAAAATAACAATAATTGTACCTACTTACATTATAATGTGTGTGATGAGTTAGTAAAGTTAGTTGATCTATTAAGTTGTTGAAAAATACGCAATTATTTATTTTACTTTTTAGTGCATATTAATTTGTTTTGGAATATTTATTTTTTGAAGTCGGTTTTTTTGTTAAAATTGTTTTTTATTTCTTGATTTTTAGTGAATAACTTATTTGAGTATGGGTCGACCTATTAAACGCGCTGCTCATATGAGACAGCGCCGTTTAAATGAATAATATTAATATCTATCCATATTGACGCATAATTACATTATTTTCAAATGTATATTAACCTGATACCCTTACCTACTTATGATCTGCTGAGCCGACAGCTAACAGTAACCTGTTCATAAGCTACATACATAGTCAGTTGTCAAACACACAAACAGATTAGATACCCACATAGGTATACAGTCATGTAACTCAGACAGCACATCAAGCTACCCATCATTCTATACCAGATATGCTACTATCTGTCCTGAATTTTATGGCTACTGAGAAAGATAAGCTAGTATGCATCACTTCAACGTAAACGCAGAGCTCATTCTGCTCATTTTTAAGGAGTTCCCTGGATTATCTTCCACATTTATGGTCAGACTTTAAAAACAATTATATGGAACCACACTGCCATCGTACTCTTTCAAACACAAAAAGAATTTCTCAAATCGGACTATAACTGCCAGAGATATGCATAATTTGTCAAACACAAACAGATTAGGTACCTACATACACATGTAAATCAGACAGCACATCAAGCTACCCATCATTCTATACCAGATATGCTACTATCTGTCCTGAATTTTATGGTTACTCAGAAAGATAAGTTAATATACATCACTTAAACTCAAACGCAGAGCACATTCTGTTCATTTTTGAGGAGTTCCCTGGATTATCTTCCACATTTATGGTCAGACTTTAAAAAAATTTATATGGGACCACACTGACATCGTACTCTTTCAAACACAAAAAGAATTTCTCAAATCGGTCTATAACTGCCGGAGATATCGATTAACATACATAAAAAAAAAAAAAAAAAAATACGGTCGAATTGAGAACCTCCTCCTTTTTTTGAAGTCGGTTAAAAATATACATAATAACTGTGTTTTATAATATCTGGAGTTGCGGACTACCTAGTGGGTCTACCTAAGCTCCGGCTCAAATAGCAGGTGTAGGAAAAGGGTAATTTAGTCAGTAAGAGTCTGACACTCCCTCTCGCCTCACCCAAGGCGGGAAAAGTCATTGGATGATTATCCCCACTCAAAAAAAGGTGATTAATAATCCAGAAATAGACAGTCACGGGCTATTTATGTTGACATTGAAGACATTTAATAAGCATGCTGTTTAAATTGATAACAAATACCCTTTCATCAGCTGATACATCACTAATTCACATACATACAACATTTCCCTTCCCAAACTACCTACCTACCTATATTCTAAACAGCCAACTAAACCAAGTTTACCAGGAGATCAGCAAGTAAATAAAAACATTGAAGTTATGTGACAAGTTACAGCAACGCCCACGATCCGTCGCTAGTCGTGTGAGTGTGTGGGTTCCTTTAATTTATTACAACCAACACACTACATGATACTCTTTACTCGTAAACTGGGCTGTATCAACGGGAATTGTGGCTTTATTATCGATGTATGGGGTTAGAGGTGTCTTTCATTATGTTTTAGGTGTATGTGTGACTCGTTTTGGAGTTGTAGATTTGTGTGTTTCTGGTTGTGATTAGGACGACATCACCTTAGATCGGATGTTAAGTGAATTGCTTCACTAGTTTGATGGGTAAGCCTAGGTGCTTTCATCAACATATCCACCTTAGACTTTCGTTGCTAAACATACCTGTTGGGGTTGTATTCGTTGGGGTGAACTTATCCCAATTGACTTATAGACAGGCGGGCTGGAAGTGTTCTGAATCCAGTCAACCCTCTAATAGAATACCAGAGTGATGTGATGACGTAATGTTACTTTGTTTCGTCTGGTGACTGGTTGATTACGTCATCATTTTCGGGGAGCCCTCATTTTGGGATCTGTACATGGTCCAATTTTGTTTTACGCTGATTACGATTTACGCCCTAATTTGAAGATGTATTTTCTGTTGCACTCGTGACCTCTACTCTCCACGATTATATGCAAGCTCTTCCCACTGAGACGGATCTACGTCACATTCCTTGCAGGTGTACAAAGGCTACTGTGACTACTATCAGGTAGATCACAAGCTTATCTTTAGTAGCATAAAACATGACGTTAACGTACTTTCTTTTATCTTTTCAGACTATTAAAAATCCATTAGCAAGTCCCTAAACTTAACTCTGTGCGCTCGTAAACATATACTTACTCCTATTAATTAAATTATGTGAAAAATTCGCCATAAATTAAAATATTTATAACAAAACAGTTATTGAAGTAAAACGAAAGATATAAAAACTTCTATTGCGTGTAAATTTAAAATGGAAAATATGTGGTAGGCTGCTGTGAGTGAGCCGAGAGTCGAAGGCGCAGGACCTTGCTAACATAGAGTGGAGACAGAGCTTTTATTTTATTATTATTTTTTAATGAATTCCTTTTTATAGATTGAGATTACTTTTTATTGAATGAAAGAATAGTAAAAAAAAGCCAAACCAGGTTAGCAACGCACATGCAATTCTTCTGGTGTTGCGGGTGTCTATGGACGACATTGGTGATTTAGCATTAGGTGACATTGGGATGTCACCTTTACAAAAATACTAAAATAGCACTATAACATTATAATAAAATATATGACATACTTTAATCTTTATTTGTTGTCTGTGAATAAATTTAAAGTGGTACTCAGTGTAGTTTATTGCTATTAGAGTTTAATTGAGTGTCAGTCACAGTCACAGTGGCCAACAGTTTGGCGCACGTTACGTATGTCGCAGGTACTTGGTGACATCGCTAGGTGTTTATCCAAATGCTTAATTTATTCACATATAGACAGATATTCTAAAAAAATAACTACAGCGGTTGCATGTAAAAATGTTGAAAAATAGGATTCAGTAACGACTTTTGTGTCGGAAAAAGGGTAATTGGAATTATAGATATTATGTTAAATTCTCTTAATAAATTAGAGTTTAGAATTGTGCCTGATGTATAGAAATAGAGTGTGGGTGTAATAATTAACATGAGCTCTTTTACCTAACTCTAGCTCTTTTCTTTATATGCTATTGTTAATAATATAATAATATACAGAACTGTACCTATCCATTTTATAAAAGAACTAATTGCGACATTCACCCACTACACATTAATGCACTGGAAATAATAAATCAGTGAAATAGTTTCAGACGCTCGCTAGGTGGCGCTATTCGTCACCCGAGACACCGGCCACCGACGTGACGTCAATACAAATACGTCATCATTCTAATGCCAACATTAGAGCTGGTGTATTTTGGATGTGACCAGTTCCATTTGAAAATACCACAAAATTAAAAGTCCATGACTCTTCATAAGTTCAGTGTTCAGCTAAACTATGAACCTCTTCTACATAAGAGGGTTTTCCTTAATCTCCTCGCTTGGCATAGGGTAAAAGTCAGAAAATGCTTCTACTCTTAGGTATAAAACACCCGCTTCTCATGTGTGAGAGTGAGGGTTTGAAACCTAACAAGGGAAGTAAACCTATCAATGTCACTTTTTCCAAGTTGTATTGTACTTTTTAAGATTACTAAGATACTATTGACGGTGAATAAGAATATCGTGAGGAAACCGTGGCTTTGAAATGAAATAATGCATTAACAATCACATTTTTAACACCAACATAAAATTTTCTAAACAAAATTTCACACCATACTAATCCCATAAAACAGAATCCACCTCCTTACAAACCGAGCCCCACATAAAACCTTATAAACGCCACTAAATAGTCATCTTTATACGACAATAAAAGTCGGCCATCTTTGAAAAATATATCAATAAATATATCACAAGTATATTTATACTGACCGGAGTGATCTCGTCATGTGGATCACTTTGTATTAACGAAGGATCTTTTATTATTATGAACGCGAACGGATCAAGCTACACAAGTTGTAAATTTCTTAATACATTTTAAGCTTTAATCCTTTTGGTATAAAGTTGAAAGTCTATTGTGTGAATTAGACAGATTGGTGTAGGTTTTTATGCTGGTGTTCGTATCAAACTATTTTATTGTGTTCTTAAATAAATGTATATTTTTGGGAGTGTTCAAGGGTCAAGTTTATGTAAAAGGTGAATGGAATGACATGAGAGTTTGTAGCAAAGCATAATATTGTGCCTTATTTACCTCAACAGGATAGGCAGAGGTGCATAATGTGCAAGCTTGCCTTGAACAAGCCTTCTTCGTGCGAGAAAAAGCCTTTGGTGAGCAATGACCACTTACAGGCTGATGATGTGATGTGGCTAGTATCGATACATCGAATACTCGAGCTGCGCATCTTCCGCAGCGCAGTTACATTGCTTAGCTGCATAGCTACATAGCAAATTTCAATATAGAATGATCTATATTTAAACACGTCTTCTTCCCGTCATAATCCCGGACAATTTATCAAATCCAGCCTTCTACACATTGCGTAGTAACTGGTTACCTAGCCACTGTGTCAACAATACATTTAAAGCTCCATATGCAATAAAATAAGTAATACGACTAATAAAAACAGACTTAAACTGAGAAGCTAATTTATATCATGTATTGTAACAAAAATTGCATAACAAATACAAACGAATTACCGTAGAAAATTAATTAAAACCTGTTTTACTAACCCCCAAAAACGGGACATGTAACAATACCGTGTAATATTCTAACTCTCGTATTGTAACACTGTAACTTGTCTTGAATTCATTTTAGACCAGTCATAGGTAACATCTGAAGATAAGGTACTAGATTTTCAAATGTAACTATCCTCTATTACAATCTATGTATGTTAAATTAAAAAAAATACTATGCTGCGTTAGGGGCCAGTGATAATATACTTCTCAACTGTGAATTATTGTGAACCAGATTGACAAATAGTAACTGTATGGAGTTTCTTGCTCGTTCTTGTTCCATATGAATCTACACTTTGGAAATAGCTTCAGCAGACGACTGACTGACAGACAGACGTTATTAATATTTATTAATATTGGCTTTGACGTAATTGACTTTTTTGAGCTGATGTCGTATACATTTGTCACGGTAACTCTGTGCTAACACTGAAACAAAGAGCAATTTTTGTTCATACATACATACATATCGTCACGCCTTTAATCCCCGAAGGGGTAGGCAGAGGTGCACAATATGGCATGTATTGCCACTGTGTACACCCACTTTTCACAAATTAATGTTGTAAGCCCCTTGTAATAGGTGGTGAACCTATTGCCTTATACCGGGCACATTTCCAACTTCGTGCTACTACTGAGAAATTTTCGAAAAACCGAAAAAAGCCCAGTAATACGTTGCCCGACCCGGGAATCGAACCCGAGACCCCTTGCCCGGCAGTCGATTTTTTATTTTGATTTGAATATGCACTGAAAACAATTCTTTTTTTAATCCTCGAACGTATTGCTCAGTCTAAGAATCTAACTTTACATCTCATACTCAGTAGTCACACATGACCACTTTAACAAACAGGGTGTTTACAATAGAATATGATCAATCACAATAATTTACGGCTCGGAACCAAAGCTTGCTTTTTCCACTATAAACCGAATAAATTTGGATGAAAGCTAAATATTTAACTGACTTGTATACGACGAGATCCTCCTAAATGTGTCGCATAAATTCGGTCAAGTAAAAAGTCGTCAACTCTTGGCAGTAAGGTGAATGTGGATACGATACTTCGAACTTGTTGTTTATGCAGTGGATTTTTAGGATGTTTTAGTGTTAAACATTTTAATAAATCTTATTTTAAGAATATTAGACGCTACAAAAACGTCAAATGTTTATGTCTATTTTGTAAGAAATGTTTGTTATGGAAGAGCAGGGTCCCCTTACACTACTACCCAATGTTCTAACAAATGCCAACAATGAAGGATATTTTCATTTTACATTTTTAATTATTTGATAAATAATTTATATTAAAACAATTGTCTGTGTTATATTATTATTTAAAAATAAAAATGTTTGCACTGCATGTCTTGGTTTTCAATCCAAAGCTACGCAAAACCACACTATCTATCATCAAAGTTTACTTACTACATACAATAATTAACATCAATGATACAACATTGCTTCTATTTCAAACATCTTATCATACATGAGAAACTAGATCTATTTACAAATTAACATACAAAACCACACCACTGTAAAATAAAAACCGACCCTCACAAAAACAACATCAACCAAGTCACATCCACACAAAACTAGCACCAGCTTCGCCATTAAACGCAATAGTTACGGTTACATAATTTATTGTTTTTCATCTTTGAAATCTTAGCGGAGTCAAGTTGTATAAATCATGCGTTAATGCCAGAGTATTATACAAATTCAAATTTATAACATGATAAAATTGCCGAACGCCCCTCTCCCCACTAGGGGGCGCAAACTACGCTGCCCTTAATTCATTAGAGATCGGGTTCGCTTTTCGTTTTTGACTTTCGAGATTAAATATTGAAATACTGACAGTTTGCATATTTTGTTATACTCGTAGGTGTGTGTTTTTGTGTGAAGTGTGGTGTGAAGAGTTTATGTTTTTATGTTGAATGGTGCATATTGTTTGCATGTTACTTATGGCATTCATAGGTTTGTTTAAAGTGTTAAGTAATGTATTAAATTCGGTTTGGTATTTTCAAACGTTTTTATGTTAATTTCAAAGAGTGTCTTAGGTTTTTATTTTTAAGTCTTGATTTGTATTATTTAAATCGACTCAATGTAACTTAAACTTCGTTGTTACGTATTCCAAATTATCATAACAAAGAGAAATATTATTATTACATATATCGATAAACACATTTACAATCTCTCACTTATCTAGCCAATCACAATATAAATCAAAAACACAGGGTGCTAACACAAACACAAAACTGTCACAACCCTTTGTGTCACGTGATATACATCTTTCTTTCCCACAAATCTTTCTTTCTTTCATTCTCGCCCATTCAAAATCGTTGAAAGGCATTTTTTTTCACACAATCGAATAACTCAATTCAGAAATAGAAAATTAATAATTGTTTAAAACCGATCGCGAATGGAAATGGCGATTATGATCGAAGCAATTATTATCTCGGATGATTTATATGGATTTTGGACACTAAACCTCTTTCTTTCATTCAGGTTTAATTGAATGATCAAATCGGATGGCATTAGCGAATCTCCTTTTGTCTCCCATTTGTTTAAACAATGGAAATCAATCGGAGATCGGTTTGTGAGCTTTTTTGTCCGTACTTAGAATTTTGGTTTTCTAAGAGAAGTTTTTGAATAAATTCTTTTTTTTGAAATGTTTGAGGATAATCGAATTTTATTTTTGTTGAAGCTATTTTTAGACCACAAACTCTGTGGTCCATCATTCATTAAATATCTTCTCTCTCGCTCATCAAATTACCTATTTCACAACTTTCTAGTTTTCCAGGAATATTGCATTATTAAATCATTATAATTGGAACTATTACCGAGTAACACTTTTGTACTTACGTTTTAAAATAGATTCCCAGATCGAATCAACATTATCAGTAGTTTATTTACACGTAAATTTATTTATGGTTATAGACTCATACCACGTTTAATAAGACTACAAACAGGAGTAGGTACTTCTATTAGGAGTTAAGTGAAATTTTAATAATTTTCCATCAATATTAATACAAAAACAAAAAGACATAACCAAACATTCTAAATATTAGCGGAATCAGCATTCGAAGTAATTAATACGACAGCCGGACCTTCCATAACTAATAATTATATTTTGTCGTCCGTCCGTAACAAATATGTCCCAATACGGTGATATCGGTGTACACCCCATACCCCCTTCCATTTACCCCCTACCCCCATATTTAATGCGGGTACCCGATATTCAACTCCGCTGTATCGGTATACCTTAATAAATTTAACATTAAAATCACGGTTACTGCTTATTAGTATTTTGTTTTGATAATTTTGTTATTTATTGTTTTTGTAACAACCTGTATTTTGAATGGCGTTTTCGTGGGTTTTCGTTGGATGGATAATTTTTGGGTCCCGATACATATACGTACGAGGATAACAATCGTCTTTTGGCTAGGCATCTATCTATCTTATACTTAACAGTAGTAAATAGTTGAGTATTTGAGATTACCCCAGAATCGGTACTATTTATTTTAAAAATTCAAAGCAAATATAATAATATTAAAAATATCGGTTAGTCCTCTCAGTTTGCTCTTTCCAAAGTATAGATTCCTATGGAGAAAAACGAGCAAGAAACTCCATAGGTTATTCTTTTTCAATCAGGTTCACAATACAATTCTTGGTTACATTGTTTAATTTATATATTTTCGTTGCAGCTTCAATCTTGTACTTTAGAAAACCAATCGATGTTTTTGATAGGACAAAGGTCTCTTGGCAAAATAAAGAGCCAAAGACTTCCATCTACATTCACACATTTCTGAAATTAAACATGACACTGATGTTTCTACCCAACAATACCGACATACTTGACTAAATCATCAAATTTTGTATTCACCGAGTTCCCTAAATACCGATGTCTAGAGCCTGACGGAAAACAGAGGCGTATTATCACGGCAGCACCGTTTCAACATCAGCAGAGCGGCAGATAAACACCGAACACCACTTTTGCACCGACTCAAGATAAGTATAAGCACTTAGCACACAAACTATGCATAAGCGCTGCTTTTTGATAACTCGCCGACTGTACTGGTGGTGGAGAAAGTGTTTGTTGGGAAATGGTTGAAAAAGTAGTGTTTTTATGTATATTTATTATAGTTTGGTGTGATTCTGATGGAGGGCAAAGTTATATATTTTATCCAGTCTCTTGCACTCAAAATTAACACTAGAATTGGAACTTGAAACGGATATTTACCATGTTTTTCTATTTCTATGAGTTTCCGATATTTCAGAACTGTTGCAAGCGCCATGATCATGGATAAAGTTCCAATTCTAGTGATGGTGACCATGTCAGTTTAAAAACTTAACCCATAATTAAGTTTTTAATATAGCTTTTCCAGCCTATTTAAAGAATGGCATTTATTGCATTGACTTTTCGAAGATTTTATAATAAAAAGTCTATTTTCCGATATTTAATTCTGTAATTTTTATGTACTATAATATTTTCAATAGGGTAAAATTTTCCTGTCTTACTTTGCGTTTCCTTTTACTTCTTAATAATATTTCTTACAACTTTCTTTACCAAACACTTTTCTCCACAGCAGTACGCGTGCACAGAACACCTCTCACGTCTGCCGATCACGCGGTACATTTAGCGGTCTTTGATTAAGTCAATAGGTGGCGCTGCTCTCACACATGCATTATTTACACTGACGATAGTTGTGACTGCGTGTTATGTAGGGCGAGCGATCATTGCGCGCAGAACGTGTGGGGAGAAACAAGTGCCGGTTTGTAAACTAAAGGGTATTGGATACAGTTGAAGGAGGAGGTGGTGATTGGTTTCTTATTTAGTTATTACAAAGAAGTTAGGTGTCTTTTTTTTGAGGGGGGAAAGTCATCCAATGTACATCTCCCGCCTTGGGCGAGAGGTGAGAAGAGTGTCAGACTTTTACTAACTAAAAACCTCCCGTTCCTATTCCTGCTTCTCGAGCCGGAGTTCCGTTAACTCGCTTGACAGTCCGCAGCAAGTAAGGTGAGGCTAGATAGAAACTTTATAATACTATCGGTACATTAGTTATGCTATGCTCTGAGATGACAATAGAGTAAAATATCCGGCTCGAAGCTCAATCTTTCAGCGAGTATCGTAAGAGTCACTAAACGCAAGCAAAGCTATCTGGATTTCATCCTTTTAAATCTGAGGATCTGGGATCTACGCGTAGTATACATAGGTGGAACTCAGATCTATACGTGACACAATGTGTTTTCTATTGTGTTTTGCATACAGAGGTTTTTTTTAATCGCGGAAAATCATCCAATGACTTCTCGCGCCCGAGAACGCGACGCGCCGTATGCAAGAACCTCAGTTCTGGTCGGGACGCAAGCTACCCTTGGTCCCCGTCCGCAGACCCGCACTTACAGTCTTACAGATGGCCAGAGATCATCGTGATACCCGACGTCTACTAAAGCATACAGAGGTTAAAGGCTCATAGTCCAGCAGTAGACTAATCACTGTTGATGATAGCGTGTGTTACCTTAAATCACTCATAAACGCTCATCTGTCTAATTAAGCATTCTTCATTCAATAATTTCACACTCCAATTATAAGGGCGTGCATACACCGCCGACTTCGATACGCGAAACATTTGGCGTTTGTACCTCAACCACGGCGATAATCCCCAGTGAAGGAAGCCATACATCACGTGGAAAAAACGTCGGTAACGATGCGACGCCCGTGTGTCGCCCGCTTTAGAGTTATGAATAAATTATTTGATTATAATGATTTATTGGAGTCGGTTTAATAGGGTTTGAAGGATAGTTCCAGGGTTCCAGGGTACTCGGATTGGGATGTGTGATAGTGTTTATTGCTTGGAAATATACCTAAAGAGATAACGTTTTTCCTTTATTAAGTTAGAAAAGGGTTTATTAATTTAGTAGCAGTAGTAGTTTTGATCTAAAAATATACTATGCGTGACTCTGTATTACCTATAGGTAATAATATGTCATACTTGTCAATAAAAACGACGTCAATATTAAAGTTTAAAATTATATCTCAAAAATTCGGATTCCGATTCAAAATATAATTGTTATATAAAACTTCAAGCTCAAAATTGCAGCGACAGAAAAGACAACAATCTACCTATCTTTAAAAAAACTTAACATAAAAGCTACAAATAATTCAACCACAAAAACCAGACACATGACACACACACAAGTAACATTGTAAATAAACTCATCTACAACAAATGTAACAAGACACAACACAATCCAAAAAACCAACTCCACGAACGAACAGACGAACACACCCCATCCATCAGCGCTCATCACAAATCAACAAGACGCATGCTTTCCGCCGGGACTCGAACCCGGGACTAATGGCGCCGCTCGATTTATTAACAACACTACATAAACACGCTAATGTAGTTAAAGAAGGGGAATAAAAGGTTCTCTCAAAATTATGGCGACCAACAATGGATTATTTCTTTACTTATGGCTATTTTTACGCTGTCACTTTGACAACATGGAAATGTTCTATGTATAGTATTCAAGTATTTATTGCATCCATAATGTACAAAAGTGTTAGAAAATACAGTATTTAGTCATAATTATGGACCCTGTGGTGCACAGCAAATGAAATTAAATAAGTAAATGCCTGATGCCCGTGCTTCGTTCGCGTGGATAATGGACTAAGTAAAAGTAGCCTAAGTTACTTCGTACATCAGTTACCTGCCAATAAAAGTCCCGTCAAAATTGGTCCAGCCATTTCAGAGATTAGCGAGAAGAAACAGACAGACAGACAGATAAAAATTGTAAAACACTAAGAAGTATGAAACTGAAACTTTATTTGTTTGGTAGATAGAGGACACATGTTTTATATCACATACATTGCACCAAGAGAAGCCTGATCCGGAGCTGCAAACTACCTACCGGGGCTCCGACTCGCCAAGCAGGAGTATTCTAAAGGGGGAAATTCTCGACTCTATATTACCACAAAAAATTAAGAATCAGTATTATTATCTTATTCCACGGCCTATTTAAAAAAGGGTCACAAACACCTACTCAAAATAAGAATTATCGCCAAGAGAAGCTCACACAGTGCAGTTTCTAATATGGCGAGCAGATGTTCTAAGCATATAAATCAGTATAATGACGGATACGTATGACAAGTGTATGTACGTCACCCGTCATACAATGATATGTCGCTCATATCATTTGCATGTGTTTATGACATGTGGCATGGCAATTATGTGCCTAAATTATAGGGTGACATGATAAAAAATAGATGCTTAAAATGTGGGTTATTAATGTGTTGTGGTAATTAATAGTGGTTATAGAGTTATTAATTGGGTTTGATAAAAGGTTTCATGTATTCGTAACTAGTAACATAGCCGGTAAAAATGTCAGAGTGCCATAGTCGTTAAAATGTTGGGAAATTAGTACATTTTAAATAAATTTTTAATCTTTTAATGCAACCTAATAATAAATTATAGTTTTCTTTTCTATATATATTATTTTTAAATTTTAAGACGTTTATGTAATTTGGTAAAACATAAAGAAACCTAAGCCCGAAGCTCTAAAGATTCTTAGATAACTTTACTTTTAGTAAAATTTCAAATAGGTACAAGAACAGGAAATAAAGTACCCGATGAAATATCTTCCAATACATCTAACGCATTGCATGTCAGTATTTCAATCACTTTTACTGCCGTACTTAGAGACATTTAATTATTACTTAAACTATTCCTAGTACCGATGTTGTTCGAAAACCATTGCTAAGGACTGGGTAAAGTAATCATTAAATGACTCTGAGGACAGTAGTAAATATTTCTTACAACATGACTTTGTTGTTATCTGGTAATTGTTCCAAAATCGCTCTCATTATGTCTTCCACCTAATCTTATAGGCTACGGCTTGTGACATCACACCATCTACATTTAATAGTGAAAACTACAAAAAACTAAAGCGGCGTGCACAAAAGTGACACAAACTAATACCAAACACGTTTCATTAGTAAAACACACAGAAATCATAACAAAAGGCACCGAACTCTAACTTATCTGTGGACGCAAACATTCTGAAACCACTTGAAAGTAAAACTCTTTTCAACTCACCGCTTACACCTAGCAGGGAAGATCTCAGAAGGTTAGTGAGATCTGATAGAGACGATATTAATTTTTAAAGTTTAGGAAATACTAGCTTCTGCCAGCGGCTTTGTTCGCGTACCCGTGGGATAAAGTATCCAATCACCTAAGTCAGCTCATACCCTGTGCGTATGCCAAATTTCATCAAAATCCGTTCAGTAGTTTCAGTGTGATCGAAAAGCAAGAATAGGAACGGAGTGGTTTTTTGTCAGTAAGAATTTGACACATTCTCTCGCCTCCCCAAAGCGGGAGAAGTACTTAGATGATTTTCCACCCTCAAAAAAGCTAAATTTTATTTTTGGAGATACTTAATAGTAAGCATTTATCATTGTAACTTCTCAAAAAATTGTATCACTAACTTATTTATTTCACAAGTAAACTTTATTGTTATCGGAATGGATCTTCTGTCTAACCGCATCTAGTTGACAAAGCTCTTTTCAACTCACCGCGGCGCCTGCGCATTCTGTGTCAACATGCGCGCGCATCTTAAATAGCTATTTGTTTAGCAATTTTATTCTTTTATGTTTTGATTATCATGTAGCTCTGATTAACGGAGTGATAAAATAGTTCCGTGGCACAGTTTACGTGTTATCTAATAATCTTTAACTTTATTGTTAGATACACGTCATTAAAGTTTATTTTGATCCGTAAAACATTTAAATAAATTAAGTTTTCTTTTAAACAATGTTCTACGTCGAAGTAACGTCACGCCTTTTATCCCTGAAGGGGTAGGCAGAGGTGCACATTACAGATGCCACTATACAATGTACACTCACTTTTCACCATTTGTGTTACAAGTCCCATGTAATAGGGGGTGAGCCTATTGCCATATACTTAACACAATTTTAGACTCCGTGCCGTTACTGAGAAATTTTCGAACAACCGAAAAACGTCCAGTAATCCTTTGACGGACCCGGGAATCGAACCCGGCAGTCGCACTGGCGACTACTCGACCAACGAGGCAGTCAACAATGTTTTAATATAAGGAAAAATTCAAAGTGAACAGTATACTTAATTATTTTAAGATTAAAATCGTTTGCAAAATAAATAACTTCTGGTAAGTCCATCAGTCCTAATAAAAATGCATAAACAAAAGTACATCAAGCTATTGGCGCCCAAATGGGACCGTTCCAACTCGCTAACTCGAAGCTCCAAAAAAGTCCAATACAAGAACTCAAGAATTAAACAGTTCCCTAACTTAGGGAACAGAGAGCCAAATAAATTTTATTTTATTTCCCTTCCCCCGTCGGAAAAGTATTTGATTCACTCCGCCCCGCGCTATTAGAATGATCCTGAGTTTTTTTTTCATTGTTTCGCTTTTTTTTTTCGAGCCAAAAGCTATAAATTGTACAAGTACACTTCAAGAAGGTATATAGCAGAGTTATTTACCGATTTCATTCAGAGGTCGCGTGATAATATTTTTATTTAAGTAAATTGATGGAGATTTTCCTTTGGCTGCGGTTGTTCGTTTAATTAAATGAGGGTAGTTGTGAAGTATTTGAGTAAGGAAGATTGTTTCTTTTGAAGTTTCTGATATTTTTAGCTGAAGTTTTAGATTAGTTTTATGTAGTTTTTTGTATTCGTATCGCATAAGGTAAACTTACTCTTGAATACTGTGACATCAGAAGGTATCAAGTTTAAATACACTGTTAAACCCCATTTATTTTTTTCACGTTAGTTTCTTAACCCTCCCAACGACCGGGTTGAAAATTATTACAAATAACTTTAACCCCGCTACCGCGAAGGACTCCCAGACCTGCTGTTGAGTGAAACTTTCTTAACCCTCACACTCTCATATTCGTCAATGGACTTTTCATAAATATGCAACACTGTGTAACGTTTTTTTGGGTGGTGTTGCCAACGGGAAATAGTGTTTTGGAATTATATAAAAAAACTATGATGGTATTAAGTCCAGTTGTAACTTCTGTTACCTTTTTTCAAATGTATAAATAATATTGAATAAACTTTTATATTCTGAAACTGAACCACGATTGTAATATTCAGACAGTTTATGAGACTGATCAACCAAGGACCACTCTGTCATAAGGTTTATCTTAATTTACCTCGTCACAATCTACATGCTAACAGGCTTGTTGCACATAACGACAGTTGCCTAAGAAAAAAAAACACTCCAAATTCGAAATTTAAAACCAAACGCACCCTGGCAACCCAGCCAGGTCCGCCCTCGCGATTGTAGCTAAATAATACATTCAATTTGCAAGGGCTGGCCATCAAGAGCCATGCTCGTGATATCCTCGCGTTGGACGGAGTTAGAAGTAACGAGGTTATTTAGAGAGTTGCAATATGCTAAGATAGGCTGCCGTATTAACAAGTCAGGAGATGGTTGTTCACGCGGGTAGGGGCGCTGTGGAGCCGGTATTGGGAGTTTAGTTGTAAAGATTTTTTAGTTGGTGTTTAGAAGGTTTTTGAATAAATTCTTCTCGTTGTTTTAATTTAGTTTGATAAAATATTATATTTGTGATAGGGCTAAGTAATAGAACTATAAAGACTTGACTTAATGGAGCTAACGATATAACACGTTGAAGGAAAAATATTTTTTTTTATATAAACTTCATTGGTCACATAAAACAGGAATTATTATTTTTCAAAATTTCTCCAAGGCCTGACCACTCCAAAACCATAGAGAGAAACACCATCACAAAAAGGACAACCTTCTCCAAAATCTTTAGCCCAACATCTCCATAGCTTTCCAAGAGCAAATTTTTACGACAGCAAAGCGGCTCTCTTCACAGCTCTAGTAGCCTTTTACAATTCCGCACCGCCTGGGTCGGCTGTTAAAAACGCAATGAATAATTATTTCAAGCAACCTTACCCCCCTCCCCCTATTTTCAGCACAGTTTAAACTTTCATTGGTTCAATTTGAAGGCTCAGATCATTTTGATTGACAAGGCAGGAAAAGTGTTGATAAGGATGGTATTTTCTTAGAAAGGGTTCGTAGTAATTGTTACTGTTAGAGGTTTGCTGCAAAAGGGTTGTGCATTTTACATTTTCTAAGAGGTTTGAGATAGCGGCCAAACGTCGAAATCAAAAGTAAAAAAAAATATTTCTTCTAAAACTAAGTAAGTTCTCTTTTTATCAGTTCTTAGTGTTAGAACTACCTAACTCAAAGTATAAAGAAGAAGAAGAAATAAAGAAAGTAAGAAGATTTCTTCTTTCTTTTCTTCTTCCTCTTTTAAGTCAAAGTTGAAATAAAAAACATCTATACAAATTGTCCCTGATATCAAATCTAACGCTTGACAGAGATTCTTGAAAAAAACATTTTAGTCTGCCCGTAATCAAAATCTCATGATAATTGAACTACTTTTATTATAACACTAAAACCAATCTATTTTTTTTTCAATATAATCAACGCTTACAAATAATTTTACCCTCAAAAACTATGTAGCAAAACATCACCCAAGCTGCAGCTATCCGCCGAGAGATGGCGTTAGTACCGTCGCGACATAAATCCACAACTTTTGCCATCTCGACACATAAATCACACTGATGTATTAGTGTTGCAGAATTAAAAATATAAATGTTGATCGCGATTTACGATCTTTGATTAGATCGAGGTAAGGTACTAAATTAAAAACCTAAGTAGAAATAGTGATGATACTTAATAAGGTTTTTTCTTATAAATTTATTAATGAACTTTATAAACTTAATGTGAAATTGAATTGATTGCATACTGGTGTCTGCTTACCTCTAGAGAGAAGTATCGGTCTGTATGTCCATGGTCTGTAATTTTGTCAATTTTAACCGACTTCGAAAAAAAAAAGTTTCACCTGTATGGATGTATGTTTGTACGCGAATATCTCGCGTTCGGCTTTTAGCATGATTTTGATGTGGTTTTCAGTATAGTATTTTTCGGACTTTAGCAAAAGTTTTAGGTATAGTACCCGAAATTAAAAAAACGAAGGTCTGTATTTTTTATAATTATATTAGTTTATTAAGTCGGTTTTTGAAATAATTCGTAGCTACAATATTGACATTACTTTGTTTACTCATGCATTCTTTTCTTAACACCTCAAATTATTGACAGCTGTGTTCTTGTATGATCTACATACAATACCAGCAGATGCATCGCAGTAGCTTGCTACCTCCACGCCTATCAAACTTGCCATTTACACAATAAACACTGCGAAAACATAGCAACAATACAAAATAAATTATCACTATATATCACTCAAAATCAACACGCTTTTTTAAATCTCATGTTACAGACATACCCTCTAAACCGGGTATAAAAGGAAACGACCAATAAATCAGCGACACATCGCACTAGACAAATAAAACATGTATGAAACAAAAAATACTTTATTTATATACACATACATATATGTGTACAAAATTCGCAAAAAGAATTACAAGCAATAACATGCAGTAGTGTTAATATTGGGCGCGTAAGAAGGGTTTATGGTAAGGAAATATGCATCTTATGGTGTCGTGTTAAGGTCCATGTTGATGGCATGAGACAGCGTGGTAGTGATTTAGTCCCTATCGGCCGTCAACCTGATTAATGTCGCTAGTAAATCAGCGGATTACGACAATGCGAGAAATGACGAGTCGCGGCCGGATCGCAAGCGATACTGGTGTGTGGTGCAAGGGACACACTCTCAACGAGAATCATACGACCTTTCGAATGAAACTTTTTAAACAAGACCATAGTTACTAAAACACTTAAGTAGGTGTATGCATTTTCCATCATGAATAGTAAATTTCACAAGAAGTAAAATATAAATCATTTAAAGATTTAGTTTTTGACTACCAATAGAAAACTGCTGAAGGCAAATCCTCCGCTAATATCGGTCACCGGTGACCACCACAGCATTCAATGTGTTAAGAGCATCAATCGAATCTATAATCCAGACTTAAATTTTGAAGACATTATAGGGTTTGTATGATCTTATAAAGAATTTATGTTAACTACGGGTTCGCTGTTTTTGCGAGTTTTCTCAAATCGCTGTCGCTTCTCCCTTGCGCCAATAAGTCACTCGCATCGAATTATTGAGTAAACACGTACGTAATCGCGCGATCGTTTCATTTAGAACGAATGTAAGGGCATCGGGAGAAATATAGCTCTCTGTATATTTTCTAACACAAAACTGACAATTTGTATAGTCACACAAAAAGGGTGTAATTTTACGCGCAATCAATTTTTAATCTTAGTTACATCTAGTTAATCACATTTTATTTATAGTGAGAATTATAAAAAAAATTAAGCTCTACATTTTTCTCACATTCATTTAACAAATCATTTACATTTCAAAACTGCAAGCAAAAGTCAACAGACTACAAGTAGAAACTAAAATAATAAATAACAAAAATTGTGAAATAATACAGCATATTATATTTCATTTTGATTTATATGAGTATTTAATTAAAACTACATATATATACATATGTTATACACAAGTGTTGTTAATTTATTACGAAACAGGTAAGAGGAAAATTTATAGGACAAATCCCCATTAGGTATATTTTGCAAAAAAGTTTATTTCGAGATTTGATTAAATGACATCACATCATGATTTTGGAAATATGAAGTCAGACCACAACTAAATGTTTGATCAAATTACTGTTATAAATTCAAAAAATCATTTAAAATATAATCACCAGCCGGTGACACTCCATCTATGGACTTGGGCCTTCTCTGCATAAAGGTGTTAACATCTTGCATTTTTACGTTTCCACGTTGAGCTAATAGGTTAGAGATCACAGTGTAAAAGTCTAACTGTAAGTGTAACTGTCCGGTCTCTGCCAAATTTGTTACTTCTTTAGTCAGCTCTTACGATGGATGAGGAAACCCTGGTAGTAAATGTTTTCTATTTACCTGCCACCTTACGGCTTCAAAACATTTTAATAGTTGCTTTTTCAATAGTTTGATAGTACATTAATTTAGAGAACTATTAAAATAAATGTGTGAAACTAAAATAATTTATAGAACAATTAAAATAAATTCACACATATTTTCATGTAATCTTAATAACAAAAATAGCACCCAAATTCCTATTTGATGACATCACCGAATATAATTGCATTACATTCGAAATGTGGTGTGGTTTCCTGAGAACGCGTGACAATAAGCACTTACATTCGACTACACTTCCACACTAATCCCCGCAACAAAACATCGCTCCAATCAATCACTCATAATTGCACACAATATATAGAAAACTAAAATAAACTCAAAAATATAAAAAAAGCGACCCAGACGTTCACAAAATCGCGTGTGTGTGCGCAACTACGTCACAGTGTAACTGACAAATTGATTTATGTCGTCGAGGGGAGCGACGAACCTAGCAACTTTGTGCTAAGTCCGACTCGAAACGATCGCAGCTACATGTTTGATATTTTTTACTTTTTACCAATTTGTACATTTTGAGTTTGAGGTATAACGTATTCTTGGGTAAACATGGATGATGGGGTGAAAATTGTTTTTCCTTTGTTTTAAGTTAAGGCCCTGCTGGATCACCCTATGGTCTTACATTTGGTATAATCAATGCATGCGATTATTACTATTAACTTCTCATTCCTCACAACTTCACCGCCATCCTCCATATTTGCACAACTTGGTTCCCCCTAGTCTTTTCCATCATCGAACCACAAGACAATCGGCGAAGCGCCACCACTTCATGGTAGATGTCCTATCCAATCGCATGAAACGCTTTGCTTGAAGCTTCCTTGTGCGAACTGCTAAGTAGTGAAATTCTCTCCCGCAGTCTGATGGGTATGACCTGGTGTATTCAAGGCCCGAGTGAATAGGTTGCTTATGGGCAGATGTGCTCCTTCGTAGGACGCATCATCGCTGACCACCAAGCGAAATAGTGTGTGATATAGGATAGTGATATATATAAACTTATTATTTCTAGTCCAGACGACCAGGTACAAGCATGACCGAAGTTATAGTTGAATTTTATGTAGGGTGTCATAAATATGTAGGTGGATGTAACACTGCTCACAAAATCCGAAACAGGGATATTTACTCAAAATCGAATCTAATATGTATCTCTCGCCGTGTAAGAGATAAAACAATAAAATGTGATCAACATACTTGCATATTCAATTTCAATGTCCCTGTCAAATAAATATTAGTTTTACTACTATTTAATCTGGTCGTGACGGACGGACAACCTTATCTACTAATACTATATGTACCAAATCGTTGGTTAATTGGATACATTGTATATTTTTTTATTTGAAATCAATTGACACCTAAAGTTTTATAGTATTTAAAACCATAAAAGTGTGGGACATTAAAATGGTAGATTTAGTGGAGACTAACCAATCGTGTTTAACTTGGTTTATGGGTTTTGACCGTAACACTTACGTCACCAATCCTGAGTGTCGTGTGTCGTAAAATAGATAAATAACGATTTTCGACTTTTTATATGTTCCGATAAGATATATTTTTGTTATTATGTCTTTATCGCTCGGTTTGAGGTTACAAATCCAGAGTGAATGGGACGCTGTTTGACAGTAAAGATTTTTATACGTATTTTCCTTTTTGTTTAATTAAAACAAATTGTTTAAGGTCGTTAAATTTTATCTGTCTTATTAGCTGGCGATCACGATTGTACCTCAATGGTGTAGTGGTTGTAGGCGCAGAACGAGAAACGCAAATTCCTGGCTTCGACGTCCCTTTCAATGATACTATGTAGAAAGGAAATTACATAAGATCAGAACAGTTGATTTGATTATTTGACCTTGCATCAAAACCATTATAGGTAAATACATATAGTCACAAGTACTATTAAAAGAAGCTCAATTGCAAAGCTTGTGATATGGGAAGATTGTATTTCGTAGACAATCAGTAAAAGTGGATGATGGCGAGGTCAAGCGCACATACATAATAAAAAAACATTTTTTTTAGTTGTGAACATTTAAGACAGTCAGTAATTTTTATGCTGTTAAAATGTTTTAGGTTTCAGGTTGACTTGCTATCAAAACAAAACCACCAACATACGACACCACGGTGCCATAATAAGCCATCTTTTACCATTTTCAATAGCAAAATGCCAGCTCATAATATCAGGCACAGCCATCTAACTTAACACAACATATTATATTGAAGTACAATGTCATAAAATGGTCCAAATTACGTGAGCCCGATATCCAAAAACAATGTCCCGATCAACGTAAAACTACACAACATTTTCAACCTTATTTAACACGTCATAAAGTAACTTTTATGTTTTGCAACTAACGAATGCAACTACGCTACTGAATAAGTTTTTTTCAATTATAAAAGTCTTAATTTGTTGGGTGAGTTACAGGCGATTTTAAGGCTTTGCAGTTTGGTTATAAGGTCGAATTTGCTTTGTATTTAATAAAGATATATGACCAACCAAAATCAAAAAGGTTATCCACGAAAATGTTAATATAATAGTTGCTTCAGTACTACGGGTTTTGTTGGCGTGAAGGCATAAATCAATTTTATGGCCTCATCTAAATCAAACGCGTTTTAATGGGCGTCCCCCGTCATATCATAGCGTAGTATGATAATTTACTGCTACTATGTGACGAATGTTAGAAATAAAGGGCCCTTCGACCGCTCTCCCCCCTCCCCCTCTGTCCCCCTTCGTCGTAGGGATTAGTTTTATGCCCTAAACCGTTGTCGTAAATATGTCAGGCGTATCTCGGGCCTTCGGGAGCAGTGCTGGGCGAGATAATTTTTGAATTTACTTATTATTAGTTTGGGGAAGGTGGGTTACTTCATTCACTGTGTCGGGGAGGTGTGTGTGTGTAAGTATTCAAAGTTCATTCGTTATTTATGGTGTTCATTACGATTCTGATTGGGTTATCGGATCTTTCTACAATCGTTATTGATCTATTTGGTTTATGATTGTATCCTATAAAGTAAATGTTAGTAATGTGACTACTGAGTCCATAAGATAACTAAACAACATAAGAATGGGATAGCCAAGCTTCGGCACGAATGGGTCGGCTCGACCGGAGTGATACAAAGACCTTACAGAAAACTGACGTGAAACAACGTTTGCGTTGTGTGGGTGAGGTTATCGGAGGCCCAAACAACCCTTAAATTCCTAATCATCATAAGGCCGACAACGCACTTGTAAGACCTCTGTTTTGTATCTTCATACTATCCACGGGCGACGGAGATTGCTTACCATCAGGTGATTCTTCTGCTTGTTTAGCGGCTTATACCATAAAAAAACATAGTTACTGAAAGTTACACAACCAAGTAATGAACCCACCTCTTTAAAACACAAGATACAATCACCATATCTAAGTTACAACAAAACTTAGTAAACAAATGAATGACTCGTTTAAATCATTCACACAATAACGGATGGCATTCTAAGTTATAACTTAACATACTTAACTCATGCTTAATGCTCTGCGAAGATACGAGTAGTAACGTTTGTATTCTAAGTTAGAGTAAGTGTTGAGTTGTAGGTTAGTGGGCATGCATTCTAAGTTGACGAGTTAAGTTTACTGTCTATAATAGATTGTCTTTCAGTCAGGTAACTGTATGTAAGATTGAATACAAGGTTTCAATTGTGATGCTTAGGTCAAGCCTAAAGATTTTCGATGTCGAGAATTTTTTGCATTAAAGTCTCGGGTTTGATTCCCGGGTCGGGAAAGTGTTACCGTGCATTTTCTGGGCACTTCAAACCCATCTATTCAACAAACACTTCATATTTTAGGTATACTTCTACTTAGTCCTTCAACCCAGTGGAATCCAACCCGCGACTTGTTCTGAGCAATCGATTACGTTACTAACGAAGCCGTAAACCAAATCTAATCCTTCATAAAAAGAATTTCCCATAAGCCGCCATGTTATATGGGCTGTCATTGTCGCTACCCACAAACCAACATACCACGCCATGATAAAGACATGAGAAATTATCTATGGAGCTATAAAATTCTTTGATTTGACGAAAATATAGTCGTCGGTACACCGTCGTGCGCCACACTACAATAGTGGTCAGGCGAAGAGTTTGTTTGTATGGGAAGTTCCGTATGTTGTGTTTGTGCTGTCGGTCAAGGGTGTAAGGTTCATTGTTGTATAGCACGTGTTGAATTGTTGTTAGGTGCTTTGTTAATATGGAATTTTGTTATTGAATGTAATTACTGTCTTATAGCCTGAAAATATTCTCAATTTAACGATGAGAGATCATGAGACGAACATAGGTATTCCAATACCTCCTTGATTTAACTTGATCGAATATCAACAATGTGTTGATGTGCTTCTCAATATCTTTTACACCAGGCTTAGAGGAAAAATCTGAATCCTTCTGTTCTGCAGTTGCATTTAACACTACTAGACATAAGAAAATCCAACAATTCCAGTTTCAATAAATCAAGGTGTGTCGATAAAGTATTTATGCACCTGTCTGTCCTGTCAGTACATAATGCTTTTAAGGTAACGATAACCTCAAAGTGGGGGTTATCAGGCTGCCAGGCGATGCTTAGTAGCCTGCTAAACACTGGATACTTGAATTATTATTAATTTTATGATTTATCCCTATTATTGTGTGCAAATAGCTTCTTAGGTTGCGTCTGTTTATTTGAAAGTAATATTCTCGAGAACTGCTTAACAGATTTTCATGGAGTTGCTTTGTTGACATTTGCTGTGGGGTATAAAGATCTTGTAATGTATAATGAAAGCTCAGTTTTCAGACTAATAAAGAATATAAATATGAACCCACTTAAGTAGAAAATTTTTTTAGAATATCCCTATAGCTTTTTTGATGAAAACACATTCGATCACCTACAGTCAACCGATACCTAAAAAATCTTTCTAAAACCCACCACCCTGACTCCCAAAATACCCCACCAGAACCCATTCACAACACAGAACCCCAAAAAACAATGACCTCATTCGCTTAACGTGTAGGCAAAATATATAAGCAACATGAAATTTATGTTGGACATAAATTTCATTAATTACCTACAGCGATGATTAATGGCCATAACTATGGTATATTTAACGAAAATAATCATTATTATTGAATAACAACATATCGTTCAAATGGATACATTGATAGTTTCAATTGATTAAATTGTGAGAAATGACTTCGTTGGGTGACACTCATTGTTTTTGGGATGAAATGTGAGCGGTTTTGAGTATTTGGTTTTTTTTTTTAATTGCATGTCGTTCAATGCGCTGTATTTTTGTGTTGCTACATCAATAGATTCTGATTTTTTATTGTATTTATGAACACATTAGAAGTAGACTTATCAGGAATTTTTCTCCTTGAAACTGTGAATCTCTCGCAATTCAATACGATACAAAATTATAGTTTATCTATCAAAATTTAAAGTTTTTCATTGACCATTTAGGGCCTTTTAATTCTTGTTTAACAATGTATAGTTACCTGCATATGTCAATAACAATGCGTAACCACCAATAAATAAACTCAAAAACTCTTGTGTCAATCGAGACTTTTACCAAAAATTCATCCAACCATTTCAACTTCTGTCCTACTAAAAGCATGACCAATTAAAGTGTGCACATGCTGGAATTCAAAGTGACACTGACCATTTGATGTCCGCAGCTCATAGATCAGGATCTGCCTGTCTGTCTGTCCGCCAGACAGAAATAAATAATGACAGCGTCGATCTGTGAGACTGTGGGACTATGGGACACCGGGACTGCCACGCGAGACACAATGTTCCTGTGTGAATGAATAGAGACTGCGGTTGATCTCCGAAATCTTTTGAATAATTCGTCAGTTCTGTTAGAAAACAACAGGTATTTTGGTTGTTTTTGTTGACATTTGGCGGTATTATTTTGGTTTTTTATTATTATTTCTGGCTTGGTCAATATTTTTGAATGACATTTTTGTCGGTTGCTCTTTATAACTTGATGTATGAGGCTCAGTCGAAGTCGTAAATGATCTATTATTAACTAAAAATCACTGTTTACTCACGTACATTAATGTAAAAAAGCTCTACTAGAGTCATATAGTCAGCGTCCGCGCACGCTGCTTATGGTAAAGAAGTGATAAAGCCTACCTAACCATGATTTTTAGTTAATTTACTATGTCTGACGATAGTTATTATAAAATATCTCAGTTATATTTTGTTATACTGCTTGAGTTCTTCAGTTTATCGCCAAAAATTGAGAACAACTCATGGTTAACGGAAAGTTGGCCAAGAAGACGCAAACTCAATCCGATGGACCGATCAGATCTGAACAACTTTAAACACCAGCCTACAAGGTGCTATCCATGTTGCCACGAATAGGAATGAATAGCAAGCAACTGACCCGAAAAAATCCTTCCACGAAGTTTATAGGAAATCACAACCTTCAGTAATGTATCCCTCATTATGCCCCTCATGATGCGAGGAGGATTTGGTCTTATAAAACTCATTGGATGAAATATTCCCTCTACTGAGTATATGAGAGTTTTGTCATAATTATGACACACTGTGTTCTACGATCCTAGCTGGTGAGTAGCGACCGTACTCTGACCAACAGCTGCTCTTACCCAAGATATATATTCAACATTAGAAAGCAAGTACGTACCACATTAGATCAAAGAGATTATAATGTTGTCCCCCTAACTTCGACTTTTACGATCACCAATAAACATCCCACATTATTTTGATTACGCACTAAATTTTTACCGGGAGGAATAACGTTTGGGAGATTTTTTGGGAACTTTTTAAAGCCCTTTTTTAATGAGATGTACAACTAAACACTTTATGGGTACGGGTGCTATAATAAAACACGCGAAACATTCAAATAATTACATTACGACTTTGTCGGGAGAAGAAAGTCATAAAACGAGTTCAATTTTTACGACGGTTTTTTTACCGATTGAAGGAATAATGTGTACATGCGTAGATTGTGTTCTCGTGGTTCGATAACTCTCATGTTCTCATGTTCTCCTCTCCGTCCATGTTCATGTATGCATTTATGTAAGATCAGATTAAAATTTTACAGCTGATGATTAGTATCGCAGATAATGACTGTAATGCTCGTATGTCTAAATTGAAATATTACCTCGATCATAAAATTTTAAAAGGAATGGTTATAGAAAATGATAGATTACATGAAGTGACCTAGCTTCACTGACAGACTATTTTTATTTGTTAACGTTTCAAAAGTACCGTACCTTTGGTTTAGTTGAAATAAATGCTTTGGACTTGGAGAGAAAATCAGTCTAGTGTTAATCAGTAGTGTTAGCAAGATTTGAATAAATAGATTTTTAATGGAAGCCGCAGATGTAATCTTACTTACTAACCAAATTTCTTAAAAACTGCACTGAGTAAAAGAAACATGACCCAGGGGCGAAACAATTTGGAATAAATAGTGAGAATATGAATTCAAAAAATCAAAACGTAGCATAAATAAAAGCAGTAGCATAAAGCGGTCCATGAATAACTCATATGATTGTTTCATTTCATTTTATTACGCTGTGTGCCGTCACACAGAATTTTGTATAATACACGAATATGCAAGCTATAAAAACGTTGTTTTTATAGGTTTAATAACTTTACTGTGTGTTGCAGTGAAATTGCTAAATTTTAACCTTTGAGCGATCGCAGCGCTCTCTATGAATTTATGATGATAGTTGAAGAGTTTAATGTGAGCAATAATTATGCGTTATAAAGAGGTTTAATGTGGACGTATAATGAGGACGGCGACATACACTTTTTATAGTTATTAAATACTAGCTGATGGACCCATGAATTTATGAGACTATAAGGATATGAGTGCACTTTTTACCCGATTAAGATAAAGCTTGAAACGAGAGCTCTGATTTAGTGTATTTTACTGAAGCCTTATTACTTTTAATTTAATAAATATTAAAACGATTGTTTTTCTTAAAATGCAAAACAAACTTTAACAAAAGGTTTCTCAAAACCAGATTCCTCAATCTTTAGTCCTCATCCCAATTATCACAATGAGTACCTAGTACATAAAAAAGCCAGTTTAAAAACCTAGACTTTTCCAACGTTATTGCGTATCGTTGACGTGACAAATGCCGACGTTGACGTTGCAACGCTGTCGCTCCAGTCGTTCCACGGTTCGACCCTCGGGCGGGGTGAAAAATGGCGCGTGTAATGCGGCCTTTATTGCTAAATTAATATCATTCACGGGACTGATTTTTGATTGGTTATTGAAAAATTTTCGATCCTTTTAGGCATTTCATTGAATATGGTGTAATTTTGTTGTGCTTTTTGCAGTTTGGATTGATTTGTTTGTTTGTTTCAAATGTAACTGCAGGGCTGGTAGTCTAGATTGATGATTTTCAAGAATTGACAAGAACAAATAATTTTAGTATGAATCAAATTACTAATCCAGTAAAACGATTTCAGCTGTCTCGATAATTTTCTGTCAAACTCGAGCATACATTATACTCACAACTTGAGAAACTTTACTGTTTAAGTTCCAGGTAACCAAATTGAAGGGACTGACTGCCAACAATTTGTGTTACAACAAAGTCCAAGAAAATTATTTTAAAGCAACCCCTTAAAATATCACCAAGCACTTCCATCAACACACAAGTAACCTAACATTAGCTGGGACCTACCTAACCCTCAAAAATCACTAAATAACAGCCGCCAGGAGCAGACACATAACTCACGTACCACCCCACCCGTCATATTTCCATCATATGCGAGCAAAAATACAACTAGATTCATTATCAGCCCGATACATCAACCCCTGTAATGGCCGGGGGGGTGAATGCAGGGGGACGGGGGAAGGGGGGTGGAGGTTGATTCATAACCAATAAATCAATGGACTAGGGCGAGGTAATAGTCCAAATATTGTGCGCATACTAGGGTAGGTCGGAAAAATGGTCATCCCTTAAAGAAGGTTGATTTGTGCGCTCTGTTCTCTGCTGGTTTACGTTTTGTTTACTTCGATGCGTTTTTCCGAGGGCGGCGGTTGTGGTTGTGGGTTTTCTTTGGGGTGGTGGTGATGTTGTGGAGTTGTTGTTTTGTATGAAATATCAGCAAATCGCATTTGGGCAACTTTGAATTATGAATAGTATTTTTTTTTATTTATTAAATTCAAACCTTGTTACATACATTTTTAAATATTTAATTATAAAAAAAAACCTTTGTGACTGTGACTGCTTGACGAGGAACTCAACTCAATAATTAATTTAATATGTCTCAAAGAAGTTATAATACAAGAAAATCTCAAATTCTAACAGGAAAATTGTTCAGAGCATGTGCACGTGCACCTCTGTTTACCCCACCAATAAATAATATTAATTAGGTATTATATAAGCAATGACTAGAATTCATAGTCAGACAACAATTTGGCAGTCAAAAAAGAAACAAAAAAATCCAACGAAACACGTTTTTCTTCAACCAAAAAAAAAAAAAATTCATAAATATATTTTCATAAAAACATCCAATTGTTTTTCTAACCTATTATAAAACCATTAGCACCAGTACAACAGCTCACGGCTCACCTCTAGCACCTATAGAGCACATCACTCACCACCGTATCGACTCCGTCCATCGACAATACTTCACTCGTCCGTTCGCGACTCTATCTTTGACAAGTGTCATTCAACCCGCGAACGATTCAATAAGAGATGTCAATTTTGCACTTACTCCGCTGTTTATTTAAAACGTAAAATCTTTGTGTTTTTTTTTTTGAATAAGATGTTTTTTATTTATTGGTGTTTTTCTTAGAAAATGTGCAGTGAGACGATCTTTTTTTATTATTAAATGGATGCGTATCATGTTTGTTGTGTTCGATACTGGGGTTAAAAAAAGATTTTTTTCTACAAACTTTTCAGTAATAACACGGTTTTTGAAATAGTTTATGGTGTATGGGAAAAGGCTTGTTACTTTTCACATGGGGTTTTATGAGGTGGTTTCAAATCCTATTTTAACTGACTTCAAAAAAGGCAGGGGCCCATCAGATTTTTGTTTTAATGAAATTTGATTTCGATATAGGATAATCACCTCATCATAACCTCGTTTGAACCATCATAATTTTTTTTTTTTTGTGGATCACACAAACAGTTGCTCCTTGCGGGAATTGAACCCTCTACACGTGCAGTGAATTCATTATTAATAAAAAAATCCCATTTACATAATTATTTGCAAAACATTTATTAATGAAATGCGAATCTTGTAACGTAAGGATTTATTAATCATTAAGATTAGTTATTTTGGCTAAGTTCGATTTGATTTAGAACCTGGAACCTCGTTAGCCGTGACGATACCTACTACAATCATTTCCTAAAAGGAATTAATTTCACATAACTTGGCAAAAAATATACATATCACATAACTTGTTTTTACTGTTTTTTAATTTATTTGATAGTGATACACATTAACGTTTAAATATACACCAATAGTTATAAATAATAGATATCAAATTGTCCTTTTAAAGGTTAAATATTATTAATACATATTTGGTTAATTCAAGCTTTGGGTTAGAAATATCACTATAACTGCATAACTATTCAAATACGAGCATAGTACAAAACATTTAACTTAATAGTACCTAATTATTTTGCCAAACTTTGATTAATCTGAAAATCTTCTTCTTTATTTTTCTGTATATTTTTTTGTATCAATGGTAAACAAGCAGACCATGGTGATCAATGATACTGGCAACATCAGCCCACGACACCAATGAAACCAAGAATTGTATTGTGAATCTGATTGAAAAAGAGTAACCCATGGACTTTCTTGATCGTTCTTCTCCATAGGAATCTACACTTTGGAACGAGCAAACAGTTTCACTAGAGGATTGACCGACATACAGATACTTTTATTATTATTATAATATTTACTAGTGCTTTACTGGTCCTTTTGAAATAAATTATTTTGAAATACCTAAATAATACTTTGATTTTGACCAGAGGAGTCACAATTTTGTACGTTTGTCTCTATTGAGCGTTTTTTTTTTGCATTTTCCCATATCAAAAACATCATCATTATCACAATATATGTACTCTCTAAAAAGTATCAAATTGACACTTTAACAGCGAGCACACTAAATAGCCAGTCAAAATATTTCTCATCTTAAAAAAGATTATCAGTACGAAATATTCCAAGTATTTGTTATTTGTTCGATAGAGGATCCCTCGTCAGCTGTCGACGACTATCAGTGACGCGTGTCACTCAGCCGGCGAGCGATTGAATAAAATGTCAATTTTCTACTTACGCCCTTGTTTTTGTGTAGCGTTTTTAGAATAAATTTTTGTGAAGTTTTGTGTTGAATTGAGATAGGTAGTGTTTAATGGCTTGGTCTTCTACACTCGCGAGCAACCAAATCGACTCAACCTACATGTATGCATTCGTAGATGTTTTCTTAAAAAAATACTGAATTGTTTTTAAAAACCGATATACCATTAGAAAGCTTACAACTTCAGCTTTATATTGGTACCATTACTATAAAAATTGTATCAGCACTTTTTAAAATATTTAACTTAATTCAGCGGACAAGAGTATTTGCTCACTACGACACCAACAAGTTATAATACAAACTACCCCTCTAAAACGTCCACATTAAGGTTAATTTTATCTGTGGCTTATCGAAAGTTGATCGTACACATCTCCGCAAAAACGCTTCATTTTATTTCCAAAAATTATGGATACGACACCAGAAGAAGCCGCTCAAGTCGTTGCTCTACTGGAACAAGGACTTAGTCAGCGAAGAGTTGCTGCTCCGCTGAGTTTGAGCCAATCTGCAGTATCAAGAGTGTGCAGAAGGTATCAAGATACTGGTGCCTTCAATCGAAGACCAAGAATAAGCCGCCACTGGTCCACCTCGGAGAGAGACGACCGTTTTATTATTTCAATTTCACTACGAAATCGTCACTTGACCGGTGTCGATGTTCAATAGGAACTCAGAAGAGTTCGAAGAGTGGCTGTCAGCGAGTGGACAGTACGAAGGAAGGTTGAAGGAAGATAACCTCACCCCTAAACGGCCTGCCACAGGCCTGAAATTGACGACACGCCACCGGCAAGCGCGCCTTCAATTTGCCCGAGAACACCTCGATGTAACAATGAACTGGCCAGCGGAATACGGACAATGGACTGGCCAGCGCTTAGCCCGGACATGAATCCAATTGAACACTTGTGGGACGACTACCGTGCAGACACATTCTGCATTCGTCAGTAAATAAGACTGGCCTCCATTGGTCCATGCTCCAATCGAGTTGTTCTCGGGCAAATTGAAGGCGCGCTTGCCGGTGGCGTGTCGTCAATTTCAGGCCTGTGGCAGGCCGTTTAGGGGTGAGGTTATCTTCCTTCAACCTTCCTTCGTACTGTCCACTCGCTGACAGCCACTCTTCGAACTCTTCTGAGTTCCTGTTGAACATCGACACCGATCAAGTGACGACTTTCGTAGTGCAGTTGAAATAATAAAACGGTCGTCTCTCTCGAGGTGGACCGGTGGCGGCTTATTCTTGGTCTTCGATTGAAGGCACTAGTGTCTTGATACCTTCTGTACACTCTTGATACTGCAGATTGGCTCAAACTCAGCGGAGCAGCAACTCTTCGCTGACTAAGTCCTTGTTCCAGTAGAGCAACGACTTGAGCGGCTTCTTCTGGTGTCGTATCCATAATTTTTGGAAATAAAATGAAGCGTTTTTGCGGAGATGTGTACGATCAACTTTCGATAAGCCACAGATAAAGTTAACCTTAATGTGGAGGTTTTATAGGGGTAGTTTGTGTTATAACTTGTTGGTGTCGTAGTGAACAAATACTCTTGTCCGCTGAATTAAGTTAAATATTTTTAAAAATGCGCATACAATTTTTATAATAATGGTACCAATATAAAGCTGAAATTGTAAGCTTTCTAATGGTATATCGGTTTTTAAAAACAAATCAGTATTTTTTTAAGAAAACATCTACGAATGCGCACATGTAGGTTGAGTCGATTTGGTTGCTCGCGAGTGTATTTTGAGGTTGTGGCTGTTAATGGGAGATCGGATAAGATTTGTAATTGTATGAATGAAATGGTAGTAAGTAAGAGTTTGACTGAGTTTGAAGCCTGGTTCTTGAATTTTTTAATGTAGAGTAACTAGTATGTTCGTATTTGCTGTCTCATCACAGTTCATTCATGATGTACTAATATTTGTTCCTTTCATAGTTTTTGAAGTACATATTGTGCAAAAAAATGTTTTAGCAACTTTTTACGCATTTAGGGTCCTGATACAAACCGTCATAAGTAAAATGACTGTTATTCCCAAATAACAATTAAATACGCTGACTCAGCAAACACTTCAACAATTTGTTCATTTAATAGTTTCCGTGCGCATTTCGTAAAAATCACAAAAAAGCATCCTCTGTCTACGCCGAAAATATATTAATATACCCACAAGAATTCAAATATACGATAAAAGCATCAATAAATATACAAAGTCACTACTGAACCATTTGGAAAGAAAAAAAAAACAACAGATGCTGACAAAAGCAGTCTTTTGTCAGTTCGCGCGAGTGACATTTGTCAATCAACCCTCCCGCCTGTCAACTGTCAATGACAATTAATGGCCGCCCATACAAAGTTTTATGGCTTTTATTACCCGAATTGTATGAAAATGATTAATGTAAGTACTAATGCAAATCCACGCAGGCGACGCACGTAGCGTTTATTGTATATTTCGTAGTTTTGTATAAAATTGATTTATTGGGAATTTTTGCAGTTGCGTCCTTGTGCGTTCTGACTGTGGGCGGTGTTGAATTATGGGTCATTGGAACAAATTACTTAGAATAATGTATCAATTGTAAAGTTCGTCATCTACTTACATCTCGTCAAAAATAACCAATTCTTAGGAAAAGAGAAGAAAGCAAATGTCTTAAGTACTTTAATTTTATTTCGCCTTGGTACCAAAATATATAACTTAAACGACTCATACGCACGCATCAATTGTATATAAGTTCTAAGTAAAATTTCTTTATTTTTTTTTATATGTCTAAGAGCTATCTCTAGCTTTTTAGTGCCTACTTTATATTTTGTTTTAATATGAGTTCGTCAAAAAAGATTGCAACACCAGAATCATGATGGTAAAATCAATGATTATTTTATAAACCAAATTTTTGGTAAAGAAAACAAAAGAAAACATTGTAAACAAAAATATTTCAGGTTTGAAATACAGTAAAAGGATCGTGAAAGTTAATATAATCCCGAAGCAAACGTCTTGTGAAAATAATTAATATCGATTCTGAGACACAGCGACTGTTCTGCTCAGCCCGGTGTGGTACAAGTGTCATGATGATAGCGATTTTCGAAAAACTAATATTTTTTGCTTCTGCGATTGATTCGCCTGGGCTTAGATCGAGCAAAGAATGATAGTGGAGACGAATTAAATTATTTTGACACTTTAAAATATAATAGATGGAAAGTAGATAGGTCACTCAATAGGAATCGTTTCTACCAAGAAAAATGTAAATTAGTTCTATTCTTGATCTCAAATTTTTCACATAGTACGCGATTTCTTCAGCTGTTTTGGGAACTCATGGGAACTTTATATTGCCACGTGCAACAATTCTCACCTTGAATATACTTTTTCCTTTTCCCATGAATCCACTGGCTATTTCTATTACACGAACAAAGTACCTATATATTTTACGGTACAGGATTTTATACAACGTGTAACAAAATACCCATATACATCAAGAAACCCTGATGAATATAAGTTGAGTACAATCTCTACACAAAGTTTCAGCTTAAAATAAGTTTAAAAAAAAATTAGTACCAAATACTTGGTATCGCATAGTTCTTGGTTTCAAATCATACAAACGTGTCACAACACTACAGGGGTCACTCGCTAATATTACGAAACATTTCTTCTGTCAATCTGATCGCCTAGTACCTGTCTACCTAATTTTGATTCGCGCGGTGGCGCGATTTGAAAAATTCATAACTTGGTTCTATGAAAACGTGAGTTTTAAAAAACCCTTCCCGTATCGTTTGTTATGTTATCTAGAAACCGTGCACTTGATATGTATACCCCCTTTTTGTTACACGTTGTATACACCTTGTGGACAAACGTCCTTCGCTGTCACTTTCTGTATTAATGGCAGTTATAATATTTCTCGCTTTCCCATTTTCCCTCTTTCTCTTTTCATGGAATTACTAATTAATGTTATTTTTTCCAATAAACTAAACGCGTATTTCCATTATAACAATATTCGCTACCGCTTACAACTTATAATCGCCTCGTCAACGTCACAATTTCATTACCGCCGAGATCCACGTCACGTCGTGTCACGTCACGTCACGTCAACTCACGTCAGTCGCCGTCAGTTGTCACCCGGCCGTCACTTACCTGCCACCGGCGGTTTAGACAGTTCGTTAATTAGACGGTAACTTGATGTGTTACGTGTTTTTAGTTTGGGTAATGTAGTTTTCGGGGTTCCAGTCGTTTTGGGAGTAGGGTAGCTTTTATAACGTCTGTTGTATATTAGACTTTGTGAATTTTCCAGAAAATATTACGTTTATAAAAGTTCTCTAATAGATTTATTGTTTTGTAATATGGTTGGAGGATCATTTGGGGCAGCTTGGTGTACTAGTATATTAAGAGGTTTATGGATGTAGTCATATGGTACCTATAGCAGAGAATGACAGGACTAAAGAGAAGAATGGATGTTGTGAAAGACAGTAATAATAATGAAAGAGCAGTTAATGATAAGAAGACGTTTGATGGTGTGAAAGAAAGGTCGTTAAAAACGCGTGAGCTATATGATGCTATGGGACATGGGGTTTATTCGGAAAGACCAGCTGAAAACTCGAATCAATCGCGGATACAGGCACAATATCAGATTTCTCTGTACTGTAAAATAGGTTATAAAAAGACAGGAGTAAGATGATACAGCTACACAACGATATCTACATTTAATGGTCCCTATCCCAATGGCCTTGCAAACATGCAACACGACACACGTTTGACAACACGAGTAGATCTCAATGTGCGCACATTACAAGTCCCGGTGTATTGTGATGCGCAGGATTCGCCTCAGTCAATTGATCGAGACGATTTATTAGACGCGGTCACCAGCTGACCAGTGTGTCGTGTTTATTTATTGGTGACTTGGTGTTTTTTCGAGACAGATTTAGAAGTCTAGAAATATAGATTGTAATGTGATTGACGGTTGTTTAAAATGTGTGTCATGGACAGACATTTTAACAATGTTTATTATTAGGTATGGCATCTAATAAAACTACAATTATAATTATCAACGCTAGTTTAGCAGAACCTTGGGATAAACTCAAATCAAATGACCTTGAACTCTGGCTCATGGCAAAAGGACAGCAAGGACCCTTGTTCTTAAATAAGAAACGACCCCCAACAGCTTTTCATACGTGATCGACATCGTCAACTCAGTAGCCCAGCAACGAAGCAGTTAAAGGCACGAGAATCACACCATGATGACATTTATAAACAAAACTACAATCCATTTCCAAACACATAAACATCCCCATGATACAAATATCTCCATCAATACACATGTTCACCCCGACCGCAGCTGTAAGCGATGCAAGTTATTAAAATAAAGCGCTTCAGCGCTTCTTTTTTCGCCGCAAACTCCCGCAAACACGTCCTCACTATTTTAGATTTCATGATTTATATTTGTTGACTTTCCCTCGATTGGTATCAATGGAACAGATGTGGCGTTAGGCAAAATAACTGTGATCGGTTTCAATCATCCAGTGATGCTTTTGAAACCCAGGTAGACCTAGTGTTATTTATTTTGTATGCTATCCTTTATCATAATTTTAGTGGTACATATAAACGAGTAAACGATCAGACGGAACACCTGATGGTGCTCTCCCACACTTAAATATTAATTTAGGCGGCTGGTAAAAAAAGAAAAATGTACACGGTAAAAAAATAACTCTACTAATCAGTGCTAAAAATAACAGTAGCCATAATAATAGTGCTTTAAAGCTGTGCAATGCTGGCGCATAGTTACAAAAAAAAAAAAACAAAAGGCAACCCCTATAATAAGTAAAACTAAACATCACTTTCCAACAACAAAAAATTGTAACAACTAATATAATTCACATAAACGTCTATATTCAATACATAACAGGTACACTAAAAAATAAAAAGAAAAACCATCCGAATCCATTTGAAAAACAAATAAAAACCACATCTCCACTCCTACTCTGTGTTCAGTGTTTGTGAGACGGGGATTGGGAAGGGGAGGAGAGGGGGAGCGCACAGATGCGCCCGCGCAGTCGCCGCTGTGACGAGCCTTGACAGACATAAATCAATTGTCAAAGCATCGGCGGTAATCTTCTGTAATGGCGGTTAGAATAGTGTGGATACGACGATGTGATATTATGAATTCTTTCACAGTGAGTTTTTTCTGACTCGTGGTTATACTAGTACATAGTTATGTAGAAACCATATGGTATCTAGAATGCATATTCTAGTTAGATGATTTTTTAAGACTTTGACTGCCAACTAAAATCTGGTCACGTTTGTCCCCCATGGTGTTAATGTCTTAATAGTGTAAAAATTCTGAATGTCTTGAACTACGACGAACTTAGTGATTTTAAAGAGTATTTTTCCAGGTTAATCCGACTGCAACCCATAGTAAACTTTTTTTTACTATCACTTAAAAACATGTCGAACACTAGTCATTTCCTAACACTACATCCCACTTTATCTTAACAGTCCCGCACAAACAGAATATTTTTTCCAGACTCACACCGTATCCACACTTGGCTAACGCTATCAAAGGGCAACGAGCACGGCTTAATAAGTCCGAATGGCGGCGGCGACAACAGAAACGTGTTGTATCATGTCCTGGCCGTGGGAGCCATCGATTGCCTCAAGTGCTGTCATCTGCTTGATTGGTTCAGACGACGATGTTACGTACTACACTTCAATATGACTAAATATCTTACATATGACTGTTTTTAGTGGCGTGTGGTGTCGGCAGATTAGAATGCATTTAATTTTGTTGCTATTCTATTCTTCCCGCGGGTATCCTAGGAAGCGACTGACTTGGTAGAGAGAGACTGAGACTACACTACCTGAACCTTACCAAGATTCCTGGAGCTGTGGACAGCCTAATGGGATACCGGGGCTCCGACTCGAAAAACAGGAGTAGGTACGAGGCGAGAGGGAGTGTTAGATTCTTACTGACTGAAAACCACCTTAGTTTTTAGTGAGTAAGCGTCTGTCATTTTCTTCCCTCAAAAAAACCTACCAAGTTTAGATATTACCTATGACAAATTTAATAATGTCGCTTAAGCAGACGATACCCCAAAGCAGTGGTGGTGGCAATCCACTTGTAAACTGTCACGGCCGGTACAACAGTCTTGATAAAATAATTGTGAGGAAAGATTTTTTGTGAAATACTAGTTATGCGCGTAGGTGGTGCGGTCTATTTCCTGCATGCTTGCTTGTTCTAGCTACATTATTAGTCATATAATAACAAAGGTCACTTCCAATTGCAATGTGACTCACGTCAATCATCAACTCTACAGGTCCATAATACTATTGATTGCTTTGAAAAAATCCACAGATTGAATCTTGAGACACTGTCACACTTGCCATCAATCTGTTAACGATTTAATTTTTACCGTCAGTCTCTTCTTTAAGGATAGATAAGTTAGTGTTTCAATGTCAGATCAATTACCATCAGTTATTTCTATCTCCTCATTTACCCCTGTGAAAATTGTCCTTTACTGTTTGGCTTCCACAGATGGGGCCCAGTGCCCAACTCGAAGCTGTGGACTACCTAGCTTACTGGGGCTCCGGCTCGCAGCCGAAGCTTAGAGTTCGAAGCTCGAGCCTTTATAACAGGCTGGCAACACACGTGTGACTCCTCTGGTGTTGTGGGTGACCATAGGCGGCCCTGATCGTTTAGTATCATGTGATCCGTCTGCTCGTTTGGCTCCTATACCATAAAAATATGCATGCTTCAAAAACTGATACATTTATTTCCTTTTCATAGTCTTATAAATTACTGCTTTGCTTCATACATCAATACAACCTCTGCTTATTATTTAACTGGCTATACAATTTCGCTAACTACACTAAACTACCAAATTACAGGGAATTGTATGCAAAATAGATAACAATAGTGCCGTTAGTGGCCGTTAATCTGTTATTACGTACGTTCTAGATATTATTAGGCATACTATGAATAAATAGGTTTAGTTAGACTAGTTGTTTTGTGTGGTTACTTTCAAAGTACACTTAAAAAACGAATATGAAAATACTTTATTGTTTCACTTCAATAAGAAAACTTAATCATTAAGTCGTGTTTTTCCAGCAGGTGTTATAAGAGCCAACTCAGGAACTACACTTTAACAGAACACGGGCAAAAGAGTTCCTTGACGAACCTCAACGTAGACTTTTTTTTAACGTTGCCCTACACTAGGAAATTTTCCTGTGTCGTGCGTTTACAAACATTCAATTTCACATACACATCACACCCAGACCAGGAACAACAATCTGTGGATCACACAAAGAGTTGCTCTGTGTGGGAATTGAACCCACTATATAATATTAACGATGATAAGTATGATACATCATATCACATCTAATCCGAAAATAAAAGGCAGGCTTTAGCATGAACATATTTTAAACCTAATAATTTTAGGTGATATTCTTCAATGTATCCACTAAAACCGACACCACACCATGCAGTACACTACAAACAGGACGCAGGTAATGTAAAACTTACAGCGGACTCATTAACAAAGCACTTAATCGATTGCTATCATTTAACCTCAATTTGAACCTTATGCCGTGGTGATAAGGGTGAAGGGTTGTTTGGAGCGACCCCTGAAATATGAGTGGTGGCGTCATGGCTACAGTGATTGATGTGTGCTGACTGACGTGTGCACGAAGCGGGGTGTGGTGGCGGGTGGTGCAAGGTGGGAGAGGGAGCGGGTGTAATGTATGAGGGTTGGTCATCAACAATAGCCCGAGACAATTTACTACTGGACTATGGGTATGGGTCTACTCCACGTATAAGAGTGTTTGCGCTTCTCATGCCTGAAACCTACAAGCGGCAAGTACTAATGTGACTGTTTCCCAGTTATATGTACTTTCTAAGATTATATAGCCACCACTGTGACAAACGGTGAAGAAAAACGTCATGAAGAAATTTGGGCGTGAAGTTTGAAATTGTCAACCCAACCCAAATTGTAATTAGATAATGCTCAAACCTTCTTCGTGCGAGAAGAGGCTATTGCTCAGCAGTGGCCGCTATCCGTTTATAACTTGCACCATTCTGTATTGAGGTTTACTCAGTACATATAAGTATGGCTATTATAGTTGTGACCTGGACTCTTTTACTTTCAATTTCCAACGTATTGATTAAATACGATGGGTATCAACGAAAACGTCCTCTGGTAAATTTTGGATGAATGGAATTGCGGATCGAAATATTTGTGTAAATCTACGCATTTATAAAATTAATATTTTATTGACAGTGGACATTATGTAGGTTTATTAAAAATGATATTGTTTCTAGACTTCTTTCAACTAAACTAAGTCTATACGCGTCTGATTTGAGACAGGCTTTATAGCCAATGACCTACTAATGTCACTCAACCTCGCAACGTTGTTTTAGAAAGAGCTCAAAATATCAGGTGAAATCCTAATTTATAATTATAGCTAAAAACTTCAAAATAAGTTGTTACCTAGAATAACATTTTTAAAAGCACACACAAAATACATTTCACATTTAAAAAAAATCTAGCAGCATTATGAACAGAAATAATGCCGACACAAAGCGACGGAAACTCGAAAGTGAAATACATTCGAGATAACGTCAAATGTCGATCGGCTGTCAATCAGCACAGTGCGCCGACGACGCGTGCGCGCAGACAAAAAGATCGTATCAAAATTATTATATGATTCATCGGCGACCGCGCCGCTTGGTAAAAAACTGATGGATTTATTTTGTTATTTCAATACTTTTTGGTTATTTTGTATTGTTTATGTAACTGTTAGTTATTGAATGAGTGAATTCTAACGATATTATTATGATGATGTAATATGATTTTATTTACGGTTTAACTAAAACCAATTCAGAGGCTGAACATAAATACCAGTTTTAGCACGTTAATAATCCCATTTCCATTTCATAATTTAACTAATTGCTACCAAAAACACAAACAATAACAAATTTTACATACACAAATACAATTCTAAATAAGAAAATGAACTCAAGAACAATAAAAAAACAACTATGATTATAAAAAAGATATCATACAAAAAATAGACTTCTAACCATTATAGCTATAAAACAACTGACCTACAATATAGTATGTCACCTCATAATTGCGTACGTTAGAACTAAAATATCCACCAGAGCGTGCAGTGTGTTTCGTCAGTTAATCATAGCTGTACAGTTCAAACTTGACGACTGATGTTTCCTTTCCTCGGTCTCTTTTTGTGATATATGATCGATAATATTAACAAAAATAACTATTATTATCCTTTAACTAATTATATATCGGCTTGAGGCCGGCAATACACCCGTAACTTCACTGGTGTTGTGGGTTACTATGGGAGGCGCTGATCACTTACCATCAGGTGCTTGTTTGCCCCCCTAAATAAAAAAAAAAAACAAAATACTTTTGTAACTATATTCTTATTCTTAAAAATAAATATCTTCCTTTATCAAGTGATTGACGAACGACACACAGCTGACTCTATGTATAAAGCTAAACTTATGACATGAAAAATCTAAAGGGAGTATAGGCGAGCCTGAGAAAGGATTGCCCAAAATACTTGAGGGATAAGGAAATATTATGTATCTTTAAATCGAGTGTTAATTTAAGTACAAGTACGAAGTTCTTGCATGAAATAGGTGTATAAGTTCTCATTATTTCAATTACTAATTATCCTAAATATTGTAAAACACGAAAATAAAGTATAAACAAATCACACACATGATCGACAGACAGACAAATGTATACATTTCCAAATAAAATCAGATTTTTTCATGTCAAACATGTACGAAATTCAATTTAAAATATTGCAAAATTTATACTAAAAATACTCAGCTCCTTTACTCGGTCGAAAATACCCGACCTACGAGCAGCCATTTCATGCAACCCGTCAACGTCAACGTGGATTGATAGACGGGAATATATCTAGAGCGGGTCTTGCGAGCCCCCTCTGCCAACCCCCGCGCGGAAGTGTGCGTCCGTCCGTCATCCGTCATCGTCAAATGTGTGCACAGTGCGCTAAACTCACTGAGTCTGGACAAAGGGTTAATTCGCAGGTGTTTGGTGTTTTTGTATTAATATTACTATTTTTTCTGTTTATTATGGCACCAAATGTGGTAGAATTCTTTGAAGTTTAATTAATGCATTTTGAAAATTTGCTTCGCTTACTTCAAAATGGCTGTGGTTCATTAACACTTAACGAGGCGTTTGATTTTCTTATAATTAATATGTTTCTCAAATTGCGAAACGTAAAAAATTGTGTTTAATTTACGAGAGGAAGACATTTGTTCACAACTATTTAAATATTATTTCCGACGTAGACGAAGCTTTGATCAGCGCAAACTAAATGTCTTAATTTAGCCTAATTGCAGAGAAGACGGTTATATTATTATCTTAAGTATGTGTTATAATTTTTCTATCATTCCTTGACATCGTCAGCTTTTCAACAGTGTCATTCAAATACGCAATCCGTAAACCAATATTTATAAAACTGTTATTTTTGAAAACTGCCATTTTTATTACAGTCATAAATTTCACCAATCAGAACAAATTATTTATAATATCGTCTTAGAAAAAAATGAATGAAAGTGATTTGTTAGTTGACATTCACAAAAGTTTTTTTTTGTGTATAATCCTACAGACACAATGCTCCCCATATTTAAAAAGTTTGTAGCGAAAAAAAAATTATTGCACTAAATCGCATAATTTGATTAACGAGCGTGTCAAATTCACGCGATTTTTTTTTGTCCGGCGTCTTTTGTGGATGCACGTTTGGGAGCAGTGTGCAGGCGATAATGGACACATGTCCCGTCATCCATCAGTGCCGACAGATGCCGCAGAGTGGACGGCATTTGTTTCGACAAGAGTTATAGGTGGAGTGCGCTCCATTTCAATATAGTTTTAGTTTAGTAATCGATACGTTTTAGTTCGGTCGCTGAGGTATTTTGAAACGGTAAAAGGATGAAGTTAGGGGAAAAAATAGGGGAGGGAAGAAAGTATTTCATTGCGTGTTTATTGCTTTTTTCCACTTTTTTCTGTTGGTGTTAATGTAAAGTTATAACAATTTCATTAAGCACGGTAAATGGTAGAAGTAAAAAGTGTACATATAACTAAATCAATTAAACTTCTCTAAATACTTATAATAGACAATTTCAAAACAAGGTTCAACAATAACATTGACAAAGTACAGTCATAATAAACCACACAATAATCTAACAGCGTCAATTAAAATAATCACGTGTAACTGAAACAGCACAACTATCATATTTGTATAACATTACAATTATTTGACGTCTAAAATAATACGTTTCAATAAATAAACTAATTTATAACGCCCACACTACATTTGAAATATTAACAATGATATTATTTTGTCCAGAATAAACAAAACGTTAGCACAGTGTGCGTTGTAATTAATTTATTTCAATGCTAATTGTATCTTATTTGTATTTTTGGTTACGAACACGGTCTGGTTTAATCAAAATCTGTGTTCCTACTGTCACGAAGTAAAGTCTTATTATCTAACAGTTGTACAACAAATTCATATTATTTATAAGGGTTTTTAGAAAAAAGGGTTCCCCTTATATACTATCCAGGCAGTCATCAGGAAAAAGAAATTTGTATTAAAACCTTCTCTGTGTGAGAAGAGGCCTTCGGTAAGCAGTGGCCACTTATAGGCTGTTGATGATGATTAAATTATGGATGCTTCTGCTGATCCATCAACGGATATCATACATAAAACCAAAGGTATATAAGGTAAAGCAACGATACATTACTTGGACATTATAGAAAAACGAAGTATTTCATTGTAAACTGAAAAGTTGAAAGGGAAAGTTTTCAGTTGAAAGTGGGTCAAGGTTGAATTGCTTTTTAGGTAAATATACCACTTGAGTAAGTGTTAGCTAGTTGTATGAATATTATTAACGTAGTGAAATATCTTTACTGAAGTTACTGAAGCTTATCTATGCATAGGTGATACTATGTTAATATCAGTATTGAATACTTTGTTTTTTTTTTAATTTTCCGGAGATCTAAATACTTCCCTCCCCAATCCCCGAATGCCCAACAATCCTTAATTTAAAAATTGCTGACGCATCGTAACGCCTCTGGTGTTTTGGATGTCTATGGGCAGCGCCGATTGCTTACAATTAGGTGATCCGTTGGCTACTTATGCCATAAAATGGTTTACTATGAAGCCGTGGTATAGAAAATCAGTTTCTGAGTCCTTCATATATCAAACCATTGAGATAATCCATTTGAGCTAAAGACGTTGTAAAAGAAATAAAGATTGTTTTACCTTTAAAATAATGAATGAAAATCGACCACACTCGAAGATAAACATGTTTTGTAACACATTAGTAATTGGTTATCAATGAAAGAATTCAAGTAAAGAAGAAATGATTTATCATTATTAATGATTTCCTTCTAAACAATGATATTGGTCGATTGTCCATTATCCATCCTCGTACGTGTGAGATAATTCACGTACCTATGTCGATAACATCTTTGGGTTTTCATGTTTTCACTAATAAGTTCATTGAAGGCCATCACACACATATTTCTTGTAAATTATTATGAGTCATAAGAACATGTGTAATTGAGTACCTACATAATCTTTTATGTAATTTTAAAAAATATTGATAAAATATTTGTCTAGCTTGCCTGTTGAAATTAATGAAGATTGACATATTTAGAATCTGTAAGATTGTATGTATAATTAAATGGTTAATAAAACATATTTTCTTTTTTAATTATAACTTACCTAAGTCTATAATCGTATACTTTTAAAATTAAAATATTTTTTTGATCGATCCCTATACCTCCCACTCACCTAAAACTACTTAATAAACCTCAAAATAAAACCAAATTGTATTCAAGTAACACATACAAAATGACCACCTCTTTAAAATAAAAAACTATAAAAAACTTCAACCCAAAAAAACCGTCTGTTTTTGGCAAACAAACTTAACCCCACCGCCGCCGAGACAAATGACGGGGGGTCGCTCTCACATCAATCTGCTTATTACGAGCGACCTGAAGTAAATCATTTATTGTGCGATCTAAATCTAGCTATTTACTCAACGATGGGTCATGGAGTGCCATCAGTCAGGCGATAGTGACTCTTTGTGGGTCATTGTTTATCGAGTTTTTGTGCGAAAGTAAATGGGAATGAAAAGTGAATCGGAATTGCTACTTTCAGAGGTCGCGTGTGTGCTAAGTTTGTGATGTATGCTGTTGAAATTTTGTTGAGTTTCGGTGGTAATGTAGTTTTATGACACCGTCTTCTTTAAAAGAGGTGATGGGTAAAGTTACAATACACCTGTAATCACTAAATAATACGAATATTTATATGTTAGTAAGATATTATCTTAATTTTATCATAATATAATTAAGATTACCGACATAATGCTGTTTAAATGCAGTCGATTTTGCTGTCGACTTCGTATTATTATAACCAAAAGACTGACATCTAATGCTAAGGAAAAAATACGACTATCTTGACATTCCAAGAGAGTCATATGAACTTGAATGTGCTTACTTTCCTTACTAAACATTCAAACCAAAATCCCACTAACAAAATGTTATAAAATATGACTGTATTCCATGACAGAAAGATATATATCGATGAAATATGAACAGAATTGATTAGAGTCCTCATAGTTAAAAAACATTTGATCATTTATGCTTAACTAGTCATAAAGTAAAATGAACTCCACCCATCACGATAGTAATCCATTTTTTCTATCATTCGAATGATTTGTACGTCTGCGGATAGCCCACAGATGTTCAATCATCATTCGTTAAAATTAAAATCATAACCCAAACACTATGTAACGATTTTATTAGTGACCCTTTTTTTTCAAAGGCCCTTAAGCCGATCGTAAATAACATTGGAAATAATTAAACATTCTCGACAACTACACTACCATCACAATAAATAAGCGAATTTACTGTCCAGAAACAACTATAATTAAAAGCCAGGAAAAAAATAAACACAGTATTATTTCATTCGATGCCATAAAAAGATGATAAACAGCCTATAAATCATGCTATCCATCTCGCGACTGCGAGGCTCGTAAATCGTGGCCAATGGTACCCCAATGTACCACCCCGGCGGGCGGGGGGGTTGTATTCATTAATTTGATGATATAAAACAAAATGTCATTTTAATTAGTCACCATTATTAGACGTACAATGACAGACAGCGGTCTAGGGGGGCGAGAGGACGTTTGTCTTGTTTGGGGTTGGGTCGTTGGGGCGAACGGGGATGTACGCCAACTTAGGTGCGGCTGACACGTCACTTGTCAGCTGCAAAACCTTCCTGAAAAGTCACTGAACTATAATTTCTTATATAATCTTGATATTGAGTACCGGTAACGATAACTTCATATTATTATATCAATGAAAGAGTAGGTACCTATCATTATAATGTAAGTATTAGGTAAATTACAACTCTATATCTTATTAATCTGGATATTGATAACAAACTACCTATATCCTTGTTAAAGTGTATATTATGCCTAAAAATCAATCAACGACTAGGTAACACATACATAGGTATTTATTTATTTTTCCATCATACACAATATACCAGTCCCGCCCAAAATCCTCTCCCGTATATTCCGTTTACCTGTAGCGACGAATACTTGCCTTCAAGGGTTTGACTGACGGCCCGTCTGTCACAGCTCTCATCCCAACATCTCCCTTGCCAACCTATCCATTACCGCTTACCTTCGAACAAGTTACCAGCAGACGCCTGTTCAGCCGTCAATGGTTGATGTAAGTGAGATATTCTCATGTATTTCAGGTCGTGGTACAAAATGTGCGTAAACTGCGATGAATGACGTAATTTAGGTGATAAAGACGAGGTTTCGTAGAGTTAAGACGTCTCGCTGAGTGATTTCGGGGTCTGACAGATTTAGTGGTGGTTACTGCCACGTGTTTTATGACCGGCTAATTGCTGATTTTTAACCTTGTTTTTGCAAAATGAACTCAAATTGTCCGGGTACAACATTTTTCTTCTAATTATTCTAAGTTATAATTTAAATATCTACATTATACATTAGTGTATTTATAGGCATATCTATATATTAATACGTGATGCAAAAACTTTGGACCGCTTTTTACGAAAATTGCGCGGACGTAGGAGCATAAAATTTGGTACACTTATAGTTTATGTGTAGGAGAAGTGAAGAACGCTAATATTTTTCAAAAATAATGCTTATAAAGTACATTAAATCAATAAATAAAACATTACACACATGCATAGTATCTGATCGTATTTGACAAAACGTCAAAATCAATAGACATTGCGATGATATTCTGACGTCTCATATGAATAGAGTTTTATAAAAGAGTTTGTTTGAGTTTGAGTTAAATAAAAATTATCCTTGAACGTATGTTAAGTGGTATTGTAAATTAAATCGTATATGGTCGAATTTCGACCACTAGGCGACCACTAGTTTACATAATTATGTCAGTTGTGCTTGACCACTATCGTATCTTTTAAATCGTTACTGCAGTAAGTTGATATATAAGTACATGTGACTCATAAGCGGAGAAAAGTTAGTGCTACATTTCTTTAATGTGTTCCTTCTGCCTACCCAGTAAATAAAAGACGTAAAGTTACGTATTATCAACTACACTATCAATTATTCCCATCTACCTATATTAAATAGTATAAATACTAACAGATAATTCAGTTTGTTTAGTACTAAGTATTCAGTACCTAGTTGCTACGAGTTTGCCTACGGCGTAGCAAGTTATTTTCCATAGTTCTACTTAAATATTTAAAGTAATCTATTGTTGACTTTAAAATGTTGTCATGGTTAGTAAGTAGTACGGATTAGTATCAGTGATTAAATACCTAGGACGATATACTTTAGGATGGGTTTGTAAAGAAGGTAAGCAGAGAGTTGGACTGAAGGAAACGTACACTACGTGCTACGAACGTAAGTACGTATAAGTTTACTATTGGTTTAAAGATACATATTTTTCCTTTCATCATTGATTTAATTGTAGAGTCGAGTATGCAGATTATATTAAAGGTACTTTTATTGCAATTTGTATTATAGGGGTAAGGCAGGTCTGGTGATTTTGATGAGAATTTCGAAATGTTGGTAAATGCTATATTATTGTATACATTTTGCATCAATAACTCCTGTATCGTGTCCTCACTTTATAGGTATATTGATCAAATCCAATGAAATGCTTTCGTACTATTTCGAATTTCCAAATCTACATAGTTGTCAGGTTTAGAGATCCAGTCCATTGAATGTACTAGGTACTAATATAGAACATAAACGATCTCCTCGATAAGCATCATTCTGTTTTGTCTCTTATTGCGTTTTCCTATCTATCATTGTTTTTGTTTGGTTTAACTCATCAACGTTCAGAAAATAGGAGGGACTTGAACCTCATCCTTAATTTATACCAGATTTCCATCCAATTATTCTTTTATCAGGTAATTTTTGTTTATATATTTTGAATATTCGTATACTTACATTACCCTTGCTTAGGTCACATTTTTGTTTTTAGTACACATACTTACTCAATTTGTTGCTGAAGATGGAACTCATGTAATCTGCCATAGAAACTGCCTGCAGCACTGGATGGCATCGGGCTGATGATGAGGATCACATGATTTGAAATAAGGTCTGTATTTTCTGTGTCTATAGTATTGTGTAAGGTAATAATATTTCTCTCAATTAATTTGTATATTGATACAGTATATTTCTTCTATGCATTCTACAATATTTTTTTTCGGAATAAGCAGACTGTGGTGGTCGTATTCATAGTACAAAACAACTTAATATGATCGTCAGTAGTTCATAATTTTGTTGTGCTGCAGTTTTTGTTCCCAGACTGAACTTGGAAAGTTGACTGGCTGACTATCAACACTAATTTGCTACTTTATGTATAGTGTTTTAAGGTTACTGTTACGACTTTATCCCGAAATTGGGACTCAATTATTTTATGTTTTTTTTTTTTGAGCTCGTCGATCGTCTATGTTCCAATTTCTGTCATCTGTAACTTGTCATGTGTCGCCACATTGTGATATTTGTATGCTTAGTGTGCAGTGTGCTTTGAACAGGTTTCGGTGATTGGGGTAGTTTCAAATAAAAGAAACATTTAAAGTATGTAACATATATATTTCTTTGAGCTTTTAATTGCATTTTGAAATACAACATAAAATATTAAATAAGATTATTAAATTTGGTAAAATCAATATTTCAACACCATTTTTTTACTTTTTTTTCTTAAGAATGAGCAAAAATCTCTCATCAGAGCTAGCGTATACATAATATTTGTCGTATGTTTCATTATTATCGTTAAAATGATAGAATTTTTTACGATTTCAAATTTTTATCGATTTTAAACATCATTCGCTGAATATTCGTAACTTTAAAACGAAATATAATACTTTAAAACATCAAAAAATAAAATTCGAAAACAAAATTTTAAAACTGTATATTCCATTAGAAAGGTCGTATACGTCGATAAGGTAAATGGAACTCTAACGTCACGAATATTCAGTTCACAATCAAAGTTTTATTCTTGATATCGTTTGAAACTTACATTAGACAGTTTACAATATTTTTATTAAATATAAAAGAGGTTCTTCACTCTCAATTGCCGTATATACATCATCGTATATCTGTCGTTACAAATTGGAAGATATATCAGGTATATCTTTATGTTCTAAACGTATACGAATGTTATCATTCCTTTCAACGAAAAAAAATGTATATGTATCACTTTTAAATATAGGTCGATCACTCAACCGATTAATGCGCTGGTATAATGGTATACAATTGTTCACAGATGTAGTTTACCTAATATTATGTACTTATCACTAAATAATAAATAGCATCCTCGCATGGAGAGCATACCTATAGCAAAATTTACACTAAGGAGATTGTTATATTGCATTCTATGTCGAATTGTATGTACAAGACGAACAGAAACGAATGAGATTGAATCTCCGAGATTATACGCATCGACGGATCTCTTAAATTCACAAAAAAACAAGAAAGTCATCAAAATATACATAAACTAACCACGTTAACCCTAACTCTGATTTACATAAAAAATTAAGTAACACGAAAAAAAAATGATATTGCAACGAATTTTCTGTAAAAATACTGAAGTCAACGCCACTACGCGACTAATACGATAGACGAATCACATGCGGAAGGCGAATTGCGATCAACGAAAATCAATTTCCACGATTTACCTTTTCAAAGAATTAATTAGCAAAAAATATACATTTACAAAAAGAGATCGAATCGTATTTTACTTGACTTAATGTGACTTATATTTACATTTATCGAAATGGAATTATAACGTAGTGTGGAAGATAAGCCACGGGCCCTGGCGCCCTTACAACAACCGATCACCTAAAGGCAATATTTTGAAAATATTCTCTTAATACCTAAAACGAACGTAAGACGTTTGGCGTATACTTAAGTCGCTATTAATTTATTACACTAACCGATCTATGCGGTGAAATCTAACAATAATTACCTAAATAATTAAATTGGCAAAGAGTTTCGAAATACTTAGCGTCGCCGCTGCGACCTAACCCTAGCAAGGTTTAACGTAGCAAGATATGGTATCATCACAACTGCCGGCTGCCGCTCCAGCCTACACGTACTTACTGGAGAGCTGCTTGGCTAGTTCCGTGTACTTCAGGAACTTGGAGTGAGGGCTCTCGTCGAACGACTGCGAGGGGCTTCGCGGGTCCTGGGGGGAGGCGGCGTTGGAGCCGCTCTTGTGTGTGCCCGGGGACGCTGCCCCAGTCGGTGCCTTCAGCGGCACTGGTTCGGGCAACGCGCCGTCTTTCACAAAGTGCATCTTCGACAGATGGTGCCGATATGCGCCCTTCGATATAAAAGGCGTATCACATAGAGCGCACTTCATGATGGAGTCGGTGACGACTGCGTCGTTGCATGCCCAGCTAAAGGTGAGGATGCTTGGTGGGCCAGCAGGAGAGGGCGCGGGGGCCGGTGCACGGGAGGGATTGGACTCTGTTTTGTCGCAAAGCTTTTGTAGCGCCGCCAAGGGATGGCTACCGCCACGACGCGAAGAGCTTGGTTCACCAGATGAACCACCTCCAGCTAAGTTATCAAACATGGAAGACAAAGCCCCCAGGCTGGAAGCGGGCTTACGTTCAGCGCCAGGAGTATTACCAGAGCGATCGCTGGAAGGGCTGCGCGGGCTAGCAGCGGGGCTGGGGCCTTCGCTCTCGCGCTTGGCCACGACAGGCTTGACATCTTCGTCGGCAGTGCTGCTTGGTCGCGGTGGCTCCTCGTCCTCATCTACTTCAGTCTTCACTCGCACTGGCTGACTGCTCAAGTCTACACCATTCTCACGTTCTTCCTCCTCAACTTCCCTCTTTATCCTTACTTCAGTCGGGCGGTCCTCAGAGGCTGGAGTTTGAGAACCTCGCGTATCAGGAGTTGTACGAGGAGTCATGTGATACGTGTCTAGCTTTCTATCGGGAGTCAATGATTCTACTCTACTGCCTCCTCTCTCGGACATGGAGCTGGACTCGCTCCCACTGCGCTCGCGGCGCCCATAACCTTGCTGGTGATGGTAATTTCTTAACATATTCATAGTCTGAGGATCAACCAGTGGTTTGGTATAGTCTACACTCTCATCTATGCCTAATCTTTTTAGGATACTAGACCCAATAGGTGCGTGGGAGGCGCCGCCCGGCATACCAGGTACAGTGTGCCGCGATCGGGTGTCGAAACTCTTTTCTATCAATTGTTCTATGGCGTTGAGAACCGAAGGCGACGAACTCTTTTCATTGCTCGCGTTGGGATCTTTGGAACTCGGGGAGGAATCGTTCACGGAGGATGGAGAGCGATGGTGCGCGGAGCCAGGTGAAGGCAGCTCCTCGTTAATGCTCTTGCGGCCATCCCGGCTAGTGGGGGTGATGTGGCCGGGTACATCTGGTGGGATGATATTGTTAGACAGTAGGGCGCTCTTTAAAAAGTTCCTTTGGCTATTCGACATCGGCGCGCCAATACATTGTCGTATGTGCTCGACGAATACAGCAGTCTCTATTTTGTCACCACATTTCTCACAGGTGATGCGGCTGCCGGTACCAAAGTCTCTGATTGGTTTACCCATAGGCACACCATTGCCTTCCCCGTTTTTGAACTCATGTTGTGCTCTCTCCAATTCAAGGAGTTTTCTTACTGGTAATGACTTCTTTCGTTTTTCACGCGTCTGACGTCTTCTACCTCCGCTTTCTGTTATAGACCTCATAATGTGCTCTTTGTAGTGTGAATTTTTCACCATGTGGTTACTCAATTCTTTCAAGGAACTAAATGCTTGGTCGCAGACTTTACAAGTTAAGACAGCACTAACATGACTACTGGCACCTGTGGTGGGTGGTGCAGCATTGTTAGCACCGGGGGCGCTCGAGTTAGATCCTCCTTTGCTAGAGTCATCTGAAGATTTCCACGAAATTATTTGTTCCTGCGATATGATATTAGTATAGTGCTGAGTTCGTTGCATGTGGCTGGTCATTTCAGCGAGTGAACGGAAGCTCTCAGCGCACCACATGCATTTCAATATTTGTCTCGTTTGTTCGGCACCCTTGCCTAACCATACGTCTTGTCCACGGACAAGTTTTCTAGGAATTGGCATATTCTCCTTTATGAGCATGTTCAAATCATTTTGGCTCGGTTTAGATGAACCACTCGAAGAAGACGAATTGTGTGATGGGGTAGAAGGTGAACTGGAAGGTGGTTGCAAAGATGGTGGGATCGGTGCGCCCGATGAAGGAGGGACGGGAACATTAACCCCGCAGTGCTTAGCTTCTTTCATGTGCACTGTCAGATCTGCAAGCGAGTTGAAGCTCTTCTTACACCATACACATTTTAGAACGTCTTTAGTTTGATCCGCGCCTTTGTTCAACCAGTGAGATTGCCATGCGGAGTGGCGTGCGGCTGCATTAGGAGCAAGACCAGCGCCTAGAGCGGCACTTTGTACGGATCTGAATAATTCCTCGCCACCTAGCCTGCTCAGTTCGCTCATCTTTTCCAGTGCTTTTGTAGCGTCGCTAGGAGTAGGACCGCCATGTTTTAATTTGCCATTCCAATCTGATGGCACACCTCCCTTGGGAGATAAACTAGCAGCAGCGACTGCAGCTGCGAAATAAGGTAGATGCGGTGCTACTGGCGTCGACCAAGGGGAAGGAGAGTGTTTAAACTCTGACGGTCTAGAACTTTTTCTAGATGGGACTGGCGATGGCGAGTCCTCTGGGCCACGTTTTCTCGTCCCAACGGATAAATCCAAAGGACCGTTTTCATTTTTAGTAAGATTGACTGCATCATCATTGTCATCTTCGTCGTGCGGTGATTCGCTACGTTTTGTGCTGAAGTCAAGAACAGCATCACCTCGTTCAGAGTCTGTCATGTCCTCCTGGCAGGACATGAGGAGACGCTGCTGGGCTGCAGCGGCGGCCGCGGCGCCGAGGTAGGCAGCCACAGCGGCTGAATGTGGGGGCAGTAAGGCAGCGGGCAGGGCGGCCGTCAGTGCCGCGGGCAGGGGCAGGCCCGCCCCACTGCGGCTCGAGTACACCGAGTCATTCGAGGGACAGCGCGGTGCACCCGACGACTCCCGCGACAGACATCTCGGGCTCTCCCTGGGGACAAAAACGTGACATCGTTAGCTCGATTGACATAATTCACTTAGCGAATATTGCCAACTCTATCTTGGCTCAGTGATTATCATAAACCGGTTTGGGTTTGAAAATCGGTAAACAAAATGAATGCAAGCTTTTTTTAATGGCTATTTTTAATAAATTAATAGCTCGATCGTGAATAGCAAATAGACACACTAATGGGTTTATATCGATCTAAAAAAACTTTATAGCTTGCTTGTCGGGTGTCCTTGTGGGTCGAGGTTTTGTTTTGTTACATTAATAATGACAATACGATCAAAAAACCTCACCAGTGACAGAGTTGACGCATTGACATATAATTTTATGTGCTTCATAGAAAAAGAAAAACATTGGTGACACATAGTTATTATAAATCTGAGGTAAATTGGGTACAAATAGGTCAACTTTTGAGACATGAATAATTAATCAGATATCAAAGACGTTAAATTAATGGCGGCTATAAAATTTAATAATCACATTTGGACCGAGCAGAATATATTAAAATATTAAATCAATATTGTAAAACAATCATTCAGAGAATCGTGGTGATATCAGAAGTGATAAACATGACGAGCACTATGGCAGGTGACACAGCTTGTCCATTATTTATGAGACCATAAAATACAAAATAAAAACTTAATAAAACTAAGTTCCATTGTAAAGGAAAAGTAAAGTATTGAATGAATATCTTTAAAAAGCTTGTGTATAACTCGTAAAATATCGAATCAAATAATTTATCGGTGTTTTGAGAAACCCAAATACCGTATATGGGCAAAATGATAGGCAACATTCTTTTAGATAAAAATTGTATAAAATAAATCGAGTATATTTATAATCTAGGCTTTAAAATTTTCGATATCTACAAAATTATGTCGAAGTTTCACAACTGTGCTTTCATTTTGATTTGAATATCACACTGGATCAATTTTGTCAACCTTGTTTCATTATTTTTTGACACAAAATGTGAATATAAATCTGTTTTATGAGATTGAAAATATTCAAAATATATCAGAACACACTTTTAAAGTGAAAAAATCTACTTTGGAACACAAGTTCAAGTTGTATATCCCATATAGTGGGTCTACGAAAATATTCTAAGTTAAATTTTAACAAGTTGGAAAGTAAAATAATACAACAGCGGTCGACAATTAATATTGGGATGTGCAAATGGCTTGAAATATAACAATTTTCACAAAAACAATATAACACTTGTACAAATAGAAAACCTACCTCACGTGGTCGGGCTCGACAATCATTTTAGACGAAATGTTTTCAAAGTCCTCCAAACTGGTAACGGTGGAAAACTCGCGGATCCATCAATACAACACTCATACAATTGATAACACTTTGCTACTAGACAACAATAGAGACTTCCCAAAAATAGTTGAAAATGTAAACACGTCGCGAAAGACGCGCCGCGATGCCGGCGGTCGGGAGGGAAGTGCGCGGTGCCTGCGGCGGCGGCGGCGGTCCCGCGTGGAATGAGACGCCGCGTGATTTACGACCCGCCTGCAGCGCCCCCTCCCCGCACGCCCCTCGCTAGAAAGAGACAGGTGCCGCTACGATGAACCGCGCGACGCGAAAGACAGAGACGGCTATTGGTATCCCACTTCGAGGGGTGGCGCTGCGTAATGCAAGCGTGCGTGCGATGCGCGAGGTGGACGTGCAGTGACGGGCGATCGTTCCGATGACAGGCGACTGACACAGCGGAGCTACTCCGCATAGCTGAGTCACAGTCGTAACACCAATGAAAAATGTACAGAGCATCCTTGATGGCCAATAGGCGCAATAACTTTTTAACGAGATTGTTTACGGAATTCCATTTATGTAGGTGGAGTAAGCAAAAGATGAACCGCTCGCCGTACTAGATTGAAGTTTCGAAGCTTAAAGAAGATTACCCGGACAGGGTTGACGGCGTTGACAAGGAAATGGCGCGTTAACAAAACGCCGAGACGAGTCCTTTTAACGACTCACGGACAGACAGGGGACGCGGACGGATTTACGCGTATCACGAACAGATTTCCTGCTTTGACAAAGGGAAAATATTTTCTCATGTTTATTTTATTTTTACGCAAGGAAACGTTAGGACACTTCCGAACGACAATACTATAAATGTCAGAAGGCGAATCGACAATGACAAGACGTCGTCTAAATAAATAAATTAACAGAGTAAAGAAACCATGTTCCGTTAATCCCCGGAAACTAATGTACTAGACGTTTTACTGCCTATAATGCTGTTTTTATTATCATTGAACGATCTCCAAGTAAATGTTATCAACGAATCCGATCTAAACAACTGTTATAGTGATTTGACAGAACCTCGTTCCATTCCGAAAAGTTTTGAAAAGTTTTTAATAAGAGAATCGCACAGCTGTTTATTGCTTCCTATGAGCATTAGTCGGCTGCGGGTCAATCAATCACGTGTATTTATGTGACAACTAGCTCCGTCTCTTTCCTGCGCCAAACTAAAATAGCCCGACTGGGTTGTGACATAAACAAAAGAATTCTAAGCTATTTTTCTACATGTAACGACAGATGATAAAAATGTTAGTGAGGAGTATTTTAGACTGTGGTCGTTTTGATGTGTTAGGAATTAGGACACGGCGGTTTTATGCGTCAATGTGTGCATAGTGCGGGCCGACGTATGGGGGACACCTGACATCGTTTGAATAATTTTGCAATAATGTAGCGAATTTTATAACTGACACATGTCTCCTTGGCTATAAAACTGCAGTGCGCCTGATAGCAGACATTTATGAATACATATTTAAATTAGTAGGAGAGACGATGATGTATTTATTCATGCAAATCTATACAAGTGACCGAATATTTTATAAAAATTATGAAATATATCCTTTCAACGTTGAATTTTTATTAAAACTTTAATATTTTTGGGGATACAAACAGTATTTATGATTAATCAATTGAATCAAGTAAGGGACTAAGGGAATGAAAGTAATTAGCTCAATTTTCCCTAAAATCTTTGGAGATTAATTTATGAACACTCATTTTAGGAAAATGGTAATAATATCTTAATGTCTAACGTGAATCAATTGTGACATTTTAATGCGATGCGAGGGCAGTTGAAGAAAATTGTGTAATAACACAATAAATTGATAACAAATAAACTTAATGAAAAATATCCCAATTACAATGGATATGGAACGTCTGTCCATCATCGAATACCCTACCCTACTACCCTAATACGACAATGGACTTAACCAAGTTCTTTACGAACCAGTCAAAATTGCAAACGGCAAAGCAACTTATGACAAGTTGGATACTATAGCATTTTGCAAGTCCCACAGGTAGTGTACCATCATTATTTTTACTGTTGCTGAATGTGAAGAAGTCATCAGTGCTTATATTTTGTCACTAATGTAAATTAAATACTCGTATCATTCCAAATTCAATGATTTGTAAAAAGTTTGGTGGTTGTGGAAACTTTTTTGACAATACATGACACCATTTGTAAGACTGGACTAATAGAAAAAAAACAAAAGACAGATCGACACCAGCAATTTATACTACGCTAACTCAAAAAAGCGTACTTTACAGTAGAGGTGTTTAAAGGAAAAAACGTGATAACTTTTACATTAATTAAGATACTTTTTTGAAATTTGGTATGCTTAATATTTAATTTATTCATTGTAATATCTCATATTTACATTTCCTTAATTATTTCTATTTTTTGATTTAGCGCAAGTTAGCCGTATATAAACGTAATTCATCAAAAAAATTTTACATCTTATACACGTCTAACTAATGTTAGCGTAGTGTAGTACGGGACGTCGTAGTGCATGATCAATCATCTGATGCATATTTCAATATTTTATAAAGAACATGTACTTACTTACAAAAAGAATAGTCAACGTACCATTAATAAACTAATTAATACGTTAACACATAAGTATTTACTATGTAAAAGTCGCTAAGTCGTTCATTTTAGGTACAAACGAACAAGTATACACACGAACGCACTAAACTACGCGAACTATGAGTTAGTGCAGTGTTGCACGGACTTTGACCAAAGTGATCCCCGCGCACACTCCGCTAATAATAGTTGGCGTAATATAAATCGAGTGATTTCAAAAAATACCTTTACTTAGCGTTTTATAATATTTGTAACTTTCGTATTTTTGCATATTTCTTCTCAATTTTTTTATGACGTATGTAAACACACATTTTAAGCAACTTGGCATAAAAAAACGTTTTTTCCAAATTTCGAGTTAGCGTAGTATAAATTGCTGGTGTCGAGATTATAGTGAATTCAAACCTATCAAGAATGTAAGAAGATACAAATTCACTTAACAACGACGATATTAAGAATACTCCTCCTGATTCCCGAGTACTCAATCAAAATGACTCAAGCAATGTTTTCCCTCGATTCCCACCGGAACTCATATTTTTATACATTTTAGCGAATACACGAACTAAATCAGTAGATCTAAAATCTAAACAATAGAACTTCAAGGCACTAGTACCTCAAAATGATTGATCACGCCACCTCAGTGCAGCTAATTGACATTGATTGAACAGACTTGCTACCAGACAAACTTTACCGTACACTTTCCTAAAACTTTGTTTACCTTATTACTCTCACAATAAAGCTCAGATTGATTTGACTTCACCTTTTTGAAGTGTATTTTAATTGTTTGTAATAGTACCTGGACGGTCGAAAGATAAAGATTTGAAATAAAAGATTTCTAATACAATTAACATGTTAATGATGTCCTTAAGTTTGTATCAATGGTAACTTTGACTTTTGAGAAAGTTACGTTTTTGTGAGAGGACAAATGAATGAACCTTTTAACAGGGAAGGAAAATTTCAAAATAAATTTCACAAAGAGCAGAACACTTACAAATAAAAAAAAACATTAAAACATACGAAATCATCGATAACTTTCCAAATCACACGATCATCGAATGTTGGTGTATCTTTTGGCAAATTAAATATAATTACGTCAATACATCTAATTAAATATTGAAATGAATCAAGCTGCAGCTGTCCACATATCGATTCGATACGTTTCGCGTTCAATCTGATTAACGATTCGAAACAAAATAAAATAAATCAACTTGTAATCGAGACGTGTGAGTAAATAATCGATATTATTCTTATTGTTAATCGAGTGATGTGACGTCTTGTGGTGTCCGATTATTTCTTTTGTTCCTAGTACCGTGTTGTATGGTAGTATTCTATTATGTTTATAACTTACAGTGTCTTGTTTATTATTTATTGTTGTTTTCAACTAATTTGTTGTCTGTTCAAAAGACATTTCTTTATTTATTAATTGTTTATCATCCTTTATAGCTGTCTGTCTACTGTTTTGTATGTTTGGACCAACATTATTAGGGCTAACATCCTGTTTGATCCAGTGTATGCTTTTTCCAGTGGCTATTTAAACTAAAAATATAAGCTTATATTAAAATTTTGGATTCTATAGACCTTATGATTTATGATTATGATTAGACACTTCCATATAATGTCTATAAGGCAAAAACATAGTAACTGCTCTATCTCAAAATAGTAATATTCTACTACACCAGACTAATAGTATAACCAAAAACTAGTATAGATAAATATAATACCTATACAAATTGAACATAACTAAACCAGTAGAGGTTCCTACATCACGCGGCTACAAAACGCATCCGCCTCAGATAACAATCTCCTAATAGCCTCCGCGTGATGATTAATTAAGCCAATCAAAATATCAATCATGTACTAATACCAATAAATATCGTTAATTTTTATGTCGATTGTAATACCAATACAACAGAACACTTCGATAAGAGTATCTCTGGCTAATAGACCAGATAATTTAAAAATGGAGGTCAATTCAAGGTAAACGTTATTTGGGAAAACTGGACTATGGACTTTTGAACTATGGGAAAGTACTTGTTGTGTCTATGAGGATCAAATCCAAATCTTAATCGATAAGAGTAAATACCTACTAGATTTCTAAGATTATCAAACCTTTAGGGTGCTTTTGCAATAGAGATGTGCTATGCTACGTTGCTGTGGATGCGTTTGGCTTCCATCAATCATATTTATTGGTACACATAGCTTAACACTGATGGAAATGGACTCAGCTAAGCTATGGATGGCTTCTCTGACTATCAATACATTGGATCCTCGAGCTGCGCATCATTCTCGCACAGTTACAAATGTTAATAGCTTAGTATCAGTGAAAACGGTCACATAGTTTCGCAGCTGCGTAGCATAGCTACAAAGCACATCTTTGGGAGAAAAGCACCTATACTTTCGCGATTAAAAGCTTTAACTCGAATCTATATGTATTCATTAATATTTGAAGGAAGCTGCTACTATGTATGTAGCTTCACTAGATTACTATTGATGCTAAACATTTGTAATGTACAGCTCATATCCCAAAGCAATTTTATTTGTCTAGCTGTGAGTGATTTATATTAATTAAAATTACTAATAATAGCGATGCAACTCGTAACTATATAGGTATTTTTTTGTATTCAAAATAACAAACTTAGTACCTAAGTAAGAAGCAAGTTTATCTTCCACATCAACAACTGCATTGATTACATTAGCTCACCTCCGTTATGCAATGAGATGTAGTCACCAAGCCCAACTAGTGCCTTATGGTGCAACTGAGACCCATCAATCAAACGAACTAAGATCGATACATCCAAAATGAAAATTGATGGAACGTCATTTAGAAAATTTAGATCATTTTTAGTAGTCCTACCCACTATAACTGTCAAAGTCGGTCCATTCATTTCTATATCTCTAACAAAAATATTCGTACCATCTAACACTCTAAAATCGACTTTAATTCTCACCAACAGAACTTACTTTGACTGCACATTAAGATTTTTAGTCCTCTGTCTTAACCAAATAATTTTGTCAGTAACTTCTTGAACTTGTATCTTTATGGGCTTTGCAATAAGAGTTTTTGTGGCAGTAAACTTAAGTTGGTTAGACAAGTAGTAATGTCAGTGGACAGTCGTTGTCAACCGATCAGTGGAAACAATGGGATCATTAAAGTGGACACCATAGAGTGATGTGCGGACCTCCGCGTTGACAATGGCATATGGTATTATGAATGGGGTTTGGATCCAAGATATCGTTGTTGATGGGTTAATTTACATAAAAGCCTTGAGGTGCTGTATGGAAAAGGATTGTTTCTCCAAGATTTGCATTGTAAGTAATGCAGATTTGTAGTGAATTGCACTTCTGTGTAATATCAGAGTTAAATATATCACTGTCAGGTTTATTACCTTCTACAGAATGATGGACGGGACCGTTCTAATTGTAAAGATCACGTCAGTAGTTTCATTACGTTTGGAGACCAGAAAATTAATGATGTGCAGAATCGATTTAACTATTAGTAGTCCGGCTAATGGTTTGAAATGTAGAAAAAATTTGCCATTATGTTCGACATCACAATTTGCACTTTTATTCTTCCTGTGAGGACTTTGTGGCAATGATTGATAGGAATATAGAATAGTATGACAAAGTTTAGAAACTTACCTCTCAGCATTGGGATCCTGGATCAGGGTAGCTGGTATACTGTGCTCGATGTCGTCTCGTTCGTCGGGTGCGGGGGAGGTGCGGGATGCAGGAGATGCGGAGCCTGATGCCTCGCCTTCTCCGCCCTCCTGCCTCTCCCCCCTGTCACCTCGCTCCTTCACTCCGCTTTCTGGACTGTTGGCTTCTTCTGTGGACAAAAGAGAAGATACGATAAGAATAAAAAAAGATAAAGTAAGTTTGACTTAAGTTCAGTAGTCCTGCTTAATTTTGTAATCTAGTTGCAATCACATTGCTTATCGAAATTGGACTTTGGTCAACGTACCTACCAAAGAATCAATAAATCATTTCAGGTCACATACACTCTTTATCTCTAAAAATGTACATATTTTGTCATTTACGCAAATATGCAACTAAGGTACCTAAGTCCTGCAAAGCCTTGATAAGTCTAACGTCAATAAGGAAAACACATGACAGAGCCATATCAGAATGAGCCATTACACATCAATAAACATGCAATCATATCGCAATAGAGACTTCAGTTGTCATGTTAGCTAAATGGAAAAATCCTACAGCAAACAAGCATGACACAACCAATGATATAGCTAATTAATATTGAAAACAAAACACCAACTGACAAATTAATCATGATAATAAAGACATTTTAAAACCGTATTTAGGTTGATTTAAAAGGGAACAGATAAAAGTATATCGCTTTATTGCGATCGTTCATCATCTAAATGTAATAATCGGTGATAGGATAGATATTAAAAATGATAATATGAGGAAAAACACAATTGTAATGGGGACATCGTTCGTTGCGCAAAACCATGTGATCGATAATTGATTGATTGCTTCGACTAGGCTGGCCATAGACGGATCAATTATTCAAAGCGTATCTGTTGACATAATTTAGAACGATAATCACGATAAATTGAATACTGGTACGCCGATATGGGGGTTTTTTATCAAATTTTGAAGGAGTCACCGAATTATTAGGAGATAGTGAGTTTACGACCGGTGCTTTGCCGAGTTAAACATTTTGTTAAATCATAGATAGTGTTGCCTGATTGGTGCGAGATAGTAATGCGTATTTTAATTGATAATTTGCTGCAATTAGTGTTACTATCCCAATTTTATGACATCAATAATGTTTTGTTGCGTCATACGTTGTTGTTTTTCTCTTTGACTTGTGTATGGGACACAATGGTCTTAGTTTCGTTTACTCAGTCATTCTTTAACTAACACAGAACTATCTAAACTAACACAGAAGGACAGAGGGGATCTGAGAAGAAATTATCCATTTCTATTGGTCAACAGATTTGACAATTTTGACAAAATGTGGTAATAGAAAGTAAAAAAACTAGCTCATTACTTCACAGCGCTTAAAAATATTTATGATTGCTTTTACGCCGTTACGATGTTTTCATAGCGTATTTTACAGTTCAACAGTTTCAGTAATGTCAGTGTAAATTGGAGTTTTGATAACCAAATTGTACAGCAGAATAAAATAATTCTGGAATCGATATCCGTAACATAATAATATTTCTCCATGATACTATAGAAGTTTCCAAAAAGACTGCAACAGCATCGAAAGCTAAAAAGAACATCTATCTAAAACAAAGCGCCCGTTTGACCGTAACGAAAATCCACAAAAAAAAACTACAGATTATGAAGTTATCGTTCGTCCAAAAAACGCATCGGGGGAAAAAAACGTATTTGAAACCGGATAGCCGAATTGGCGCCGCGGTGGCCGGTCCGCTTATTTCACTGCCCACTGATTCGTGAACCGCGTTTCTGTACGCTAATTGATTAAAACGCAACGTGTCAATCCGGTGCCGGACGCCAAAGATGCGGTTGCGGACGAAACGCCCGCGGCGGTCTGCACTGTGGCTAGTGGTGGGCTCCACTGTCCCGGGACACGGGGCCCGTGAGTGCAGAGGGTGCGGGATGATAATTGAGTATCGTTCCCAATAAGAATTTTTGCACTGAAGTTACGATTGGTAATCAACTCTTCGACTACTTCGGGTTGTGCAACGATTTGTTTTGTATTTTTATTTTTTGTTATGATTTATTTTTGTAATTAAGTACAACAGAACTATCAGTACGAATTATACGAAGCTAATAATAACTTCACTATCAACATTCTTTCATACATGCGTTCAGCGCATGGTCCGACAAAAATAACTTAATCTACTATCTATCAAATTAATTTAAAATAGGATAATGGCATTAATCAATCATAAAAATGTGTTCAAATAAGAAAAAAATACTGATAAAGGGTTTATAAACGAATTCATTTCTAATTTTGGACTTATTATCACATAATTATCTTACTACGCAAAATATTTTTGGAACGTTTGTATAATTAGATTTTATGACCGATTGTAAAAATAATTTCGATAGGGATTCCCATAATCTTGGGTTTTTTACTATGCAAATGTCACAGAATCCTGTCAAATTCAGGTAAATAAACAACTTTATCATAATCCCGGGGTTTCGTCCTGTTTGGGTTGGTCCCAGTGGGACTATACTCGCGCCCATCCCTAGTCCCGATCCGTATGTGCCAGCCAATTGATCAAAGGAAGTGATAGGCCGCTGGGTATCTGCAGGTGACTCTGATTCGCTCTATGAACGTGAATTTTAATGAAGCCACCCCTTTACCGCATTGTCTGTGAATTATAGGGGATAATGAATCGGTATGGATGCTCGGTAATTATTTTTAGGGTTGTGTTTGTTCGTGGTGACACCGAGCTCAATCCGATTTTCTTTTTAGCTATTTTTATACTTTTTTCACTAACCATAATTTATGACTAGTACTTACACGTGATAAATAAGAGACAACTCAAACATAATACTAATTTATGGAGTGTCACACAAGAGAGCACGGTTTGCGTCAAAATCAAAGTATGAACATTCATTTCTATTAAATTTCTTTGAGAACTGTCAAAAATCAGCATAAATTACGCCATGACAAATGTCTTTAATTATGATTTCGAGTTACAGTTACTTATAACGACCTTATTAACGGTCATCTGTCTGCCTTAGCGTTGTCTCTTCAATTACTTTAACAACAGTTCAACTATTTAACTTTAAAAAATACTTATAAACTTTTTCTACGATTCGTCACAGACCAATGTTAGCCAAAAAGAATTTTTGACGAAACAATGGATCAATTTCACCAAAATCGCCGTGAAACCGATATGATTACTGATTACCGATTACCGATTACAATTGTTCACCGAATGACAACGTTAACTAAACCGTTTCTTAACAAAACCTTTTTGATTCGATTCTTGATTTTATCGATTGTCGACGAAATGGGTCGATACTTTGATAGGTACAACTTAATATCGCATTTCAAACTTTATTTTGTTGGTTGTAAAGTGTATTTTAAGTTATCTAATTTTGTAGTGCAATTTTTACAGTTGATTTGTAAAAGGTAAATTGTAAAGATATCTTGAAATAACTTTCTTTAATCAAAGTTATTATTGAACTTGTGTTTAGTCAGTGGACGGAGCTTTCTTCTATTAAACTATGTACTTAAGGAAAAATTTGTAATGAATGTTTTGTCACGACTTATTTTTACAATGGTCGACGAATCTTCACCTTAACATACCTTTTAATACTATGACACTGGGTATCATTTCTGACACCGTTGTATATGAGAGGTTTTTAAAACCAGAAAAACATCAGTGCTATTTTTCTGAGAATCTAATCCGAAAGTTCTTTCTCGGAAACCGATAAGATATTAAATTAAATATCTCAACAAATTCATTACATGATTTCAATAATCCACAAAAAAATCACCCAAAAACTGCAAACTAACAGCTCAATCTCATCGAGCCAAATCATTAGCGAATCAATCGATAAATATTTTCAATTCACGCTAAACTGTGACACGGTAACTTATATGTAATCGGGCGGTTATCACTTGTTATCACGTGATCAATCAACGGCAGATGTTGGTAATCCAGTGTTGATAACGTCAGTTTTGCAATAACCACAGTTACTGTTGACTTACTACTTGGTGGGAGATACGGTGTTATATTTGCAAAGCTACGTTTTGTTAGTGGTTTGGTGGTAATTGTAGGGTCATTGTGTTTGTTTTTTGGTGTCACCTGTCTAGGAAAGTAAAGGTGTTTTCTAGAACTAATGAGGTATCTAGTTCTGAGTGTAAAATATCGGAATACATAAAAAAAAATAATTTTTTGGACTCTTCAAAAATGGAAAAAAGCGCTTTATCCCCGAAGGAATAGGCATAGGTGCACATTACGGCACGTAATATCACTATAATATAATGTACGGTGTACACCGTCTTTTTACCATTGTGTTAAAAGTAGTAGTCGAGTAAGTCCCATGTAATAGGAGTGAACCCATACAAAAATGGAATCCCACAAAAATTTACTTCTGTAGAGACTATAGGTAAAAACCATCACACATTTGAAAACCCCCAACAAATGAGTAACCAATAAATCGAACCTAACTCGTAACAGATCAGAGCCTCGTAACTGCAAATCTAAACAACGCACGAACTTCCAAAGCATTCAATCAGTCGGTGCGGTGTCGTCGCGTAATTTCCTCCCGTTGTCGGGTCGTTGTCGCATCGTTGTCGTGTCGTTAGCGTGCCGTCTGCACCGGACAGCACAAAGAGCAAGAACTCTTTGTTGTTCGGCCGATTCTGCATTGAAATTGAACGAAGTTTTGCGATATTGATAGGTCAATTTTAATTTCTAGTTAGTAATAGTTGCCTTGAATGGTGATGTTTTCAGTGATAGTCGTTACTTCATTAAGTTGTGGAGAAGATAGTATTGAAGGTTATCTTTTATGACAATGTATTCCAATTCATTTGTAGGCAACATGATTGGTTTTTTGGAACTAGGGCCATGAACCAAAAAAATAAACTTTTTTCATAGAATAGAATCAAGGTAACCTTGCGGGAATCCGTGCTACACTAACAATACATTACTTATTAGTATTTTTAACTTATTTCATTAAACTAAAAAGCTCTGCTCATTTAACCCTCACACAGGACAATACGTGCAATCTCATCATCGCCAGTGTTTCCCACAAGCACAATCACCGTTCACTAATTACGTACATTGTAAAAAATAAACTCAAAATGAAGAACATCACCGGTCTGTCACCGGTTCGTGCATGTTCCGATAAATGGGATGCGCACACGCACGCACTATAAATCGTGCTTACCGATTGGTGATCGCGATGTTTCGAATTTGTCCTTCGATATTTGAATTAAGTGCTCCAATTATAACTGGCTGGTTTGAGATTGGTGTGATTGATTTTGTTTCTGGGGATTAAATTAAAAATGTGCACATTTTTTTGCACTTGGGTTCAAAAAACTATTTTTTTTTTTATATTTAGGGGATGATTTGTAAAATTAGAAATCTACATCTAGTCTCTAAACTATCATTTTTGTTAAGATTTATTGTAATTACCTCATTAGGGCTGAAAACCTTGAAAATTCATGCATTGAACATAAAACTGAAAATTGTGTCAAATTAAGTGTATAATATGAAACAAAATCAATAAAAAGGTTATAGTCCATTGAAATGTTACAATTTGAGGGCCGAATAATGCATTTTTTAGAGGACGCAATTTTATTTTTTGATCATGTAGGGGGGGTCAATAGAAGCTTAACTTGAAGTTTGTGGGGTCGCCACCCTTGTCCCCCGGCCGCCATCTTGGAAAAAGGGATGGAAACACTTTTTTGCTATATCTCGAAAACTATGCATCGTAATAAAAATTTTAAAATCATAATTTGTAGAAAAATTTAGGGGTCAGTATACAAGTATATATAAACTTACAGCTGGGTATCTCGCATTCCGAGATTCTTACCTAATTTAAGCTTATTTGACTGGACTAATTTGACGAACCCGGTTAACTTCGGAGCGCTGTAACTGAGTTTCTAATAATTGAAATTGAAAACAGTTGCAGGGAAAAATTTTTCTCGAAAAATATTCTGCAAGATTGGTCTGAAGCCATTTATTTATAAAATGTAAAAAAAAAGTTATAGAGCAAAAGAGAAAATTTTATTAAAAAAATTTTACTTATAACTTCTTTAATTGTTAAATTAGGGCAAAAAGGTATATAAACATATTTGTAGGCAAAATAATTTTCTACAAATTATGATTTTAAAATTTTTATTACGATGCATAGTTTTCGAGATATAGCAAAAAAAGTGTTTCCATCCCTTTTTCCAAGATGGCGGCCGAGGGACAAGGGTGGCGACCCCACAAACTTCAAGTTAAGCTTCTATTGACCCCCCCTACATGATCAAAAAATAAAATTGCGTCCTCTAAAAAATGTAAAGCTCATGTAACATTTCAATGGACTATTATGTCCACTTGTTTACTCTTTGATAAATGTCAAAAAATTAATATGATGAAATTGATTTTCAGATTTCAGCATAAATACTAATCGTTCAATGTATGTTTATCGAGCTGTCAGTCATCAATTATTATATTTATTTTAATACAATAATTATTTATTGATTAATCAGGCAAAGTAGGTACTTTTGGGTTGCTAGATAACAACGCATCATGTTGATGATCTTGATGACTAGGGTTTACAAAGTCACTATTCTTCAACACTATGGAGGTGAGAATGGAAATCTTCATAGTATTAACGACTGTCTAAAAGTTTCAGGTTTCAGTTTAAGAATCACAATTTATTAGTTACAGGTTTGTGTGATCCTATGTCACCCGCAGGAAGAGTCGACATGGTATCAAGTGTATCCTACTCTACTCTGAAACTCTACTGTCTGTGAAAACTGCTAAAAATCAATTTCAGTTAGTAATTTTAAACACACATAATATATTATCCTAAACTCCAACCACAAAAAAAACGAACTAAAAAAATTTTTTTTAAACAAATAATTTATTCTGTACACATTGTACACAATATTGATTCTACACAATAAGCACGCGGTATCTAGCCGGTAATTGACCGCCCGTCCCGGGTGTGTGCTCGTAAAATGTCAGATACCGCGTTGTCCGCGCCGCGTATGTTCACGATAGTCGCCACCGGGGTGAGTACTCTGATAACTGAGAATAATGTGCTGGTACTGATAGCCTGATGATTATATGAGATTCGTAGCAACAGATTGGAAGGCTAAATAGACGGGGTTCATGGAAAATGGCAAGGAATTGTTAATTTTATTTTGTGTATTTCGCCAAGTGTTGGAGCTTTAATATGTCTTGGATTTTACTGAAGTAATGTTGGCAGAGTAACTGATGATATTTGGCTATAAATACGTAAGGCTATATAGAATATTTCAGTAATTTACTTGAAGCAAATTATGCTCCCGCTCCCAGGTATGACGCGCGACGTCGCAGTCGCCGACGAGAACGCAACAAGTAAGTAATTTCTACTATAACAGTGTGTTGTAACGTGGAACGTTGTTTTGCAACCATGATATTTTTTGGCTTTTTTGTGTCTACAGTCGCTAAATATTGCTTTTGATGTTGTAGTTTTAGATTTAAGTAAAAAAATTACAACATACTCCCGAAAGTCTTCATCAAAATGACGATCAAAACATCAACCCTCAAGCGGCAGGCTGCGTCATCAATGACGCGAGACGTCGCAGTCGGCGACGACGCAACAAGTAACAAACAGCGCGCGGCTCGAGTGTAACTTGTCATGACGCATGACGTCGCAACGAGTCTCTTGTTTACGCCGACTCTGTGGCCGTACGAGTGGACTCCCGTTTTGACGGAAAACGTTTGTGCTAGCACAGTTATGACGAGTATTTTTTGGCTTTTTTGTGTCTACTGTCTAGTCGCTATGAATATTGTTTTTGATGTTGTAGTTTTAGTTTAGTTTGGTGTGTTAAAATAGAGAGTTGAACGTCAAATGTTTTGTAAAGCTTTAAGGAAAACGGCGTGTAGATTGATGAAAGTTATTAAAGGCGTAGGTTGTGTATCCTGTTATAGTTTATGATTATAAATATACATACTCATAGGGCTAAATAAATACAGTATTTAATTAGAACCACAACAAAACAAACATCTACTAACAAAACAGCTGAAAATTAATACAACCGTTTTCTCTTTTCAATATGAAAACGTTTCACAAAAACACCATTCAAAATATATTTTCATACATAAACGGTACATTAATAAACATGTATGATAACGCTGCAGCATCTAAACATTGGGTACATAAAGCCGTGAGCAACAAGTAACGATTTGTCGCTGTCACTCCGGCGCGGGCGGGTTGACTCCGAGTATATCAACTATTTGAGCTCTTGTTAATGTACGTACTTACGTCTTGTTGGCATTCATACCAGTTGAGGGTTAGATCTCACTATTTCACCCTTTAGTAAAAGAAGATGTACTTGAGAATTTTCTATGATTTTGAATTTTTACTAGTTCTTCGCTGTCGCGGTTTTTGAAGCTTCTAATTTGTTTAGCTAGGTCAGGTATGTTATAGAGTGAGGATGTACGGTTAACCGTAAAAAAAATAGTTTCTATTGTAATTATAGACCATCAAATTAGTCCACGATCGCGAATTTAATTATTTACAATGGTAACGCTATAGTTTTAGTAGTTCTGAGTTCAATAGTCGAGTACACACTACACAGCCCCTTTTAGTATAAAAATTGTCTTGATTTTTATACAACCTAGATCTAGTTCAGTCCACAATTGAGGCCCAATCAATCATGTATAACACCGCCATTATCCTAGCTACAGCTACTCTAAGCTCCAACTAAATCCAAAACACATATATCAACAAAACTTTTACCTTTCACATCAAGATAATTATATATAGCTCGTTAATATCATAAATATCCATCAATGTCGTGGCGAAGTTAAATTAATACTCTCATGAATCCAGTGTCGTCGCATATCAGTCAACAGATGGCGTTGATTGATTGGTGCGGCGACCGGCGAAACAAACTCTGCTATCAATCATTCTATCGACGAATATCAATGGAGGTTATATTCATTTATAAAATTATTACTACAGTGTTCAAGGTTGGTGAAGATTTTTGTAATTATGTTCTAGAGTATCGACTTATTAAAGACAGTCGAATAACAATGTCAATATATAAAAATGTCAGTTTGACATTGACATGTATCGTAAGCTTATTTCAATTATTATTTTCTTTTTCGTACCTCGTAATATATTTATATAGGTATCATTAATGAATCAAGATCCAGGTACTCTATAAAGGTGAATCAGTCGTCGATTCAAGCAAGGATATAATAATATATAACAGCTTAACATGTCTGATTCGTGACTCAATACTGGGAGTAATAAAATCGTCACGCCTAAAAACCAAAACCAGCGCTTTACTTTCAGCACTGAAACTTGCATAGCAAGACAAATGTTCAAACATTTTTATAAATAATCGTAATACTAATAAGCTATACAAAAAACTAGTTTTTGACATAAACAAAGTAATTATTTTGATTGATACGCGTTATTCAATGATTGACAAGCAAGTTTCCATATCAAATTCTCAGATAAGCATTAAAATAAAACCAACAAAATCAACGTGCTGTTTAATTTTTTATTGAGCAATATTTAGATTTGATCAATAAATCATTGGTCGTTAATGACTTCTAGTATAAATCAGATCTAATGGCTAATCAATGTGAAACTCGTTTTCATTAAAAACAAAAGTGCGTGCAATGTTTTTGTCTCAAATTGTTCCATATACTTTTTGTGGCAATAACTTACGGCGCGAACAAAGTAGCCGACTCTACTTTATTCTGTGTTCCGACTTATTTGGTAATGTCAATACTATTAGTTTAATCAATATTTTTTGTTACTTATTCCTAAATGTAAAGCAGACATAATATTGACGAACGTCAGACGTGACATTTAAACTTATTATGATTAGTGTCAGCCAAAAATTGCATTCAAAACAGCAGTACCTATATGCAAATATTGGCGATGTCAAAAATAGTGGTCTGTCAAAATAAACTATATACATAGTGTTTGTTTATATTAGTTTAGAGATCAATACATAAATGTGAAGGTTATTCATCTTTAATAACATTTAAATATCACGACTATCGGTTGAGATGTCTCGCTTTGATAATTTCCGTTGAATAGATACGTCAAAATAACGAAAAAAAAAACTGTGATATACTTTTAATGATGTACGAAATGAAGAAAAAAGACAGCTGAGTTGCTTTTCATAATATACATCAAGTTTGGTAGAAACTGGTTCGGTTGCTTTATATGGACAACACACTATTTTTTTATTCAATTTACGATATTCGCTTGATGACTGCAACGTCCAATTATGTGAATGATTCTCCTTATGTATTGATATTAATTTAGAAATGACACTATGCTAAATAAATTAATTTATAAATAACGAATTAGATTTTTGTTTTAAATTCTATAGGATTACATTTAAATAACATCGTGTCACTTTAAATTATATCAATGACTTTATTTATATCTAAAATCTCCTCTATCCATTAAAAACGTTTATAATTTTAGAGAAACATTGTAAACATGATACCTCCACGCAACAGATGAATGTTAATCTCCAGTCGACATCGCCAGCTAACCCTAAAAAAGCGACCGTCTGGCAACAAACATTGGGACAAATCTATCGGTCTAACCGACCCCGACGCTGGATTAGATGGGTACGCGTGAAAAATCCCGCACGGGCCGGTGTCTGGGCCGATGCGATCCGTATTTGTCAACGCCGTGATGTCCGGACATCATTTTCATTAGCGAGAAGAGCCTCGCCCATTTATACCAATGCTCAGTAACAGATGGGGTTGAAATAACCAGATGAATGGAATTTTTCTTCCTTTTTTAGCTTTGGAGGTAGAAGAGTTAACGATATGTCATTTGGTACTTCATGATTTATGAAACAAATTGAGGATAGCTCAAATATTAGTCATCGATTATGTTTTCTTTATTTAGTTCATATCTTTATATTTAATAAAAATAACTTAAGTATGTAACTCATATCGTATTTATAATAGTAACGTCTGCGTCCTTCAAAAATCTCTGCATAACGTAAAGCGATTAATATTATCGAAACACATTAATTACCTTCATTTTATTGCTAAAATATATTAGCAATTTATTGTTTTCAATAAACTTCTATTTTGTCATAAATTATCATTTAAATTATGGCAATTTAAAAGTTATTTTTGAATAATAAAATTTTGAATTATTTTATCTTTTATGAGTATGGGGAATACGTGTTTAGAATAGGCAAAAGACACGCATAAAATACTAAAATTCAATTGAGAGGCATTATTCCAGATAAATAAAATTATTAAATTAACATAAGTATCATAATAATATCAGCGTTAAAATCTCCGATTAACTTTATAATTATTATTGTATAAGACATTAAAATTGCTCAACAATTACATAATATGTATTCTATTCTATTATAATAATTCTACACACAATATACAGAAAATTCAATATCAGCTATAAAAAGAAAAAGGCTACAAATATAAATGGGGCTTTTCGACTAAACAGACAAACTTTCCTTTGAATAATAACAATTTGAATAAATAATGAATTTTTATTTAATAATTAATATGTTAATTATTGGAAGATTTACTTAATAAAGTGTAAATGTTAAAACGCTACCCGTCACGCGTCACTAATGAACTTAAACGGTGGTCGGAATATATTAAATTGTTGAATAAAAAAATATTGGTAATAAATTAATGAATTTATTTATTTTAATCAATTTTATGGCGATGTTAACTTATCACCATGTGTGTCAATTTACGGTGATTTAAGATTGGGTTTTCTAATTTGCAACGGTAACCTGTAGATAACTGCATATTATATTTAAGATCAATTTATACCTCGATCCCTTTAGCCATTTTGATGCAAAAGAGTAGTAAACAAACATACTTCTTATTGTTTTTGAAATAAAACTTCAAATTCTCACATTATAAAATTACACATATTTTTCGTGGAAATAAACTATAATTCAACTGATAAAATGTATTTACATGAAGAATACTATCTTGATTATGAAAAGGTATTATTAAAGTGTATCTAATATTTCCTAAAACCAAGGTTGTTTTATCTATGTACCTTTAGGTAAAGATAGTAATAATTAGTTATTATACAAATTGTTTTCAATAGGTATAGGCTTTGAAAAATACTTAATGAATTCATGAACTAGTTGTTTTATCTACATCTGTAATTACAATGATAATGCAAGAACTTATCAATAGAACAAATCAATGAAAATATGTACCTAAGTATAATAAATATTTTATACCCAACGATGAAACTTATCTATAGGTTAATAGGTAGGTGCTTACATCTGACTATCGCACTGTTACATCAAATTAAACTGTATTCTTTACCCAATTAGATACAAAAATAAACAAACAATAAATTCAAGATATTATAATTATAGAATCTAGGCCAAATTGCAACGTATGCACATACAAATAGACGCTAAATTACCTAATCTTCGTCGTTAAAACTACTTAATACATATTTGACCTGCGACTCCCATTAAAAGGCCTAAACACAATTATTATCATAATTAAGAATTTAGACTTTATGTATGTGTTAGAAAGTTCACATTCTTATGTTAATCTTGTACCTATTAGAGTACAAAATGCCTTATTACGCATAATTATAATTCTCAATGATCATAAAATAGAAGAATGGAATTTGTTCTCCAAACAAAAGAAAGTTATTCGAATGGGAAATTATATGTGTTCGAAAAGAGTTCATTATTATTGAAGCCAACATTATAATAAATTACCATGTGACTAATGACTTCTTCCATAAAATCAAAAGAAGAACATGGCCAAAAACAGACAGACTATATCATATCAGATCGATATGACAAAATGAGATCAGCGAGCGAAATGTGAAAGCAATAGAAACAATAACAAAAAGTATGGCTGAAGCATGTGTTGCAGTACTTGCAGTGCTCACAGTGAAGGCTGAGCACATAACATTGTTGCTACTTGTACAACTTGTAGACACTCGTGAATGCGCGGGCTCGGAGGTCGCGCTACAGCAGTACCGATAGCACGCTTCAAGGTAGCTTCGGAACTTATTATTATGGATAGAGCTGGTGAGAAATGAATTGAAATAGGGTAAACTACCCAATTATCAGCACTTTAAGAGTTAGTCCTAATTTAAGCCAACTTATTATTGTGAAAAAAGGCTTTTATTCGTTAAGGCAAATTTTATAGTTATAATATTTAATAAGGAAGACGATAATAAAAGAAAAACACGGCTGACCTCTATCCAAGATTATTTAGACAAGTAAGAATAAAAAATGGGTCTGTCACCATTTACTGGCACCATCTCCACCAATTACTAGCATAGAGCAACCCAATTATCAGCACCTAACCATCACTGTTAGGAAATGCATTAAAAAAAATTAGTTATATTATTAAAATCTGTTTTTAATTATTTTTTATATAGTTAGTAAGCAGGTAACAAAACAATTACTTATAATCTAATAATACTTTTATCTGTATAAGTCGAACAAAAAAAGCGTCACGGCCGTACCATCTTTTTCTCGAAACTATTCAGGCCAATTTCGACCGCCTATAACTTCGTTGTGGATAAAACAAGAAGCCTGAATTTTCAGATACTAAGCAGGCATTGTACAAACATGGTATATTTGAATTTTCATTAAATTTTAACCATTAATTTAAGAATTATAACACGTCAAGGTTTCGAAATTTTGTCACTGACTGACAGATCATCAAAAGTATAAGGCACATAGAAGCTTAAAATGTTTGCGTAAAATTTGTATTTAGTACCTACATCAAGGGAAAAATCAAATATTTTGTAAATTCAGTCCAGTTTTTTTTACATCAACTGCATCAATAACTTTGTAATCCTAAATGTATGGGATTAGAAAGTTATTGATACATCATCACACCAATAACTTTGTAAACCCATATAAATGTATGAGATTACAAAGTTATTGATGCAGTTACATTTTATTGTTTAATAATGGAATAATTGAATCTACAAAAAGAAGTGAGATACCATCAAAAACATTCTGTAAACAAATCCAAGTCTCGCACCTCATCAGTTTATGTACTGTAAAAAAATATGAGATCCATGTACCTAATACCAAGTCGGTTATTTTATTTAGTCTCTACTTAAGAGACCTTCTGTCTTAAGTTATTACCTATGTAAATTGTTATCATATCAATATTACATTAATTTTACGTTTTAAATAAAATAGATTGACTTAGCCATCGCATGAAAACACAAGTATACCAACTTTTGTTGACATTTCTCGTATTAAATTGTTTAGTCTATTTCATGACAACGAATTACGATGGTCTATTGCACGATAACGTACGATGGCCAATTATTATCTTTTTTGACACCTTTTCGTTCAGATGTTTTTTCAGTAATCAAAATGTCCTGTAATTTGACTGGTGTTAGTAAATATTGTTGACTATCAAGACATACCAATTGCGCACTACTAAGACAATCTCCAGTATTATTATAACATTGTTTATTTGTTATAGAAGTTGTCGTAGCTTGCATACCATCTACAAAATCTTTTGCTAATAATACAACAAAAAATAAGAAGAGAAAATATAAATAAAAAGAAATAAGAAGAGATGATGAAATTCTAGGGAAACCAATTTATCAGCATGCTTCTGATCCAATTATCAGCACCATGCTAACATTTGGATTTTGGTGGTATAAACTACTTTTACAAAACAAAATTAATTCTTTGCATAAAATAAACATAATTTACATTAAAAAATATGAAATTAGTATTTATGTACTTTTTTCCATTTATCAGCACCAGTGCTGATAATTTAGAATTTACAAAATATGCGATCCATTTATCAGCACTACGTATTTTACCAATTAATCACCAAAACCTCAAATTCTACTCTTCAGATTATCATCAAAAATTATCTCAAATATCAGAGAAATCAGTAGTTTCAATATTAAATTTGTAAAATATACAATATATCATAAAATGTAAACACGTGAAATTACCGGCGATCACAAGAAAAAGGCAAAAACAGAAGAAACTGCAAGACACAAATGTTTGTTTACATAATTTTCACCAATTTGAGGTCTCAAAGTATGATTTTCCCAATAGCAGGATTCCAAAAACATACATTTATTTATTTATTAGTGTGGAAACCCAAATTAGTAAGTGAAAACCTTACAATTGGTCGATTTATTCAGAGTGCTGATAATTTGGTGCAGTGCTAGCAATTGGGTAGTTGCCCCTACTATTGTTTAGTACGTATGAATGCCTTCACTAACCACCCTGTACGTAGGTGATCTGATCCCAGTTAAGCTTTGGGCGAAAGCCAAGAGATAGATAGTCATAGACGTATTGCTAATGAACGGAAAATAAGACTGTATAATCTTAGAAAGCTTAATGTAGAAAGGCTACACAGGTAGAATGCAACAGTGATTGAAGTACACTGCGAACAATGCGCCACAATCTTATCCCAGTGCTTACTTCAAAAACACGAACAGCTTTCCCGAATAGCAGTTAACAGATTTTCAGTGCAGATAAACATGGCAATCCGTAGTCGCGTTGCTAACGTTACATTTGATCCAATTGAGCAGGCCAAGCGGCCGCTCTAACGTCGTCCGCGATGCATGGTGCACCGCAGGGGCGGGGCCACGATGCGTTTTGACCAATGATTTCGCTCCGTTCAAGCAAAACTAATTATACTGATTTATGCTCCCATTGTTCATTGTTTTATGTCTTTCTCTTAGTGTACACTTACAAACCCATATTCGTATGTAGATAAGTGAGTAACTTGATATATCGCGTTTTGTTGCCTTTTTATGTTTTCGTGACTCGCCTGGTTGTGAGTTACGGTTGTAATTAGCCGTTTATTTTCATGGATACTGAGACCTTCGGTGGAGGCTACTAGAGTTAAGGCTCAAGGGGAATCACTGCGGGTTGCTTATTAACATCCATTATTGATAATCAATGTTTACGAATAATCATGATTGTTGTATTGATAGCAGAACATTGTGGGCCATCAAGATTTTAATCAGATAAGCAAAATAATAAGTGTGTCTCCATAAACCACTGCAACCTCGATGCCCTTATTGCGAAATCTCAAAATATAAACACAACGTCTACCATTCTGACATAACCTTTTACTTATTGAAGCCTTCAATCGTTATTTAAAGAATCCTTTCGAAATTTCCCGCATAGTTAAGAGTGAACGTATAAAGCGACAGGCGGACGAGCGGACACAATGAGGTCTGAGATGTAACAGGAATCGCGCGCGGTGTCACCACCCATTGTATATCAATATTTTATTAAGCATATTCTGGGAGGAAAAACAGAGCAGCAAATCGTTGCGTCCGGCGCGGCAGCTGCGCCCGCGTCGCATTCACCTGTCGCTCGGTGCGCGCGCGCACGTGGGCGGGGCCTACGGAATGCAAGGTTTTCGCGCTTTTTTCCATTTGCCCCGTCAACCGCCACCGGAATTCGGGTGCGATATTTTCTTTCGTTGGAATCCAAAGGCTTTACCGGGACCTGATATATTTATACCTCTTTAGTCCGTTGTCTTTTAGATTTATGAGCGCTGATCTTTTCGGGCGATTTATTGGACTTTTAATTCAGGTAACGAAATGAATGTTTAGAGACTTTAGAGTTATGATTTTTAGAGCTCGGCCCTCGCTGTCTTTGTCTTTTTTTACAAAAGATAATAAAGTAGGAGGAGTAGTTGTTTGTTGCAAATTAAATGTTAAGTGATTCGTTTAAAGGCCATTCTGAGAGAATAAGGGTTACGGTAATAAATATGTTTTGCAAGTCAAAGCTTACTTAAAGAGATTATTGTGGTATTTCTTGCGCGTGAGAATTTATATACAAGGTCATAGAATCCTTATCAAAAGTTTATTAAACTAAAATTAATACATTACTTTACTTTTAAAATACGTACTTATATTAATTTATGCCACAAACAAAGTTTCATTTTATCACATTTTCCTGTTTTCTTAAAAACCAACGAAAATATTTGTTATACTAACCCACTCGTATCGCATACCAAAAAACAATTAAGCGACAAAAGCCACGATACGAATCGCATAACGAAAGAATTCATAATTTTCATTAAACATTTCGTGTGTATTAGGTAAAGGTAACCGCCTAATTGCGTGTGGTAAAGCAAGTGGGTCAGCTAGTGGACTATCAGTCAAAAATAAACAACAATAATACACAGAAATCTATGGGGAACAGGGCGAGGTTGAGTGGCTTCCGTCGACGCAAGATTGATCGACCAATCGCAATTATGAAAAATGATTTTGTGATAGCGGTGTCGAAGTGACCGACGTTGGCGGCGTGACGGTTAACTGTACAGCGTGTTTTGCTATTGTCACTCTATGTGTATTGTTTTCATTGATATTTTATTGATGAATGATTTAAATCGTATTACGATTTATTGGAGTATTGTAGACGATTTTGTGTTTTTCAAGATTTACTTCTTAAATATGATTAATGTTTATATTTCAAAACAGTTATGGGTTTAACTATCAATTTACTTTTGAACATAATCAAAGTGATTTATGTAATATTTGAATAATACTTATTTATTTTGTGGTAGTAACTAAATCGCTGTAATCTCATAACTTGCGCCGTTTGTCCCTGAATTTATACTGGATCGTCGACTAAGCTCTTCACGGAACCTATTTGTACACTTTCGTGTACCTACAGTTCATAATAACAACCCGTTGTAGGAAAACGTTATTTTATTTATATGAACATTGCACATTGTCTGTGTGTTTTAGTTACGTTATGTTTAAGCAATATAGATCTTATGAATATTACGCAAAGTCTCTTTTTTTATTGGTGAGTAATTGGTGAGTTTTGCCGTGGTTTTGTCATTGGCAAAAGCCAAAATATCATTTTCGACTTGGAATTACAAAAGTGATCTAATATTTTTAGTACCTTACCCCTCCTATCGTCCAGACTTCTAGACCTATTAGAATAATCCAGCATAGTAAGAGCCTAGCTTCAAATATGCCTGTATATAAATCCGAGTGTGTGAAATCCTTCTGCGGTCAGAGCGTCCAATTTCGGATTCGATCACATTACCATAAGGCGAGTGCGCGAGTGCGCGATGCAATGGACAGTGCGGACACACGGGCCTTGAGAATGCATAGCGGATTACTGAATGAGAAAATAATATTTATTTAGATTGTTAATGCAAAAGATAGTCTAAACGTTGGTAATTGATATCTACAAGAATGTTAAATATTGAAATCTTTATAATCAAAACTTAATTATGAAGAAAAGATGTTCAGACTATATGAGACCTGATATGAAAGAATTTAAGTATGGGTGAGCCATGGTCGACTTTAATGGACCGGTTCAACCGGAGTGAGGCCATACCTCACAGAAAACCGACGTGGAACAACGCTTGCGTTGTGTGAGTTCTCCTTCCCAATCCCCGATTCCCCAACAACCATGGGTGTCCATGGACGGCGGCGATTTCTTACCATCAGGTGATGGTCAGCTCGTTTACCGGCTTTTACCATAATAGAAAAAGCGCTTAGTCATGTAATGTCTGGAGAATGGAGGACAATTGATTTAAATGGAAAGAACGAACTGATAAAAGATAAATAACAATCTTATGTATAATTATAAGATTACGATTTAATTTATCTTGCATATTAAAAGTACGTATATAAGCCACTCATTACTACCTCTTATGCTAGGAACACGAATAAAATACCTTTTTACAAAATTACTCTACACAAAAACAATAACACTATGTAACCACCCAACAAATAGGCCTACATTCCCAGTCCGTGTGTCACAGTGGAAGCTTGCCGACTATTTTATATAGTATTTAGATGCACATTAAGAGTCATCTTTAACTGGAGAATGTTCCGATCGGGTTTCATTACCATATTGCTAGTCGGGAACACTTGACTACAGACGTAGTGTATGATATTCAGACTAGATTATACTGGAATAGATAGGAACTCATTACCGTCCGGCTGACTAAGATTTTGTGGATCTTTTTGAGTGCACTGCGGTTTAGGGTTGGTAAGGGAATGGAGGATATTGTCGAGTGGAACGTGAAGTTGTTTGAGGGTTTAGTCATGTTGATTATTGACGAAAGTAAGTAGAGATGAAGAAAATAAAAAAGTTTGATAGTGGTACTTAACAAGTGAGCAACGATCACTTGCAATCAATATTTGAAAGACTCTACCACTTTCTCCACATATAATTTTATGAGCTGAGCAATAAAAATGATTTAGGGCCGGGCTGAATTCGAAAGCAACGCCAATTCCCAATCAATTAAAGCAAACCGAAGCAAACGAACAAAACCAACATTAACCAGTCCATTAACCCTAAAGCCAGTAATTATAAAGGTGGCGAACGCGAAAACAAAAGCCAAGTCCTCGACGCGGCTAACGTGTAAAGAATGCACCGATTCCGAGAGACGACGCCTCTCGACCGCATTTTATCACCGACTAATGATCTCGGGCGTCTACGCCGCGTAATGAGAGCGCCAACCGCCCCGGCTCACAACCAATAAAATATTTATGAAACCATCCCCCGCCCTAATGGAACGCGTCAACTCCCCACTTAGAAAACTCCACTCGCATTAACCTCCGCAAAATTATCATTACCGCTCCACAAATGGACAATAGCCGATCGCATGTCCTATACGCAGAATGCGACTCGTTAAGTCGCCGAGGACGCGAATTTAAGAGACAGCTTCTAAATATCCAGTGGCAGCGTGCACATGCGTCCCGAGATCTGTATCGCGGCACAATACCGAGGCCGGCCGTCACGACGGTAGCAGAAATATGGACGCGGGCCCGCCGCATGCCCGCTTGTTTTATGTTAATGTGAGGTATAAACGGCTAGGCTGCGGGGAAAAATAACGCGCCGACGTCCACCGTGATGAAATACCAGATACCCGGTGCTGATCGTTAGCCGCGCCACCGCACGAGATCCACACCTAACGCCATTGTCTCCGACGCACGAGGAAGTCGAATAATTAAAGCCAACGCGTCGTCAGTCCAGCGTGCATTCCCACAGACGCTATCGCTCCTGTCGATCTCGCGAGCGAAATACCGAAACCTAATAAGTCCGAGCCGAGTCTCATTTGTGTAAGGAGTCGTTTAAAAAAACGAACAATACGGAGGCGCCCGATAAAGGAGACGGCCCAATAATTTAGGGTCATTGTTTCGCCTCTTAATTTATGGAGTGCGGGCGTACGATTGATTTGTAGGTTTAGGAGGGAGATTCCTCGGCCCGAGAGTGTTGGGGATAAGCGGTTTTAAATCCGCGGCGGATTATCGCGAGGCGACGTCGCGGGGTTTGTGACGCGCGTCAAGAACTCAATTTATTCGCGGGACCACTCGATATACATACAATGCGCGGCGGCATTTAAAATGCGCGATAGGATTGGCCGGCTGGGCCTGGGCGGGGTGCGCGAACCATATACGCGTTCTTCGTGATGCACATATTAAGTTAGAAGGCTCTGTACATGGGATGCGGTGGAATTACGATAGGCACCGATGATGTCTAAGATCGTGAGTGTCCCTCCGGTAGTACAATGGGCGAACTCGGAGAAAATTATTAATGCCCCCGGGTTGTTCGGTGTTACATTAAATTGCGGGTGGCGAGCGATGCCATTAAATTATCGGACTCGCTGATGTCCTCCTACAATGCAATGCTTGATAGTAATTCACGGCCGATGAGAGCGCGGTATAATTTCGCGGGTGCATTATGTACCTATGGGAGGAATTATTGCATTTGTTTGATTTAGGATTGAGAGAACACAGGGTTAATGTGCAGTTGTATGATCTATTGAACTGAAGCTGCCAATAATGCATTGTGCTCCGAGAAGCAAGGTCCATAGTGAAGCTGAACCCAGCGTCTGCAATACATCGTTGCATATCTATCTTAACAAGCAGCTCGGCTTCAAACAACACGAGACGCAGACGTTGGTTTCCTTCGTGACATTTAACCCTAACTAAATCACTCGGCAAATAAAACAGTCCATCGTAAGTAGAGCCTATCAGGCATCGAGGGCTGCATTAATTGGAACAGCCGATCTGGACGACGCAGATTTCACTTCTATAAATGGCTCGAAACTTTATGGTATCGCGGTGCGTTGTTACCGTCAACTTGTGCCTGCACACACTTGTAATTGGTCGACCGCCGGTTGACATTTACAAGAGAGCTAAGATGGCGGCACATCGGATATGCGACGTGTAATTGACAAATAGGCTGAAGGGTTAGAATAAATTGGGTTTCGCACGCAAACGGTTGGATTTTGTTTTTCGAGATCGATGCTGCGTTTGCGCACGCGATGTTTGGACAGATTGCTGAGTCGAGACAGCCAGTAAGCGAGCTTAGAATTAGAGGTTCTGTAAGAATAGAATTAATATAAACTAAGTAAATATTGTTAAGCAAAGGTGTGTACTATTAACACTATCAGCAAATGGTTATTTATAGGCGATATAAAAATACTACAATATTCTGCAAGACTAATATCAATTTGTCCAGTTTTATAAAGAAAAATAAGACTAGAAAATGGGTATTTCATACTCGCACGCACTATAAGTTCTTGGTAATTATAAATTCTTGAATACAAGTCCACTGTCGCTATTCACATCCGTAGCTTAAGTGTGCGTAATAAGTGCTTATAGAAACAAAGTATCGATTGGTAGTGAAATACTTGAATACTAATAGTTTAAAAAAAGTGTATATAAAATTACTGGGAGTGTGGAATTGTTGGGTCTAATTACTTCCATCCTGAAGGTGACAAAATATCTCATGGAAAATTTTATAGGGTGATCTAATTGATGCTACGTTTCTTAGATTATTTTTAACTAGCGTTGGATATGCTATTATGATGTTCTGTGATTTCATAAAAATTACAGTTTTAGAATAGCAACTTGGGGAAGTCCTCCTTATATTTCCAGTATAATAAAAACATCTAAAGATTGCCTAAACTTTACCTTAAATGGTCCTTAATATCAAGTCATTCTAATTTTATTATCACACAAATTCAAAGTCACAAATGTTGAATTAATTAATAGAAATAACAATTTCTGCAACTCCATTTTTAGATGGCGCAGGGTGTAAACGTAGGCTGGCTACACATTGAGCGACTTTTTGAAATACTAGATGGCCGATAATAAGGGTAATTTCAGATGATTATCAATGAATATCTAGAAAGAACATGTTTACAAACGCGTTGACTGGCTTCTGTGTAAAAGGGGTTATTAAACGTTTCCTACGTTTTGTCTTGAAGCTAATTGCTTTAATAGTGTAAGTGCTAGTTAGCTAATTAATGAATAATACATTGTTCACTGTCGTAGGGCGCTTTTTATAAGGGAACTTTATAGTGTGCTATTGTATTATACGATAGCACTTAGGTGTGTCGTGATCAAGATCAAGATTAGATTCTTAATACTGTTAACTTATTGACATTATTATGCCTATGTTAGCTGTTAAAATGCTTAAACTTCAGAAGTAAAATATAATAGAATATTATTTATAATTATCTAAAATGTGTCACATATTCTCTATACACCCACCCACACACATCCATAATTTATCATAAAATCTAAAAAAAAAACTGCCACAAGATTAAAAATGGCACCTAATATATCCGTTAAAAGGGTTTTGATTGATCAAGACGTCAGCGAGGACAGTACGGCGACCGTCCGTCGACCGTCCAGCGCCCGGCCGGCGACTGATGATTGATACGCACTGTTAGACAATCGCACAATCCATCATCACCGTCGTCAGTGTGGTCCCAGCCTTACGGATGTGACCTATTGTATTGTAGAAAGTTTGTTTTCCGTATATGTTTATTCTGTTTTTGATTTGAAAACGTTCTAAATATAGATTTTTGGATTTTGTCACGTAGGTACACAGATTTATGAAAAGAACTTGTTTGCGCTGTCGATTTCGTAGTGGCCAGCGGTTGCAAAGGTGCATTCAAACGAGTCACGTACCAGCACGTCCGTCAATATTTATGGTGCTTACTTCGATCATTAATTCAGTACATAACCAAAATAACGGCAAATAACCAATTAACGATGCATGACAGAAATTGAAAAACGACCATCTTCCTTCCTGTCCAATGACAGTAAATATCATAAAGTCACTAATGATATTAAAACTATCATCCATAAACACTTCGGAAATAAATAATATCGATTTCCTATCATTTTTTATCGAGGCACCGCGTCAGTTCGGCGCCGGCGCACGTAGTGATCGATTGCACGTTTAACACCAGGTAAACACCCCGTATATGAAATGAAACTATCACTTTACTGTGACATAAAAATACCAACATAATCACTACACTCCCACAAAATGATAACAATCCTTTTCCCTGTTGATTTAAGGTAGCTTTTTGTGTAATTTTCAGTTTTACAGCGAACTGCAGTAAATTTGTTTGACAAATTAATTAAGCGAATGATGGATTTGTCTGCGTAGAGTAGTGATTGATGATTTGACAATAATTTTGGGGTCGGATGGGCGAACGTCAACAGATAAACAGATAAATGGATTCCGGACACACCTGAACACGTAAAAAGTATCAATATGCTTAAATAGTGGAGATGATAACATCTACTTAGTTATGATAGTCTCATCAATTTAGTTTTCTTAAAAATTGTAGTGTATTTTGAAATGTACCAGTTGAAGCCTCACCCTCGTGTGAGGTAATTGCAATTATTTTAATTTTCGTAACAATCAATATTCAAATTAATTTGTGTCCACAAAGTCCTCGATCATTAAACCACCGTGTGACATATTACTTTGACATCAGAGCACCGCGCTTTTAAGGCAAATTAAATCGGACCAAAAATAAATTAACAATCGATAAACAGACATCATAAACAAATCGAAAATTCATTAAAAGTGTAAAATAAAACTAATAAATATAGCTTTTTTTCGCAAAACGAATCACCCCATTTAGTGGGGTGTCCACAATAAACCTGTCACGTCGGACAGTCCGATACCCGACATCGCACTTATCAACGAACATAACATCCTCAACTTTACGACAATCTTGCGCTGGACGCGCGCGCATATAAATTTGAACAAACGTCAAGACAGTCCGATTTTATTTTACTGATCATGGAAATTGTATCGATATTTCAACGATAACGTTATTGTGTTGTGTCGGATAAAGATACTTTTTATGTTCGCGTTCGTTTGATTTTTATACGATCCGAGAATCGGATGAAGTCGGAATCGATTATAATAAAGTTTACAGCGCAAGCTGTGAGACTAATAATAAATATTGAGAGAGTCATTACAGTAAATCACAGGCAAAGTCAATGTACTTAACAGTTGGAATTTCATTCACGATAGTAGGATGATCCGTTGAACTTCAATCACCAGACTATGTCGTTTTGAATCATGTATGAAGAACCTGTTGCTTCCCGCCGTGTGTACGCTGCACAATGCACGCGACTGCCGGCGTAAAGGACAAACAAGAACAAACAAAGACCCCGTCAGGTTAAACTTTTTCCCCATTGAAGCAACTGAAAACTGCAAACTACGCGTGAATGCACGCAAATAAAAAATCAGAAAAAATCATTGTCGCAAGTAAAACCCACACGGCACAATCTAGATCGCAACACACGAATAGCGAAATCTAAAAACCGGTTGTTAGTTCGCCATGTAATTCTAATTAGGTAATTCGAGCAGCCGGTACTAATGGTTCGGTTCGGTGCCATAAAGCAGGCGCAATCTGATCGTGTGAACATGCTGTCCGCGTGTCCCGTGCACATTGTCCGCAGACATGCGACGCTTTGTCACCCTAGCCCACGCGGCAGATAGCGATATGAGAGTCTGTAATTATTGGCTTCAGTGTTATTCTGTAAATACGATTTTAGTTTTAGTCGAGAGTTAGTCAGTTTTAATTAATACGTAGTTTGTTTTTATCTCTTTTTGCCATTAGTTTTTGTGAACATTATGGTTTGAATGTGTAGAATTTAATCAAGAGCGTTGTGATTCTTTGGAGCCTGAGAAAATAAAAGGTATATTTTCTATTTTCTTCTTCTGAAAAACATACAAAGAAGTTACTCTCATTTAGGAGTAGAACAACAGTTTCATTCATATCAAAAACATTCACAGTTAATTCGCTTTTTAACATAAAAGACACATTTAACTCTTTGATAGTCACCCTAGTTAGAGTTTTAGAGAAAAAAGCCATCCACACCCAACGAGCAGAACAGACGGACATAATAAATAAGTGCAGAGTCGAGGCGGGACATGAGGACAGCGATACACACTCAACCCTCACATTGATGGAAACGTTTCAAATGCAGTTTAGATAGCAAAGTGGCGTTGACGTATTATTATTGTGCCCTTCCAATGTTTCTATACCATTCCCCAAGCATAAGATACGAAATTTTCGTGTACTGTCCACATTGAGGTTCTAAAAGCTAATGTTTTTGCTGGGAATGTACTTGGAAATGGCGAAACTATTTATGTTACAGTTGATTTTGTAGACTCTTCTTTTTTATGTCGATGTGAATTGTCAAATGGTGTTGTGGTGTATTTTTGGATTTGACGCTTAAATCCTTTCAATGAATTAGAATTGCTTTTAATGAAATTAGACGTTGTCTACACTATTCAGTTCTTCAAAATATCAAACTTTTTCTTCGTGCTTCGTTTGCATTGTGTTAACAGTATTTTTAGGGTCTTAAATCTCAACTAATGGACACATAAGAAGTTGCTAAAGTTCCACAATAAACTAACTCTTTCCTACTATCTCACGAACTTGTTCGGAGCTCGTATTTTGACATGTTTTATAGTTCTTCTCGTGTCAATCGCGCGTGTTGCGTCCGAAATACTTTATTTATAGCCAAAAACGGTTGAGTCGTCTCGGTCGTAAAAACTTTTAGTGTGTTCCGATTGAGGCGCCGTGTCTTTACGATCTTTTTTATCAATATTGAGCCGTTTTTGATGGCCTGTTTAGGGTTATGACGTAGTTTTGTTTTGTAAAGAAGCCATGGATAAAGCAATGCTAGTTAGTTTGATGTTACGTCGTCTTGTAACGCAATGTTTCAATGCATTCATTCGTGAGTTGTATTTGTCCTGTAGTAGAACTAGTGACTACGATTATATCTTGGTAAATAAATTTTGTGGTGTAATTCGAATTTCCTGGATTACACCTACACTGATAGTTTGATAGTTCTTTACACAAGTACGCCACTGTTTCCTGCGTCTGGATTTGATTGTACACGAAGTAATTATAGATTTCCTCGAACAAGTATACGGTAATTAGAACCCTAGTGTTTATCTAAGCACTACATTTTCTGCTAAGTTATTCAAACAAACGTAACCATCTTCATATTTGTCATAGTTCTTTTGAACCATAAAAATGTTTTAAGATACTTAATGTTATCTCTAATTCGTATTAAAAGTTTATGAGTAATAAAACTGGAGATGTACTAAACGGGATCAAACTAATTGTTGAAAACAAATAGGAGATAGATAATGGAAAGGAAATGAGGTAGGTGTAGTACTAGAATTAGGAGATTTAGCGAACTAATGTCTCTAATTATCTCATTTGGAGATAATTATGACCACTCAGTACCATTCTTAAGGTTAATAGAAGAGAAACCTACAAACATTCTTCCAGCTATTTTTTTTTTCAATACCTGGTAAAATCATACATGTCATATGCATACCCCAGGTCATTGACCCTGCGTGTTAACAATCCGGATATAATTCCCTACATCGTCATGTTTAGTGGAACATTAAAACTCTGTCAAAAAAGGCATTTTTATGACCATTTTTACGACAAGAAATCTGATAGTATGTCTTTTTAAATGTTCCCAATGATTTTTATATGAGTACTTTTTATTGCGTACTACGGTAGATTAATTTCATTGTTGTTAAATTTCCGTTTGATTGCTTTTTAAGTGTTTCTTTAGGGTTATTGATATGTTTAGTTTTCTTTTTTTTATGGAATTTTCGTGTGTTATTATGTAGGTTTATGTTTTTTGTTGCATCAATCATAATAGAGAAAGTATCTGATAACAGGCATTAAAATTCTGGAGATGTTTTTCATGATTATTTCGATGTTAATGAGCTTGTATCTATTCCTATTATACACTTAGTTTATCATGCATCAACATTAGGTGGTTAGGTAAAAATAAAAAAGTCCTGATTTTTCAAGAAAGTTGACTGTCACCTTAGTTTTGAACTAAAAACCAGTATCCAGAGAAACTGTCACTTAACTATAATTATTTCATATAATTGCCATAAAATGAAATAATCACAAAATCACATGGCACTAAAACTTTTATAGGAAAATAAACCTTAATTACTATTCGATGATTACTATTTATATAGAAATCTTTCCAATGAACGGAATGATTGAATGATTTAATTTGATGAAGACTTTTCGAGTGAGTGATTAGATTTACGATAAAGTGTGAAAGCATTTAATTAATTTTATATTCTAAACCGTAAAATATCAGTTTTAATATAAATAAGAAATATCTATAATTATTTATTAATCGTAAAAATTATACGGATCTGCATTTTATTATTTAACTATTATTTTGATTTATGTGGCATGCTTCTGAACTAAAAATAAATGGTGATATCATCTCATCTTATACGTATAAATAAATGAGAATGGATATTGATTTGTATAATTTATTTTATGGACTCAAACTATTGATGGAACTCAGGAAATATATTGGAATGTGGCAATAAAGCATAATGGAATTAATGCACTGAACAAATTATTGGACACAGTAATATATAAAAAATGGGTTCCCTCTATCTGGCAGAATTTTAATGCTCCGAAATTTGTTTAGCATAACACACTTGGCAGAATCTTCTTTAAACGAATATACATATGGCATAAAAATCATTTAATATAATTATTGTTTTGTCGAATGTTTATATGTCCGAATTTACAAAGGCATACTTTTAAGATGGTAGAATTTTATTTCGCATAATTACGTTTGGCAAAGCTTAATTTTGCATAATTTTGTTTCACATAACGTTTATTTAGAGCGACGATTGTTTGGCATAATTTCCCTTGGCATATTAAGAAGATGGTAGAATAAAAGTTAGTGAAGTGACAGGACCGAATCGCTGCAAAACCGAATGCACGTAGTCTTGTTTGTCCTACCCCTAGAGTGCAATTTAAAATCGCGTAGGCGCGGAGGGGCGAGGCGGCCCGCGGGCTGAGGAGCAGGCGGCTATGAGCGAGCCACCGCAGCTGAGGCTGGCCGGCGAAGCCGGCCAACAAGCCGAAGTTGCGGTGGTGAGCGAAAGCCGTCTGCGACGATTAGCGCGCGTGGGGCCGCCGGAGCCCCGCAGCGCCGGAGCCGTGACAGAAACCATGCTTGCTTGCATGCTGTTTGCTTGCTGCATGCTTGCTTGCATGCATGCTGCATGCTTGCTTGCATGCTGCTTGCTTGCTTGCTTGTTTGCATGCTTGCTTGCATGCTGCATGCTTGCATGCTGCATGCTTGCATGCTGCATGCTTGCATGCTTGTTTGCTTGCTTGCATGCTGCATGCTTGCTTGTATGCTGCATGCTTGCGTGATAGATGAGTCTTTCAATTATTATGGATATTAAAAGTATGCCAAAAGACGATTCTAACTGTGAATATTCTGAGATATGATGGTTCTACTTTTTAATTATTATGGTTATGAAATTTATGCCAAAAGACGATTCTGACAGTGAACATTCTGCAATATGATGGTTCTACCTTTCAATTATTATGCGTATCAATTTATGCCTAAAGATGATTATGACTTACAAAATTATGCGTTTTTAATGTATTACAAATGATGGTATACCAAATGATTTTCTGCGAAATGAAGTTTCTGCCATGCGTTGTTATACAAAATAAAATTATGACCAAAAAAATTTTACTAATAAAGGTAGACCCATAAAAAATATATGAAGCATATCTTTGAGTATATAGGTATACTCATGCATAGTTCATAGATTCGTCTATATTACCTAGCTATATTCGATTTAAAACAAAACTTGTTTTTAGTACTGCACATACAGACAAAAATATTTTTACACCAGCCATACTCGTAATTCAATCAAATCACTCATCACTACACAATCACCATCGAATTTAAAAATCCAAAAACCAAAATCACCCAAAAATATATCAACGGGTGTTAATTAAAACGGAAGCAACACCACTCAATCACGTCACGAATCAAAGATGGCGCCCGTTTCATCTTGAAAATGATAAATTTATATAAAAAATGTCGTTAGAACTAAAGGAGAGGCCGGAAGGCGGCGTGCTGTATATCAATCAAGAGATGAATGAATTAGAGCCCTTATATGTTACGTGACGAGCACGACACGATGTTGTTTTGGTGAAAGATTTTATTTAAATGCATTTTTATCTGATTTCACTGTTTATACCATAGAATCTGAGTGTTGTGTTGAAGTATGAATTTTTTTTATTCAATTTTTCATCGTTCACATTCTCTATTAAAATTGTATAAAGATTCACATTCTCTATTAGAATTGTCTCGTATACTAGTCTTACTGCTGTCAGTCCGTCCCTCAGAGTCATTCAATGTCCTGTCCAGTCCTTAGTACCGATTGTGAATGGAAAACAATTTCTAAGGACTGTATTAAGTAAGTATTAAATGACTCTGAGTACGGCAGTTACTGTGTCAAAAAATTCATCACACATTACATTTAATTTTATATTTAGATATTCACATAAATATATGTCGGGATCGAGGGTAGAATTGAAACACAGGCGTCCACCCTCGGCGCTCGACGGAGTCAAGGATTCATCGGCTGAGCGGCGTGTCGATCACTTCTCGTGCAGCAGCCGACCAGTGCGGTCGAATATTGAACCGTCGTGTGTTTCAACTGTATACCTAGTCTGTAACCTGTTAGTTTGATATTGTAACAGTTAATTATCTTTCATGTACTTTGTAACCATGTTTGCACTTTGAGAGTGACTGAGACCTCTGAGTTTGTTTCGGCATTTCTTCTCAGAGTAGTCGGTAGGAAATGCCGGCCCCATCAGTAGCTTAAGTAAAGTAACAGTGCAATGTACAGAATTAAACAATAGTTCCATATCGAAGACTTTATTATTTTACTGCTACCTTCGTCATAACGCCCACAAGTATTCCTGACATGAGTAGTGAGATTCTCCTTTCACCGACATATCGAAAGTGAGAGATCTCCTATCTCCGACATCAGAAGTGGGATGGACCCGGACGATTGAAGATATTGAAATCATCGGAGCTGATTCATCGAGAACTACCTGCATTCAAGCCCAACAAAGAAGACTGCGATGCAAGATTGTTGTGAGCGTCTAACTATGCTCACAAGCGAAGATTCAACGTGGCTACCGATGAAGCAGCGGACCAGGGGACGCGGCGACGGCAGCGGACCAGGGGACGCGGCGACGGCAGCGGACCAGGGGACGCGGCGACGGCAGCGGACCAGGGGACGCGGCGACGGCAGCAGACCAGGGAACGCGGCGACGGCAGCGGACCAGGGAACGCGGCGACGGCAGCGGACCAGGGAACGCGGCGACGGCAGCGGACCAGGGAACGCGGCGACTGTAGCGGACCAGGGAACGCGGCGACGGCAGCAGACCTGGGGACGCGGCGACAGCGGCAGCGAACCAGGGCGCGCGGTGGCAGCGACAGCGGGCCAGGTGACGCAGCGTAAGCGCGGCGTATGGTGAGAAGCGTATTGATGTCTGCAGTTGGACACTGCATCATCGGGAATATTCAGGTGACCTTGTTCCTTTTATTATGATTCTGATACCAAATATTTTATAGGATGAAAATGAGTCAGCGTTTCCAGTTTAGGATTGTTGATTTTGCGATCAGAAGTATTATTTTACTTTTGTCGGGTAGTCATAATAAAAACTTAGTCGTGATGTTTTAGAACCGAGATCAGTTGAATAGTCATTAGAATAACATCTGATTATGTGGTTTCGGGTTGTGTATTATTAGGTTACGTGATAATATCTCAAATAATCTTTGATTTGTATTTAGTTGGGAATTCGATTTCCGCGACGTGAGGTAGATTTAAATATGCGCTTGCTGTGTACCGTCGTACAGAACATTGAGAAAGGTAGTCTTTAACAAAGCAGGGTCAACCGTTGCTAAGTTGCTATTCGTGATTGAAGTTAGATGCGAATCGTCTTCTGAAGTCCTGAGCAAACTCATGATCGGTTTACCGTGATCTAATTTTTGGGATTGGTGTGTTATATTTAGAGCCTTAGTTGTAGGTAGTAATTCTAGAGATCAAACATTCTGATTTATTGTACTGCACCGTGAGGGTTTATCACAGTCGTTACTGCGGCAGGGGCTCGAGTCCATAACATGAAACTACAGTCGTAGCTGACTTGTAGTGACTTGGGAGTCCTTGCGAGTGACTATCATGTGGTAACCTCGAAACATTCGATGTTGGCTATTAATTTTATTTTATTTTGATTAGACGGTACCTAGACATGAGACATGTTTCTGTACATTTTAATGCGTCGATTGAATGTTGGATGGTTATTCAAGATGTGGTCGATCAGGTCGGGTTTTGCCTTGTAAAGAAAACCACGGAGTTAAGAGACGATTCAGTATTTCAATTTCATAGTGCGTCTACATTTTATAGTGACGGTACAATGATATTAGACATTTTATGTTTTAAGAATTTATTTCATACTTAGTAAGAACATGATTATGCAAGATGTAGGTACATTGAAAATTATTTTAATTATTCACTGAAAGGTGATACTGATATTTCAACTTTTTACCATTATGAGTATTGTAGTTGTAGCTGTGGGTAGAATGGTTGTTTAAGCGGTAGTTCGGCATTTTATTTTGATTGTGCATCTGAATTGTATAGTTTTGAATAGTTACAGTACAGTTCTGACGAATAAGGACGAGGAGGATATCTGATCACCAGGTTCCTCGAGAATTTTGTGAAATGTAAGAGGTAGAATTTCCTATACACATCGTTACTACTTGTACTCAACACTCATCATTCACACTCATGCCCTTAACACTCGACATTGTGGACCGCACCGCATGAGTAACATGTGGCGCTGGGTCTGGCACAATGGACCGCGCTCATGAGGAGCATGAGGCGATGGTCAGTGTACACACCAGACCGCACTCATGAGGAACATGAGGCGATGGGTCTATGCACGCACTCGCACTCGGACCGCACACATGAGAACCATGTGGTGATGGGTCTGCACAAACTCGCATTGAGACCGCACCCGTGAAGAACATGGCTGTTGGGTCTTTACTCACAAGCACATACTCACACTTACATCATGTACACACACTCACATACACGTAGGTACTTAGAAAAATATGCCGACGAATTAAAGTTAAACTGACATAATTCAGATAAAGTAGTTCAAATAGCAGATACCTTGGAGGGTAGATTATTAGAGTAGTTGAAGGTAGTAGAACCTGTGTTTGAGTTTGCAAGGTGATCGTAGTTTAAAAGATGTTTGTTAATGAGGGTTTCAGTGGAAACCATGGAGTCTAGGAGAGACTCGGTATTCCCATGTGGGGTTTACGTGAGAGAAAATAACTGTGTGTTACTGAACTGTGCGTAGCCGTGATCACTTGTAAAGCTTGAATGCATTAAGTTTCTTGTTAGAATAATTATTTTGTGAGTAACTATGTTTGTGAAATGTCAGTTTTACTGGTTTTGATACTGGAACGTTGTAGTTAAACAATAATTTTGATATTATTGGTTTGTTTCGATTCATAGTAACGAGTTAAGTCACATTTTTATGAAGAAGTTTTAGAAGGTCACGCATCAGCCGAGATTGGTTTTGATGAAGTTAATGAAGTTCGGTAGAAACTCGGGTAAGGGGACTCTAGAAGCCATTATGTGTTTGTGCTGTCTATGTTCGGTATGTTTGTGTTCGATCACCTCAGTAGCGTTCACGTATTCGCAACCCGGTCGCAAACGGAATCTCCGAGTGTCGCCTCGAGAGTCCGTTCGGTGCGCGGTACGAGTTTGGCTCTGACGGGGGTCGGCGGCTGTCTGTGTTCGGTATGTTTGTGTTCGATCACCTCAGTAGCGGTCACGTATTCGCAACCCGGTCGCAAACGGAATCTCCGAGTGTCGCCTCGAGAGTCCGTTCGGTGCGCGATGCGCGTTTGGCTCTGACGGGGGTCGGCGGTTGTATGTGTTCGTTTTCGGCTTGAGAGCCGGGGCACTGGGTGCATTGCTCGTGGACTCGAGTAAGGGCATGCCAGGGGCCATTGTTGGTAGTTGCGTGGTTACCAGGTGGTGACGCACGTGAGATCCATGTGATGGATGTCAGCAATGTGATTGCTGGTCGGCTTGAGAGCCGGGGCACTAGGTGACTTGCTCGTGGACTCGAGTAAGGGCATGCTAGGGGCCATGTGATGGATGTCAGCAATGTGATTGCTGGTCGGCTTGAGAGCCGGGGCACTAGGTGACTTGCTCGTGGACTCGAGTAAGGGCATGCTAGGGGCCATGTGATGGAAGTCAGCAATGTGATTGCTGGTCGGCTAGAGAGCCGGGGCGCACTAGATGTCTTACTCGGGAGTTTCTAGAGTTGTACTGAGTAGTTTGTAATTTTTATAGGAAAGAACGGCTGTGATGCGTGAACCTAACAGTTTGATGCTTTTGTAATTGTGTGTGGAATGTGGTCAGGAATGACCGAGCTATATGATACTTTGCGTGTAATTTTCTGTCACAGATGAGCTGTCACACGAGGACGTGTGCAAGCAGGATGGCCGTGTCGGGATCGAGGGTAGAATTGAAACACAGGCGTCCACCCTCGGCGCTCGACGGAGTCAAGGATTCATCGGCTGAGCGGCGTGTCGATCACTTCTCGTGCAGCAGCCGACCAGTGCGGTCGAATATTGAACCGTCGTGTGTTTCAACTGTATACCTAGTCTGTAACCTGTTAGTTTGATATTGTAACAGTTAATTATCTTTCATGTACTTTGTAACCATGTTTGCACTTTGAGAGTGACTGAGACCTCTGAGTTTGTTTCGGCATTTCTTCTCAGAGTAGTCGGTAGGAAATGCCGGCCCCATCAGTAGCTTAAGTAAAGTAACAGTGCAATGTACAGAATTAAACAATAGTTCCATATCGAAGACTTTATTATTTTACTGCTACCTTCGTCATAACGCCCACAAGTATTCCTGACATGAGTAGTGAGATTCTCCTTTCACCGACATATCGAAAGTGAGAGATCTCCTATCTCCGACATATATATGTACAGTATCAACACAAGTTTCGGAAATGTGATGAGACGTGACGAAATGTATACTTTGATAAATCATCATTAATTAAGACGGACAGTTTAAAATATGTGATCCTGTGTAATCTGGGATTACGGTAGCTTCAAGATGCACTTAAAGTGTTGAACTTAAAGCGAATTTATAAATAGGTTTTAAATCGTTTTATTTATTTTGTATATACTTGTTGATACGTATTTTGGTGACAAGTCCTTTATTTTTAATAGTGTAGGTTGTATCGTTTACAAATCGAAGAATAACAATGATCATAAAGGTGATAATTTTTATGTAAATAAGTTTCTTTTTTTATACACTGATTTTAGAACCGCTGCCGCTTGTAACTTAAGTTATTTTTAATATTAAGAGAGAATCAGTTTTATAACTCATGCATATTTAATTAATTGCACATTGCAATCTTTATTGACATAATTTATAGTCAAAATCAACGTCAAATAATTTTACTGCATATTTATAGATGCCATAGATGCACGGTGAGATAAAACACAATTAGTATGGCGCCAAAATTATTGCTGAATGTAAGACATTTTAATAGTATCTATAATAAAATTATTTCCTTTAGTTTTATTAGTCTTTAAGTGATTTAATAAAACTGTTATCTACTAGGCAAAAATATTTAAATGTCCCATAAAAAATAGATAATGATAACATCACTTCAACTTTATCTATAGTATTAAATACTACCAGTATGTTGGACTTTTCGTATTTGTAAACAATTCTCTGTTTTAAAATCGAATTGTGTCTCAGTAGAAAAGGTTTGACTGTTTCAAAATCATACCCTTTAAACTATAACATGACAGCAGCAAATAAGTTACAAGACAATTAAAAAGTACCAACTACAGACGAAGCATAATATCTCCGAACTCCTTAAATCGGCGACGTTACTAAAAACCAAGACCCCAGGGGGTCGCTTGTCTAATTGATAATTAGTATTCAGCCGGCCAGTGCAGGCCTACGTGTGACCCCAGCGTCCCCCACTCCCCCCGCCCTAGGGGACAGTGGGGGGCTGGTCAACGTTGCATCAGCACGCCCAAGACGTCTGCTATTGACGTAAGACGCGAGCCGCTGGGAACGCGACGTGATCGCAGCTAGGGTTAAGCGGCGCGGCGTCCGCAGGGTTGACTTGTATGATTTCACTTCATTGAATTTAATTGGAAATTTTATTTCGCGTTCAGTTTGTTTTTTGGTTTTGATTTGCTGTTGTCTTACTGTATTAATAACCAAACTGTTAGATACCACAAATCATTGTGTATTTTTTGGGTGCCTATCTACTACAAAGATCTATTCACAAAAAAAATGCTACAAACATAAGTCACGTTCACAATCAAAACATCGTACGTCAAGTTCACATTTATATGAAAAACAGAAAACACTCAGTGAATCAGACTAGTCGCAGTCGCAGCCGATCGTCAATCCAACATTAGCATAATTCAAAATAAATTATTCATCCCAATAAACTGACCTATCCCACCACGCCCAGAAACAGCGACCCAATCGCTGGCGACTACACGGCGACTTTTTCAAAGATTTCCATATCTACGTTCGAGAATCGCAAGTGAAATGGACGGGGAGTACAGCAAATTGGCTATCTAACTCATGCATCGCGTATGAATCGCTGCGACCGAAGAATTGGAATATTTAGGCGATCGTGCGCGACGCCCGGTAGCAAGTCTGCGTCGGCCCTTATTTAGATACTTTGATGTTTTTAGTGGATGTCTTTTTGTGTTGAATATATTTTGTGTGCGTTTCTTATTTGGTTTTTTTATTGTCACAGAGTAAGGGTGCTTTTCCTCCAGAGATGCGCTATGCTACACAGCTGTGAATGTGTTTGGCTTCCACCAATTGAATATAATTTCATTGGTACACATAGCTTAGCACTGGAGAAAACGGGTTCAACTAAGATATGTTATTATATGAAAAGATGCATGCTATGGATGCATGCATATGTAGCTATCTTATCTATACACACTCACACGAAATAGTGTTTTAAAAAGTATCACTTTTAATTATTTTAATAATGTAATGTAGAGACGTATCTCTGTATGTGTTTCAGTTTACAAACGTAGGAATGCTACTAAACATCAACAAAATCCCACGAGCCGAAACTACTACTTAATTAACAATGCAGAACGCGGCGAATATTCAAAACAATCGCAGCTCATTACAGGGCAGCGATCTCTAATCCGAAGAACACGGTACGTGCCAATTTCCAAGCTAGCAGCACCCACCAGTCGGAATTTTTCAACACACTAATGAATCAGTCGGGTTAATGCAACATCGGAGAGTCCGTGTACATATTTAAATCAGGTACATGGTTCTTGATTATAGCAGCCGGAGTCAGTAGGTTTTATCTGGATTGTGTAAAGTTCTACAACGGTTATTGCTCCGAGACAATATAGCCGGGAAATGTGAGCGAAGTTGAGGTAGGTTCAGCTTTTTTTCTATTTACACTTTAATTGTTATTTGGTCTGAGCGGATGGAATCTCTACGCTTTGTTCCGTCGACTTCGTATTTACGTTATTTTATGCAGAATTTTTTATTCAACTATGTATAGAGTTTACCTAAATAAAATGTAGTTCATACCTACTTTGTGAACGTAATCTACGATCAGTATTAGATTCTTAAGGTATTTAGATTTCTGTGTAATTATGTTTATAATACAATCAATCAAACTTATCGCTGTACCTGCGCAATAGCTAGCACTAAACAAAATGATATGACTGTCCATGCGGATAAGTATCATTGTTATCAAATTACATTATTATCGAATTGGCGCAGTGGCGAGGCACCTGGTTGTTATGCCACGTGTCGTGGTTTTGAATCCTGAACAGGACATTTTTTATGTGAACTCAAAAACTCTGGTTCTTGTAGTGTGTTTGTGAACATCGTCACAGTAAAAATTCTTCTTTAAGGCCAACTGTATTTTAGACAGAAGTACATGTAACTAGACTCATTATAGACATTTGAATTAGTAAAGACGTCTCAAGTCGTCGAGCAGTCGCAGCCATCCACCTGGCCACATTACACGTCGAGGGTCCTTACTCCTTCGACTTCATTTGCAGTCCGCTCCACGTTAAAATCAATTATGCTTGCGATTGTTTCGTTAGTGGAAGCAAATGTTTTTTGTGTCCCCCACCCAACACCTCCCCATCCCCCAATGTCCCCCCCTTGTCCCTCTTTGTATTCAGTGGACGGAATGTCTCCACTGTTTGGTTTTCTTTTGACGAACTTCATTTCGAATGCATTTTCTTAATTCGTTCGTGATTTTGTTGAAAATTGAATCGCTTCGTCTGCCGTCTGCTAGTTTTGTTGGCTTTTTGACAATGCGATTGTAGAATTTATGTTTCGTATTCGTTGTTGATTGGAGATTTGTAGTGAAGTAATGAAATGCATTCGTTTTTACAACTCTACATTTAGTTTAAATAAAAAACAAACTAATACAACGATGCTATTGACGTCATATGCCAGTACAGTCTAAAGAGCTACAATAAGCTACCAAGTAATGTGAGTTATCCAATTTAGAAACCCAAGTCTCAGTATAACTTTTAATCTGCAACATAACTTCAAATTAAGATTAAATGCACTCCTCACTCGATAAGCTCAGTGACTTTGTATCGGCATCTCTTAATTGACTAACCCTTTAGGATCGGACGTAAAGTGCAGCTCATTACGATATTAAAAACTTTTTGCTAAGGAAAAGTCTGATACTACAGTAAATCACATAGTCGTTAGCGAGTTAAAAATAAAGAAAAAAAAACCTCTAACAATTACCATTTACTCTATTGCAATTACTGTTCGAACTAATTTATACATTCCAATACTTATGTCGTTGGAATAAAATGTATTTAGTAAAGTCCTGTGTATTTTTTTTTCTATTTGTCCGTTTCTAAAGGCCACGACACACTATTGTCGCTCGCCGTTGTCCAATATCTACGTACATTAATTATGCAAACGCTCCACTCTCGAGAGGTTAAATGGCGATTTTTTGTGACTCGTTTTAATGCGACGATGGTACGTGATGCCGGGAGATGGGTGATGTGGAATATTTGTTTCGGAGTTTTTGTATAGAATTAATTAATTTAATTAATTGGGGACTATGGTTTTCTTAGAATGTTAAGATGCTAATGTCAAGAAGAATAGATAAAAAGAAATATACACGTAACTGTAACTACAGTATGTATAATAAGACAAGTGCCAATCACTTCGAAGGGATACCATTTTTAAAGTAAATAGAACGCCTCTACATAAAGTATCGAAACTGCAATGAAAAGCATTATTGCTTTTTAAAGATACAGATGTAATTAAAGTCAATTTGAAGTGAAGTTTGAAATTAAAGTCAATTATTTAATAAAATATCACCTAACTATAATAGCCTGTATTCTACCCTACCTTAATATTCTTTTTTTAATTTCATTTCCAAACTCAATATGAGTGAAGTATGAATAGTTTCCAGTGTCGTTACAAAGACTAGTGCACAACGAACCGGACTCCGTCACGTACCGTATCGACGGCGTTCTAATTAAAAATCGTAAACATCGACGCGCCGCCGATAGCTGTAATGTGTTCGAACCCTAATTACTTGGACCGTTTGAATTAAAAACATCCATGTTTTTGCTTGTTAAGAGTTTGTTTTAAATTTTCGGTTATTTTTACTAAGATTTAGGTGGAGAATGTTACCTTTAAAATTGAATTAAATTCTGTTTAATTTTAACACGTGAACGGCTAAGGGGTTACTTTTGACCAATACGATGCAATCGTTGCTTTCAAAATCTTGTGTAAGTAATTGCAGCATGATTTTTATTTTTATTAAATGATAAATAGTAATAGATAATTATGACATAGTCACATAATGATAATAATAATATGCTATGTGTCAACTTGAAGTAACAACGAAAAACCCTATAATTTGTAAAAAATCCCCGTTTTGCAAACATAACAATCAATCAATGATGATTTATTACATTGTTTTCTAAAATACGTGCGTCAATAGAGTAAAGCTTGGCGATCGATAATAATGCCTAATTAATTAACTACTATTAGTCATCGTAATTCCTTCCAGATAAATATTTTGATTGATTGGCACATATTAATATATTGATCCATTTTAATATAATAATTGATGTAAGCCATATCTATCGAATCAATAAGTTGATTGTGACTTACACAATATTTATTAATTTTGCTCTCTCGAAAAAATAAGGTGCATGGCATGTAAAAAGTAATTTATATTGATTTTTTTTGTTGATTCATTAAATATGCAAATTCTAGAATTTTATTAATCTTGTCATTTGTGGGGAATACGCCATTAGACGTAATGCCTACTACGTTAAAAAAAGTAACTTGCAATACACAGCCGCTAAGACCTAGAGCATTTTCAAAACCCTTCCTCCCATCCATCGATCCAAAAAATCTTCCTCACTACAGCAAACACTTACTAACATTAGTAGAACCACGGAAAACTCGACAACATACCTGAAAAAAAAAACAAAAGCAAATTAAATATGGGCCGCGTTAATTACACAAACAGACAGACCTCGCCAATTACGCGTACCCATAAAACGGAGACATTAGATACATTTTAGTACACAACTGTACCAAAGGGACGTTTCCCTAATCCATTTACGATATAACTGTTATAAATCAAACTTAATATTAGCTACATGTGTTGATAAAGCTCGCTACACGTGCACACACACACACACATAGATCCAAGATGGCGCCTGACTTGAGGGAGAACGTGAGATTATCTTTTTAATGTGTGGCCCGGATTAAAATGACGAATGCTTATTGTTACATTTTTCGCGTATTTTTTTGCATCGAGCTTTTTAGGGTTAAAATATGTTTTGGGGTTCTTTTTTTGTAATAATATATAGAAAACTGATGAAGTGGCGGTGACATATTATGAGACAGCTGTGTTTGTTAAAAAAAATATTAGAATACTGTGTGTATAAATAAATAGAAAAAACGGTTATATTTAGTCCAAACTTTTTCTAATTTGGTACCTAATTATTTCAAGGTCACTACTACCGCATTTAGCATTATCGAAGCCCCCACTTTATCCCAAGCTGGCTACAAATCGATCATACATTATGTACTTTTGATAAATAACGTGAATATTACTTACTTCTTTAATGATAAGGCAGAAACTACTAGGCAACAGATAGGTACGTGATCGAGTTTGATTGATAATTATCCCCGATTAAACTCATTTGATATTTAATTGATGGATTCAGACTGACAGTTGGCAATAATTATCTTTAATCGATCACTTTTAATCGGTCGCAGTGGGTACAAGGGTTACTCTCTCTCTATCTCTGTTGTTTAGGTTTAGTGTTGTTAATACAAGAACATGTAGAGATATAAAATGAGTGAAATGTTTCAACATTGTCTGATTGCACTAAGACGATTCATGAGACGTGCATACACATGCACGTCTCCTAAAATGACTTCCAGATCAGTAAGTGAGATTAATTGTTAGTATATTGATATTTATTCATTTTTTGCTTGATTTGTAGATATAAGTATTATCTTTTTGTGTGAAAAACCCCGGAAAATGTTTCCAGGTGCCTTGTCAAAAATGATTAATAATCCGTAATACATCAAAAACGTTTAAGATAGTAAAATGTAGGTAATTGTGACATTTGTAGGTACCTAAAAAAACCAATTAAATACCCAAGTAATTTTATCGTTACCGAAAAGTGCTACTCGCCCGAGCATAACCCTCTCGCCGCGATTACAAGACACAACATACCAACACACACACAATCTACAGATGAAGCGCAAATGTGTGCAAGGTGGCATGAAAATGGAATTAAGGGGGGAAAATGCAAAGGAATCAACCGGGCGAGAGCGCGGGGGGCGAAAATGTCCCAGACCGGACACTTTGAACGAATTATGACGGTCATTATTAGAACGTGGACAGAATTAAATTGCCTCCCCCCTACCCCCTTCTCGCCCACTCGGCCCCTTACCTTCCGGCTAAGTATGCCCGCATAATGATACCTGTCCAATACTAGCAACACTTATCTAAGCCGGCGAGTGGATCTTTATCGTTCGGGATTCGATATTTGTTTTTCTCGTTTTTTCTAAGGGATCGTTTTGTGTGAGTGCGTTGAATGAAGTGTCAATAGAACTAAGTGAAGTGTTTTGAAAAGATTGAAAGACGGTTGCGTGTGGAATGCACGGCGTTCGAGCGTTTCGTGTTTTCATTCAATAAAAATACGTTTCACTTTCCGTAAATTACACTCTAGCGCTTAAAGTTCCAAGTAAAACAATGAGTTGTAGTCAGATATTGCTTTGAAAGGTTGAAGATTTTGTTCTTTACTAATCCACACCGTAATAATATTTGATCCTTCAAGTCATGCGATACTAAACAAACTCCAAACAAAAGGATTAGTTAGCCTTGTAACTCTCAGCTTAAAGCAATCAAATAAAAGAAATCCCGTGGAGTTTACAATCAGCGGGCACATCACACGATAAGGCAGTACAAGTCTGTACAACTAAAGTAAATTTACAGAAACAAAAGTAAACATTAGGACAGATTAGTGGACGTTACGCGGACGCAACGATGCAAAGTTAATGCTTGTATCAATAGTTCTGGAGCCGCAATCAGTAGATTTGCAGTAATCTCCGCAAACGCACCGAACGATAAAGAGAACGGGTGGCCGGTGGAGCAAGTCACGAGCGATAGTGGGGGATTTAGTTTAGAAGCGGACATTAAATATAAATAATTTGATTATTTCTAGTCTATATGACAGTGTGTGTCAAACAATTGACTAATAACAATGATTATTATACCTAAATAATTATGTTTAAAAACTAAATAGCAGCGAAAGTAAAATATATTATAGAGATATTAAGGTTTAATAAAAATAAAGTTTTCTAAAATAACAGTAAAACTGACGCCAACTTCGAAAACAAACAATTTTGTTAGCTACAACATTGCACTGAAAAAAAAACGAACACCTAAAAGTTGCATAAATCAATTTTCTTTTTTGATTTTCAAAAGCAATCTTATGGCAATCGTATCGTAAAAACAAAGTACATATTATAAAGTAATCAAACCGTATTGCCGAACGGTTCCCCAATCGCGGCCGCCTGTGCCTTGCGCGCGCCCATTATCATGCAATATTGATAGAAGCTCCGTATAAAGCAGCCGAGTTAAGACGGCCACTCTCGCCGTCCCACGTGCCCACTTTATCTCTAAGATATTGTAAATATTAGGTACAATTGTACTCGCAAACAAAGCCCGGATTACTTCTTATAGTTCGTCTGATTGTTGATATTTGCTTTTTTATTGGGTCGTTCAGACGCTATCAGTGTTTGAGAAGTCTAATCCGAGTTGTGATACTGATATGGCTCTGTAATGGAACGCGATGATTGGACGAGACCGAAGGATAAATCTCTTGTTTCTAAACGAACAATGAAATAAATAAATGTATAAAATCGTCTCAAATTCAAAATGCAATAGATATTTCAGACAGAATAATAAATAATCAAAATTAAAATGATTTATTTATTGTATTACATAAAACTGATTAGATTAGTTGCAGTACGATGATCCAAATGTTACTCACACACAAAGGGGCCATTCCCAAATAAAACACCAATAACAATAACAGGTCTTGAAAAACAAAACGCCGACATTTTGATAATAACGTAGAGCACACACGTAATGCCTAAACACACACAAACACCCATTAACACACACTCTATTACACACAACATATTTAGGGATGGGAAAGTGAAATTTGCAAGAATATATCGATGGAATGTAAACAGGGGGGCGTATATTGACGAGGTCGCAAACACATGGAGCAGAATCAGCAAAGAAAGATTATTAAAACAATGGTTTTGAACTAAATACAGGGACAGAGGGGTTATTACAATATTTGCTGGCATCTCGTTATTTTTAAGTATCAGTACGGCTCCCAAAGTTTAGGGCGGGGGACTAAAATATGGGTCGGGTAACGGAATTTATGATAAAGAGTTTTTGAATGAGGATATTTTGTTTGTAAATAGGATTGTGGATTTTTGCCTATGGTTTGTTTTGTAATTTTGGCCCGAAATGGATGATATTGGATTATGGTGTCTTGAGTTTTACTGTGAAATTAGAAAATGTGTTAAACGTGAAATAATACTATCTTGAGAGACATTGGAGTAGTTATTATTTAAAATGAATCCTATGACGTTTGATTAATAATATCTAATACATATAAAAAAGAAAAAAGTTAAACTTAGAAACTGTCCTTAAAAAGGATTAGTCTAGATTCTAGATGATTAAAATATTTAAACAACTTTTTTTATTATTGTTACCAATAGAACATATTAATCAAATCATCAGATCAGAATACCACTAAAACAACAGCTACAACAGCAAAAAAAAAACCGCGCACCTCCACCACCATTTAACTCAACCCTTTCCCCGCCAAAGTAAAAACGCGTAAACTTTGAGAGCCTGCGGAACGTCATAGCCCAGCGACATAGCGTTGTAAATTATAATGTTTTATGGTTTAATACTGCAGATAAGGCGCGGGAGGGTAAGGAGCCTATTATTAACCGTGTTAACTGGGAACGGGGGGTGGTCTCACCTCGCTGCCATTTGTACGCTAAGCGACTTTTGGTGGCGACTTTTTATGTGCAAGTGTAGAGCAAAAGTGGTCGGGACTCGAAGTGTTTTATCGTTTGCGGTACGCTGAAAATGTTGCGAGATGTCGGAAAAAAGGTAAACAAACTGCACTATACTGATGAGTTTTCTAAATTATTCAGATGAAACTTTCAATGTTTTCGTAGTAAATACCAGAATCCATAAGTTAATGACAAATTGAGAACTTTTCACACCATTTTGATCAACGTTATTTTTTCATAACAGGAGAAAATTTACAGCGGGTATCCAATTTTGAATCTATATATTCCGAGTCTCACCACAAATGCTTTCAACACATTACCAGCAGCCGGGTTATCGCGCCGTCTGCGCCCGCCCTTAGAATATGATTTTTAACGAGCCATCCCCAAGTATGTAATTGTGTCTGAATGCGTTTCGTAATGATTATTTATGTAGCGTGGAGAGGCGTCTGGATAAATTATTTTTTATAATTTCCATTGCATAGAATATTCCTACCCTTTGTTTGGGAATTAAAACTGTTGGATTCAGATGTTCTGTTTTATGTAATGCAAATGCAAATTGGTATTACAATGTTTGATATTGATGTGTAATGGGTGGTTCATAATAAAACTTTCAACACTCTGTAGTGCATATTATGTAGATCAATGAATATTAAGTGGCATGACTAGGCACGTTAGTTTTCAACACCTTTCATACTAAATTATATTGTTATGTTTTTTTAAACATTTAAATGAGCAATGAATAACATAGTGATCTTTGAAGGCATTTTATATTTTCTATGAGAAGATGCAATTCACAGAATAAATATTGAGTAAAATAATTCATATAAAGCGCAGCGCAAACAATATCATCGAAATAGACAACTTTCCCTTATTGACGACCAAATAAATCGAAGCTACACGACGCTCTACACATATTTTCGCACAAAAATCGTGTGCATTTTAAATCAACGAGTTACCGAGTCGCCGGGGCCTGGTATAATGAAATCGTAAATCGGCTTGGTACCCGTGGATAATAGTGAAATATAAATTGGGCGGTCGCGGTTTGGCGCCCGTCGGTCCGTTGGCCGACATTTTTGCGGGCTCGCTTCAATCACGCGTTTTATAACGTCAGTGCACGTGTGACCGGCGACTGCTGTCACAATACAATGTCGCGGGTTGGTTTGGCAAAGTCGCCCAGTGTGGAGTAGGCCTTACGTTGGCTTTGAATATCCTGAAAATCCTTGAAAGCTAGCCTTTGAGGTTGGCTATGTTAAAGAAATGGAAATAATGTAACACTCAAGAAAAATATACCTAGAAGACAAAAGGTAAATTTTAAAAAAAACTAACGCTCAATCCACCACTAAGTGTAGTAAAAGCAACAAATCCAAAAGGACAGCTCAATCCACTCGAAATTTTTATCTACGTCCACACGTCACACACTTTAAACCACAAAAATTAAAACCTATAAACTTCCACGAACAACGCACTAGATTTATAAACCCTACCAACGCTAACACACTTTCACGTGTCGATGGATCCGCGTAAAAGCCTAAAAAGAGGAAAAAAAAGTCATTGGGTCCTACATGCATCTTTTTCGCCCGGCTGACAAATGGCTATGAAATGGCCAGGACGGCCCAGCTCGGGACACCGAACGTAAAATCATTCACAAATTGTGATGCCACGGTTAGTTCGGACGTTCGGCGGTGCAGGGTTAGCGCGGTCGGCGGTAGTGGTCGCTTTTTAAGATTTTTGCTTGTCGTGTACTTTATAACTTTTGTTGCTAGTTATTCAAAGTTAAGATATCTAAATTAATTGTCAAAAATATGTGATTCTGATATTAGAAACAAACAATAAAAGATCCAATACTTAATAATCATGTTTTAAAAAAATATTATATTCACTTTATACAACTGTATGAATTTCAGTTTAACATTTTTGCTTCAGCTTCGGACACATATCCTGAAACTCACGCTTCGTATTTACGTTATTTTATGCAGAATTTTTTATTCATCTATGTATAGAGTTTACCTAAATAAAATTTAGTTCATACCTACTTTGTGAACATAATCTACGATCAGTATTAGATTCTTAAGGTATTTAGATTTCTGTGTAATTATGTTTATAATACAATCAATCAAACTTATCGGTGTACCTGCGCAATAGCTAGCACTAAACAAAATGATATGACTGTCCATGCGGATAAGTATCATTGTTATCAAATTACATTATTATCGAATTGGCGCAGTGGCGAGGCACCTGGTTGTTATGCCACGTGTCGTGGTTTTGAATCCTGAACAGGACATTTTTTATGTGAACTCAAAAACTCTGGTTCTTGTAGTGTGTTTGTGAACATCGTCACAGTAAAAATTCTTCTTTAAGGCCAACTGTATTTTAGACAGAAGTACATGTAACTAGACTCATTATAGACATTTGAATTAGTAAAGACGTCTCAAGTCGTCGAGCAGTCGCAGCCATCCACCTGGCCACATTACACGTCGAGGGTCCTTACTCCTTCGACTTCATTTGCAGTCCGCTCCACGTTAAAATCAATTATGCTTGCGATTGTTTCGTTAGTGGAAGCAAATGTTTTTTGTGTCCCCCACCCAACACCCCCCCATCCCCCAATGTCCTCCCTTGTCCCTCTTTGTATTCAGTGGACGGAATGTCTCCACTGTTTGGTTTTCTTTTGACGAACTTCTCTTCGAATGCATTTTCTTAATTCGTTCGTGATTTTGTTGAAAATTGAATCGCTTCGTCTGCCGTCTGCTAGTTTTGTTGGCTTTTTGACAATGCGATTGTAGAATTTATGTTGTTTCGTTGTTGATTGGAGATTTGTAGTACAGTAATGAAATACATTCCTTTTTACAACTCTACATTTAGTTTAAATAAAAAACAAACTAATACAACGATACTATCGACGTCATGTGCCATTACAGTCTTCTAAAGAGGTTACAATAAGCTACCAAGTAATGTGAGTTATCCAATTTCGAAACCCAAGTCTCGGGATAACTTTTAATCTGCAACATAACTTCAAATTAAGATTAAATGCACTCCTCACTCGATAAGCTCAGTGACTTTGTATCGGCATCTCTTAATTGACTAACCCTTTGGGATCGGACGTAAAGTGCAGCTCATTACGATATTAAAAACTTTTTGCTAAGGAAAAGTCTGATACTACAGTAAATCACATAGTCGTTAGCGAGTTAAAAATAAAGTTAAAAAAACCTCTAACAATTACCATTTACTCTATTGCAATTACTGTTCGAACTAATTTATACATTCCAATACTTATGTCGTTGGAATAAAATGTATTTAGTAAAGTCCTGTGTATTTTTTTTTCTATTTGTCCGTTTCTAAAGGCCACGACACACTATTGTCGCTCGCTGTTGTCCAATATCTACGTACATTAATTATGCAAACGATCCACTCTCGAGAGGTTAAATGGCGATTTTTTGTGACTCGTTTTAATGCGACGATGGTACGTGATGCCGGGAGATGGGTGATGTGGAATATTTGTTTCGGAGTTTTTGTATAGAATTAATTAATTTAATTAATTGGGGACTATGGTTTTCTTAGAATGTTAAGATGCTAATGTCAAGAAGAATAGATAAAAAGAAATATACACGTAACTGTAACTACAGTATGTATAATAAGACAAGTGCCAATCACTTCGAAGGGATACCATTTTTAAAGTAAATAGAACGCCTCTACATAAAGTATCGAAACTGCAATGAAAAGCATTATTGCTTTTTAAAGATACAGATGTAATTAAAGTCAATTTGAAGTGAAGTTTGAAATTGAAGTCAATTATTTAATGAAATATCACCCAGTAAAAATAGCCTGTATTTTACCCTACTTTAATATACCTTTTTCTAATTTCATTTCCAAACTCAATATGAGTGAAGTATGAATAGTTTCCAGTGTCGTTACAAAGACTAGTGCACAACGAACCGGACTCCGTCACGTACCGTATCGACGGAGTTCTAATTAAAAATCGTAAACATCGACGCGCCGCCGATAGCTGTAATGTGTTCCAACCCTAATTACTTGGACCGTTTGAATTAAAAACATCCATGTTTTTGCTTGTTAAGAGTTTGTTTTAAATTTTCGATTATTTTTACTAAGATTTAGGTAGAGAATGTTACCTTTAAAATGAAATTAAATTCTGTTTAAATTTTAACACGTGAACGGCTAAGGGGTTACTTTTGACCAATACGATGCAATCGTTGCTTTCGAAATCTTGTGTAAGTAATTGCAGCATGTTTTTTTTAAATTAAATGATAAATAGATTATTATGTGACCATGTCTTTTGTCACATAATGGTAATAATAATAAGCTAGGATTCGACTTGTGTGAGTGACAACAGAAAAACCCTAAAATTAGTAAAAAATCCCCGTTTTGCAAACATAACAATCAATCAATGATGATTTATTACATTGTTTTCTAAAATACGTGCGTCAATAGAGTAAAGCTTGGCGATCGATAATAATGCCTAATTAATTAACTACTATTAGTCATCGTAATTCCTTCCAGATAAATATTTTGATTGATTGGCACATATTAATATATTGATCCATTTTAATATAATAATTGATGTAAGCCATATCTATCGAATCAATAAGTTGATTGTGACTTACACAATATTTATTAATTTTGCTCTCTCGAAAAAATAAGGTGCATGGCATGTAAAAAGTCATTTATATTGATTATTTTTTTTTGTTGATTCATTGAATATGCAAATTCTAGAATTTTATTAATCTTGTCATTTGTGGGGAATACGCCATTAGACGTAATGCCTACTACGTTAAAAAAAGTAACTTGCAATACACAGCCGCTAAGACCTAGAGCATTTTCAAAACCCTTCCTCCCATCCATCGATCCAAAAAATCTTCCTCACTACAGCAAACACTTACTAACATTAGTAGAACCACGGAAAACTCGACAACATACCTGAAAAAAAAAACAAAAGCAAATTAAATATGGGCCGCGTTAATTACACAAACAGACAGACCTCGCCAATTACGCGTACCCATAAAACGGAGACATTAGATACATTTTAGTACACAACTGTACCAAAGGGACGTTTCCCTAATCCATTTACGATATAACTGTTATAAATCAAACTTAATATTAGCTACATGTGTTGATAAAGCTCGCTACACGTGCACACACACACACACAGATCCAAGATGGCGCCTGACTTGAGGGAGAACGTGAGATTATCTTTTTAATGTGTGGCCCGGATTAAAATGACGAATGCTTATTGTTACATTTTTCGCGTATTTTTTTGCATCGAGCTTTTTAGGGTTAAAATATGTTTTGGGGTTATTTTTTTTGTAATAATATATAGAAAACTGATGAAGTGGCGGTGACATATTAGATTTATATGATAGCTGTGTTTGTTGCAAAAAATTAATATTAGAATACTGCGTGTATACATAAAAAATCTCGATTATATTTAGTCCAAACTTTTCCTAATTTGGTACCTAATTATTTCAAGGTCACTACTACCGTATTTAGCATTATCGAGGCCCCCACTTTATCCCAACCTGGCTACAAATCGATCATACATTATGTACTTTTGATAAATAACGTGAATATTACTTACTTCTTTAATGATAAGGCAGAAACTACTAAGCAACAGATACGTGATCGAGTTTGATTGATAATTATCCCTGATTAAACCCATTTGATATTTAATTGATGGATTCAGACTGACAGTTGGCAATAATTATCTTTAATCGATCACTTTTAATCGATTGCAGTGGGTACAAGGGTTGCTCTCTCTCTATCTCTGTTGTTTAGGTTTAGTGTTGTTAGTACTAAGAACATATAGAGATATACAATGAGTGATATGTTTCAACATTGTCTGATTGTACTAAGACGATTCATGAGACGTGCATACACATGCACGTCTCCTAAAATGACTTCCAGATCAGTAAGTGAGATTAATTGTTAGTATATTGATATTTATTCATTTTTTGCTTGATTTGTAGATATAAGTATTATCTTTTTGTGTGAAAAACCCCGGAAAATGTTTCCAGGTGCCTTGTCAAAAATGATTAATAATCCGTAATACATCAAAAACGTTTAAGATAGTAAAATGTAGGTAATTGTGACATTTGTAGGTACCTAAAAAAACCAATTAAATACCCAAGTAATTTTATCGTTACCGAAAAGTGCTACTCGCCCGAGCATAACCCTCTCGCCGCGATTACAAGACACAACATACCAACACACACACAATCTACAGATGAAGCGCAAATGTGTGCAAGGTGGCATGAAAATGGAATTAAGGGGGGAAAATGCAAAGGAATCAACCGGGCGAGAGCGCGGGGGCGAAAATGTCCCAGACCGGACACTTTGAACGAATTATGACGGTCATTATTAGAACGTGGACAGAATTAAATTGCCTCCCCCCTACCCCCTTCTCGCCCACTCGGCCCCTTACCTTCCGGCTAAGTATGCCCGCATAATGATACCTGTCCAATACTAGCAACACTTATCTAAGCCGGCGAGTGGATCTTTATCGTTCGGGATTCGATATTTGTTTTTCTCGTTTTTTCTAAGGGATCGTTTTGTGTGAGTGCGTTGAATGAAGTGTCAATAGAACTAAGTGAAGTGTTTTGAAAAGATTGAAAGACGGTTGCGTGTGGAATGCACGGCGTTCGAGCGTTTCGTGTTTTCATTCAATAAAAATACGTTTCACTTTCCGTAAATTACACTCTAGCGCTTAAAGTTCCAAGTAAAACAATGAGTTGTAGTCAGATATTGCTTTGAAAGGTTGAAGATTTTGTTCTTTACTAATCCACACCGTAATAATATTTGATCCTTCAAGTCATGCGATACTAAACAAACTCCAAACAAAAGGATTAGTTAGCCTTGTAACTCTCAGCTTAAAGCAATCAAATAAAAGAAATCCCGTGGAGTTTACAATCAGCGGGCACATCACACGATAAGGCAGTACAAGTCTGTACAACTAAAGTAAATTTACAGAAACAAAAGTAAACATTAGGACAGATTAGTGGACGTTACGCGGACGCAACGATGCAAAGTTAATGCTTGTATCAATAGTTCTGGAGCCGCAATCAGTAGATTTGCAGTAATCTCCGCAAACGCACCGAACGATAAAGAGTACGGGTGGCCGGTGGAGCGAGTCACGAGCGATAGTGGGGGATTTAGTTTAGAAGCGGACATTAAATATAAATAATTTGATTATTTCTAGTCTATATGACAGTGTGTGTCAAACAATTGACTAATAACAATGATTATTATACCTAAATAATTATGTTTAAAAACTAAATAGTAGCTAAGTAAAATATATTATAGAGATATTAAGGTTTAATAAAAATAAAGTTTTCTAAAATAACAGTAAAACTGACGCCAACTTCGAAAACAATCAATTTTGTTAGCTACAACATTGCACTGAAAAACACCGTGCACCTAAAAGTTGCATAAATCAATTTTCTTTTTTTGATTTTCAAAAGCAATCTTTTGGCGATCGTATCGTAAAAACAAAGTACGTATTATAAAGTAATCAAACTGTATTGCCGAACGGTTCCCCAATCGCGGCCGCCTGTGCCTTGCGCGCGCCCATTATCATGCAATATTGATAGAAGCTCCGTATAAAGCAGCCGAGTTAAGACGGCCACTCTCGCCGTCCCACGTGCCCACTTTATCTCTAAGATATTGTAAATATTAGGTACAATTGTACTCGCAAACAAAGCCCGGATTACTTCTTATAGTTCGTCTGATTGTTGATATTTGCTTTTTTATTGGGTCGTTCAGACGCTATCAGTGTTTGAGAAGTCTAATCCGAGTTGTGATACTGATATGGCTCTGTAATGGAACGCGATGATTGGATGAGACCGAAGGATAAATCTCTTGTTTCTAAACGAACAATGAAATAAATAAATGTATTAAATCGTCTCAAATTCACAATGCAATGGATATTTCAGACAGAATGAAAACTAATCGGAATTAAAATGATTTATTTATTGTATTACATAAAACTGATTAGATTAGCTGCAGTACGATGATCCAAATGTTACTCACACACAAAGGGACCATTCCCAAATAAAACACCAATAACAATAACAGGTCTTGAAAAACAAAACGCCGACATTTTGATAATAACGTAGAGCACACACGTAATGCCTAAACACACACAAACACCCATTAACACACACTCTATTACACACAACATATTTAGGGATGGGAAAGTGAAATTTGCAAGAATATATCGATGGAATGTAAACAGGGGGGCGTATATTGACGAGGTCGCAAACACATGGAGCAGAATCAGCAAAGAAAGATTATTAAAACAATGGTTTTGAACTAAATACAGGGACAGAGGGGTTATTACAATATTTGCTGGCATCTCGTTATTTTTAAGTATCAGTACGGCTCCCAAAGTTTAGGGCGGGGGACTAAAATATGGGTCGGGTAACGGAATTTATGATAAAGAGTTTTTGAATGAGGATATTTTGTTTGTAAATAGGATTGTGGATTTTTGCCTATGGTTTGTTTTGTAATTTTGGCCCAAAATGGATGATATTGGATTATGGTGTCTTGAGTTTTGCTGTGAAATTAGAAAATGTGTTAAACGTGAAATAATACTATCTTTGGAGATATTGTGGAGTAGCATTTACAATTAAATTTTATGACGTTTGATTATGAAACCTTCTAATACTATAAAAACGAGAAAAAAAAGTAAACTTACAAACTGACCTTAAAAAAAATATTAGTCTAGATGATGTAAATATTTTATTTGTAAACAATATTTTATTATGTGATCATAATATATTTCATATTAATCAATTCATCAGATCAGAATACCACTAAAACAACAGATACAACTGCAAAAAAAACCGCGCACCTCCACCACCATTTAACTCAACCCTTTCCCCGCCAAAGTAAAAACGCGTAAACTTTGAGAGCCTGCGGAACGTCATAGCCCAGCGACATAGCGTTGTAAATTATAATGTTTTATGGTTTAATACTGCAGATAAGGCGCGGGAGGGTAAGGAGCCTATTATTAACCGTGTTAACTGGGAACGGGGGGTGGTCTCACCTCGCTGCCATTTGTACGCTAAGCGACTTTTGGTGGCGACTTTTTATGTGCAAGTGTAGAGCAAAAGTGGTCGGGACTTGAAGTGTTTTATCGTTTGCGGTACGCTGAAAATGTTGCGAGATGTCGGAAAAAAAGGTAAACAAACTGCACTATACTGATGAGTTTTCTAAATTATTCAGATGAAACTTTCAATGTTTTCGTAGTAGCTACCAGAATCTATAACTTAATGACAAATTGAGAACTTTTCACACCATTTTGATCAACGTTATTTTTTTCATAACAGAAGAAAATTTACAGCGGGTATCCAATTTTGAATCTATATATTCCAAGTCTCACCACAAATGCTTTCAACACATTACCAGCAGCCGGGTTATCGCGCCGTCTGCGCCCGCCCTTAGAATATGATTTTTAACGAGCCATCCCCAAGTATGTAATTGTGTCTGAATGCGTTTCGTAATGATTATTTATGTAGCGTGGAGAGGCGTCTGGATAAATTATTTTTTATTATTTCCATTGCATAGAATATTCCTACCCTTTGTTTGGGAATTAAAACTGTTGGATTCAGATGTTCTGTTTTATGTGATGCAAATGCAAATTGGTATTAAAATGTTTGATATCGATGTGTAATGGGTGGTTCATAATAAAACTTTCAACACTCTGTAGTGCATATTATGTAGATCAATGAATATTAAGTGGCATGACTAGGCACGTTAGTTTTCAACACTTTTCATACTAAATTATATTGTTATGTTTTTTTAAACATTTAAATGAGCAATGAATAATATAGTGATCTTTGAAGGCATTTTTTATTTTCTATTAGAAGGTGCAATTTACAGAATAAATTTTGAGTAAAATAATTCATATAAAGCGCAACGTGAACAATATCATCGAAATAGACAACTTTCCCTTATTGACGACCAAATAAATCGAAGCTACACGACGCTCTACACATATTTTCGCACAAAAATCGTGTGCATTTTAAATCAACGAGTTACCGAGTCGCCGGGGCCTGGTATAATGAAATCGTAAATCGGCTTGGTACCCGTGGATAATAGTGAAATATAAATTGGGCGGTCGCGGTTTGGCGCCCGTCGGTCCGTTGGCCGACATTTTTGCGGGCTCGCTTCAATCACGCGTTTTATAACGTCAGTGCACGTGTGACCGGCGACTGCTGTCACAATACAATGTCGCGGGTTGGTTTGGCAAAGTCGCCCAGTGTGGAGTAGGCCTTATGTAGGCTTTGAATATCCTGAAAATCCTTGGAAGCTAGCCTTTGAGGTTGGTTATGTTAAAGAAATCGAAGTAATGTAACACTCAAGGAAAATATACCTAGAAGACAAAAGGTAAATTTAAAAAAACGAACGCTCAATCCACCGCTAAGTGTAGTAAAAGCAACAAATCCAAAAGGACAGCTCAATCCACTGGAAATTTTTATCTACGTCCACACGTCACACACTTTAAACCACAAAAATTAAAACCTATAAACTTCCACGAACAACGCACTAGATTTATAAACCCTACCAACGCTAACACACTTTCACGTGTCGATGGATCCGCGTAAAAGCCTAAAAAGAGGAAAAAAAAGTCATTGGGTCCTACATGCATCTTTTTCGCCCGGCTGACAAATGGCTATGAAATGGCCAGGACGGCCCAGCTCGGGACACCGAACGTAAAATCATTCACAAATTGTGATGCCACGGTTAGTTCGGACGTTCGGCGGTGCAGGGTTAGCGCGGTCGGCGGTAGTGTTCGCTTTTTAAGATTTTTGCTTGTGCTGTACTTTATAACTTTAGTTGCTAGTTATTCAAAGTTGAGACGTCTAATTTAATTATCAAAAATATGTGATTCTGATATTAGAAACAAACAATAAAAAATCCAATACTTAATAATCATGTTTTAAAAAAATATTATATTCACTTTATACAACTGTATGAATTTCAGTTTAACATTTTTGCTTCAGCTTCGGCCACATATCCTGAAACTCACGTTGACTGGAAGCACCCGTTTCCTTAAAACCTATTATTCCGTACGGTAACCCTATCATCGCCACTTTTTATCTGAACGCCATCAATAAAAAAGTCTGTACAAAAAACAGAAAAACAAAAGCCGTGACGTCACTAGGTAGGTTTTCGCACCGGCAAACGGCGAGCGTATAAATCAAGCGCTACGCTAGCGTGGAGTCGGCTCCGGCCGAATTGTGGCATTTTATGGCCTTTTGATTTACACAACCACTATTCGCTACGTATTTTAATGTGCGCTCGATAGTCCCTGTTGCAAGCGACTGTACGTAAATAAAATTCAGAAATCGCTCAATAAAAATCGTCACATATCACTGTTAAACTGCAAGTTCGACCGAATTTCTTCCTGGCATTACCGATATTGTACTCAACACCAGTTACATCAAACACGTGGCCGCTGGCTGACAAATATTTGACATCATTATTGATATAGAAACTAGTTATTAATGACAGATTAATAATGCAATACAAAACGCTCGTGACTTTTAGCTAATTTTGTTTATGATAAGCATAAATTTTATCGTCGACTATTAATAAAATATCACAATAATACACGAGACACATGTTCTAGCACCCGGCAGTAAATGCCACAAAATATCTACCAGTCAAATTTACAAGTCACAGATGACATACACATTGCGTATTTGAGTGTAATTTATTTGATAGTACTACTTCGATATTAATTTTATTTCAGTTTTATTGTTATGGATACGACGATGTTTCGACAGTATGATACAGAAGATTATGAACCAATTAGTTTTCAAACCAGACAACAATAGCCGTGAATCATCTCATAAACAATTGAATTTGCAGCATTACTCTTAGAAAATTATATCATTCCATTCACCAAACTCTCTCCATCCTATTTGGCTTCGAATGACTTTGACGGACACGAGCGCATCATGGTTGATCAACTGGTGTCCCCGGCCCTCCACTCACTCACTCACTCATTCATTCATCCGTTCGTTCATTCAGAGCGACGTCGGTTTCGAGTGATCACCGATCACCTTACGTCGGTTTTATTCGTTCGTAAACGGATTTTAAAAAAGGAATGAACGAATGGCGGTTTGTTTTCGGCGTTTCGAAATGCAACTTGTAGTGTTACTTTCGGACACTCAGTTTTTTTAGGGTTAAAAGAGATTTTTCACTTGTTTACCTGTTTATTTTATTTTTATATTCAATGTTTAATCAATCATAGTCATTATAATCAGTAAATCGTTACACATGTCTAAATTTTCCTGTACGATTTTAAGTATTGATAAATAATTAGCAAGTTTTCGTTGAAACAAGTGGCGGATTTTCCCAGAATTCGGATATCTTCGGATTGATAGACAATCATGTGTGTGTGCTGTGGTGGGTTTTTTGTGGATTTTACGAAAAACCCATTATCTGTCGAGGTGATGTTGCCAGTGCGGTTTGACGCGTGGACACGTCTGTTGTCGCGTTGATGACGCGACGTCTTGACGCGCGACAGTTTGACACCGATGTGTTGTGTCGACGAATGATGTCTTCACGCGTCACTAGTCAGGGTTCACACTTAGACTCAGATTTTCAATATTATATTACCAACTTTTAAATCCCTAATCTTTTAATTGTAAACCACTTTCAAGAATGAGAAAGAAGAAGATAATTTCTGAGTAATTTTCTGTAAAACGATGTCGGTGATTTAAACTGTGTCTCAGTGTTAGACATTAGGATAATGATATAACTGGTAGTAAGTAGGTGTTAGTAGATAGATACTTCTCTACCTACAGCCCTGCCTATCCCTTAGGAGAACCACAGAAATTATATTATCAGAAAATAAATAAGGCGCATCTCGAAAATGTTTATTCGATCCCACTCTTATTACAAATACGGAAAGAATTTTTCCTCTAACTTGAAGTTTAACTAGAAAGTTTAAAGGTTAAACTGCATTTACTGTTAAAGTATAGTGAACTGCGATATCCTCGTCTGCGCAATACCTTTGAAAAAACAACTTCTGACAATATTGAATGAAGCGTCTGGTGATAATTTCCATAATTTTACTATATAGCCTTTTGTATATCAGCATCTAATACCCGGAAAATGCTGTAGAAAGGCGTCAATAGAAAATCCCCACATACCAAAGTTAGAATTTCCAATCCACACCATAACACACAGCCAATACAAATACGACATAAAGCATCGAACACATCGACGAGATTACCGCGCCAAATAATCGCCGATCATAAAAAAAAACCGCCTTAACGGTCTGCGAACTTTCCTATAGCATTCCAGTCACGTCGTACCGAACTGATTGACGGGAGACGTCTGCGCCTTCTTGGAACCCCTCCCCCTACCCCCACACCTTGAGGGTGGTTCCCCCCACAACTTGACCTGTGATCGGAGCAAGAAACATGTGAAAAATGTCATTAATGCACTCCCGTGGTGCCTTATTGAGTGCCAGCCGGAGGGTTACCGTCAAGGCGTTTTCGTGTCGAGTAATCGCGCGTTTCATTTATCGGTGTGGTGTGCGTATAGCTTTATATTTAATTAATATTAGTACTTTGCTTACTGTCATTAGAGATCGCATTAAAGTTGTGTTCGTGCATTAAGGGGAAGAATGAAGGATGATATTACATTCTCGCTCTCAAATGAAATGTGTCTAACGATGCATTACATCGATTTAAGAAAAAGTTCACTGGTGTCCAACCTTTGTTTATTGTTCATAGAAGCCTTAATACAGAGTTTCCAATGGCATTATTTTCTACAATTACAATACTCGTAACTTTCTAAGAGATCTCTTGATTTTGACACAAACAGTAAGTATTATTTATACACAAATACACCTTATGTTCTGAGCTATTAAAACTGCCAACTCTATGTCACTAATGTGTCCTTGAAATACGAGGACATCGCACATCATGTGGCCGTTATTGAAATTTACGGGCAACGATTAGAGAGGTCAAGGTCAAACTCGCGATACGTTAACCTGTTCCCTTTGTGTCAACAGCCCTTGACGGACGGAGCTAGGGTTCAAATGATTGGGAGCGAAAAGATGGTACAGTTATGAATAGGGAAGACAGTTCTCGTTTTAGAGGAGGTGATGTGAAATGTTTTAATGATTTTTCTGAGTAGTTTAATCATTTTGGAGAATCAAGAGAAAACGTTACCCCAGAAAGAGGTTGCTATGAGATTTTAAAATAATTTTGCATGGAAGATGTTTGTCATTTGCGAATATTCTTAATTATATCAACGATGTCTTCGCCCCACCCGGATTAAACTGGCAACACATCTAACTAAGAACATAAAAACTCCAAGGCTGTACCATCAATACACACGCAATAACGCGAAACTCGCAAACAATAGACATTAATAAGACGGGCCGGGCAAACGGGTACGGACATAACGGCCGGCCGCGTCCTGGGATGCGCTTATTAAAACATTTTCACCCGGGCAATATCTGACGATAGCGAGACGTGTACAATATGTGCCGAGCAAACTCTGGCCGCATGTGACGACCTGTGGGAATCGCTGAGAAAACTTCATTAACTCCGCCGGACGCCACCCGGTGAACCCCCTCTCCGGTCCGGGACCACCCCACGGTGACGGACGCGACGAGCGGACTCCCCCGTCCGCTTATTACGTCGCGAACGTGCCGCAGAATCGAAGAAATGTGACGTAAATACGTGAAGCGTTTGAGAAAGAATCGGCCTGCTGATTGGCTGGGCTTTGTGTTCGGTTGACCGTTAATTTGATCTGTATCTGAGGGGCGCCCACTCATTTTTTCTTGGGATTATTATTGATGCGATCGATTCGTTTTGATGGGATGCCGATACGTCGGCTATTCTCGGATAGAGATCGTAATGTTATTGTCGCGACTTTTTGTAATGTCGTTATGACTTGTGATCAGACGATGATCCGCTCGGTGTATTTAAGCCCGATAACATGAAACTACAATTCATTACGATGCACTTAATGATCAGCCAAAGAAAGAAGTGCAGTACCAGTGTACCTGTCAGACTATTCTGTTAACAAGCATCACGTATTACACAACTGTTCTCTACATCTCCATTAAAAGTCTCAGTACAAAAATGCACTCAGGCGCATCATCCGGACACGTTCCATTTCTCGGAAGACCACACGCGCGCGTCCCGTTGACGTATGAACGATATAATTGCCAAGTTGCGCTTCTTTCCACGCGAGGAGTGACAAAATGTGAGCTTTGGAGTAATTACGTGAGTTTAAAAATGCGAGGTAAGCAGAAATGTTTTTGAGTGTCAATCACGGCAAGTGATTGACGTTGACTTTGTTCACGTCGCCGGCTCGTGTTACAACAAGCCATAATAACAGAAAATCTGAAAGGCTGTTAGTACAACGACGAATAACTAAAGCAACCAAGCACATTTTCAAATAAAGTTCATTTTGGAATCAATAGTATAGCAGATGAAAATCAGAAAGCGTTGATTGTGGTCCTAATTAGAAATTAATAAATTTTTTCTTGAAATTGCATAGACAGTCAATTTCATTACCAAAAGATCAAATACTTAACGCGTTATACTATAAAAACTCAATCAATGCAAACAACAAGGAATAGCTTATTTAGTCCTTGAAGAGTGGAGTCTGACTACAAAACTAGTATCCACGATCCATAGAAATCCAATTTCACCGGCAGTTGCCAAAAGGGAACATCAGAATGATGGCCGATGAGTGACGGACAGACAGATAATAATTATAATATTTGATGCCAAAGAAAATATATTTAGTCTCCCGTCTAATCAATCATTCGCGTGTCATTTTTGATAAACGGAGTTTCAACAAGTCTGTACCTAATGTTTTATTTTTATTGGGAATAGAAAAAACCTTGCTTCACTGGTCTATAAAGTAATAATAGGCTATTTTTTACAAAGTCTTATTGTTGTATAATGTAATTTTGGTCTAGCTTACAAATAATATCGTTGAAAAAAACGTAATTGGTCTTCCTCATAGTCATAACAGTTCAACAGTCGTGTCGCAAGTTAGTGACTGGATCTGATTGTTTGCTTTTTCATTGAACATGTTTAGACTGTTCTGATACTGGAGTTACCTATCTCAACTCACCATCTTTTATAATAAAAGCGTCACATCCTCCACGCTTGTTTGGTCCACAACCATCAAAACTTTGATATTTGACACAAAACAAAAGCATTTAAAATGGTCCTTTGATCCGCGCCGTTGTATTATCTCATTTAATACGACTTTTAAATACGTAAAGCTCCTTTTAATATCTCAAAAATATCGCTAAAAATAAAAACACAAACTAAGAGCCGGGACAGATTAACCCTTCAACGTCAAATGTCTTTTTACATCGCGACAGATGGAGCCACCGTCTCACTGTCAATCACACGTCAACGGACGGATTTTTGTCCGTCGGTCCGTCAGTCCGTCCATCCGTCGAAACGCGTAACTCGACTCTGGGAATCCGCTTAATCTTTATTGACGTTACGTCTTTCCTTTTCGCAGGTGTTTGCGCGAAATTCAACTGTATCTTTTGAGTAATAAGAGCTTTCAGGAATGCAGTTTGTAAGTTTGTAAATATATTTCGAACAGTGTTCATTAGTAGCTCGTTTTGCTTTTAAGTAGACAACGTCTGTTATTTTTTTATTGATTGATTTTTTTTACGTTCATTTTATGGGTTATAGAACGTCTATGATATACGTGTGTATTATGCACTCTTTGTTTCTTTGTGGTATCGACTGCTGAGAATTCATTAAGCAATTTTTAGCTTTTATTTCAAGGTTGGGATTTGTGTCCATTAAACAAAAGTTTGCTCTCTCTTTGTATTGGTGAACGATAGTCAGTTTGCTTTTGTGCACGTATGTCAAAATATCTATCAACATTATTGTGATATTTTCTGGATAAAATGTACCGAGTAACTGTGTTAGGGATTCATACATACTTACATAATCTCATGCCTATCTCCCATGGGAGTAGGCAGAGACAATGGTCCGCCAATTGCTACAAATCTTACACACTTCTTTCGCTTCATCAACAGTCATCAGTCTTTTCATATATGCTTGTTGGCGTTTTCTACTTATAATTAGGCCCTTCTTTAATATATCGCCAATCTGGTCTCTACATTATGTCCGATCGCTAATTTGATCTCTATATGTAAGGGATCCAATAAGTGGACTATTAAAAAAGGTACTTCTAAAGCTAAAATATGACGTATCAATAACTCTAAAACGAAATTCAGTAATCTAAATACAAAATTATTAGGTAAAAGCACTCATAGAGTTGTCAATCCGATTTGAAAGCAAAGGACTTGTCAGTCTAACAAAACAGTAAAGTGCTTACAAATCTAGGATAACATTCTAATTCAAGTCCAGACGTGAAACTAGATCTAGACAAACATTAGAAATTAATGTACCTAGATATTTCAAACCTGTGACATTTTGGACAATTCGTCTGACCAACTTGTGGAAATTGTTTTATTTTGTACCGTAAATTGACTGACAGGGTGATTTCAATCGCTTAGTTTTGGATATAATTGTTATTATAATACTTGAATTTAGATAATATTTGGAAACGATGACTAGAAGACCAAATTAAGCCACAAGTTTTGCTATGACAAAGACACCTAATTTTTAATTCTGTTTCTATTTTTTGTTTTTCTTGTCACCGGCAGCGTCATCTAGCAACCACAAACACTACATTTCCAAAAACCGAAATCTCCAAACAGGCACACCTGACGGTCATTTCACTAGAAAGCAAACACGCAGCAAAGCAAACAGACAAACACACGAACATACGAACACACACAGTGGTCGTGCGCGCGCAGCCTTACGTTTCAACGGCTCATTGTCGAATAAACACTATTTTTTGTTGCTTTGCTTTACTTGGTAGGTGTTTGTGGATACGCCTTTATAATTGAGCTGTTTATATTCGTTTTTATGAAAAGTTTTTTGTCTGACTATAAGAATTGCTAAGTTTTTTTTTTCAATTAGTTTATTTATAAAGTAAAAGATCCTAAAATTATAGGTACATTGATCTTGATACGTAATTACCTATATTTATAGTATGTATTGCTCAGTCTTGATCAGCAGTAAAACTACGCTTTCTTGACTATACTTTACGTTACTTTTATCGTAACGATTAAACATCTGTACGATTTTAAATATTACACCAGAACTCTCTACTAACTTAATTATTACTTATTGACCAGCCAAAAATCGAATAAAATGATCACAAAGTATCAATTCAGCTATAGAATAATATAATAAAGTCAAGGCCCAATCCATACTATTCCAATCTCGCTCCACTTTTTGCTCCTCCACATCAACCGTATTGATTGATTGATGTTTATTCAACGGGCATTAGTTGGCGTACCTGCCTTATTGATATTAAGACGTATCCCGTCGCAATTATAATATTATTCATCACTATAGCACCTGTGCGGCCACTCAGTCAATCATTCCAGATTGATAATCATTGTCGATGCTTTTGGAATTTTTTCGTAATTAATTCCGATTGATAGACGCGTTTCAGGGTTATTGTCGATGTAACTGATGTTGTAGCTGTTGATAGGTGTTTATTGTTGTGAAATAATGAGGCAGGTATGTAACTATACGTAATGGTCTGTCAGTAAGATGTTACGTAAAATGAAAATAGATACTACTGAAGATTATTTTTGCATAATATAGTCAGTGAAGTAATGTTAAGTCAGACTAGTGAATTATACAGACAAGTTTGAAAGATACTAAAGGAATTAACCACTAACTAGAACACTTATCTACTTGTCCTTGGCAAACACAACATAGTTATAAAATCGAAAGACCACAAGCCTCCCTCAATCAATTCAAACGATCTCTCAATCGAGTCTCCAATAACTCCTTGAAGTCTGAATACCGAATCTGGCGTTAACGGCTAAGCCACGAGATAAAGGCCAAGACACACGGCAGACATAGGTGAGCCGGCTCCAAGGTGCCTGGGGGGCAATAACGATGAACCGACTCTAAAGAACTGCAGTCATTTGCATATCGGGGCTGGCTTTATGTTGCAGTATAAATGTTCGAGAAGAACTATAAAGGGGCAAGTTTTGAGACACTGTGATGTTTTTTGAGATAGAAATTTCAATTGGATAAGGTAATTGTTTTTAGTTTTGAGCAGATAATGGTAATGATAGTAGCTTTTACCCTTTTTTATTCCATTAAGTAATGGGTTTAATTTATTCCACTAGTCAATACAACCATCTTTTTGCACTTAGTCTGATGCGTGTCAAAGAAAAACTGACCGATTTGAAGTGTTTATAAAACGTCAGAATGTTTGGATTAACATCAATCAAACTGACACCGAAGTTCCAAATGGATAATATTTTTCTAGTTTAGAATTTCATTGTTTGAAGTCTGAGTAAAAAATCTTCAGTCGAAGTAAGTAACATCCCACGGCATACTATGCCAATATTTTCTTAATTGATTTTCGTAAAAAAATCCGAAGTCTACGTGACAAGCTGTCAAGTGTACCGAAGGACCGAGGACCAAGGACCAGAACCCACACACGTCCCACTTTACATCAATCATACTAAAAATAACATTTAAAACAAATAATTTGAAAATGTGCTCTGAGCGTCTTTTGTACATTTGACGTCCTTATCGAACGGTCGACGGGACGCGACGCGACGCAAAAAGAAGTCATTGACGGGAACGAGAAACGACGTCTGACGAGTAGAACGGAACTTGAAGACAACATGGAACTGATTGGCGAGGGCGGAACACGTTTTGATGTGTACACTGCACTGGTAACGTAGGGGTCTCTTACTCATTTTGTTTTTTGAAATTGTGTGTTTGACATGTGCTTTCATGAGAGAGTAATTGTAACCTTGTAGTATTATCTTAATTCGAAAACTTTAGGAGATTTCGTTTTGACAATTTCACGATTCAATAAGAAAATAAAGCGTATTTAATTATTTATTTATGCTCAACTGTCACACAACACTAGCAACACTCGTGTAAAAGAAAAAAAAAACAATCAGTTGCCAACCCAAAAAATTACCAGCTTCCTGTTTTGAATTTGGAACGACAGTAATTGATTGAGTGACGCAATCAATTAAATTGGTTTAACGCTTGATTGATGCGCAGGCGACGGGTTGACTAGCTGACTGATTTTTGTGTTTTATTTTGAAACGACGTTTACTATTATAAACTTTTCACTATTATTTAATAAAATAAACGTGTTGCTTATAGATTTTTGTTTAGTTTTATTTTGTAGAAGCAAAATAGTTTTATTGCGCATCTAGGTGTAATATGCATTGAATTTGTACTAAAATCTTAAATAAATAGCATTTGACTAGTGAAGGGCAACGTTAAAAAAAGTAAAAAAATGTTGGGAAATATTTTTTCATTCAACTTCATTGTGCAATAAAAGTCTTAGTTATAAATAGTATCAGCCTACATCAGTACTGCCATGTCCCACAAATTAAGAAGCGTGAAAATACGACAAAAATGCGCTACATAGTCGCCGCCAAACGGAATACTCTATCATTCGGTTCCCGATAAAGATCGGCTTTGTTCGTAACGTGCATTTTATAATTTGCACTGAAGCGTGTGCGCCTGAGCAGGTTGCACAGGGCTGCCATATTTAAAAATACAATTATAATTTTTAGAATTCCTCTTTTATAAATTGGCAACATTTATAACAAATTATTGGGTTAATTGAATTACGAATGTAATTCGTTATTCTATTCTTGTTTATTCAGAAATTATACTGAACGATTTATTAAATTAGTTTCGTTAGGGTTTGTGATGCACACAAGTATTATATCATTGGTCATTTGTGACTCCCGAGGTTTTGTATTCGAATCCCGGATCGGCCAAAATCATTGATTATGATTATCGGTTTTTCGATAAATCTTTTAAATATTTTGGAATCGTACCTAGTTTACAACAATATAGGCTTTCATCTTACACAAGACTAATGACATGACTGAAGACGGACTGAGGACGGAGAAAACGGTGTAAACTTTTTGGTATGTCCTAACTTTTATTTAACCTCTAGATTTAAATAAGAACCACTCTTACATTACAGGGTTAAAATAATACCTAGCATTCAACTTTATAAATTGATTTTATCAATAATATATTCAATGACAGGCTACGAGCCCTAGCCATTGAGGCGGCCATCAATCAGCAGACTGCTCGGGGCAGGATTTGAGTCCGGGCTGTTGCAGATCTGAGATAACGCGCACCGTGTATGATGCGATTTAAAGCGATTATAAGAGGTCAAGTGACGATAGATAACCGGGGTGAAGGTAACAAGAGTTATTATTTTATTGAATATCAATTCGTGTTAGATGTCGCGAGTTCGATTACAATTCGTTTCAATAAAATGTTAGATTTTACTTTTACCTTGTTAGAAGAATTGCTTTGATTGCATTGTAGTTGAATGCTTACCTGCAAGAAAGAAAAACATTCATAAGATTTTGTCCATTTAAATTTAGCATGCTGTACAATATGTTACACAAGGCACTGAAGAAAAAAAAACAAGGTAAACGTGACTCCTGGAAAATACCAATAGTATTTTACCTTACCCGAGAGATCTCTTACTAGGCAGTCACATTAGCGGCTACTCGAATAACAAGGCAATAACACTGCGCTAAATTTAATTTACTAGAACACATCTAGATTCCTAAAACAACAGTTACAAATATAGCATAAACACAAAACTGCAGTAATAATTGCGCGAGCTCGCACTGCGCATGCGTCGACGCCCTTAATCAGAATCCAGCGTGCGCGCACATCGCGTCAGATTACGCTGTAGATCCGTGACGTTTGGGGGTGAGGACACTGTGATCATAGATTGGCGATTAATAGAGAAAGAGTTTAGTCGTACTTAGGTATTAAACTTTTATATAAAAAGTAATGGAAGCAACCATGTAAAAAATTACGTTACGTTTAAGTGTGGGAGAGCCATGCTTCGGCACGAATGGGTCGGCTCGACCGGAGTGATACCACGGCCTCACAGAAAACCGACGTGAAACAACGCTTGCGTTGTGTTTCGTTGTGTGAGTGAGGTTACCGGAGGTCCAATTCCCCCATTCCCAATCTTCCCCATCCCCATTCCCGAACAACAACCCTTAAATTCCTAACTCCCAAAAAGCCGGTAACGCACTTGTAAAGCCTCTGGTGTTTCAAGTGTCCATGGGCGGCGGCGATTGCTTACCATCAGGTAATACGTCTGCTATGTCTCATAAAAAAAAAAAAAATTACAATCACGGGAAAAAAAAATTTATTTTCCTGCAAAAATTAAAATCTTCACTAGCAGAGAAGATCGAATTGTAAAATGGGCGATCCATATTAACTAGAAACGAGTTACAACTATAAGCTATAAGATAAGAAACTGAATATTTAAAAACTGAAACCAAAAATGTTCCTATTCTTTTTTGCTAAGGAGTGACTTATTAGTGCCCCAACAACGTGATCATCACCGGCAACCAACTGTTGAATAAAAGCCCTTTAGTTTCCTCCCCCCAGATAAATAACATAAATAACCTACTAATCGAATTTTTTACATAATTTGTCGAATTTCAATGTCATACTACACCCATACATTGATTTGACTCAAATCACAATTTACCACTACACACAAAACACTCGCCTCTCCTTCACAAACTCGCTACCGCTTCTTCTACCACTACATCCCCTACCTAAGCTAGGTGCAACGGCCCACCTGCGCAACAAATCAGGAAGTGTTCTGCTGTCACAACAGTTACGGACAGGCCCATCACTTTATATAACTAACTTGCTTGATGCTGCGTTTGTTGCAACTGCGAGATATGACGCTGCCACTGTCTGAGGAGAAGGAATTCAGCAGGTGATGGTTCAGGAAATTATTCTTGGATTCGAACTTAAGAGAAGATGTTTATTGTGATTGTTTATGGACTAGTTTGTTTGGATGTTGTATGCTTGAATAGATCTGTCCATCAGGTGGACTGATGACATTGTTCGGTGGGACAAAGTTCAATTTTGATTCACAGTGGCATTTTCTAGCTTATGATGACCTCCTACAAATAACGACGTCTAGGAGTTTCTGCGACCTTTTGGTAGTCTTCTATTTACCTATGAGTGGACTTCATGCATTGCGTTTGACTTTTTTATGCATCTATCCTCTGTGCTATAGCTGGTGATATGTTTTAATGTATGTATGAATGGAACTTTGAATCACAATTACCGTTTTGCTTTTAGAAATAAATGAGTGAGTATCAAACTACATAATGTTTTCAGTAAAATGTCAATACTGTCATGAGTTTTTCCTTCAACAACAAAATCGATAGCAAGAAAAAACAAAAACAAAATAGTCTCACATTTATTTATGTACATTTCAAACCGAACTGACAAAATCAGTAAATAATGTTTTAAAATAAAATCTATTCGGCTTTTGACTGCACATCGGGAGCGTTCGATCAGACGTCAGTTCAAACGACGACTGACAGCTGATGCGCCGTGAATTCGCTTTGTTTTCCATTTTCAAATGTATTTGTTTTGATATTTTAGAGAAAATTTTATGGTTGCTGGCTGGCTGTTGAATTTTATTTTAAAATAAATAGAAAGAAGGTTTGATATCCTGTTGTTGCACTTACATGTCAAATTGACTTTAACACGCGTTTGGCAAAATGTCTCTCAAAATATTTCTTTATTTTTCGATACCTTCTGCCAAGTGCCCCTTCACAACATCTTTTTTCTGCGAACTCAAGCCAACTCTCGCTATGGGCAAGGGTCGAGGCGTTATAAATCACGGACATAATATTTTAAAGAAAAACCTTAAAATACTGCGAAACCAACCAAGTCAAAGTCCTTTTAATGGTTGAAAAATTGCAGTGGAACAGTGTCCACTATCAATTGATGAACATCCATCAAAATAATGTAGACAATAAAACAAACTAAACATTTGTACAGAGCAGAGATGGCGAACCATTTAATGGCACGATACCATTTCAGGCTCATCACTTATAACATAATTGATGGACGGCAACGCACTAGTGATGTCTCTAGGTAGCTTACAGGTATACGTATTTAGGCTGTGGTGACCATCTTACATCATCATCAGCCTGTGAGAGTCCACTACTGGACTAAAGACTCTCCTTATGGAGATTGTAGGAGGAGTTTGCCATAACCTTCACGCTTGGCAAGCAGGAGATCGCAGTTTAAAAGGTCTGCGTTTTAAATACTTTGCGCTCTTTATAAAAATGGCGCGTAGTTATGTAAAGTTTAGCACCCCTGGTACAGACAGACGACTGGCAATGACCTGCCGATTGATTCATTCAATCAAGCCGAATTGATTGACATGTGACGTGACGGTGCCTGCTCGTTGATCAATCAATTGTTGCCAGACAGTGAGGGGGATTGTATTGAAAAAACGATAATTAAACCTTTTTAGTGATTGTGTGTTTTAGTTATTTGAAATCGTTTCTAAATTGTAGACACGCGATCATAATGTATGGCGTACGTGTTGTGAGTTTTGTTTCCAATGAAAGAGTATGACGAATTGAAATGAGTCAATTTCTATAGGTATAGGTAAACTAGATCAATTCAGACTCCAAGTTACTACTGAGAATCAGGTTTGAAATTGAATATAGATCACTTAATTTATTGTTGGCAGAAAACGTGCAAACACGACATCAATATTGGCACATTTCGATAACTATCAAAAATAAACCTAATAAAATATGATTACCTACGTCCTAAGGAAAATCAACGGCAACCATTCTCTTAAAACCCCTTTAAGTCTAAAAATTATTGAACACACTAGACATTTTATTACCATCACATGGCAAACAGAACTTTCTCAGTCGAGGATCGAACCCGCACCCACCTACAACCGCTTGTTTACAACTCGACCGTGGCGATATATTCAGAATCAAATTGTCGACCGATCATCGTGTCTGACTCCTACGCTAACAACTTTAGACATGTAGTTTGTTGTTCAAATATGGTCTTTATTCCTTTGTGATAGAGTTTGGATGGACTGTACGTATATTCTTGTAATGTCGTTGAGTAATTTGTGTCCTTTTAGTACATCTAGTGCTTTGGTGTCGATCTGAAGATACATATTGATGGAATGTTATGTGTTTATTTCATTACCAACTATGCATTACACTTTGGTCATGGTGGTATGTTTAAATATTCAATTTTAACTGGTTTATATTTCGCAGTAGTGAAAGCTGAAAGTTAATTTCGTGAATTAGAAATGTAATTCTGTTAGGGTTTGATTCTAGTATACGATTAAGAAGTCCTTGATGTCACCTCATTTCAGTTTAAACGTAAGCGAAAAGAAATATGTAGAAAGAATAATATTTTGGAGACAGTTCTAGACTCTGAGCGATTATTGAGAAATTTTCGACAAACCGATGAGGGTAGAAGTGACCGGCGCTAGCGAAGCATCTTTCCTTCAACAGATTTTTTTGACAGTAAACAATGTTTCCTATACATTACTAAAAAGAAAAAAAAATACATTGACTCTACTTTAAGTCTTATCTCATAAACCAATCATCCACTTAAAACACCTTAGCACCCAAAAGCAACCAGCTACTGTCTTCATAACAATACGAACACAACAATTAAGTACATCGCAACAGAAAATATGAGCAAAAATTATACGTGTGTACGTTACTGACGGGTGGACGAGACCGACTGATTGCCTGTCCGTCCGTCCGTCCGTCCGACCGACCGACGGACGTATTAACGTTGCGTGCAAGCGTTGATTTTGTTTTGTTTCATATTAATAATAAATATATGGATCAGATCGTGTTTTTACGCGCTTGGTCTTATCTTGGGTGACATAGACGGTTTTGCAAAATTAGGAAATTGTTACAAAACAGTACATTATTCAAGTATTCTGTCTTACATGTGCTTCATATTACTATCGTACCTAATTGGACATGCAATTTTATTTTTAGTCAGGTACTAGATTGTAATTGCTTCAAAGGTACACATCTGTCTACTGCATACAGAAATAAGAGCCGCAATAGTAACGTTACTAATGATGGAACTCACAATAAATAATTACATTATCTTAATAAGGAGAACCGATGTGCAAATACTGCAGAAACGGACGCAAAGAAAAAAACTGCACGCATCACTCAATACGACATAACGAATCGGCGACAATTTATTACCAAGGTAATACCAACACACTGACCATATATTTAATTTTAATCCTGTATGCACATTGCCCCCAGAGCCGATTAATTATAATAACACCGTCGCGCCGGATGTACCACTGCCATCCATCAAGCGTCAAGCTCGCATCACTAATTACAAACACCTCACAAAACCGTATTAAAACGATCCAACGTATATTTTAATTTATAATAATAACATGTGCAATATTCTTTACAATAACTTTCGTAGTAAACGCGCCACGAGCGTAACGGAAACGCGAGCGTAAACGTTCGTCATAGAGTTATATATCGCACAGAGGCGGCACGTCGCTTGGCGCGCTTCGCCGCGAGCCAGCCATCTCGCCGCGCGCATTAAGTCTGCAGTCACTCTCAATCACTCAAGCTGTCCGGCCGTCAGTCATAAGCAAGACGAACGGGGGAATGTCGGTGGCCTCCTTTGAACCCCCTTCTCCCTGTAGGTGAAAAGGGGGGATGGTCAGCTCTTGAAGACAATTTACTGTACAAGTCGAGTTCGCCGTCCGGGATTCGTGCGCTGATGAAATTTATTTGGAGCAACTTGTGTTGCAGTTTCCTTCTGTTATGGGATTTCCATAGCGACCGTTGGAACTTATATTTTTATGGACTTTTGTGCGAGGAAATGGGAATGTATGTTTTCCAGTTCTGTTATGTATGAACACAGTTTGTGATTTTTATAAAACTGTGTGTAACTTTGTTTGTATTCGGAAGAAAGTACGGCTAATAGAATTTTTTATTGTTCTGTTTTCTCTGGGATCTGGGATAAGTTAGCTGTAATACGAAAACTTTTGAAATTATTCTGAGAATGCATGTGTTTTTTATTTGACATCTGTAACTGTCAGGATAATCAGTTAACATTTTTAATGATAGATATTGTTGTGTCCTTATTATACACGCTTGCTTCAGATATGTTTACTTTTTTCTGAACGCATCACATACTCCTCGAAGGGACATGTCACCCTAACAATTATTCTACATCCTCACAATCGATAGTCCAAATTAACACAACACACGACTAAACTACAAAACATTAGCTCAGAAAAAACTCAACAAAGCGGGGCCGGTCTCAAACGGTGAGTTAACATCATTATCGGCGTTGGACGCGGGTGGGGGAGGGGGTAGAGACGAAAGGGGGAGTCGGCGAGGGAGGGGGGCGACACACGTCGCTCAGATGTCGCGCGCAGACGGACGTCTTTGTCGACCGAAGCTTTATTTACTCTTCGCGTGGACTCGCGACGACTAGAAGTGACAGCGTTTGAAAAACATTTTTTTTTTATTTGACCTCTCACTAATTAGGGCGATTTTGAGAATTGAATAGATTGTGTGTTTCGGTCAGGCTTGTGATGGCTGGGAGAAATGTGAGTTTTAAGTTATGGTTTCGTTCAAAGGCCATACTACCTACTCTGTAGGCTAGTATTTTTTTGACATTCGTTGACAAATATAGGAAATAATTTAAATGGAATTAAAAAGATCGGGTTTTCTTTCTTGAACAAAGAATAGAATTGGCAAACGCCTTTCAGCAATTTATTCCATATCTAATTAGATACTCCTCCAGATTAATTACCAGTAAACTAAGCAAACAAATCTACATTAGATAGTTGATCTAACAAAACAAATACATGTCGCTTCTACTCAGTACATCTGTGTTCACGGTGTTGATTCAATCAAACTTGACAGCACAAAGTCGATGTGGGTTGGACAGTCTACTGTTGATCGATTTTTCCACCCCCTCGAGTAAATAGCGTTATGAATAACTGGCTAATGCAGGTTCACAAACACAGTCGCCAATACAAACGTCTTCTAGATACGTTTTTGTTGATAAGTCCTTATTTCGACCACTTGGCATCCATTAGTGAATATAAAAAGATAAGTAAGTAAGTAACCAATGAAAATGTTTACCTGTCCTCTCTAAAATATTATAATTTCTACAATCGAGACAAATTCAAGATTTTCATAATAAAATTCAAGTTTCACAGTCGAGTTGAATCCTCTCATATCAAACCAGCCGTACCTCCGCAGCCTGCATGACTGCACTCAATCACACCCAAGACGCACCTCCTCAACCCTCTCCTACTTAATTGACGTTCCACTCCATCAAAACAACCTTAAACATTTCAACAAACGTAAACTTATCAAGGAAACAAATGAAACTCGACCTTAAACCAACAACATTACAATTCAATGAGACAGCATCAAAAAAATGGCAGGAAATTTGCATTGTGCTGCAAATAACTGTGCAGTGGAAATAAGCAATTATGACCTGTATTTTGATAGTGTTAAGGTGTTTGGTAGAAGCAATAGTTGTGGTTGATGTGGAGATGTGCAGCTGTCATCAGGAAATCATACGTCACAGTTGAAGTGTCAAAGGAAAGATGCTCAGAACTTGGATGTGGGAAAGTAAGACGTGCTTGGTAAGGTCAAAGTGGCAATGCACTTTTGTGATTCTCTGCAAAACATGTTTTTGAGTTCTGATGGAAGATATCAAGTATTAATCTTTTAATTCCTTGAATTATATGACACCGAATTGTTTAAAGTTATTGATTTTTATTAATCAAGTTTTGTTTCGTTTAATGTACAAATTAATTAAAGCCAAACTGCAGTTTTTGTGGAATCAATCAACTTTTTGTTAGGCAATAAAAGGATTAGTTCAATATATCACTGTATTAATGCAGAGGTATCGGGAGGTCAGAGGACGGACACTAATTTTGTCGTCTTTTCGTCAAACATTTTCACAGAAAATGGAATAAACTTCTTTATTTTACGATTATGAATGAAAAGTTTTAAATAATGTTCAAAACATAACCTCATTCCCATAACCAGGGCTATTAAACAACACTTTCCAACATTAATGGGCCCCATTAAAAACATTAAAAGACTTCCAAATAACTTCTGGAACGCGTACAACATACACAAAACTCCTCGAAACAGAAAGAGCCCAAATCCGGTGCACTGTGAGGCAAAACTGAATGTCGTACAACAAAAATAGTCAACGATGTTTGACAAATAGCTAACAGATGTCGCTTCACAAGTGGGAGGTCCACGCTATTTTTTTTCCACGCAGTTCGCGCCTCGGAACACTTGGCGGGCAATATTCGACGATTGTTTCCAAACTTGAAACAGAAGTTGCCTTATTGTGAATGGCCGTGGAAAACTCTTAATAAGATAGCGTAGTGCGGATACACTTCGGATATTTCTTTTTGGCTAGGCATCGGGTGAGTTTGTAGCACTGGGCGTTGGAGTATGGAGGCTTATTAAATTAGATTGTATGTTCTGATGATGGTGGTGAATTTTGTTTATTAAATGGACACTTCTATTAGGTTGGTATTCAATGAATTTCGTAGATTCTTTATGTCTTATTTATAATTGCTTCAGTTAGGAAATGATAAACATGAGATTATTCGATTTTTATAAGCAATTTGTTTCTTTTTTAAACCACCAGTCTTAAATGACTCATCACGTAAGTACCTATTATTCAAAATAAGCAAAATTAAACAAATCGCCCGCAAACAACATAAATCGCTTTAATACGAAACCGCGCGGAATCAATCTATCAATCAATAAATCGCGCTAAAGATTGAGATATTCCACTTGGGGGGGCAGACGGGGGGTAGTGGGTGAAAGAGGGGGTGTGAGTGGTGGAGGGGGGGTCTGTTTACCGCGCCCGTGACGGATATATCCCTCGTAGACACCCGTCAATCATCCACGATATGATGAGAATTAATATTTCACGAAGATATTACGGCGACCGATGAGTCTTGATATTTAAATGTACGGTTATACCAAGTGATGGTACCTACTTGGTGTGATGTCCTCATTTCGTAAGTAATAAACGTTTTGATTTTAATGAATGCTGGACGCAGGATTTATGGCACAGCTGATTTCTGTCGGCGATCGTTGGTAATTAATTCGTCAAATTTAATTTAGTGTAAGCAGCTACTTAATTAGTTATCGTAAAGTCGTAAAAATGGTAATTATAAACACACGGTTCCTAGCACTAATTGTGAAATAACATTGATTTGGAAATGTAAATGATCGAAAGAATTACGTTCACACGTCAAAGCAACACATTCGATCAAACAATTTTAAACTAAGTAACAACATATATTGCTATAAAATTTCTAAAGAAATTACAAGAAAATTATATCAAAAAGTTGTAGCTACTAGAAATGTGTAAACAGTTAGGAAATCAATCAACTTGGACTTCGGTCTGCAGGTTGGGGGTGGTGGGGGGGTGCCCCAGTCACCCTGTAGGGGGTCGTGGGGTGTCGCGAGACCCCTTGACCCGTGCAGTAGACGTCTGACGCCTGAGTGATGGCTTCCCAAGGATATTGTTGCAACTGCTTAGTAGTTTTGAGCACTTTACTATTTTTTGTACATTTGATCGTAAAGAAATGTGTTTGTTGTTAGTTTTATGGAAATTGGTTGTGGTCTGGATTTAGTTTTCATTGGGGCCTTGGTGATTTTATTGACTGTAGATTAATTTTGAAGTAAATGACAGCAATTATATTGAGAGTTATTCACAATAGATGACAATTGACACTAGTTTTAACATAGCTGGATGACGAAAAAATTACTGAAATGCGACCGTATTCGTTAACCGACTTTTGTTACATTAAACCGTCGCCTTCTTTCGGACATAACTTTGGAATATAAAGCAGGACGATAAGTCAAATTAAACTTTTAATCGATATCAAAATCTACATGATTTACACTAATTGAAAATTTTATAACCTAAATTCCGAAAAACCGTCAGTAGGACATTTCCTCCTTTCGAATAAATAAAAAACACTAATAAACTTTATTAAGTACATAAATTCGGTATGATTTCGCATCACGTTCTCCTTGCAAAACGTCAGTACTCATAAACGTAATGACATTAATATATCAAAATTATTTGGGCCACGACGTCGCTGGTACATTTTATTGCCATACGTAAAAATAACTTGTATCAATCAGTTATTAAGTAAACTACCTTGAGTTTGTTATACACTTTCCTTCTTATTGAGTTGTTGGTTTAAAGGAAAATGGATGGTGTAGATTATTTTATTTTTGTCAGACGTGACAAATGTTTTTCTCTTCAATTCGAACTGTACCTTTAGTACGTAGTCTACCAAGTATAATATAAAAGTGTTCCTTGATCAGGAAGAAGTTGGGAACCTCTGTGCTAAACCCTCTTATAAAAAGGAAGCCTATGGCCTAGCAGTGGATTGTCACAGGTGTTGATGGATTGGAACTGTCCCACTGTTGTAGTAGTCCTTAGCAAGACTCAACAGGATCTTCAGTTTGATCGACTTGTATATATAAAGTATTAAATAAGAGTTTACCAGACTTAGAGCTGATAGAAAAGTCAAACAGAATCTCGACCATTTAAAGCAATTTTCACCCTATCACAGTGGTAATAAAGTGCAATAAAATTAGCATATCAGTGAAATTAAACCGTTTCTGGTCGATGTTGTAAATCAAAGGTAATCACTTCATCGCTCGCTGTGTTCTAGTACTGGTGCCTAATAACGGCTCACGATATCCACGTGCTAGGCTAAGACGTAGTGGTTCACTTGTGATTTGCCTTAGGTTTTGTATCCACTTAGTATGAAATTAGGTAAGTATTGTAGCTGTACCTTTCATATAGACGACATTAGATGTTTTTATCCCCGAGGGGTAGACAGATCTGCATATGTATATACCTACTCACACCTTTCTATGGGGCCAAAACGTTTTTTTTTTAACTTTAATAATCTGTTACTGTTATCAGATTTGTGAAGAGTTTTCAAGTCGGAAACTTCGTATTACCTGGGACTCGAAGACCTCATATCGTGCTTTTCATTCACAACAGATAACTCAAGGAGACTATCCTCTATACATCTCATACCTACCCCAAACAATTCGAGTCAGAGCCACATTTATTTCGCCTCGCACGACCCTATTAAATGAGTGACGTCCCGCGTCTGATATTGACCGGCCACCGACGTCTGCTAGACGTTCGGTCGCTCAACGACTACGGGAAACGCATTTCAATCTAGCCGTCGACCCCTCCACACATAACATCATGCCATTTCATCCCCGAATGGGTAGGCAGAGGTGCTCAAATATATTACTGGTAAAGCCATTTCTTACAAAGCTATGTTAAGAGTCTCATGATTGAGTTTGAGTGATAGTGTGAGTCAATGGTCGTATACCGGACCCAAACATCGTGCTAATACTAAGAATTTTTGAAAAACTTAAAAATATTTAGCCCCTAATATTACTAAGAGTTTTCAAAAAACAAATGCTACCCTTTTTGCCCAATCGAGAATTGAGAACTCCAGTTCAGAAGTCGCGTTTGAGATCACACAACCATCAAGGCATTTTGTCCCCTCTACAAGTGACATAGTCTATGCCATTTGAAATTGATTGGCTGACTGCACTTGACATAAATTGTATGTTGCTGAGGCCATCCTGTTTTGGGATGTAGTAAATAATTATGCGATTATTATAATTTATTTCAAGCAATAAATATGGCTATAAATTTTGTTTTCGGGTAATTATTTAGTTGGTATTTGTATTGATTAGTGCAGTAACATCAGGTAGCTAAATGCCAGGCCTAGATTTCATTTACTAGACAAGTAATTTGTCCTGTGTACATGGCACTATAAGACAAATAAAAACTCTCCCGCAAAACTGCACACGCATTTTGTCCACGAGAGTTGGTATAAATAATGGAGCGACACCTATTATTATCATTAGGTAGTAATTAAGAATCTTATGCATTCATACTCTTGCTTAGACCAGTTTTTCAGTACAGCTTCAATGCATTCACTTCTGAATATTCAATCACAGTAGAAAGTATCACCTTTCCATTGCACAAATTACATAACAATTTTAAGAATAAGACCAGCCTAGACTGGCGATTATCATTGGAACATTAAATACAGCATTAACACACATTGTACAGTCACCATCAGACGCCCCTGACACGTCGCTCAATTAATACCCGCTATACGTCAATTAAAACCAAAATCTGTCAATCATTGTACAAAGAGGTCAGAGAGTAGGTGTTTTGCAGAAGGTCCGTTCAGTTCAAGAGTTAAACATATAAGCGGAATTAAAACTAAAATTTTTATTGTATTGTTTTGAGGGATGTATTTGTGATAATTTTTATCAGGTTGTGTTAAATCAATTTTCATCTGGTATTTTATTATGTTTTGTATCTTAAGTGATGTATAGTATGATACATAGTATTGATATTAGCAGATGTACAGTATTTCGTAAATGAGCAGTTTTATAATATGCTCCGTAACTAGCTATTTGAGATTGATGATCGAATTTTGAGTTCGACAGTAAAAATTAAACACGCCATTTTGAATTAGTAATTTATAAAATGTCATATCGAAATTCGAATTGATTTATTGAGTTAGTTACTATACTAAGCATAATTTTGTAAATGGTCTATCAGTAATAATTTATTATTTGACGTAGTTTTGACGTCTATACAAAAATTTGACATTTATTTATCAACCGATACTTAAGACAATGTCAATCCAATTTCAATCCAAAAGAATCTTAATAATTATCCAATATCAAAACTATAAAACCATATCATAGCTGTTAAAATACCATTCAGAGTACGGAATATAAAGCCAAACTCCATACCATTTAGTTCTTTCAATATCCACGCAATACGGATGCAATGGGCGCTAGTGTTGCGATTTAAGAGTACGAAATTTCACAATATCAATTTCAATTGACCAGAATTGGATTAAAGAGTAAGCCTTTAGGTGAGTCCTTTACATGGTCGCTATTTCAAACAGTGTACTTTCTGACACTTTTTTGTTCTTTGCCCAGACAGACAGACGTCGAGACTTATCATATTAATCAATCAACCACACGATTCATTAATAATTAAGCATTTTTGTTTGGACTTTTTGTTACCTTGTTTTAATTCGAGAGACTGAATGACTGGACATACCTGTAAAGAAAAAAAAAACATTATTATTATATGAAATCAGTGTATATTATAATTAAAAAGTAGGTTAGATAGGTGTGAAATGAGATATCATATTGTGTTAGGTTTAATTAACGTATTTTGATATTTCAATGGAAGAAATAATTGACCCACATACATATTATAATAACTGATTGCACGGTTGGTGCGGTGGCTGGGCAACGGACTGCCGCGCAACGTGAAGCGGTTTCGATTCCCACATGGAAGAACTCTTTGTGTGATCCACAAATTGTTGTTTCGGACCTGGGTGTCATGTGTATGTGAACTTGTATGTTTATAAACGCAACCACGACACCGAAGAAAATTCTAATGTGGCAACGTTTATTTAAGAAGATAAAGAGGATTCATAGTTAGTACGTAAGGATCATAATGGGTGTCGCTTCATCATTTATACCAACTCTCGTGTATTTTTACGAAACAGAAGAAAATTCTAAGGCGAGGTGAGGCAACATTTTACTAAAAAATACAGTGACAAGAAATAGATAGCAGCGATGATACAGTGACTAGACAGTCGACTGCGAAGCAAGATGACTTGGATTCAATTCTCATACTGTTCAACTATGTGATTTATTAAAACGTTTTCGTTGTATTATCTTGTGGTAGAAAACAGCACTCTAAGAAAGATAAACTAAATTAATTCATCAATTTACAGTAAACAAGCATATAAAGGAATCTATCAAATAATTATGCAAGCGAAGTATTGAATCAAACAGGTCTATTCGAGCACGCGCCTCTGTACAACAATGAGACAAACGCCGCTGACAGGTTGTTGGTCCACTAAACTGCTTTCAATGTCCATCTTATTGTGATGGCGATGATGTAAGTGTTTACTGACACATTCAAATATGTACCTAATTATGATGGAATGAGAACACAGATTCAAGGACGTGTGTTCGTCAGGATATGTTGTTTTTGACATAATGTTTAATGTGTTTTTTTTTGTGAAAGTGAAAGATACAAATGTCCCACTAAAATAAACAAAACCTAACATAAGGTATACACAAGAAAATCAATGTTGTAAAAGAAAATTTCACCAAGCACCGTGCACGGGCGGCCGATAAAAAATAATGCCATTTACACCGTCCGACACCGCGGCGGATTCGACTTATAGTCACTTGCCCCGCTTCGTTATTGCCGTAACAAAATGGCCTATCTTCCGTCTCCCTTACACTCACGAAAAACCCATATAGAACAATGCGGGCGTAGTAAAATTTTATTGGAAGCACACGTGGGGTACATCCCGAGCCGGCCTGCATAATGCAAAAGCACGTTAGCTAAAAAGAAAGATAACTGCATATTTATACAATCGGTACGCGATATTTCGCTGCGACCGTCACTGTAAAGTGCGGAAACGTATCGGTACGATCCAGGATGGTCTATAGTCTAGACTAGGACTAGAATTTATGTAGTTTAGGTGTTTGATGGGGAAAATTTCACTAGAAACGATTTTGGTCTTACAAGAGCCAAACACTACAGCAGTTTCCATTTGCTATTCTCGTCTCCGATAAATTACTTCAAGTTCCACGTCTCCAATAAACGTATGCCCAAAAATAGATATGCTATAAACTGACAAACGTATAGCAGTTATTGAAAATAACCTTCAAAGCAAAATACTGTATGGTTTTCAGTCCACAAACAACAGTTGTTCCCTCTATATCTGGGCAATACTAACGTCACTTAAAATCTTGTACAACCTACAAAGGAAACCAGCTTGCAAATAAACAAGGCTATTTTAAACCGCTTTTTTCCGTCTACTAAATAAAGTAGCGCCCGCACCCGGCGCCGCCTCGTATGTTTTCACCATAGTGTTCGATTACAATTTAATGCATCGCATTCGCACTCAAATTCAAAATCTTAAACGTTCCAATTTTACACGCAAAAATCGACCTTAAACTCTAGTACTTACAATCACAATTCGATCGTGTTGCAGTCGTTGGTGCGTCGTGTCCGTCCCGTGGAACAATCACGCGAAAATCAACTTTGCATTCCAGAGTGTAAGATTGGAATTGGATTGTTTTTCGAATGTCGTATCGTAGTCGTGAAGCGGTCGTTTCGTTGCATTACAGTGTAGTAGTGACATCGGTCGCTTCTATTATTTCTTTTACAACAAAACTAGTAGTTTATTGGCTCCGTGTCTCATTAGAGTCGTTTGTGGGTGGTTTATTTTAGAGCTTTTAATAATTTTCCACCTCCGGCCATGATTACAGTATCTAAGTTACATTATTTACCTCCACCATTGAATTTTAATACGATTTCAGATCTAATAAACTTCATTTATATTAGCTAAACTTCAATTATACGCACTGCAGAGGCCTATTTAGAGATATTTAGTTGTATGGTCAAAAAGTCAAAAGTCAAATCATTTATTTCAAATAGACCAGGAAGGCACTTTTGAACGTCAAAGCAAATATAATAATATTAATAACGTCTGTCTGTCGGTCAGTCCTCTAGTGAAGCTATTTGCTCGTTCCAAAGTGTAGATTCCTATGGAGAAGAACGAGCAAGAAACTCCATAGGTTACTCTTTTTCAATCAGATTTACAATACAATTCTTGGTTACATTGTTTCGATTATGGAATATCAATATCAATTTTGGCGTAGAAAAGAAATTGAGTCGAGCGACTTTAGATGGAACATCAATATGAAATACTTACTTGAATAGACCCAAAACTATTCCAAAAACCTAATTCTCTGTTACATTTTTAGACTATTAAAATTTTCTATAACATTATTGCCTTTAGACTACTTCACTAGAATTAAATCAGAAACGATTAGCAACACAAGCTTACATCAGACCACCAAACATTTACAAGTTTTGATCTCACAGACAGCAAATAATTCGTTACAAAAATGCTATTTAGTATCTCAATAAAAATGTCGGGATTGCTAATTTGATTTATTTGTACTATTATTAGTTGTAAAGAACGCGTCTCGAAGACAAATCTTGATTTATTTCGCGCCATCTGTGTTAGATGTCAATCGCCTAAGAGTTAGCGCGCACACCGCGATTCTGGGGCAACATTTTGTGGTGGAGATGAAGAATTTTAGTCGTTTCTGGGAAAACTTTTATTCAGTTTGTGATTTTTTGTGTAATTCGACTTCCAGTTTGGAATTATCAGAATTAAAAAAGATTTAGACAAATTGAATTTTAGCTTACGGACGTAAGGCGAGAGAATCGTTGGATGATTTTAAAAAAAAATAATGAAAAACCAAATTTTACATATATGCTTAAAAAGTAAAACACGACCTAGCACCCAAATGATAGAATTTTGTACTTGATTAGATACTTGTTTAGTTTGACGATCCTGTGAAAAAATGGATTTATTTTTGTAAATAGGATAGAAAAGAGCACATTAACACGTAAAAAATATTATAGAAAGAAATCTAGATGTGTTATAGTTCTATTTAATTATAATAGTAAGCAACAAAACAGTCGCTTCGTGTGCGCCGTATCTAAATTCCATAAAGTAATAACCCAATTTTTCCTCAAAAAATTCATTACATGACATCACCTCAAGAGTGATGGCTGACCAGCTTATGAATCACGATCACTGTGTTTTTCCATCTGTCACCTGTCTCCCATATTTATGGTCAAAATATGATAATTTACCATCGACTTTTTATTCCTTTAGATTAATATAAACGAATCGCTTATGTCACTCATATTATTTTGATTAATTACACATATAATTATTGTGCTGTGTTATTTTATGAGAAACACAAAGTTTCGTTGTGTCACTTATTTGTTTAAGTCAAGTGTGAATTATAATGGACGTCATTTGTTTTTAACTAACTAGCTGTGTATCCCGACTTTACTTGCGTGCGTCAAAGGAAAAATTTAGCCTATAATAATCAACTATTTGTTTTATTGCCATACTCAGAGAGTAATAGTTTAAGTAATCATTAAAATATAAATTGTTATATTTTAATGATTAATAGTCGAGACATACTAAATTATTGAATTTAGTATGTCTCAACATACTAAATTAATTATTATGTTTTTTGGCTTACTCACGTAACTATTTGACGAAGGAACTTGACTAGTTTCAAACCATGCTAGAGGCTCGTATTCAGTTCAGACAGTTATCGCGTCGTGTGTCGAGGAATGCTGTTCAAGAATATGAGCCTCTGATTGAGGCGGTTAGTTTCTACCGATAGATAGATAGAAATCTATCTGTGACAACAAACATTTACAACATTACAGTAATAAATTAGTTCTTTTAATGAGACTAATAAATATCATAACTCCTGAAAAATCAATGTAAAAATCTCTGTAAGGACATCTTTTCAAATAATAAAAGTAACATTTATAGTTCTTGGAAGAAAATCATCTAGTCACTAATGATCTGATACCTATCACTCTTAATGAATACAACAAACGACTAATTAATTATTACTTATTCCATGTTTTTCTTTGAAAACTCAAGTTGACAATACATTAAAATTTTTATTACTCTTTTTTACGATGAAAATGATAATGATGTTCTGATTTCCATTGGCTAATTAAGAAATTCATTCGTTTTACTTTGTTTGGTAGTTGAGGTTGGTTTTTAGTCGATAGCAGTATCACAGTCTTGTCTTCCCTGTCCTTGTCAAAAATAAATTACAGTGTTACTTTTTAAGTCAAATTAGAAAGTCAACTAATTAGGACTGCCTCGTTGGTCGAGTGGTCGCAAGTGCGACTGCCGAACAAGGGGTCTCGGGTTCGATTCCCGGGTCGGGCAAAGTATTACTGGGGTGTTTTCGGTTTTTCGAAAATTTCTCAGTAGTAGCACGGAGTCTGGAATTGTGTCCAGTATATGGCAATAGGCTCACCCCCTATTACATGGGACTTACAACACAATTGGTGAAAAGTGGGTGTATATTGTATAGCGGCATTACGTGTCGTAATGAGCACCTCTGCCTACCCCTTCGGGGATAAAAGGCGTGACGTTGCGTGCGTACTAATTAGGACTCAAAACTTAAACTCTTTAAAGTTTTGAAAATTTATGATTTTTGTTGTCTGTATTTTGTCAAGTAATAAGTACAACTTAAATATTTTAACAGCGTCTGAAAAAATCACTTCGCGTACTCAAACACTAATCTTTTAATCAACTAAAACTACCTTATTATACCTATCTTTACCTAGTATAACGCGACAACTTCAACTAGAAACTCCCGACTGTCCGTTCGCGGACAAATGGTACAGGTGTAAGTGAATAATAATGACGTCACGACGACCTGACACGAAAATTTCGGTCACGTCGAGCGCCGTATTAATGGTGACTCATTTATACCAGTCGGTGTGCCGATCAGCTGGTTTGTGACGTCATACCTATGTATTTGATGTGACAGATAAATTAAGTAATATTGTTTTTTTATATCTTTATTGGCGCTTGTCTATGTTTGATGTTTTTTTTTCTCCTAGTTATTGAGTTTAGTCATTTGTTTCATGGCCAGCGAGTTTGATTGTGTTTTGTCTAGTAGTTAAGGTATTAAAGTCTGGATGTTTAATTGGTGTTGCTTTGTTATCATTTGGAGTTGTCGTTGATTGATTAGCAGGATTTGCAATATGTCCAGAGTTTTTGTTGATTTTTTAGATTCGATCATGAGATTTCAATATATCTTTGGAGACAAGTGAATACTAACTATTATCTTGCCAATCTTTTCGAAGAGTAATCATGGTTCAAGGTTAGCAGTTAAAGACGTTAGAAGAAGTAGCAAAAATGCAAGCAATAGTTTCTCAAGAAAGACGCATCGTATCATGCGTAATGAGGATAACATTACACAATATTTAGGAAATATTAAATCTAAAAATAAGCTTAAAGTGTGAACCTCGTTACAATTTCAAAGTACTATAAAATAAATAATGTTAGCAAAACATCTTGTGTCGTGAGTCATGAGAGTCGCGAGGAAACTCGCCGTTTCGCAATACTCATGTAAAACGCTATAAAACTGAATTATATCTATACAAAATTCAGTGTTTATGTCTGTTTGTAAATCGTAAATTTGTCTGCTGGTGTATATTAACCCGAGAGCTATTAGGTTAGTTTTATAGCTTTTTTATATTCACGCTTTTAATACTTTGTTCGGTTAGGTAAACTTGTAGATGGCGCTTCCGTCGTTTTAAAGGTCTATTAAAATTCTTGTGTTAATAGTGACTACTTTATTTGTTATATGTAATTTACTGATAATATAGCTTTCTGTACCTCTGACATTCACAACTATTAACTCTTAATAAAATTAGCACCTAAAGATTGATTCAATAAGATACCATTATCAACAAACCGCAAGCTAGTCAAAACATTTTATCAAAACTCATTTATATATTCAACTATAAGTTTATCTTACAGACATACAGACTATCCACATCCCATAATCGAAGACAAAACAGGCTATTCTGAAATATTTAACAGGCGCGCGATAAAACGCCGACAGCTTACCACTACGCCTCGTAAAACTGTCGGAAGAATGACGAATCATTAACGCGTTGCGACTTTTACATATGCGAGATTACACTGTACAGATAAATCAGAAGGCACACTTTGACAAGATTTAACTTTTTAATGTAATTAAACTTTCATCATCATCATCAACAGCTTGTACCAGTCCACGCTTGTCATCGCATGGATTCGGAATATACAGTTGTAAATATTCAGTCGTTTAGTAGGCTCTTATGCACCAGCCGCATTTGTCGTCATGGCGAGACACAGTGCAACATACAAGTGGGACCGTAGTCTTAGAACTCTGTTGGAAGAGTAAGGTTGTATAACAATTAAGTGCATCCTTTATCCCAGTAGTGGACTGTCATAACTGTTGATGTGTGATGTAGTAATTCAGGTAGAACTTAATTTTACAGTTACAATATAACTTATACACACGCACACTACAACTCCCAAACTCCGCAGTGAATGAACCTTTTGATGATTTTGCAAAATGTCTCCCGTCATTTTCATAGCGTTCCGTGCATTTTATGTTTTTCTTTTTTAGAATTTATCGCGTACTATTGTGTTGACTAGAGTTTTTTAATGTGTGTGCCAAGAATTTGATTATTAAAAAATATAATGAGATTGAAGTGGTACTTTGTTATTGTTAGTGCACAGTGGTAATGATGTAGTGAAAGATATATGGAAGAGAATTTATATGTGTATGTTTAAGCTTCATAATAGTTGAATATAAATCATAGTTGTATTAAAAATAGGGCTTCTAGGTCGTACATAGTCACGTGATGAAGATATTTGAAATGAGGAAAAGATTGTAGTTCTGAGATCTAAATTGTTGAAAATATTTGCAGCTTTAGTCATGTGAATGTTTGAGGTAAATTCATTTCGTGAGAAATCTTGAAATTTGTTAATAAACAACGTTAAACAAATTAAATAAAGACTGCAGCATAATTTATGTTAATTTAATTTCAAAATGTCGATAAATAAACTGTCAAATCAAATGATCAATGCAATAAATTAAACGAATCATTGTTTTTGTTTAGGTTAGGTAAGTTTAGGATGCATGTACGAAGAAATACGAAATAATAACTACAAGTGAAACTGAAGGGAATAATATGCAAGGTTTCTTTTTTTAATTTTCCTGCTTTGGAAAAATCTTATTCGACTAATCTATATGTTTTAAAGCGGTGAATATGGTGCTGCTGTAATTCCGTCTACCAACTAACTGATTTTCTCAATCACAGTCACTTCATTAAGCTCATAGGTACCTAACATCTTCAATAATGACGGGCGGTAGGTATTGTAATAATAAATAACTAATATAAAATCATATCAGTACAGTATTGGTGTCACCTTGTCAGCCATTTATTGTCGCCCACAACCAGTCAAGTGTGTGGTTATTTTTCATGTTTTACGACAAGCAAACCATTTGATTTTACGACCATAAATAACTATTATGATGGCATTTTTTGAAATGACGCCCACTGACTTTTGTCGCGGTTGGTTACAATGACAAAAACATGTGTGTGTCAGTGGTCTGATGATTGATGCTTTGATGAAGCCATCGTGGTGATGACCTGAATACCTTCGTGGAAGAAAGGAGGGATTATAAATTGGTTGGACATAGATTATAAATAATTATGTAGGTAGGGCTGTCTTAAAGGTAGGTATAGTGGGTGCCTATGTGATTTTGGACACAATAATATTATACAATTGGAGATTTAAGTCAACAACCTCACACTGTTGATTTTTCCAAAACTAGCGATTAACAATAACGGCAACGTTTTAATAGTTAGATTACTGCATAAAATGACAAACATCGTCTAATAATCTAGAATATGATCTATATACATCAGATGATAACATTACAAAAATAGACACAGTCTACACACAGAAAAACACAATCCAACAAAGTAGAAGCTTCCACGAATGACATTTTCCTAAAATGACACATCTATAATTAATGATCTTAATACTTGTATTTTAATGTCTATTAAATACTATTAATTAATAACGTCTTCAAGTTAAATATAGAAGAAACTAGACGCCATATATTTTTATATTAATTATCATAAAGAGTTTGCAAATGTCACCGAAACGAGTGATACACGCGTCAATATAAAATGATTGGTAGGCGTCGTGTTGTTTTTTAATCTAAAATTAGTTTGTCATATAGTTTGCTTAAATATTTATTTTATTTATAGGTGGTATGCATATATTATTTATAAAATATGACTGTTGACCAGTGAACTTGTGACCAGTGAACTTGATTCAATATGGATATTGTGTCTGTCCACTGCTGATCTACCGACCTCCTCTACATAGGAAGATTAGTCATAACGGGGATTGGACCGTTTGGTCATCACAGTTTAATTAAAAGGTTCAGGTTTTTCATTCAGTACTGCTGCCCAGTCTTTATCGATATCGCAGTTTTTGATAAAATAATCATATCCAAAATTCTATGTATCTTGCCAGATAATCTGCTTATCCTGTTGCAAGTCGAGAAGTGTTCTGGGTAAGACCTAAAGTTCATTTACCGAATCCATACAATTTACCCACACTCATTACCCAGAAAATCTCCAACACACAGACCATATCTCACACATACGCACAAAAGACAAAAAACACGCAAACACATAAATTGAGAGCCGGCAAAACAGGGCGCCTTCACCCATCAATTATGTGATAAATTAAAATCAAAACAGGACGCTAATTTATTGGGGCCCTCTCGGTTTAACACAACACTTCGCGTGCCAACGTTATCGTAACTCTGCGATTGACGTGAGAGCGTTGCGATCAGTCATCGAGTGCAGCTTGCAACGTGTCTCATACGTACAGGGATGGATCTGGGGCCCGGTGACGTCGAAATGTGGAATAGATTACAATAGGTGTACGAAAATGAAATTATCAGCAGGAAGATATACAGATTCTGCTTTTGATTTGATATTGATGATTAATTTCTATTTAAAATAATTATATTTTGTAGTCTTAAAGAGCTTAGTTTTTGAAATGTTACTTGTCTCAATTTTATGATCATAACAAATCAATAAATTTGAATTGTATAGTAAAAAACATTTTACTGATTAATCAAATCAAATAAATATACAGGTCTTTCAATGTATCAACTGTAAACAAAGTAGTGTTCGACCAAAGGTCGGCAGATGAGTCAAAAATGTTAATGGAGATTGTCCCAGATAATTTTGGTAAATGTCTCGTTGAAATATAGACGGTATTGTTTGAAGATAGTTTAAATGGTAATATTGCTTTGTCTACTCTATTAGATTTGCATACAACGAACATAATTTCGAATTTAAATGTTAATCAAATTACAAACATTTAGTGCTTAATGTTCAGTAACTTTTATAATTTATTTTCTTAACAACTTTAAGATAAAAATGGGATTAGTTAATAGCTTTATTTTATTAGCAATAAACTTGTTGCTATAAGTATAACTTATCGTTCGATAATCTCTATTTTGACATACATATTTTTTATTAAATAACACACAAAATTGCACCCTAAAAATTCACTCGCACCAATATTGCACCCGGCTACCCAAATCCGGCCCTGTGACAATGTGAATGAAACTAAACAGGTGTACTGAATTATGCGTTCGCTGATGTATGCACCCGATGCACAGCGCATGCGCCACAGGTGAAAATGTGCAGCGATGCTAACGTAAATACGCGAAATGGCCGGTCAATCAGCGACAGACGGGTAAAGCTGTAAATATCTGGTAAGTGTATGGAAAGCATTGTTTTGGATACTGTGGAAAGAATAATAATCTTGTTGTGATTTACTGGGCCAAGGGTAGTGAACTTGCCGTCAACTGTAGCTACTGACTGGGCTTATGAGATTTGAGTCATTTTTCAGTCAGTTAGTTGTACACGTGAAAGCATGTTGTTATTTCAGATGTTGAATGTTGCAATGGTACACCCATATTAAGTCACCAATACGAGTAAAGGATAAAAATTACTGAAAAGTTTTAACAATCAATAATAGCCTAATGGCTGTTTTATTAATACATAGCCATTGTTTATTGATGTTTTTCCTAAACTCTACTTAACTAACATAAACCATAGGTATAATCTCCTACATAAGCAAAGCCTTACAATCTTTAACCAACAAACATTATCGTCATCCAACATTATCCCACCACAATATTCTGCCCCATTCAACACCGCTAATATCTGCAGACTCCTGGCGTGGTGCCAATCACCTTTGACATTACGTCCCTGATCACCAACTGACGGATATAAGTGGCTCCTGTCCCCAACAAATGGTGGAACTATTTGATCGTCATCTTAGATCTTTCTGGAGTAGTGGAAGATTATAAATGGTGGTGTCTTAGTTTGTTATTTAGTTCTGTTAATGTTTTTTGAGGAAATTTATGTTTTGAAGGCGAAGGTATTATTAGGCTTATAAAAATTGTTGATAAATAAACTATACAATTCGCAAGCATTTTTTTCCTTCAGTGCATACTTGTGTTTCAATACATCACATAAAACAATTCTGACTACTAAAGTAACATTATTCTCAGTTCTTTCTTTCGAATCATTCAAAATAATAATGATTCTCTATCATACTGTGAGTTTGTTTATTTGGAAGTTGGCCCATCAAACACGCTGAAACTACTGAACGGATTTTGGTATACAGACAGGGTATGAGCTGAGTTGGGTGCTACGATACTTATTATCCCACGTGAACGCGAGTCAAGCTGCTGGCAGAAGCTAGTCATAATAAATTCACATCACTCTTTCACACACAATACCCTTTTCCAAGCCTTCCACTCCTCAATTTTTACTATTTGTTATCTCGTAATCTTCCATTTGCCTTCTTCACGAGAACCGTCATTCCTGGCTGCTTCATATCGATTTGCTTCAAACTGTCTGTCTGTCTGACTGGAACGTGTACTGTTCAGCGTTCTACAATCGCTTTGAAATTTTACTATCTTGCAGTCTACGTAGACAGATCAAAGTTGTTAGCTCTATGTGATGAGCCTTTGAATGGTTGTGAAATATATCTTAGGTACGCCGTCTTAGCTTACTGTCTTGTTTAGAATTAAAGGTTTTCATACTTTTTTTGACACGAGTTCCAAGAATCAATTACATTTGTATGTAGTTTCTGTTCATTAATTCTCTTAGAGTTCGGTTATAGGTTTGAAGACTTTGATATAACAGTTCATGTTAAATGGAGATGAGATCTTAAATAAAACTCTTCAAAAAAACCGCAGGAAATCACATCCATCTCCACAAACACATCGACTAAAACACACACATCCCTTACTTTTTTCTTCAAACCAAAATCCACAAACATCAGTCTCCTCCATGATGAAATCAAAACCACACGGCCAACGACATCGCCATTTATCAAAACGAATTAAAAAAGCCATGCGCAAGAGTTTATCCCGTCCGTTGGGATTTGAGCCACTTTAGTATCTATTTCTGGTGACAGACAGACGTTTGGGGATAGCTATCGGGTTTCAAATTCCTGCTTTAAAAGGGTAGGTAGAGAGGTAAGTGGTCTTTGCAATTAAAAGGATTTGTTGGTATTGCTTCTGCGTCCTTTTAGAGGATATAGGATCGTTTACTGTCATTGTGAATTATCCTTGATTAATCTTCTGTTAGGTGTTATGAAGTTCTGTAGAAGATAGGTCCTTGAACTTAGTTTTATAAGTCAGTTGCTTTTCTTTTGTTACGTCATCAAGTTACTATGGAGTTTCGAGTTAAACATTTACATCGATCACATCTTAATTTATACTTCCTTCCTGACCTGACCACCTCTCACCAAAACAAGAACAGAATAGATAATTAACGCTACACCGCTACTGCGAACACACAAGTAGCCTTCATTAAAATTCGTATTGGTTACATGAAAAGTCAATTAGTACGTGCCGTGAGGCGGCAGCCATCTTGTAATTGCTGGCGACAGCTGCGCCCGCGCACCTCGTGGGTGTTCGGCGCAACAAAGGGTTGATTTAATTAGGTTTTGATTGAATGGGTGCAGAGTTTGTATTGGTGATGGAAACTACTTTAAAAGGCCACTCATGAAATTTGTAATCTAGTGCCTTGTCCCAACCTCTCCATCTTGTCTAATTCGATTAGTTCTTAAAGACATTTTGTACTTGTTATTAGATAAGTGTAGGTAAAAGTAACTAATTTGTAAAGTTTCGAAGTTATTCCAATTCCATAATAATTATTAAAATTGATGTCAGTCCAATACAATTTGATCACCGATTATGTGAAACGACCACACATCGGAAAGTATTTGTCTAGACTTAAAGGTTTGGTTGGCAGTAGATACCGTATTTTACTGTTACATACACTCAGCGGCACGGAAAGTGGCCCAAGTACGTTATGTTGTTTATTATCAAAATGAAAAGCGAAATAGGGGATTTTTGTTGTTGTAAAACTTAAATGTTTATTCAGATCTTATATCCTAACAATTAATTAACAAAAATGAGGTAATTTTAAATAAAATTGTACAAAACCTGAAAAGGCACGAAACTTGAAGTTTAAAAAAAATGATTTTCAAATTAAATTTACAAATTAAAGCTATGGTACTTAAAATTAATAGCGGGTATTTCCACCCCTGGGTCTGATGAACGCCTGCATGTGGTCAGGCATGCTGTGGATTATGTTTTTAATGTCCACTTGGGGTTATTCATCCCAGACGGCCATCAGAGCGGTTTTCAGTTGACCGATAGTCTCTGGAGGGTTGGGACTGGATCGGATGCGTCTTTTGAGCATGTCCCAGACATGTTCTATTGGTTTCAGGTCTGGGCTTCGGGCTGGTCAATCCAATTTCGTGATTCTCACCTCAGATAGGTAATCATCTACGCAACGAGCTGTATGAGGTCGGGCATTTTCTTGCATTAAAATGAAATCTTCGCTACCGGGTAATGCCACGAATGGTAAAACGCGTTCTTGGAGGATCTCTCGAATGTATCGCACTGCTTTTAGACGACCAGGTACGACTGACAACTCTATGCGTGCATCTGAACAGATCCCTCCCCAAACCATAACGCATCCAATAATGAAACAAACGGTTTGTGTGGTCGTAATTGGCAGAAACATCTCCCAATGCGTTCTCCACACAAGTTCGTGACCATTTGGAGCTCTTAAGGCCACTCTACATTCATCTGTCCACAGAACTTTGCTCCACTGCTCGTGAGTCCAATTAGCGTGTTCGCGAGCAAATCGAAGTCGAGCTACACGATGGTGCCGGAGCAGTTCTGGACCTCGAGCTGGTCTACGAGCACTCAGATTCTGTTCCTCCATTCTCTTTCTTACTGTCCGCTCACTTACGTTGACCCCTCTTGCCGTTTGTAGTCGCTGCCGAATTTCAACCGCGGTAAGGAACCGATTTTTCAAAATTGCGAGAACCATAAATCGGTCGTCTCGTGCTGATGAACACCTAAAACCACCATTTTCTGGTCTCCTTGTGTATAGGCCGGTCTGATCGTATCTTTTCAAGGCGAATCTTAGTGTTGTACGCGGTACATTTAAAATTTCAGCAATCTCTCGCTGCGTTCGCCTCTGGCTCCGAAGCAAGACAGTTTGAGTAACTTGAGCTGAATTTAGGGTCATTATTTTTCGGTTTTGGCATCATTAATTATTGCAGATTAAGAAAAAAATTAAACAATAAAGATTGAAAGCACGATCTTTTAATTATCGAAGTTTAACTTCCCCGTGTTCTTTTGCGTTCCAATAGCAAACTAACGTTAACCGTCACAATGAATAAACAAGTTAACTTTGTTGTGCTTATCCTCTTAAATTAACAGTAGCATTAATGTCCTGACAAACTGCCACTTGAAATTCTCATACACGATAATAAAATCGCCTGTTATCGGTCTGTTTATGTTTGGGCCACATTCCGTGCCGCTAAGTGTATTTACCCATCTCAAAAACGAAAAGAGACAAAAGCAATAAATTATAAAAACAATAGAATTAATTCAGGGAACATCTGTTCGTGTATCTTTAGTTTGTCTTGTCAAACACATTAACGTGTCGAATGTTTACTCGTTCATATGAAACATGTGTATTTGTGTGTTTGACGTACATTTCATTGGAGGTCTGTGTCACTTCTTGTGGTATTTTCAAGTTATTTTATACCGATTATAAAACTTATTGAAGTAACGTATCATGTCTTCGAGTCTTGTCTAAAGGTTGGCTCAAAGAAAATGCTTGAAATGTTACGTTTGTCCAAATAATCCATCCAAATTCATAGCCAAAAGAACCTCTTGTTGTTTTCAGTACATTACAAGGACATTTTTAAAGACTTAAATGCTACTTAATTGTTCATTTTACATACTAAATCTGTCAATAATGGTAATAAAAATCCATTAAAAGAACAGGTGGAAATCGGTTAATTTATAGCACGTCAAACTTCATAATATAATGTCATTAAAAATTCTATTTATATAAATACAGCACCTGTTTCCACCCGACCATGTAAAACAACAAAATTGTCTAAATATTAATTCAATCCAAAGTCACCTTCAATACCCGCCAATACAGCACACATTACGGATGCAACTTTTTTCATTATTAGGATGCGCACGCGACCCGAACAATCCGAGACTGTCCCGAATAACTTACCCCCCTCCCTCCAAGGGGGGACTAAAGAAGACGTATCTCACCACCACGATCCATTGTCCATTGTTTTTGCTTGCTGTTATTTATGACGGACGACGTACTATCTATCCTTTTCTAACACGAGGACATTTAAGCATTTGTCCCTCTCTCTCAAGGCTTCCGTCCCGTAATGCTGTAGCTAATAAATTACGATTCAAAAGATTATTTATTAGATTATTCATGGTGGCGAGGCCCTGTACCGTATTGGTCTTCGGGACATAACACCGGTGACGTTTTCGTCTTTTTTCCATTGATTGATTTGTGGCGTTTCGTGTGTTGTCGTGTCGTCAAACAATGGGGTTTGGACGTCGATTGGCTGCTTTATGGATTTTATTGGATATACAGAGTTCGGTTTTGCATGTTAGATGCCTGATAAGCGTTGATGTGTGGGTGACATAAGGAAGGTTTTGTTGACGTCAGTGAATTTCTATGAACACGACATTATTGATGTTTTACAGAAGTTAAATTATTAGGAAAAGCTGTATTTTTAAATAAAATTCTATTGTTTATTATACTTAAGATACTATCTGCTTTAATACTCTAATTTGGACGAACAAACAGCTTATTAACGACGTCCATGTTTAGACCACCTATGACGACAACGATGTTATCGCAGCCACTACGTTACTGACTCATGTCTTTAATCATAACAAAGGATCAACTACAACATATTTGTCATGTAATTAAAACGTAACAGTCCAATCATTTATACCAATTAAAAAACGGAACAAAGTGTACAGGAACAATTTATCTCTAAATTATGACATAGTAATTTAAAAGTAATAAAATTCATAGCAGAACGCACTCAATTAAAAGAGATACAAGAAAAAATGTCGCCCCAGCGGAAGCCGGGCCGATAATCGTTTGGAAAGAGACGTGCATTATTATTCACGACCATTAATTAACCCACACTAAAGTTTTAATTAAAAAACAAGCAAAGAACTTTCCATAAGAATGGTACGTCACAAACGCCGACGAATTCAAAACGGCAGCGTCTCGACCGTCATAAATAATTGGGACAAAACCTTCCCCCCCGCAACCCTGCCCCCATCCCCCGGATAAGTGTCTAAAATTTTCACAATCCGGCAATAAAAAGATAATTTATTAGTATAGCTCTTATTGTTTTCGTTATTTATGTGTATGGAGTAATGTAATCTAGCTGGTGGGGGCCCTAAATAAATAATTTTCACTTTAATGTCCCTTCTTGCCTAATCTCCCGAGCGGTCGGCTCTCAGTCCACGTTTTGTACGATATAATGGGCACCCGAGGTATTTTTAGGTCTAAATAAACATGATTTGTTGTACCGTCTCTGACAGAATTTAATTTCGTTACGGCAACGCTGTGGCTCCCTCTGTCGCGAATATCTTGAATTATTTTTAATGACTCCTAGTCATTTACATTATCGTCGATTTTTACTAGCTTCTTAGCATTATTTATTGCTGGGAAACGTAGCTTCCTTTAATTATGCTGTCTTTTTATAAGAATTTTCATAATATTCATAAATTCGTTTGTTGGCAAAGAAGTTATTGTATAAGGAGGCGAAGATTCAAGTAAATAAAGAGCCAAGAACAAAAATATTGATTAGTCGTTGTATATCAATAACATCACCAATAATGTCTCCGACACATAATTGTCCAAACAACAAACAAGTTAAAAAAGAGCGGACACAAGACCGCCCACGTACATCACATGCAGATTTCAAAAGCGTCTGAACTTCAGTGGCCATTTCTGAAAATTAGTGGACGTGTAGGGGGTAGGGGGTAGGGGGCTGAATGCCGTGGTGGATGATTTACACCACTCTGGTATTATGTTTTGACTTTAATAAACAGAACGTTTGTCATAGCAGACTATACGTCGCCAGGCCACGGCAAGTTTTGTGTTACTGTTGGATCTTCGGTCTGTAATGTGGACACTTGTATAAGTGTTGTTAGATTTAGCTTAAAGAGTACACAACTTGACGGGTTCTCTTGTTGCGTGTTTGCAGACATGTGCATGTATAGTGCGTTTTTGTACCTTCTTTTTTTACAACAAGTCTTTATTAAAGTCATAATTGATTCTTGAAACCTTTCTTTCTTTTGATATTTTAATAATTAGTTCCATTTATATTGGACCAACTATTTTCTAGCAACAATAACCACCTCAAACAAAGACACGAACCAATCACAAACACATTAATCCCCCAAATAATGAAAACGAGAAATTGCATCAAAATTATATTCATTTTCATAGAGTGCACATTGAAATCCCTATTCCCATTGTGCGAGGAACATGTCCTTAGTTGACCTTAGTCCGTCTAGTTTTAATTAAACCCGACAGACAGACGGACGGAAGGACATCCGAGCTTCGTTGTTTTGAAGACTCGACGTGACATTCAGTTTGTGCTCGAGTAATTTTGATGTAGCACTTTGAGTTTATAAGAGAATTGTTAATGCTATGGATGGCGGATTTGTTTTGTTTTTGTCTGGTGATGTGTGTTGTTTGGAAGTAATGAGAGTAATGTCGTAACTTGTGAATAATTGTGTGATTTGTATCTACGTTTACAATACAACGCCTTTGATACCATATTAAAAAAAAATATATCGATACTTTAAATCACCTTTTCAGCGCAGTATATTTTCCGAATGATGCAAATAAAGTATTTTCACGTTAAAACAAAGCAAATAATTATAATTATACACGAACAAAACAAAATACAAAACACGAAGACACCATCAACATGACATGCAGCCATAAAACTCGCAGCATACCTGGCGATGATCGAGGCAGACCACACCAAACGGGGCATAGTTCCACCCCCCTATAGTTTCACCCCCTCGTTTCCAGCTTTTAATTATAATACTTTATAGCCCTATAAATCACGGCGTGCGTCCCGGGCGGTTACCACCCCCCACCCTCCTTTGAAGGATACCAGTTCAATTCTCGTTGGGTGTAATAATTTATAAAGAAATTATTCCCTTTTTCTGCTGGGGGTTAAAGATGGGTGTGACGTGATCTGTGATCGTCTGCCCGCGACAATCATTTTCGTTTGAATGTGTTTTGCGGGCGATGGGAGTTGTGTCGGCTTTTTGGAATGGTGTTTTAGAAACGTGCTGTGGTACTGTAGTGAGTTGGTTTACTATGGAGGCAGTTTTGGTGGGTGTATTTGTACATCATTATGTATTTAGTGATAGTAGAAGATTATGTTGCATATTTTAGCGATGCAATTGTATCGACTTCCTAAATATATTGAGACAATGCTATGACATTTAGTGAAGGGAACAAATAGTCAACCCATCGTGGAGTTTACTTTATTGAAGAGCTACTAGGCAAAGCAAGTTTGTACTAACTTGTTACTATGACAAGATATATAAATGTTGATGAAGCCAAAGAAATACATACACACAGCAACTGGCGCTACATTTCTTCCTATTCACAGGGCGAAGATGTTTGTATAAAAATATGATTTAATGACAGACATATTTACCAGTTTCACACGAACGAGAACATCTCACTCACCGTTTACAAAACACAATAAAACAAAGAGACGAATGATCATTGTATTGAAATGTGTTTTAGAAAAAAGTGTGCACCTGTCTTAACGTCTGCTGTGATCAATTAAAATAAACGATTTATTACAGAAGAGGAACATTGCACAATTGTTCTAAGTTGTAATAAACACTTGAATTTCCCAAGTTCTCAATCCGATGTGTTGTGTACGTTAAGAAGACATGAATGGCAACAAATTATTGTAGTTTACCTTTGTGACTTTTGATACTGACATCTAGACATAATCGTGAATTATTGAAGAAAGTAAATATGATATTTGTATTTGTGTAATTTATAATGAGAAGGAAGTAGTATACAGGTTAAAATAGTAACGTATGTTATAATTCCATCATCAATCTAGTAACCGAATCCAGTAGCGTTTTTTTTTTATAAAATTATTTGTTTTTGGCAAAGTAGCCATCTAGCCATCTGCGGGTTACCGGGGATCCGAATCGAAGAGCAGCAGTAGGAACTGAGTGATTTTTAGTCTGTAAGAGCAGAGGTTCTACGGGGGGCCCTAGGCGGAAGAAGTCATTGGATAATTTTACACCTTTAAATAAAAATAGAACCATCTAGCCATGAATGAGGAGAAATCCCAAATGGGGACAATATTTTCTTAAAAACATATTATGCATTACTAAAGCAATGCCGTTCGCTTATTTTCTTTTAATTTTTTAGAGATCAGTCACATATCAACAACAGTTCAGTTAAGTTGAACCGATAAGTCACTGTTAAGTAAAACTACTGTAACTTAAAGCTACAAGACGTCTAACTTATGGCGTGCCTGCGCGGCGCCAAGGAGCTAAGAATTAACGGAGGGTGCAAATGTGAAGATATATTAACTTGATTCTTGGAGTCGGTATATCGAGAAATGTGTTTTGATTTATTTCTGTTTTTGTCTGACTGATTACCTTGTTGGTGTAATGGTTTGCAGAAGGATTCATTCCTAGAGTAAAGTAATTTGATTAGCTGACACTGAATTGGCCAAATTAAACCTTTTGGCAATAGAATAGCCACTATTCTTTACTCATAAATAGTTATATTGAAATGTTAATGCACCGGACAAGATTTACATGATGTTATGCCCATACAAACCCCTGACTAACTCTTCCAGCTTCTATTACACTTCTTCACCAGTATTAAGGTCATCGCAGTTGAACTTTCAACAAATATCAAAATACGTTCCGTGTTGATTTGACCTCGTATCAAAGAAAGAGATCGGAACTGCTATCAAAATCTTACCAAACTTCTGTAGCTCGCGTTGTTCTTACAGCTATTGAAACTTACCTGAAAATAGAGAAAATACGTTTAGTGTGATGGAACAGAGGGCAGAGTAAATAGGTAATATGTTCATACTATTGTCATAGGGTCAGTTTTGATTGTAATGGTATGATTTGAATATAGTCTGTATAATTCAATAAAACCAGGGAGTGATGTTTGGATTTAAAATCATTGAGAAGTACTTGTTAAAAAAAAAATTCATCAACTTCTCTTTTAAGACCATTCTCGTTTTCAAAAATAATGTAACCCTACTCCTAGTGCATTTAAGTATAAAGGAGTGAAACGTGGCTTAAAGTATGGTTTATGCTTGTTCATCCCCACAAACGCATCTTGTATAAATCCTTCAGTGGCACGCATGTAGCTGCCATTAGACCCCATCAAGTCATTTACCGCGAGCTTAAAACTTGGCACGCGTTGCCGAAGGGGGTGGTGCGTGCAAATATGACAAATTTATGTAAAACGGGCTCTCTCTTTGTACGGCAAGCAGCCGTCGAGAAATTAGTGCTCATTTTGTCCCATGTTTACGAGTGGGAGCACTGTGCGCCTCAAAAATATGGTAATGGCTGCACAATGGTCGGGTTTCGTCTAGTGTATCGATTTTGAGATTCGTTCGAGTTGCCGATGTTTTGATGGTAGGGGTGTGTGTGAGTTAGGGCTGCTGTATCTTTAGTGCCGCGTGGTTGGATCCAGGTTAGTTCTTTTGTGATTGTTCAGTGTTCATATTTTCGCAATTTTCTGCAATACCTAGTTTCACAATAGATATGGATTATTATCTGTCAATGTTCTTATAGCACTTTACTGCTTAGTTTGTCCAAAATTACCACACTGTCAACGAAAATACATCAAATTGCAGCAGTGAGATCTAATTCAGGGATAGCCTCTTAGCTGAAGATTTCATTTAGAATATTATTTACCTCATAAATAGAGAAGCGTGAAGAAATGTTGGCGGGCTGTGTCTATTTCTAGTGTGTCTCTGTAAGAGCGTGATCCGGAGGAATTGTCCCGATCCATCGGTCGTTAATCGTGACACATCGCTGTATTTCCATCTAAACTCGTTACGTTTTATGCGAAAGAGGAGTTGAGGGTAGACGAGCGACTTTTTTGTCGCCGCTTATTGAGATTGGATGTAATTCGTTGAAATTCCTTATACAGTTATAGCATTTTGGTACTGTTGCCATGACGATGAATTTACTCATAGTTTTTTTATCTGTAATTTAATACTATCTAATCGTTTACAGTTTCTTCCTAAAAATGTGTTCCATTTAGAATTAAAGAAAAACTTGAAACAGTTTGCTTCCAATATTGTAAAGATATCATCATCAGCATGTTTTGGATGCACACATCAATATGTGTGTGTCTTCAAATAATTACAAGAAAAATGTCCTAGTACTAGAAAATAGTCGGCGAATATTTCGGTTGTAAGTCGCAGGTGTGCGCAGCTCAGCTGACAGATACAACTCAGATTTATGTGTTTACTGTATAAATCACGAGACGTCAACGTTGCCTCTCATTTCTTTTTTCGTTTCGCGCTATACATCATAGTTTTGTCTTCCGTGGTCAAATTTTTTATTCCACTCTAGAATGCGAGAGTGTGCTTCCAGTTATTTTGGTGTTGTGCACGTTAGCTTATGTTCTTTCTGTTGTTGTTCCTTTATCCCTCAATGTCTAACCATTGCATCAGTGGCTTTCACTACTATGTGGTTTTATTTTTCGATTTTCATGGTTTTGTTTGTCATTTCTGTCTAATGGTTATTGGATTAAAATGATTTTGTGAGCTGTTTTGAGAAAAATGTTCATTGAACCTTGATTTTACTGCTGAATGTTAAGACTGTATAAAGAGGAGCCAAATCTTGCGTAACAGACAGATCATAGAATACCAATCTGTAAACATCAAAACATCGTCAACAACTCACATCGTTCCAAAAAAAACAAGAAAATTCCAACAATAAAATGAATTTTAGACGCGATAAATCCCTAATCCAGTGCTAGATATAATTCTCTGGCGACACGTCGCTACTTCCAGATCAATCATCGTCTCCTTAACGATTGGTACAGCTGTTGTGTCTACGATTGATGGAGCTATAAAATATATTTATAGTTTGTATAGCTCAAGAATAGTTCTGAATGCTCTGATGTCTGTCGCTCAAGCAACTGGATTATCCACGATGGATGGCGCGGTGGATGCGGCAGTTACAATGAATTATAATATTTCAGAAATTCTTAGAACAAATAAAAATGGTGGAGGCGTTGAGTGATGACTTCGCGACGTCTGTTTAAAGTGTGTCGAAAATATAATGGGTGAGCTCTAAGATAAATTGGATTAGCAAGACGTGTGCAAAGTTTAATCAAGAAAGACAACAATGTATAAATTATACCTAGTTTAGTTTGTTATGCTAAAAGAAGTTTTGAAACTAGTCTACAATAAAATAATAGATATAGAAGTTGATTGATGACACACAGATGTTTATAACAAACTAACTAAAACCTTGACTGTCAGTCTGAAAGGCTTCACAGTCCCATCAAACAAACCCAAAATAAAACAGAAAACTGCATCCATCACATCCAGTATTCCTACTCTGTCTGGTGCTATGACGAGCGATAATGTCGTAAACAGAAGTGCCACCCACGACAGCACGGGCCGGCGTGGCGGCAATAAAACACGCGTTATTGTCATCAGCGATATTATTCACGCCTCTGACAACACTAGTTTTTATTCCGTTTTTATTCACTTCTATAATCCTTGATATTTCTAGATTCTTTTTGTACGTGTCACTGGCTTTTCCCCTGTACGTTTTGTTAGAGCTCACAATCATTTTCCACTTTGTAATCATCTGTACAATTAGCCACGTCTATTTTACTTCGAAGGGATTGAAACTTTGATGTCATCCTTTGTACTTATAATCAAATACTAACTCATAAATACTGTTATCAGATGAATCCTAGAAATCTTTTTAAAGTAGTCTAGTAGAAATCATGAAACTGTTTTCTTTTGATAGAATTTCTGTTCTTAATAGTTATCAAGTGACCTCTTGGCTTTAAAAGGCTTTTAGTCAGGAATATTATCAGATGGCTTTTCTGCTTACAGAACGTCTTTTGCGTCATCTTCGTCAAAAGGATTATCTATTAGAAAAGTGAAGTGCGCAAGACAATGGTTATTAAGATTTCTATTCAATACTTACACTGGGGTAGTTAAATGAATTCTGCATTTGTGGTGACTTTGTATGATGGACAATAATTTGTGATGTTTTGCACTACTTTGTTAATCTGAACGATCATAATGAGTAACAAGCATAACCCAATCAAGTCAATAAGTTTTCTTATAAAAAATGTAATGAGCAATATTATGATTCTTGATACACAAATATTACAGATTTAGATCTAATACATTGTGACCTGAGATATTATCATCAAAAACATTTCCCGAAGCTGACACATTTTCACTTGAAACTACCAGCGTACACTAATTCCTCCCCGCCCCCACTTCTAAACTCATGCTTATACCTGAATTCCCAGAGTACAGTTTAAAAACTTCTTCGCGTATCCCGTTGCCCGGTGCACTCCTTGACAATCGATTGACGGGTGTCCCCCTTTCCCCCCTTCTCCTCATCTTGCACCTCCCACCCCCTGGCGCATTCGCCTGACCCACATAGACGCCATATTTATAATAATTGTACCCCGATTCGAGTGAGTAAATCAGATAGTGTTCTAGTATGGTTAGGGTAAAAATTGGAAAATTTTCGTTTTGCTTTTTGAGGAAATTTATGTTAATTATAAAAAAATATTACTTATCCTTATACAGTTGACATATTAAATAATTTGCATGAAACGAAAGAGGTATGCCACAGGCACTATACGATGTATCTATAACTAGATATATGAGATTCCAATACAAAAAGTTAATTAGAATAAATTAGCCAACACATCGCTCTGCACATCCACCATTTCCGAAAGTTAAGCAGATTTCTAAAACGTATTTTGCGAGACATCTCCAACTCAATCAAGCCAAACTATTGATTAGACCCACCTCCCACTGACCCCACATGGGCCATCAGGACAAAACAATACGTACATATGCGTCGCAAAAGTAAATAGTCGCTCCCTCCCACCCCCTCGTTATCACGTCCCGGACATAATTTAAGACGAGTCGGACCGTCCGGCTCTCGGATATATCCGTCAATTCTATTTGTTGGATTGATTTTTCGAACTGAGCCGACGTTTGAAAGGTTTACTTTTCCTTTAACGTTTTTGCAACATTTGCTACATGGAGACTGCATCGGTTATCTCTATATTTTTAACAAATGTCTCGGTCTCTATCTTAGGAATTATTGTGGAAGCAACTCATCCTATCAGAAAAACATATTCGTCGCAAAATTCGCCCGGTCTGCCATTCGTACCCCCTCGTTATCACGTCTCGGACATAATTTAAGCCGAGTCCGTTCCGATCCGTTCACGGATATGCGTCAATACACTTGGATTGATTTTTCCAAGTAAGCAGACGTTTGACAAACAAAGAGCAAGTTCGGAACGTGCCAGACTCTAACTAAAGTTTGTTTCAGTATTTATTTTACTGCTATGTGAACTAAATACATTATTTCTTTTAAGTGTATGTATTTACGGAATTTTTCCTCTTATTTTTCCGCATTTCATGAAAAATGGTAAAATAAACATTACTTTTTACGTACTCTTAGGGTCAACAGATATTGTTTTATAAAAGGAAATAAACTTTGAAGAGTAGTGAACGTACGTAATTTGTACATGACTTCAAGAGATAGAGAAGAACATAAATTGCAGTCCATCGCCAGGAGAACTGCAATAACCTTTGACTTCACGAACTTTCACGAGTTCACAAGCAACTGAAACACTGCACATTTTCTTATTTTCTTTTCAAAAGCAAACACAATTAACTGCGACCATAATTTTCTTTCAAAACTTCTGTCCGTTTTAAATATTCTAAATAAAAAATGTGCTTTACACCATCACGTCAGTTCATAATCAAAAGCGAACTAAATAAATATAAATTCAACGTTTTTTTAAAAAACAAAGCTTAACGCAAAACGTTTCCGTTTCCCGCGTCGGGACAAGATGTCAAGTGACGTCATCGAGATAGCGTCGAAAGGGTTGAGTTCCGTCGCTTAAAAAGTATGAAAAAAAAAACATTTCTTATCTGTGGACCGAACGGCCGATTGTCCCCGTCCACATTGTGTGCAAGAAATATAGGTAAATGAATCAAGGTATCTTTATTTTATCTGTGACTAGTTAAAAAATGGAGGGTAGTCAAGAAATTGGCGTGTTATCGAAGGGTACGGGTTCTATCTCGCAGCTGCTCGATAAGCAATCGATATGTCTGTTTCGTAAATGTTGCATACTTAATAAATAGATAAATATTTAGCAATTTAACTGCAAAAATAGTGTCAAGTCCGACGTGCACTTATTATTGCCTTTCTTTGAATAATGCTGTGACAGAACATCTGCTTACAAACGTCTGTTGACCATTTTGATAAATAATGTAAACAACAGATACAATATCGCTCGAAGCAGCCGCAGTTTTAATTGTCAACCTATTGATAAATGTCAACTGTAAAACAGCAGTCGAAGATAATAAAACATATAACAACTAGCACCATCTATTGCCGGAACCATCAAACATGATACCAAAAAATGATCGTCCCGCCCTAGAGAGCCATGTCCCAGCTTACTGGCCTCTCTGCCCGGTCCCCAACATAAACCTACCATCGTCACGAAACCGTCGACAATCTAAACTTAGTCCATACAAGTTCCCACTTGGGACTAAACATGTCGCATTTAAAACAAAACACTAAAAGTTAAAATTTACCAAAACTACTTAACGTTTGTAAGATGTCCCAAAACTTGTGAAGTAGTTTAATCCTTTATATTTATTCGACGCGGTGGGAAATCATGGTCTGTCAGATCTATTGAAGTTAAAAGCGAAACAATTTGGCGGCGACATTTGAAGGGTTAAGTTTCGTTTAGTTTTAAATGTCTCCATTTATTTTCGGGGACAAAATGTTGAAACAAAATAATTTTATCGAGCATTTTACTTAAGTTTTGCGACCAAACTACAATACAAAAAGCTGTGTATACAAACCTCAAGCAGAATGACAGCGACACACAGCCCTAACATATTCAATAACTCAAACGACAATTACAAGCAAGCAAGTTAAAAAGGAACAAAACAAAGGTGCGCGCACACTGGCGCATACGTCCCGTTCGGAACATGTTCCGTCTCAAGCGATGCCCGTCTCAACGTGTCCCTCCCGTCTCGCGATTAAAAGTGCAGGTGGGGACTGTCCAGCATTGATCTGGCGGTGACGCCGGACGATGGAGACGTCACCCACCATCGGGGGTGGGGGGTGGCCGCCTCCTCGTAAGTAGACGTGTGGACATGCTTAGCGATGTGCTGATAACGTCGCAGTTTTCTTATTTATTTTGTTTTGTTGGCGTTTGTGGATTAATACGTTTGAGTGGCACGTACCACTGAAATTAGAGATGGGATTAGAATTTTCCACGTTTCTGTTGATTTTACACTTTTTGTGATTAAAGTTACGTTGATTGATTGCTAAATACTGTTTCGTCGGGATTGATTGGACTTAATTGAGTGAGCGAATATTACAATTTTTCTTTTATTTTTCACTATCGAGTATCCAATAACCAATTTAACAAGATCAGCTTTTTCAACCAAAAGCAGTAAGACCAGTACAAATCTTAACAGTGCAAAAATGTCTAATTAAACACACAATTAGAGAACTCATTAAGAAACGTCCGCGGTAGACAATGGGCAGTAACGAGTGTCAGAAAACGACTATCAACTGTGAATCGGTCGAGCGAGAGAACTATTCACAAATTAGTCGGGACAGAACTCTCCACACTCAACGTCGCCACATCCGCGTAGGGTCGCCAGATGGACGTGTTCCGTGGACTGAAACCTCGGCTGTGAGTCCACGAATATTGTTTAATTTGTGCCATATTTCAAGTCAATAACTTTTGAAATGTATTTTGGTATACGTAATGCTTAGAGAAACACTATAACTTTGAGAAAAGTCTTAGATAATTATTTTCTTATTCAAGTCTAAAAGTTAATTTTGTCACGTTTAATACGTTACTTATTATGTTATTGGCTTACTTGCGTAACTGTTTGACGAGGAACTCGACTAGTTTCAAGCCATCCTAGAGGCTAATATTCTAGGCTACTCTATCTCTCCAACAACTACGAGTATCACTCTTACAGTAAATATCCAGCTTCTAATAAAAATTCTTAAAAAGTCCGCAGTTCAAAACAAACTCGACATATTAAAAGTCAGTAGACGTGGTAACCCTACGGCCGCCGGACCTCGCCCGTCTTGCAACGTTTGACTGAGCGAAATCACTCAAAAGTTTTAATGTCGCTTCCGTGGGGACGCGAACCGTTCCGGTCCGGTCCGGCGGGCGGTGTGCGCGCGACTTTATGTCTGCGTTGTTATTTAGATTACACGCTTTGTGTCCTAGGGTTAAGAGTTTGGGTATAAGAGCTATGTTGCTATGTGGCTGGCTTTTGAGGGAGACGCATTTATGTCGGGGAATTGAAGAATTTGATTAGAATATAAGGGTAAAAAGTCAAATTTTGACAACCTTGTAGTGATGCCTATTAATGATAGTGACAAAATAAAATCACAAAGCAAATAAAACAAAATTAATAAACATTAAAAACAATCCGTATAATTCGTCAAAATATACCCAAAACCAGGCAATTAAACCATCCACCGTATATCAGACGACATTCATCTTTCAGTGAGGGAGTTAAGCGCTAAATTCCCTTGCATATCATAATGACAGACAGTTTAATTATCCTCGCGGCCGATATTGCAACAAGCGGGATTAAAAGGAAAAATTAATTGAATCCATTCAATTTTCTAACCGCGAGTGGTGCCGGGTGACGGATACTGTCTGTTAATACCCAATTATTGGCACCCCCCTCCCACCCTTCCCATCCTAGCCTCGTAACGGCTATAATACCGGGCGGGTGAAAAATTTCGAATATGATTCGAATAAGTATGGGAATGAGGAATTATGCAGTAACATGTGATGAAGGTTTAGTGACTAGCTGAATTAAAGTTAAAGTTTGAATTAGATATGTATGTTGTACCTAATTTGTATTATGTATTAAAAGTAATCAAAGGTTTCTACTTTTTAGAAATCTTCCTAATTAGGCTATCAAGTATGTATTAGTAATTTAATACAACTAACTAAACGTTAGCGTACCTAAACTTTGATATATAATTAGGTATTCTTTAAAATACTTTTATTTTATTGCCTTTTTCCCAAGTTATTTAATGTCGATGCAGGCTTCCATTCGCCATCAAAGCACAACACCTCCTCATTATATATTTCATTTCACAATAGACCCAATTCACATATTGTGTCAAATGTAAGAGCGTTTTTTTAAAACACCCTTATAACAACGCTATCTCTATCTCCCATCCAATTTCAATTACTCATCAAGTACGTATCCCATCCCATTAATTTACAGCGACATCATAGCCTTTTATCCCACGTAATCCATTCTATCACAACGTATTTATTCCACCCGCCATATCTCGAGAGATGTCAATCACGCCACGTCAGTAAAATGGCGGCACACAGAATGACAAGTTGGAACAGATGTTAGACGACTTCCAACTTTATACTGTTCTGATTAAGTCGAAAATCTAGTGTAGTTAGTTGATAGGATGGGGCACGTTGATGTGCTGCTGTCTCGGACTCCTGACGAGTGATGACGTCATACGTGTTAAGAATTAAGATGTTCCTGATCTTAGTTTGGAGTGGATTTTCCGGGATAAGTTGAGGCGTAATTTTGATTTTGGATTATTGGTTTAATTGACCAGATTGAAATCCAAAGCTACGTGGGCTGTCAACGAGTAAGCAGGTTGTTAGCAAGGTGGTCAAGGTCTTAGACTCGCCCTTTCTACTAAAACAGGTGTGAGAAGTTATTTTCGGTTTAACTCAGCTACTCATGAAGAGTCGCCTTTCGAGAAAAATACAGAAAAAGTGACCTATGACACCCCTTCCACTTTCAGCCCACTTGCACAAACACACTACTGATTACTATCAATTTCATTACACTTTCATCTCCCGCGGGATTACCGTTATTTTACGAGGTGATCAATCATCATCCATATTTAATTGTGTCACCGCAAACAGATCAACGCCTTTCGATATTAAATTTAAAATGTTTCAGTAAGTCTAGGGTAGGGCGAATATTCGCAAAATGCACTTATTACTGGTACGAGTCCGGGATCATGCCGGGATCCCGGGGTGATTGGCAATCCCGGGGTATGTAATGCGACGATTTTAATGGGATCTTCACTAATATGTACATTGTACGTGTGTGAAAGGACTGGAGGTGAAATATTGTGTGGATAAAGGGGGATGATGTAAAAAGTTACTTATGTACTATTCAGTTGATATAAAGCCTTGCATATTTATAGAACCTGCTTCCAAAACACAAATAAAATTGTGCAAGGAAAGGTTTAGCCTTAATTCCTTTTAGTTTTAGACTTCTAAGCTACTGTAAGAAAAGTAATAGTTGTAAGAAAGAAACTACTGATAGATCGTTTAAATGGTAAATAAGAGGTGGGTTACTTACATACATAAACTAATAATTATCAAACAGGAATCAGCAAAACTTACCTGTAACAAAAATGAACATTTAATTAGTAAAGAATCAACACTCACCACTTTTCATTGTACAACAACATAAATAAACAGCCTCCATAACCTAAACATTCGGACAACACAGCGACATTTTATTAAAAAAATAAATCAACCCGATACAACATAGATTTTGTTGAGTCCACAGTTCACAAGTCAACCCTCTTGTTTCGATGGAGCGAGCCAGTAGGGACGGAGTCCATTGGAATTCTTTATACAATGAAGTGGATTTAATATCGAGAAGAATGCCGGTCGCAAAGATACCGGCCTGTGTACACGACCGATTTGTTTGTATTGCGATTCTTTGATTTATTTACCGACATCAGGAAATGTTTGTGACGAATGTTTTTGATAGAGTTCGGTTTGATAGCGAGGTGGAGTTGGTTTTTGAATAAGATGTTTGGTAGGTTAAAAAGTTTAGTTAGGAACTAAGATTTCGTTTAAAAATTGTATAAGAAACTAACTAAATAGACGCCTGTAGTTCCCATAATAGATAGGTCAAGTTGAATATTTATTTATCTGTTTGTCCATTTACATTGTAACATCTATTAACTGATTTAATAAATAAAGCTATGTTCAATAAAAAAAAAAAAAACTAAAAAAAGTTGGTCTGCACAGCCCTGTCACCTTAACCCTGCAACAGCGACCTGAAATTTTATAACACGTCCCGTCGCGTCCGGGACCTCTTCTGATCGAATTTTATTTTACGTACTCACAACTTTTTATTGGGCCCAGTTACTTGCGCGACCATCGTTTTGTATTTATGTATTATTTAACGTCCAATACTGTGGATTTGCATGTATTTGATACCCTCCGATAGACGAAGCTGGATTTCGGATAACCCTTTTCGGGGCACGTAATAATACTTAAATATCGTTTAAATTTTTATTATGGGATATAAAAATGATTTCTGCAAATTAGGTACGGACAAGGAACTGTTTGTAATAACCGTGTTACGGCTTCCACTGAGAGAGTAGCTCAATAAAATATTTTATGGAATGAATCCGTCATGATTTTCAGGAAACTAATATAAGAGTACAATTTTATAGTTCGCATATGACTGTGACTTGTATTGTAACATTTTCCATACATGTGTCCAGTTATTGCAACATTTACGAAGTTTGGGATTACACAAATTTATTCAAAACAGCGCCACAAAATACTATTGAAAAAACAAATCGGCGCGATCCACATCAGCCGCCTGTACCGAAGTCAAGACAGACGCTGTAAACACGAGCAATATTGTTACCCAGCCGCAATCTCGTATCAACCGACCAAATAGCTTGGATACTTATGTAAATCGGACCACTATCCCGCTTATTGTATATCTAATTTGATTTCTTTTGCAATACAGTGATGGGATTCAACGAATATTGGTCCTACCTGCCCATCTAATATCGTCCCGGGCCCCGGGAATGTGTGCCGTGGCATTTTCGGGGTTAAAAGATCACTGATACGGACACACAGGGTTTGGGTTTTTTAAAATATTTATGAGGGAGCAGCGGTGAGAGTTCGCGTTTCAGCTGTAATCCAATTTCGGTTTATGTCTTTGGTAACTTACTTATTTTTGTTGGTTCGGAGAACTTTGGGAAGGGTCAAACTGTGTTTTTATAAGTGTTAATTAAGTGATGTTATATTCATGGCGGCGGTGAGCGCAGATGTTTTTGCGCGCTAGTTAGGACAAATTAGGGGCTTATTAGATGCGGGTTTAATATTAATAAGATTATGTTCGGCCAAAGTTTGGTTGGATGCTTCAAGTAAATAATATGAATAGCTTACGAAGTTAGTGTATTAACCTAACTAACAAATGTTGAACATTTTGCTTAGTTAAAACGTAACTGTCATGATCCAAATTAAACTACTTACGACACTTTTCCGATACGAAATATCAGCTCTAAAACGTCAATTCATTAACCAAAAATAGTGGAAATATCGAAAACTTTTCCCGATATCCATTAAACCGAGCTGCACTCATTCTTAAATCACGATAAAAGTGTCGCCGCCAAATTAACCACCTCACACTATTCCACGAAAAAAACGTGATATTCGTAACTGATTCGCTAAGTAGTTCGCGTCTGATCTGTCACCCGCATCGGAAGGGTTGAGCGGCAAAAAAGTCGCGTCGTTAGTTCTTGCGATGGAAAAAAGTCGCGTGTCTGTCCAAACTGTCGTTTTTAAGTGGCAGGCAAGTCTGTTCACGCTATTATCTCGGAACTGAACCCTTGTAGGTGTATCTTTTAATTTTAGGAGCTCCATTATGAGTTTTGTATTAACGTTGTAAAGTTGATCGTTTCGTATTCTGATGTTTTACTGCTTTGGAACGAGTTTGAAAATGTGTATGTATATATTTTTATTTATGTGCTATTTGATTTAGATTTTTTAATAAAATATTTATTATTCGTTAAAAGTTTTTTTTTCCTTCAAACGTCAATCGAAACTCCTAAAAATTGACAAATCTAGTCAGGTGGCTTGGTATTCAACCAAATAATTAATTACGGTATTTAGAATTTAAGACTACTGTCTAAAACAGGGGTTCCCAAAGAGGTGCAGTCTTTGTATATTTTTTTCTGCGAACCATAAGTGGTCCACTTGGTTGAGGACCACTAGTCTAAAACATAGTAATTTAACCTCGTACTAATACTATAAAACCACCCCAAATATAAAACTTACCTAATTACATAACTAGAATCCCCATGAAAACTTTCGACTCGTAATCACCGACCGTCTCGTTCGACACAAATCACTGCAAACATGTTCAAATATTCTTTTTTTCTTTCCCAACTTGTTCTAACTCATTCGCGTTTGAGTCTGAGCCAATGTTATTTAGTTCAATGCTGGAAAGCACGCTACACTGACAGCAACTTCACAAACTTATATTATGCAGTCCGGTGACGATAGTAATTAAGAATTTCGTTGTAAAATTACATTTTCCCTTGTTTTGGCTTTCGCGGGTAAGTGACAGAATAAGTTTATTAGGTTTTGTAGTTAATAGAACTGTTTGAGAACTAGAATAAGTCTAGTTATTGTGGTTTTTAGAAGGAATATTAGATGCGATGAAAAGACAACGCGAGCCAACTTTGACTTTTCCATGCAAAAGGGGGTAATTAGCAGATGAATCACATTAATCACTGTGTTTTTCAACATATTGTAGTAATCAAGTTTATAGGGAAATTCAAACTTTAAATATAATCATCTCCAAACACGCTTGTCTTTCTTAGAAAACCCCCATTTTGTAAACTTTATAACATTGCAAGATTTTTTCAATAGCACTGAAGTGCCAATTGTGGCCCCTATTCTTTTCTACACTACGTTCATTTATACCTATCAATAGAGCAAAGTAATTATTCGCTCCTGTATAATTTCGCTGAATGCATTTAGCGATCGTACCCGATAGTACCCGATCTTTACCGAGCGATGTCGCCTCAAGCGCATTCGTTCACCAACAAATCAACAGCTTTGTAACTGTGACGTCAAGTTAATTAAAACAGCGAAAAGTTGGCGATTTAAAACGTGGACTTCAATAGGATATAAGGCATAAGCGAAAGCGATAAGTAAACTTTGCGTTCACAATCAAATCACATTAGTTAGATTCGATGATGTTTCCCCTTCAAAAAAGGGCTTACTTTACACGACTTAAATCATTAAAATCTCACTTTGATTTTAAATTTGAATTAATATTTGGGACTAAATTAAATGTCCTTGTCCTATTCATTAAAAAGCTAATGTCGCAATAAATTATAATATTCAAGATATTAAATCTAGATAGTGTTTTAAAATTAGACTTGGCGCCATATTACACTGTATTAATAATAGAATGAGACGATTAAATTGTAAGGCGACATTAAAACTTTTATAAACGTTATATATTATATTTGAAAAATCACAACGTCATGCCTAGGTAGCTAATTTTGAAAAGTTATGATTCCCAACAAATGTGATGGGCCGTTAAACTTTGCAATGATTTCCTCAGTTTTACGATGACAATAATATTTTCATGAGGAACTAAAAATGTTTTTATTATATTTAATAATAGATACATGTGGTTTAGTTCGTGTATCATCTTATTCTTGCACTATGCTTGATAACGCATAATACATGTATAAGAATCTCTCCCGAGGACATCATTGTTCCCTCAAATATTTACGGTATTCAGGCCTTGTTAAACTTTGTGAACCTAGTGTTTAGCAGTGTCATTTACTAACCTAATCTACCAAATAAAAAATACATCATGTAATCCGGATGTCTAACACAATTTGACACATTAGTATTTTGTAAACTACCCATAAACACATCGTAACATTAATTCCGTATTTAAGTAAATCAGACTCAAGCTTCGCGACAAGCATTTAATATTTGAATATTAATAAAAGTCATTAATTACTGATTAACATAACATAAACTAAAACTAGTAGCAATAACACAAAATACTAATTAATTATTTGCTTTAGTTCATAAATAAGTCAGTTTTATAATGCCGTTGATATATTTATAAGAACATATTGATAGTTTTGACTGCTATTGAGGTTAATGTTGATTTTATGAAAACGAATCGTAGAAACAAATCCATTTGTTTTGTGCACAGTTAGGAATATTTATAGGCATTTCTCTTTACATATTTCGTGATGTAGTTTTAATTAATTAGTTTTCGATGTAAATGTTTCGATTAAAGAAACTGTGGAGCGCTGGTATGTCATCCTACGCGTAGATAAAGTTGATTATTTTACGCTGTATTTGTGTACGGTGCGGTGGCAAGTTTCCATATTGTTTATTAAGAATGTGTTTAATAGATTTCAACGGATATAAATTTTAATTTAATTAAGTTATGATAATCGAAGAATAATAAGTAGAACTCAAGAGCAAAGGGTGTCAAAATCAATTCCCATGCCAGGAAAAATTTTGGTGGGTTTTGTGTCTTTTGATATCTTGGTTAAAAATTAACTTTTAGACAGTAAAGAATTATCTTTACTGTCTGCTCATAATATGTATGTTTTTTGTGGGCTATTTAGATTTATTAACAGTAACTTTTTTAATTAGTAATTTTTTCTTAATTTCCCCGCTCTCGCCCCTAGCTTGTCCCACGCGCGACCCTCACTGCCGCCCGCCCAACTGTCGAACCTAAAGAAACAGTTGCAGCGCTAACTAACAGCTTATTAATACTTCATACACTGTTCATACTATTTTTAATGGAACTATTCCATACCACGCTAATTATGTTTCGCTATTTTGAAAAGTATAAGTACCTATACATGTATACATGCATATTATGTTACTAGCTTTCTGACCACGGTTTCGCCCAAATGTTGGAAAAGTAGTCTTGCGGACAGTGTAAACTTTTTTATATCGGTTCTGTATGTATTGAATTTGTTCATTACAAACCAACACGTGAAAGTGTTTTAGGTATCATAAAATATCATTTCAGTAACAAATAAGTATAGTTACGACCACTCGACCAACGAGAATGACTCAATAATAACAATGCTTGATTCCTCTTAAATATTTTACAGAGTCCGCGCCTGATGTAAGTACAGCGATAGTCTTACTCCAATTACCTATACTTATATACCGTGTCTTCACTTTCTGAGCTTGTAAAGTAGATTAGTGTGTTATGTAACTTACACACTTTTAAAACTAAAAATCTGAACCAATGATATGTTGTCTTATGTTTTATCGAATGCGTCAAGGATATATCGGTGCAATACCAACCCTTTACATCCGACACGAGGTCGCAAGCCACGAGTCTTGGCCGTCATACAAAATTAGCGACGCAGTGAACTTTTCGAATTAAACTTTAGTTTCATAGAAACTATGTGTCAAACGCCGCATTCGAAGCTTGTCGTGCTCAAATTAGTTTATATTTTGTTTATAGGTTTTTTTTTTTTATTTTGTTGTTGTTGGTATTCATTTTTATAAGGGTTTTAATTTTTGATCCAATGTTGTGTCATGGTGTAATTCATAAGACAGTAGATACTTCTCTAACGATTTGTTTCTCTGTTTTCTATGTAGGTTCGTAATAGGTAGACCATGTAGATTAACTCATTAAACGCCATGAGGGGCAAAAGCAAAAGATTTGCCTTCAATAGATATTTGTTGGCAGTCAAAGTCTTAATTAAAGTTTTTCTTTTCCGACTCCATACATTACTACCAATACAGTCTAACACACTATAATTTATAATTTTAGTCCAAAATTTTGACTTTTTAAACAAGTGTAACAAAAAATATCGTAGTCAAAGTATTCGCGAGCGAGTGTATCGATACTGACGCAAGTTTACATGAAGCACCTGCATGCTACATCGGCAGCAATGAGCACTAATCAATACGACGCCAGAAGGTGGCGAAAAATAACGAATGTTGTATTACTGACGATCGTGTGTTTCCGTACGCTCGCCGCGTACTGACTGCACAATAATCTAAATTCTAGTTTTAATCAGCTACTTACAATAAATTGGAAGTGTAGGGGGAGTGTAGTAGAAGTTCGAATGATTGTCACCGAAGGTGACGATTGTATCAATCAAATGATTTTTTTTAATATGTTTTTTTTCTTACGGACAGATAATTTTCTTTTCTTTTCACAAGACTTGTTTCAACTTAATATAGACAAGCTAGGTAGTAGACATCCAAAAATAGACAGTACAATTTTACTAATCATGTTTTATGAAATGAATTCAATACACAATTTCAGAACAGGATCAAAGAACCTCCAACCAAAAAAAAAAAAAATCAAAAGCCTTTAATCAGCAAATTAATGAAGAGTCCATATAACATTCAATCCCCTCACAAATGATCCACAAACATCTAAAATTCAGTTCAAAAATCCCCATTACATTTGCTAACCCTCCGGCGGCGTATGCAGCAACGTTCGTAATCGACGGCCGGTCGGGGACGTATTGGGCCGTCGCGGAGACGCCGCTGGCTCTCTGTGTTTTTAAAGCTTTCTTCTCCCCCTTGCCCCCCTCCCACCCGATTCTCCCACCCTCAACAATCGATGGACGGCGTCACGTTAGTGCAGCGCCCGATCAAGTGCATACGTGAGGACTTTCTTTGATGCGTCTTTGTGCGGACTCCGGGGTAGGATGGGGTTAATTGTTTAGTTCTCTTTCTAATGCCAGCGGATCCGTATGTGATGTTGTATTGTTGCTGTATTGCATTGTATAATGAAGCTACGTTTCGTTTTGATTCTTAATTAGAAATGAACCTTACATTAACATTGCACATGTCATATTGTAAAGACATCACGTTAAAACAACTCAACTGAATCAATCCTAAGTCAATAAACACTCAACCTGAATTTAACTCTAAATAAGGAAAACTAATCAGAACCCGAATTAAAAGTGGGGTCGTTTGGACCACCCCGCTGCACTGGGTTGGAGTCTTTGTGAAAATTGTTTACAGCCAGCGACTTGAATTTCTTGCGACTGCCGTCTGCGGCGGTGACGTGACAACTTGTCAGTTACAGGCTGCAGTGCCGTCATGTGAAATGCAGCTTATAAATACAATGCTACTGGTACGTACAGTTTTTGTTTTATTAAATTAACAGCTTGCTTTAGTACGTTGTTCTACCAGCCGCTGTTTGACTTTTGTACCTCGATTCGATTTAGGTCAATACGTTTTTCTATAGTCACTGCTTCATTGTCAACGTCTTGACTTGTATTAAGTCGTCGATCGACATGGTCTTTATGTAGGTAAGTATTTGAATATCTGCACCATAAATTGTTACTTTATCTAAATCTAGTGTCACTAAACCTACTCCATTAGCCTAGCCTTGATGAGTCACACAAAAATCCAACATAGCACATCAAACAATCGGACTATAAAGTCCCACAAAAACTTTAATAACACTCAGATTTGTTATTTATATCGATATTTGCAATAAATAATTCATTGGACAGACAGACGAAATGTCAATAACCCGTATTAATATAGTCCACATCAAACTGACGGAATGCTCGTAAATATTCAATTTTTCCGCTCTATAAAGAGCAAAGTTTGTTTCTGATGTTCGTATTTTATCATAATTATGAAAAGAAGTGACGAGTGGCCATTGTGCAGTCAGTTGTGACTTTGTGACGTTTTCATTAACAAAATTGTGTTTAGTGCAGAAATAGGATCTAGTATTTCAATTGTATTCCTTTCTTTTAACTCATTGATGTAGGTACTAGTATGGAGTCGGGTGATAAATTCTGTAATGACTTTGCATTTGCAAATTGATTGTGCAAAATATGGTTTAATGTTTAATACCGAAATGAGGCTAAAAGCTTAGTTACCATTAAGTGGGCTAACTATCGATGGTGTGTTAAACTATCATCTACATTTTTATACCAAGCGAATGTGATGCATGCGTCATTATGAAATACATACTACATGGACTTTGTAATTAAAACTAAAAATATGTCAAACCATTTGTTCTGGACCTACTTAGTAAAATAAATTTTATTTCCTTTTCAACAAAGCTCAATCTCATTCAACCTTACATCTGCGATCGTATCTACCGATCAATAACATCAGAACAAACTAAGACGGAGCTTGTCAGTGCAACGCTGAACAATTCAGTCACGCCTGTCAGTAAGACAGTGCTGAACACTGATGTGACAGCCTGTGTGGACCGAGTAATAAGAGAACTGATAGGAAATGTTATTTATAATATTGACTTCTGGCCTAGATATGAAGTAAAAGCCGTTGTTTGCAATAACTTTAAGTATTGAGTATAGATAAATAGTATCTTCAGATTCTAATAGTTTATTAAATACGTTTGTTTTTGACAATTCCTTTTAATTTATTCAGAAATAATATGCATTACAATTAACTTCACCATTGAAATGTAATTGCAAAGAATCCATTAGTCGCCTGTTTGAAATAATTTCGAATTCTTAAAGATATCGATATAAATCAAATCAAAAACTCTCACGACCATAACGATGACGGACACCTTAGACACCAACCTGACATAAACGAACCTGACAATAAAGACACAACTAAAATACGAGATACAAACAAAACAGTTCTTGGAACTATCTTCAAGCAGTCAGACTGTCTTCTCCGACGTGACACTGGCAGTGAAGTGATAACCGAGTCCTTGTGGCGTGGCGTAAGAGACGAGATGGTCACAACTTGTGAAGGACTAATGCTTCAAACTAAAGGAACAGATACTACTGTAAGAAGTGTCTTGGAACAGTTGAGGCTGTCCTTGTCGCCGTGACAGTTTGTTCTGACGTGATACTACTGACTGGATGTGGTGTGGTACAAGTTGTGGAAACTATGTGCAATGTAACAATGACCACAGAAATATTCGGTGGTTTCTTTTTTATTTGAAGGAAAGGCAATTAGTAGGACAGAATTGTTCGAATATTCAGCATCAATAAATGAAAATTTAAACCAGAAAATTTGATTTAATTTGATACAGATATCGTTGATAGAAGTAACATTAGGTATAAATGATATCCGATGCTAAGAAGTGTTAATTTGGACAGCACCAAGACACGTTCCTGTCCGAAAACTCCGACATCCATAACTTGGGCCACGAAACCAAGTCTGGAGTGAAATTTCCAGTGGAGGCGAGTAAACTTGGGGACGTGGCTGCGACAGGGATGCTCGCGTCATCTCGATGCAAGTTGATAATGCAAGCGTGTGCCCGACGGTTGTTTTAACTTCAGGCGCTGAAACTATCAACTGTCGAGCAGTGATTTCTTGGAGCGGCCCGTGATGGCGCGTCGCCGGTTTCTTGGCTCAATGGCATCGGTTAAAAATTGGATACGATGCTTTATCGATAGGTCAGAGTTAAACTGGTCGAGTTTCGGTGCTAACGAGTATATTCTGTTTTGTTGAGCTTTCAGAAGATTTGAAAATATTTGATCTTTTATCCTGAAGTGTGAAAACTATCAGGAAATGTCAGTTCATATAACAAATCGATCGAGCGAAATCATTTACTAACTACTATTTCAGCTTTGATATTAATCTAAGATATTTTTAATCTTGAAGAATCTGCGCTCAACTTCATAACTTACAAATCCCGTCGTACACCCACATTAAAACTGCACCATAAGAGCATAACACGGCGCAATATCCCGAGGATGGCATTGTAAACCCGTCCATCCACCGTTCTTCAGAGGACGGGCTAGAGTACACCCGTGACAGTCATTTAAGACAGTGACGTGACACCCCCACCACCTCGCTCCTGCACCCCTCCCCCCTCTCGCCCGTTTCTCCCGGCAGATGGATTGATATTGCTGCACCGAGCAGACGTAAGAAGCGATAGCATACGGGAAATAAAAAATATAAAGTACTGTTATAGTTTTGAATTAAATGGGGAATTATGTTGGTGCGCTTCGGAATGGGGCTGTGTTTCTTTTTGTTTCATATTGTTTGTTTGTTTGCCAACTTTTTTGTTTAGCTCTTGAATAATACATTTCTCGCGTAATGAGTAATTACGTTCACTAGTAGTCACTCGAATCAAACCTTTGATTAGTTCTAGGATTTACGTTGCGAAGTCTCTGAATGCAGCGTGTTCACAAAGACAAAGGATAATAAAATAGAAAATATTTATCTCAGAACATTTCATTTCTTTATTTCCGACTTAAAGCTCAGTATACATGCGTTTAATGAGAATCTTGGCATACTTTCGCATGTCATGTGTATGAAGCGTGTAATTAATATCTTGTATGTAAGATATCTAATTCAAATTAGTTAGATTTGGACCATTTGTAAGAATAAACAGTAAATTCTAAAATAGTAAACTTTCACATTAGTAGCATGTTTAGTTTTATAAACAAACTCGTAATAAAACAACATCAAAAACTGCAGAGTATGCGCCATTAGACAGCTAAAAACATTTCTATTTCGCTACACTTCAAGTTGAAAAGTACGGCGATGGACGCAAACGAGACGCCGGGCCGGCGTGATGGCGATCCTGAGACAGTGACGTGACACGGAGAGCCCCCCTCCACCCATCACCCACCACCCTGGGGGTGCATATTGACCCACCCCGGATAATAAGGGGGTTATGCACTGAGGAGCGCACAAGTCGAGGCATCTTTTGTACGAATGTATGTTTTTAGAAATATAACTAGTTACTAATAATTCTCGATGGCCACTGGAGAGCTCAGACTTCACTAATAAAGCCAACGAATGAAGGAAGCTTTCTCAATTCATTACTGAAACCTTTTTTGAGATTACATACTTTGGAGTTCAATATTATTTTGTTCTGCTTGATTGAAGTCAAGTTGAAAGATTTTTGAGAGAAAGACTTTGATTAAAAACCATTACGCTAGAAGTGTCTCAAGTTAACTTTCTCATTTTGATGTTCAATAAGAATTTTGAATGAAATTTTTCGAAGAGATTGAATTAAGAAAATTTCATTATGATGTGAGCTAACAATGAGGCGCTTTATTATCACGTCACTTGAAACTAGAAGCAAATAAAAGTGAGTGGACGCTATGACACGACGACATGCCGTCATTTGCACAAAATTAAATACTCTGCAAAGACGGGGTCCCCCGTCCGTCGTCCGTCCACCCCGTGTCGGGGGCACAGATGGATTGATATTGCCCCACGATGCAGGTGGGCAGATCTCGGAACAACGATTTATAAAGTAGTGTCTTATGTTGACTGTACTTTGTTTTGTGTTGTAAATTGTGTTCGATAGTGGACGTAGTGTGGAGGTGCATGCTTACTGGGGAATTAGGTACGAGGGGGAATTAAAGTATTGGGAAATAGTACATTTTTATACATCACATTATCATCAACAGCTTCCAGTTGTGAATAATTCAAAACAAACAAATGGAATGGAAAAAGAGACAATCACATAATTTCTCATGCATAAAAATATCTGAATGAATTGAATATCGCGACGTCTAATACTATTCTCCCTTAATCAAGCAAAATTAAGTGAACCCGAATGAAAAATTCATTTCGACAGAAACAATACTCGACCCTCCGATTGTACAAACAAAAAATACTAAAATTAATAGTCAAAAGTCCGTAACAAGTCGGAAAAAACAACATCCCTCTCTTACACGCCATAAAAACGCGACAAAGACACATGTCCCCCCTTATTATCTTCAATTAAGAAACTCCGATAATGTAGTGTGACATACGGACGAATGTCCAAATAACGTAGAGCTGCGATCGTACAGCACGACTTCTAAATTAGGGGCCAAGTTGAATTAGTGTTTTGTATCTAAAAAAATTGTGATACATTTTATTTAGGGAATTTTGAGCCCTATTTCGTGGTGTTAAAAACTGTTGTGACGGTAGGGGAAAAATGGTTGGTGAGTGGTCCGTGAGTGATGGCCGGTGGACGGTGAGTGATGGACCAGTGTAGCACGTGATTAGTGGCCACTGCTCGCCGTAATCTGGGATAATGAGTCGTGATGGTAATCATTCTGTGGCTGCGGACTGAATGACAGATGTCATTATTTGTCTTTTTTGCGGACAACACATAGAATAGGTGATGTCGTGAATATGTAGTTTTTCTTTGCTTCGTTACGTGTGGGAGAGATTTTGACATAATTTTGCATAGATTTTTTGAATAGACGTTAATGGCAAGTGATAAAAGAAAATGGTAAAATGTTATAAACAATATTCCTAAAGTCATGATTTTGATCACCCGAACATGTATAATATTATATTATGCCACACGTAATAAGATATTGAAATATACGCAGGTGAACTGTGTACGGTTCGGACCGCCCCGGATGCAAGTGTTGGCTAACTTGCTCACGGCGTTACGGTATCGGCAGGGGTTATCGAAACCGATATACAAAGAAATTAGCACTTTATAGTTGAAGCAATTGTGGTGATTATATTGTTTTACATATCTGATCTTGTTAATAAGTGATTTTTTAATAATGTAAATTGGTGTTTTTTGGCAAAACCATCGATCGATGCACTGAAAATTCTCAAAAAACAATTTCCTTCTAAAAAAAATACATTGCAAACGATAAAGGTAATTTCAACTATAACAGAATAACGATACCGTAAAGCAAAATCTTTAACAGCGTAAATATCAAATCTTATTACGTGTGGCATAATTAATATTTACATGTTCGAGTGATCTATGATTTATCCGTACCTTTTACCACTTATTGAAAAATCTATGTTGAATCGCACATTGTAGCACTGACTAAATTAATGTTGATTAGCATTATGTTATGTATCTCACATTATCGCGTGAGTGTGATCCTATGGCCAAATATGGAGCACAGTTGGTTAGTATGGTCAATTATAGCCTAGACTCTGTGCTAATGCTTACCACAAACCGAACTGAAACCATCGACGTGAAATACGTCCTGCGAAAATAAACCCTGACTCGTCACCAAAAATCTTTAAAACTTAAACAGCCTCTAATTCTCTAACACTAAAAAGTCAGCGAGGCCAGCACAAACATTTTCCTTCATTCCCTCAAACCGACCACTTTTTGTCACATGCTTGCCATCATTAATTCTTTTTGTCTCCCACTTTTTTACTAAAAAACCCTGCCTTCATTTGGCAACACGCGAACTCCACATACATACATATTAAGTTGTGTTGTCTGTCTTTCTGTGTTTGTATATTTTCTAGGAACCAAGATTACTGTGGACTTAATGAAAGGATGCAAAAGTAAAAGAGCTGTAATGTGTTAAGTATACTTATTAGTGAATGTAGTTTTAACTAGGGTGTGTTGTTTGTTGAGCGGTTGTAAGTAAGGCCGGCTGACCGGAGTTACCAGGTTCGATTATCAATGAAAGTAAACAAAGAGTATTCAATTTTAATTTCTTTGACGTAATGAGTGCTTTTAGTCAGCAGGATGTTACCTCATGGCGCAAAGATTAAAAATATGTTAAACTTTCGAATTCTTAAGCTCTTACGTAGAACAGACCCACAACCAAGGATAATATACGACCAAAAATCATAGATCTAGATTTCTAGAACAAATACTACAAGCCTACTACACAGATCTAAAATATACTTAAAATAAGTTATCCCACACAGCAAACGAAGCGCTTAAGTTCTGAGTAACTAATTCATAATAATTAACCCAAACACACACTCATTAGGTTTCTTTGTTCATACATAAAGGCGGGTTCACAAAAGCGAACGGATAATATTTTTTGGGCTGAGTGCATACAGGATCACATCGCGCCTTTACAATCGCTAGGCTGACGGCCGCAGACTTGCTCCGCCACAGCAGGTAGTGGATTTGTTGATAGGAGGTAGCGGTTTCATGGAAAAATTACGTCTGAAATATGGTAAGGTGTTTATCGTTGAGTAGTTAAATGAAGCGTAAAACCTAGTGACTTTTTCAAATACCAAACAAGTACGAGTATGAATCACATTAGCAACAGCCTATGGAATTTGCTAACATAAAAGTAGTTACAAACCTTTAGGGCTGCACAAGGATTGGACCTCCATTAACTCACTAAAACGCAAGCGTTAGTTCAAACAAGTTTTTTGTGAGACTGTGGTGTCACTCCGCCCATTATTGCCAAAACATGGCTCTCCCCTGTGAAAATCATCAGATCGCTCCCGCTACATCTCATCACCCACGCACCACCCTTAATTCGGCAACACATAAGCAATTTCCCGCTAGCGAAATAAGCGAATTAAAATCGCCTCAAAGCAACTGCTAGCAAAGAAACGCCTGCATACGTCGAGGGGTTTATTTTTAGTCATTTCCCTCTGGGGGTGACTGACGACCGGTCAGCCTTTGAACGCAGTTGTTTAGAGGAAAATTTTAATTTTAAAGTTGTCTTTTGAGTAGTTACGTACCATATTTGAATTGTAAAGGCGCCGTTTGATGTGCTCTTGTTGCTTTTTCTATCTTTTGTATTGAGATTATGAGGTGAATGAAGTTTATAAAGTTGCTGATGCGATGAACGTTGGTTGTATAATGGGTATAGTTAGAGCAAATTCAATGAAGTTTTTTCATACAAACTGTGTATTTTTAAATAGATGTATTGCAGGACAGATATGCAACGTTTGGAGTGTTTAAAAGTGCCAAAGACTTTAATTAAAAGTTACATGACTGTAATACTAAGCTTTCGCCAAATCTTACCCATATACTGTCGAGTTTCTTTTACTCATATAGGCAGTGGCGTAGCGTCAGTGTCGGCCGCCCGGGGCGGAAGACAAGCCCCCTTATTTAGGTATTTTAATTTAATGTACTACACATTACATACATTCATAATAGAGGTCATGAATCAGAGCACTCCCCGTGGTATAGGCGATATAATGTACAACGATGCTACATCTCTAGATTGCCAAAGTGTCAAGTCGGTTTTAAATGCCACTCAACAATCCGATTCGCACGCCGCTGAACGCGGTCCAGAGGAAATGGTACTGGGGTGCCCCCGCCCAAAGGTGAGAACAGTACTCCATACATGACCGAACCTGCGCTTGGTACAGGCTCAGCAGTTGTTTCGGTGTGAGTACCGTCTACCTTCGAGAGGATACCCAACTTCCTACTAGCCAGATGCGCCACACTCATAAGAGCCGGTTAAGCGTTTAGAGTTACGCCCAGAAGAAGAAAGGCTACCGGAACGTTCACAAAAGTCGGAGCCAGCGGATGACTCCGTTTGCAGAGAATAGACACGCCTGGGTTTTGGTAGCGTTGAACTTACCAAGTTGGCGTCACCCCAATCGACCGCCTTCAAGGACGAGTTCAATCGACCATGGATTCTCTAGAGACCGGATCTGTGTTCCGCTAGTCCGCGCATCGGACACATACCTTTCAACAACTTGCATACCCAAAGATACCGGGCTTGAGCAGGTCGTTATGTGCAGCAAAAAGAGCGTTGCTGTACTGACCCCTAGGGACTCCGGCGTTGATGCCAAATTGGTCAGACGAGCAGCCTTCAATGACTACTCGAATTGACCGATTGAAATCTGCAATCCCTGCACAGATCAGCGGGAAGTCCATATAAGCTTGCCGATAAGGCTGTCGAGAGTCGGAGCATTCCCCGTCGACAACGAGTAATGCTTCTGTCTGCAAGGTGGTAGACCCATTCGCACAATTTCTCGGGAAGACCATAGGAAGAAAGCTTCGAAACAAGCGCTTTATGCCAAAGATCGAATCGCCACGTCAAGCTAACTACCAACGCTTCTTAGATTCAATCGCCTGTGCCCAACGGTGTGTCAGGTAAACCAGAAATCCTCAGCCCATCGACCTTTACGAAAACCGTATTGCTGTCACTGAGTAGCTCGTGATCCTCTAGGTACCGCAAGAGCGGGTAGTTAATAATGGATTCCATTATTTTCGAGAAGAGGGAAGTTATGGCTATCGGTCTGTAGTTGGACGGATTTGTTCTATCGCCTTTTTAGGGTTCCGTAGCCAAAAGGCAAAAAACGGAACCCTTATAGATTCGTCATCTCTGTCTGTCATCTGTCCGTCCCCACGCACCACCCTTAATTCGGCAACACATAAGCAATTTCCCGCTAGCGAAATAAGCGAATTAAAATCGCCTCAAAGCAACTGCTAGCAAAGAAACGCCTGCATACGTCGAGGGGTTTATTTTTAGTCATTTACCCCTCTGGGGGGTGACTGACGACCGGTCAGCCTTTGAACGCAGTTGTTTAGAGTTGAAAATTTTAATTTTAAAGTTGTCTTTTGAGTAGTTACGTACCTATATTTGAATTGTAGGGGAGAGGCGCCGTTTGATGTGCTCTTGTTGCTTTTTCTATCTTTTGTATTGAGATTATGAGGTGAATGAAGTTTATAAAGTTGATGTTGCGATGAACGTTGGTTATATAATGGGTATAGTTAGAGCAAATTTTATGAAGTTTTTTTCATACAAACTGTGTATTTTAAATAGATGTATTGCAGGACAGGTATGCAACTTTTGGAGTGTTTAAAAGTGCCAAAGACTTTAATTAAAAGTTACATGACTGTAATACTAACGTTTCTTTTACTCATATAATATACGCATTCTACTAATTCTCCTATGTATATCAGTTCGCCAAAGTAAACAAATACCACATAACATTCGGGAGATTACATCACATTTCACCGGACATTACATCAAACTGACGGATGCACGCACATCCAGCTTTCCCAATATATTAAACTTTAATACATTTTCAATTCTATTATAAGTGCAATAACGTTGAATATCAATTCAAAAAATATACAGAATAGGGTAGCTTGATGTGCCGTTGCGTTTGTAGTAACAATATTAATGTTAAATGTGAAATTTTAAGATAAATTATGTCATTTTCTATCGTTAATACTAATTATTAATTACATCCGTTAGTAATTATTAGGAAAAGGTTTGTTAATGAGATATTATATATAGTGTAACGTTTGATATCTCGATTGATTTAATAGAGGATGTGTTATGTAAGATGTAAATGTGAAGATTGTTTACTAAAGTTAACGAGAATTGATAGATTTATTGCCAGTTTTAATTTTAACTTATGTTTGGCAAATGGTATATCGTGGTATATATTTTACTAAAATATATTAGAAGTAATCTGGCGAAATGATAATAATGATGCTTCTTAAACTCCAAGGACAAGATTAGCTCTATATTTTAAGTCTTCAATATTGATGTCAATAGATACCACGTAGTGTGTATTCAATAAAGCCTTCTGAAAAGATTTTTCTTTGCTTCAAATGTCCAATCATATTTCCAGACGATAAAAGAGCTTTCAATTTAGAAATTATTCTTCATTTGAAGTACTTTGAATTCAGTCCATTTTAAAATGACTAATCAAATTCGTACAGTCCACAACAAAAGTACATTGGAAAAAGACGAGAAGCTCATTAAGTACAATCGTTAATTGCGCAGTCAAATCGAACGCTACCTAACTTCATTACATTCTTCCGTTAATACGACATCGGACGGCGCCGTCCGGGGCCGTACAGCGAGTTATGCAATGAGCACCCTCCCATTCCGATCACGTGCGAAACGGACCGGGGCTGCTAATTAAAAATCGAAGGATTTTTGTAACTAACTGTACTTGTTACATATCGATAGACTTGACTCTTTCGATTGGGAAATCTTCGATAAATTGCGTGCAGATATGGGACTACTCTAAAACGGAAGCGTGTCCGGATTGTGAACGTGGAATGTAGATAACAACAGCCTTGGCGAGATAGGCTTTTTATTTTCGAAGATTTTTGCTGAGAGATACAAAATTTTTTGGTATTTGATTACGTTCGCTGATATAAATTTGAGGAGAATAGCTTGCGTTTTTGGAAATTTGTTTTGTTATCTTTCCTTGCGAATCTACGCCTATACAGTACACATACATGTTCAATTTTGTGCATTTTTTCAAGAGCTGTTCAATAAAGGTTGATTGCTTAAGCTTGTGACTTACACCACACTCGTTTCTGCTACGTGACATCTGTTCTTGTGTTCCTCATCTTGTAATATCATACAGTTGAATTGATAATCATGTCTTGTCATGGAATAAAGGACACAGTCCCGGTGAAAGACTTTGAAAATTTTATCTCCACTCTTTCCAATTTCACAGGTCAACACAAAAATTCTGTCCAATTTAAAATAAAACAAAGAAAAAAGCGAACGTTCCTGAAAGCACCTATGCGAAAAAATATAAATAAAATATATACTCAAGTCAACGTCCTACATACAACAACTTGTTCGTATTTCTTTACTATTACAGGCCACCCTCGGCCCGCGCCCCGCGCCCCGCCACCCACCTTACACTCCGGATCTCATGCTTACAAACTGTCGCATTACCGGTCCATCCTTGCCGACAATACCCTGACATTTCTTCTCAAAACTCAACTCTATCACCTCGCAATAAGGACTTTGTGTCGCGAAAATGTGACTGCGGAACGCAAACGAGAAAACTTGTCAATGCAAATTGAACTACACACTCCAGAGTTAAGGCTGAAGTTTGCCTGTAGTGTACTTGGTATGGTAATGATAATTCTAAGCAAATGCCATAAGGAAATAAGCTGAGTGGTTCCTTTTGGAATTGTTTACTTGAGAAGATTTCGTTTGAGTAAACAAAAGGTGGACGATGACCACAGGCTGGCGACACGCCATAAGCAGCAGCACTGCTCACAGCATGAGCACACCAGTACCCTTAGTACGAGTTTGATTTACGTTCAAAGTAATCGAAACGAGAGCGCGTTCATTGGTTGGTTTATTCGAGTCGGCCAATCAGAGCACCGAACGCGCTCTCGTTTCGATTACTTTAAACGTAAATCAAACTCATACTAGGGTACAGGTCTACTTATATAGACAGCAGGTCATCGAAGTTTGTAAAGAAACACTAACACTACTTGAAACTGATTAATCATACTTCAGTTTTTTAATCGGATAAGTAAGAACCGGTAGAAATATAATAGACATATTTACTTTGCTGTACCCAAATAATAAAAAAAACTAAAAAGTCATGTTTGTACAGTCACAAGCAGGATGTTCAGGGATTTAATTAACTTCAACTATTAGCTTTCTTTTAGTAACCAGAAATTCAAAATAGAAACCGTTGTAGAATAATCTTGTAAAGTGACACCAACACTTCAGACAGAAACCAGCTCCTTCAAACACAAATACAACAGAGTTAAGCAACAATAATCTCAAGCTACCGCTACTGTAACTGCTAACAGGGCCCTTGACACTACAACGACTCGTTAAGATTCCAAAACTGTCAATATTTACAAGGTTATCAACACTAACTATCGAATAAAGAAACCGATGGCAATCATTGTAATCGGCCCGCTACAAGACAATGCACTACCACAATAGCGGGCCATTTTGTGAGCGCTCAGAGCTGGCGACCAATCGCGTTGAGTGAAAACTGCCATAAACGGCGCTGAATAGCCGACAGATCAGCGGGGAGACGCGGAAGTAGGTGGAAAGGTTTTGCATCAGTGAGGTTTCCAAATGGCTACTGTATTGCAAAGGCTAGTAGCTGCTGCATACATAAAGATAAGTAAAACTCTTGTACATATCAATACAGCTAAAACTGTTTCAAAACAAGCAGCTTTTTTGTCAGTAAATGCAAATAAAAATGTATTAAAAGACATTGTTCCATTACACAAAAGTAATTCAAATAACAATATCCAAACTAATTCTATAAACAATTCAGTTATTACCAGAGAAACAGGACAAACATCAAAATTTAAAATCGCTTTCACAGAAATTGAGGATAAGAGAAACAGTACAATGTGGCTATTAGCAGTAACTTATTATAGACAATTTCCTACGTTGGTACGCGACCAATCGGCCTGAGTGAGAACCGCTATAACGGAGACAGTTACCGAACGGAATTATGGAATAAGGGACTCTTTGGACTCGGCCGAGGATTGGAGCGTCCGCATCACCAGCCAGTGTCCTGAATAATTGGATGTTAAGGAATTATACAAAGGTTACTAGAACTCTTAAAGACATGAAGTGGGCATTTAGGAATTGTGTCTAAAAGCTTATTGGTACAAAGTTACAGACTGATTCGAGAGTCTAAATGTTACACACCAGTAATCGTGTTTATACTTTAAATTTTGTACCGAAAACGTGTGTCAACATTTTTAGAATCAATAATATAATGACAATGCATAAATAAAGAGGACAACTACACTCATACCTTGTGATAGAGTTTAGAACCAAAGCAACGATTACTTCTTGAGTCATAATCTCAAATTCACAATAAAATAAAATGTCTCAGACCTCCATCAGCTTACATTTCGAATTCATTGCTTCGTTAACAATAGTATCCTCCATTTCCTATTCCCTATCATTACGACTCTGTTCTCAAACTCGTCTGACTTCACCTTTACCGTCCTTTAATTGGTATTCCCTTAGTTAATGCTCTAGGTAAAATATTGTTGTCTTGTCTATGTACCTTGTTTATTCTATGACCGTTTTAGGAATTTACGCTCTATTGTGTCGATCCAATGTTTTAGGTGCCCACAAGGTCAATGACTTTGATGTGCACTAGTTCATTATGTACTTAGTTCGTTAGTAACAGTTACGGCTGTAATCGAATCGGAAAATCGATTAGGTTATTCGATTTGTTAGCATGAGTTTGGATTAATCGAATTAGTTTTATAGTATTTGTTGGAACTTTTTTTATATAATTTGCAGTTTAATGTATAAACTAAGTCATTTTATGGATACTTTAAATCATAATACTGCAAAGCAAAATTAATAAATGTAATCAGACCAGAACAACTTTCCACATCAATTAAATCGATACTGAGCCATTCATCGAAATAATCGTGTACTTCATTCGAAATCGATTAAGAGAAAATTAAATCGATATCGTGTTGGATAAATTATGTAAATATGGAGAGGGGTATCTTCAATCTACAAGACGTTAATGGGTAGGCAGACGTGGTGGCTGCTGGCTATAAAGATATCAATCACGAGTATAGTTAGGGACATTTTGTTGTTATTTCGAATGGTGTTGTACTATTAAATTAGCATTGGAATGGTAGCGGCGCTTTCCCATAAGATCATGGTATCAGAGTGCCTAGTGTGTGTGGTACACGCCATCAGCGATTTTCCAATTAGAATTTATGACCTGTTTAATTTATAATGGAAAACTTTCCATCAGCAGCTTTGCTTACGTGAAAATTTAGTAATGTAACAGAGACGTTAACATTGTGTTGATACTGAGGATTTTGGAACACCTAACAATCTTAATAATCCTTTGCCTGATTCGGGAATTGAAGCGAAGACCTATTGCTATGCAATCACATTTCCGGACACTTGGTCAATATGGTACACTTGCGAATACTTGGTCAACTTAGTTTGAGAGCAACCTCTCAACCATCTGCAACCATTCCACTTATAAGAGCGTTGAAATAAAATAACTTTCCAAACCCGCTACCTCCTTTGACTTGGGCCACGTATCTAAATGACCTCTCTATAAAAGCTCGGGGAACTCGGTAAAGATTACAACTAACGCACAATACCCGTTCGGAATGGCTACCGTGTAGTGGTATCTATCCACTAAGTATAACTGAGGTGCTCGGGACAACTTACAAAGTTATGCTGTAAATTGGTAGCAGATTCCAATAGATTTGGTATCTTTAAGTGTTTTAGTAACAGTTTTTGAACGATTATTTTCTCCGTTGTGTTAACGATATGTGTGGTGATAGTAGATTTTGTTGATATTTTAATTGTTAGTTATAATAAATAACCTAATCAAAAATGTATTCATATCTATAAGAATTTAGGTTGTTTACATTGTTTTCCGAAACACCAAGGGTATTACAAATGCATTGCCGGCCTTTTAAAGGTTACGTGCCATTATAGATAGTTACTAGCGGACCCGACAGACGTTGTCCTGTCTACACGTCTTTAATTTGAAAATTTGTCGGATTCAATGTAAAACATTCCAAAATCAACAACTATTTACTAATAAATTAAAAATTGTGAATCTAAACCATTCTCAGATCGCCTTAAACAAACACAAAAAATTTCATCAAAATCGGTCCAGTCGTTTAAGAGAAGTTCAGTGACATACACACTTACAGAAGAATTATATATATAAAGATGATAATAAAATCTATAACTATTACTGTAGCTGCAATTTTATTCTATTTTACTTTTTGTGATCGTGTAATGACGGACAACCTTGTATTATGCAATCACTAAATCATAGCTAACATAATATTCAACTATGAACACATAAATAATTCTGTACTAGACAACTTATATCAAAACAAGCAAGTAGTCGCAATTACAAAAGTAATTACAAGCAAAATTAAAATTATCAACAAATGTAACGACCTGTACCTATAGCTTAATGCAGGGGTGTTCAACTTATCGTGAAGGTGCAACGGAATCCCGTTTTTATAAATTAATCATGTGTTAATATGGAACAACTTTTTCGGTAAAAACTGACATTATTTTATACATAAAACCAATCTAAACACTACTTAACCTCCCGTATACCGGTATATAAGACACAACGCACATAGGGTTTCGCGTGGATCTGTGTTCCTAGTATACCAAGGGTTAAAGCAAGCACATCCAACTAGTTTACTAAATCAAGTGTCATATGAAAACTTAGTAAGCATCTGTCAACAAAACCAGTTTACCAGGTAACTTTAATTTAAGATATGACGCCTTGTGCAGACAAACATACATCATGTGACTCAAAACAAAAAGTTGAGTACCCCTGCCATACAGGGTGTGGTCATCAGTCGTCATAAATCGTACAGACATACAAAATGATATTTTGTTATTTAAAAGGCGCTAGTTAATATCACATTGGACTATAAATCATACATTTAATGGGTATCTGTTGAAAAAATACATCGTTCCTACTATTTTGTTAATGAGAATTTTTTCTTCGGCCCGATATGGAGATATTGAGGTTTGGAGATGAAGGATAGCAAAAAACTATAACATATTGGTAGATGGACAGAGAGATAACATTTATGTATTGGATATGTAGTTACTTATGTACTGGCTACTATGTTCAAGCTGGTTTGGCTGAAACTGCTACGTAGAACCGTGTCCGATTTTCTTCTAAGATCAGGCAGTATAAAATTCTTAACAATAGGACAGAGTTACTTGGTGAATCGCTATGGGATTCTCACATGGGACTCATAACATAACTGGTAGAAAGGGTTAGATACATCTGCCACCCCATCGAGGATGAAACAGGCGTACATCTACGCTATTACTGAAAGTTATACTAAGCATAGCTTCAACAGCTCCTAACCAAAACAAAACATGAGCTAAAGCAACAAAACATAAAATATTACTAAAATAAAATCCCTAAATCATGGTGTTCCCATAAATTCACGAGAGCGCGAACCCCGAGGCTGTCAGTCCGTCTGTGTGGAGCGTAACTCAGGAACTGGCTAGCTATTGTTTTATCTAGATCTGCCATCGCCTGACGCGCAATAGTGCAATGAAAGATTGAAGATACAAAGATCTACTTTCAATATAAATCTTCTTGTATCAGTTCTGTGTCAGTTTTGCTTGATATATTGGGTATGAGTGTTGGCCTCTCGTTTCGTGTGTTCAGACAATGTTAGTTACTTCGGTGTTTACTGTAAATACGATAATAGTTGGTTATTTCTACAAGATGTAGTTTCTTCTTCATTAAACTGCCTTGTAGTTCCAGAGGACGGAAACTGCCGAGCAGAGTGAGTTTTAGGTCAGGTTAAGCATTTTTGGTAGTGTTTTCCAGTATTTCTCAAGTTTCTTAGTTAGTCAATATTACGGACTTCAGAATTGAGCCTAATGTATAACAAAAGATTCACGTCGTATTTATTACATAGGTTATAACATAACTGGTGAAAAGTGGGTATTAAAATTAGCATTTTCTAAAAAACTTTCTGGTTCACTAATCACGCTAAAACTACTGAACGGATATTAATGAACTTTGGTATACAGATGGGATATGAGTAGATTTGGTTGAAAGTAATACTTACTTATTCTACAGAAGCAGAATCTACTCTTTGCAACGAGCAAATATCTTCACTAGAGGACTGACCGACAGACAGTTATTAATATTATTATATTTGCTTTGACATTCAAAAGTGCCTCCCTGGTCTATTTGAAGTAAATAATGTTGACTTTAAGAATGCAGAAGAGGCAGAAGCTAGTGTTACATATTTATAATTTTTCTCATTATAAAACACGGACCACTCCTAAACCAATCAAACAAAACACACAAACCGAAACTGTCCAACTAGGTACTATTTATTAGCATCTGCGAGTATCTCAATAAAATTTAATTCTTGCCATCGTAAATCCTAGACTGATTAACTCGGTGACATGCGTATAAAACGGCTGGATGATCAAGACAAAAGAATTTGTTCATCACCACATAAATTGGAGGTGGAATGGTCGCAAATCACTTGGTTCTGTACTAGGACTGCGATAGGATAGTAAAGAGTGGCTTCTCTATAAGGCAAAAGGTATTATTAAACAAGAAAAATATTTTTCTTGTTGACATTTTGTCTAATTTCTAGTAAGAAGTCATAATGCTTATTGGTTTAGTAGAGTTCTAATTTAGTCTAACAAATTAACAGGTATCATTGATTTTGATGGAAAAATAGTTACAATGATGTAGTTCGCTTATAGGAAAGTAATGGTAAGACCTAATTATAAACTCTAAGCTATAAAGTCTAAAAGATCAAAATTGTACATACTAAATGCTCTAAATACTATAAATGAATTAATGAATACACAAGGATAATACATCTGCCGTCTAAAAAACCTTTACAATCGATACCATCAATCCAGATGTCGAAATTCTTTTAAACGTCTAATTAGAAAATAATTAAACGAGAACTTAAAAAGAGAATCTTATTAAAAATCTCCATATATTCCAATCTAACTACTCTAGCATCCTTTTTAAAAAAACAACGGCAATATGGCGTCCCGGCGTAGATCAAGATGTGTGCGTTACTCGGCCTGCGCGGGCGCATTGACAGATTTATGTGAGAGGATGCCCGCCGACCCATCCCCACCACGATTAGATAATTAACTAGTTTTAACGCTCCATCATTTTAACTTTAGATCCGGATAAGTGTGTTGAATCGATTGAAATTCGAGTGATGCAAACGAGATAACATTCGAAATATCGATTCTTATTATACACAAGACGAAATGTTCCAGGAAAATGGAACAGACTATCTACAATTTGGATTTCTGTATCACATTTTCAACTTTATTGTTTTGTAATGAAGTCCAAAATCTTTTGACAAATTGAAGTACGTTGACCTGTACTTGTACTAACAAAACACTAACTACAGGCCGCAATTCTAATAAATATAAAAATAAAAACACGTTGTGATATAATCGCTAAACAAATCGATACTTAATTCGATCATTAGTCAGTAATAGTGGAAGACACGCTGTAACAAGTGTGCAATCACTCTGAGATTAGTACCAAGTATTTATAATGTTGTTTTAGTAGCTTTCATATAGAAAGCGATGCGCTAACTCACCTAGGCTGGTCTTAAATTACGCTAAATGGGACCATACATCCACCGACCTTATCTCCCCGCCATATTTGAATACAGGGTGTGAAATCTTGCTAAAGAGCTACATTAAGTTGCAAATTACTGAAGATACTTTATTCAGATTTGCTTTTGATTTCCTTCACTATGTTAACTTGTGATTTCTACACTTAAATGTTCCTTGGATCTTGTAAAAAATGTAAACACAATATTAAGACGAAAGCACGAATAAATTATGTCCGCACTTACAAATTGAGACGGTAAATGCAATCTGCACTGAAATCAATGTACTAAAAGCACGTTTTAAATCTCACGTGAAATGTTTTGCTTTTAATTGAAAGTGATTTCGCGTAAACAAGGCAATACATTTCGTTTTATTAATTTACAATGTCAACTCCTGATATTACGCTGACGTGACTGAAGAATCTCAAAATAACGAACACAATTTACATACAAGACACATCAGATCGTAAACATGTGCAGGTTATTACATAGTTTGCATCTGAAATATTCACATTCGTGGCTACAATGTTGCCCTACGCACCGTGCCCAGGATACATGGCAACACCATTCAACATATCTATGAAATTATATAATAAAATACGACTGTCATCCGTCATAGTGTTGCAACCCGGATCGAGTCCTAGCCGACACGCAATCGTAAATCTGGCTCAGCACTGACGCGTCAGTCATACAAATCATTCAAACTCTCTTGAAACCCGATCGTAAATACGTCTGAGAGTAGCATTAATCATTTTGAATACAGAATAAGAAGTGCCTCGGGCGTACGCGATTGGTCGTCACTAAACGAACAATTATTCAAATGGCGCGCTCCGATTGGTCGACGGCCGTTCGCTTTTTTACGTTGACAGAGTGATGGATTCGACCCTTCGACTCGTGCGCAGTTTAGTACCCATTTCATTGTTGTGTGTGTACGTTTATGTAGCATACGAGCTATCAATCTCCGTCTAAAAGTAAATGCTTCGAGTTTTTGTGCTCTTATTTGCGATTGCAACGTTTAACATCTTTTTGTGCAATTAACGCGGTGATAAATGATTTTTTACTTTTTTATTGATAGCAATAAAATAAAACCTTTGTAAAAGCCGCAACACGTAAAAAAGGCTCTAGACATTTATTTTATGCGTTCGCACACGTTTTATGCGTTAATGTGGCTTCTAAAACTTGTAAAGTGAAATAATTGCTGATCGTTTTATATTACTTGTGCATTCACACACATTAACTTCAATAAAAATGGGATCTGGAATGTATTCAGTTTCCACCATTACGTCCCGATGTACTACACAGCCTCTATCACACGAGATAACACACTGTATACCAACAGTCAGTGTCACATTCGAAATAGTCAACTACCCGCATCGGAGTCGATAAGTGTCGACTATTCGATAGCATATCTAGACGATTTATCCGAGTGGAATATCGATACCCGGAAGCACCTCTGGACGGAGGGAAAATGGCGGCGTTTGGTCCTCCGCTATTGGTGGAGGCGGCGCGCGCGCACCTTACATCTGTCACTAACTATTACCTTTTTATGTAGGAACTTTACGAGTAAGTTTACAACCGCGGACGCCCATCGCGAAGCGGTGAAAATATTTAAACCCCATAAATTTTTATGGTTTAAAATAAACGGTAATGGGGAGTTATGTATAAAATACTTGTAATGTATGTGACTTTATCAGTGGACTTGATTGGTTTAGAGCTGTTCGGTCCCTTTGATGTTTTAACGCGATTTTAATTGATGGTCATTAGAGTTTTAGTATGAGCTACTTATAGAAGAATTCTGAGGCTGGATGTCTTTTATTGGCGTTCCTTGGACAAAATATTGGACGTTAAAATTATTACGCTGGAGGTTTAAGGTTATAAAAATTAAAGTGATTTGATTCGCTACAGTCGTTTCGATATTACTTTCAATAACTATATTTCATGCACAAATAGTTTTATTTGCTGTTGATTTCTCGTAAACTAGCTGTTTATTAGTTAACAACTAATTGAATTAAAACAACATATACGTAATTAACTCACGTTTTATATTCACCCAGTGTCTCTGTATCTTTTGGAATTGCTTAGAACTTACCTGGAAAAAAGAAAAGGAATTCATTAGTACATTAATAAAATCATACATGATAACAATACAGGTGGTACCTACATAGCCTATATATAGCTAGAATGGTAATAGTAACAAACAATTGACATCTAAAACATGAAACATACAAACACTAGAGTTGATAGTTTAATAAAAACAAATAAAAAGTATCACAAAAATAAAAGAGAACATGAAAATCTTTCCTGAAAAATAACTGTAAATACTTCAGAAATAGTGACGTAAGTCTTACACGAGCTTAAGTTTCAGTCTTTCAGTCGTGACAGTAAAGGCTTTAGCGGGACACGTTTCCGGTTACAGTTTGCAATTAAATCTCTGTTTAACGAAGAAATCTTAATTAAATAGTCAAAGGGAAGCTTCTTTGATTGATGTCCGCATTGTTACATAGTCCGACGGATGGACTTTTAGAATTATATTTCGTTTTTGAAAAGTTTTGGTTCAGTTGTTGTAAGGGTTTATTTATTAGTGTTGGAGGAAGATAGGTTACATTATTGCATACTAGGTAAATTCTACCGTTGGTATAGTTAGTGATAATTAGATATGATAACTTAAGAACCAAACTGATGAAGCGAAAGAGGTGTGTAAGATTCGTAGGAATTGGCGTCCATTCTCTCTGCTCACCCCCATGGGATACAGGCGTGACGTTATGTATGTATGTATGTATGTAAGAACCAAACTAGTGATCTGTACGACTTTTGACGTATTGAATGTTTTAGGTACGAGTGGTCAAAGAATAATTAAAGATTTAAAAAGAAATACCTAACTGTTGAATAAGTTTTATTTAGTATTGAAAGTAAACCAGACCTTACATTACAGTACGCATCATTTTTAACTACAAAATCATTTAAACCAACCAACAACCACGACTATAATTAAAAGCCATAACCAAAACGAGACCAAACATCAAAGTAACTACAATCAAACAAAATACTGGTCGAATTTACTAAAAAATGTAAAGGCTAGGACACACTGTAGGTTTATTCTGTTACCTAATGACAGGTGCACCGTCGACCACTTAGCGGCTTGTCTGCCCGACCCCTAATTACTCGATAAACTGCCAACTGATTGACCACCACTATTGTTGCGAATTTGGACTTATTTTAAAATCATTAGTTTGTAGTCAGTGTATTGAACTTTCTTTTAGGGTAAATAACTTATTAACTTTTGAAATGTATGTTAAAATATGTACAAAACCTGGTGACCTGTCATAGCAAAAGATGTTTCAGTAGGTTCGTTCTATAACTATCGAAAATTTTATAATGTAAGGGTATCCATGTATAGTGTACCTATGTTTTAATCTAGAAAGTCGTGAAAATAACGTATGTATTAAGTTACACAACAACTTATTTATTCAAGCCTAATTAAATTTCCAAAATTCAACGACCAATCGACCAATCTCAATGCGGAAGCCTAACTAGCTATAATGGAAGCCATATTAAAACTACCACATAACACCATTGTTTCTAAATGTATATATTAATAACGGTATTAAAAAACGAATAACTATAAAAGCAGCCCACACAAAGATCATATTACAAGATCATAAGGTTCAGATTTCTTTAACGCACACAAAACGCCGACAGTACCTACTACAATAAAAATTGAAATTCGACATTTTAAACGCATTTTTACGATCGACTTGAATCGCGTTTATTTATCTGTAATACAAAGGCTACAAAAGATGTTTTCTAATGATTAGTGTTGTATGATTATCATGGATTTTCTGATGATAATGAGATTTCTATTGACTTAAAGATTCTTTTATTATTAAGTTTTAATAAAGCAACAGACACTCATCACCCATACATAATCTTGCTATAGGTGTACACTACATTTGATAGCGACCAGATTCTTGGTTAACTATAATCAAACTAATAATTATAAATGTGAAAATTGGTTTGTTTGGATGTTTGTCCTTCAATCACGGTGAAACCAATGAACGGATTTGAATGAAATTTGGTATACCTACAGACAGGGTGTGAGCTTATTTGGATGATAGAATAGCTTTTTAGCCACGCTAACGAAGGCGAAGTCGTAGGCAGAAGCTAGTAATATTATAATCATAACTGAACCTTTTAAACTAGAAGCTTCAACTACCCTGCTAAGCATGAATATTATGGTAGACCCTGATATATTGAGGAGGGCGATAGTCCAGTAGCAAACGTTCACTGGTTGTATGTATCGTCATCCCATTATGGAATACGGGGCAGCTCTCTGGATCTTCTTATTTCATACTTGAGTGATAGGATTCAGAGAGTCGACATTAACGGAAAAGTTTCCTCCGGGTCTATTGTTAGGATGGGTGTTCCGCAGGGGTCAATTCTCGGCCCGTTTCTCTTTCTTATTTATATTAATGATTTACCTTACCTTGTGAAGGATAACCATGGGATAGTACTGTTTGCTGATGATACATCTTTATTGTTTAAACTCAAACGTGGACAATTAGTCAGTGATCATGTAAATAGTGCTCTCTCAAAAATAGTACGCTGGTTTAGTGCCAATAATTTATTACTTAATGAATCAAAAACTAAATGCATTAAATTCACAACACCAAATGTTAGACATGTGAAAACCAGCGTGCTAATCAAGGGCGAGGAGTTGGACCCTGTAGATTCAACTGTCTTTTTAGGTATAACTCTGGACGCTAAGCTACAGTGGGCTCCACACGTAGATAAGTTGTCGAAAAGACTCAGCTCTGCAGCATATGCCGTTAAAAAAATTAGAAATTTGACCGATGTAAATACAGCGCGATTAGTATACTTTAGTTATTTTCATAGTATCATGTCATATGGTATCCTCCTGTGGGGAAATGCTGCTGACATTCAGTCTGTCTTTGTGCTGCAGAAAAGAGCCATTCGATCAATTTATAATCTTAGTCCGAGGCACTCTCTTAGGGAACTATTTAAAGAAATTAATATATTGACTGTTCCTTCTCAATACATTTATGAAAATGTAGTGTATGCTCACAAAAACATTAATTTATTCAAAAAGTATTGTGATATACATAATATAAACACTAGAAGTAAAAACAAATATATTGTTCCCACTACTAGACTTAAGAAAATAAGTGGTTCGTTCAGATGTCAATGCATACGCTTTTACAATAAAATTCCCAGCGATATTCAAAGTTTGAGCCTGAATAAATTTAAAAATGTTATTAAAGAAAAACTGTATAGTAAAGCTTTTTATAAAATTAAAGACTACTTAGATGATAGTCAGGCTTGGGAGTGAGCCGCTATAATGTCCACACAGGTCATGTTGACATGTTTGTAACACAAGTTACATTTTTATACAATTTGACATGATATACATTAATATCATTCGATATTTTTTTGTTTTCACATATTATTTTTAAAATTGTTAGTTTGAGGACCGTGCGAGAGTTTGCCTAGTCATTTTACTTTTAGTTAATTATATTCTGACAGTGTGAGCATTTGTGTGGCCTACCCAAATGTTCTTTTGGTAGGTAATGTTCGTCGGATCATTCAGCAACAGCCGTCAGCTGAGCTGATTGTAAACTTACACATGCGTACTGCCATCTAAACATGTCCGCTCAAACTGCTGTGGTTCTTTCCTCAAAAGACCACTACAGAATAAACTTGCACGGTTCTCCGACATCTTTAATTGATTTTGTCTGGACTTTAAAAGAGACTATGACCTCTGAGTTTGTTTCGGCATTTCTTCTCAGAGTAGTCGGATAGGAAATGCCGGCCTCATCTAGCTATTTGAAATATTGACGTGTAAAAGTGTTATTTTATAATCTATTTACAGAAATAAATATCATTTATCATTTATCATTTAAATATCATTTATCATTTATCATTTATCATTTATCATATAGATTCACAATACAATTTGACTACAGCAGTCGGGTCCCTTTGTTATACATTTAACTGTGAAAGAATTAATTCCGCATTTCTAATGAGATATTTGTTAAGTTATCCACGTTTATGGCGATGTGTTCGATAGATTAAATGTTTGGTAGACTTTTAAAGACAATCTGCCGACCGAATCAGCTGTTTTTGGAAACTGAGACAATACAAGCCATAAAACCAAGTTATTTACTATTAGACATATTGAAATTTGTTAATTGATTACGGTAATAAAATTTTATTTTAATTAAGTTCGCGTTTTTAGTGTTGATGTTAACTCGATATGGTTGTAAAATGGTCGCTGCTTTTTTACTAAAAAGGCAAATTATCTGAGTGTCATGTTACAATCTACTTATTTTTCTTTGTCTACCTAATAGTTATTATGTGACAAAAAAATCCTCCATCCTTATTGAGCAAATTATCAGCCTAATAATTTATCCAAAGTTAGATCATTGGCATCACCAAATAACAATCGACTAAACTATTTAAGAAGAAATCGAGCTAATTGGTGCAGTCGCCTGTTCGAAGCCGGCCATGTCCTTTCCGATACAGTCGGCAAATCAAGCCAATATGTAGTTATTTCAGTAATGCACCGTCTCACCAGCTCAGTTACATCTAGACACACGACACCCCTACTAAACATACTCGATACCATCTCGAAACTCGAACGCTAATTTCACATGTAACCGATTCACACGATCTTATCGATATTGAAACAAAAACTGTTGGTAATGGTGTTGTGTTTATAGAAAAACACGGCGGTTAACATAACGATAGCCGTAACCAATCAACTGATTTAAATAATTATTTTATTGCTGAGAAATATTCAGTGTAATCGTGGCAGACATGGTGTATTGTAATGGGTGTTGATGACGATATAAATCAAATAAGCTAATTGTTCATGTTGTTAGATAAAACGTTTGTATTTTGGAATTTTAGAATTTGTTTCGTATTTTTATGTGATTCTTTTGAAACAAACTGCGTAACACAATATAATGCTGAATAGGCTTTGCTCACAGCTTGCATTTTTTTTAGAAATTGCCTATTATTCCTATACATCGGAATAATTTTATGTATACATATAAATATTTGATCTATTTCTTCCACGAACTTCAACCCAAACACAACAAAAAAAAATTACACTTTCTCACTCGAAAGTGACAAACCATTTCTTCCCCAGCACACACAAATGGTAGTGGCTCCGTAACCAGCATAACAAAAGCTTGGACTAAGATCAACACACATTAGCTCTCAGACTTTGACCTGCCCCATTATTTATTGACGGAGAGGACAAAAATATATCGTCACAGATAGATAAAATCAGACATAACATATATAGGCATTGTCTATACGGCCACTGCATTTAGGACTGCATTTATTATTAGTAAAAGGGTGAATTTCTAGTACTTCCAAACTCGTATTTTCTTTCGTAAATAAATTGTGAGGTATTCGGATTTGCTTTTGATTTCGGTTGCGTGGTCTGTCTGTCTATCGAAAGTGGGCAGTTGATTTAAATAGTGGGGAGCTGTATAGAATACAGGGATTCGAATAAAATTAAAACAAAAATGAAAGAAGGATTTCGATTATGTCAGAAAAATATAGTTCAAGAAGTTTCATATTTCACAGGAAGGATTATTACATACAAAAATTATAATTCTAGGTATACATGGTCATTGAGGATTGATAAAAATTGTATAAGAATCACAATGAATTTTAATCCAACGTCACAGCCAATCAGCTAACATGACCAATACTAACATCTAGTTCACAAAACCTATCCCAACAATATTGGCAGTTAGCTCCAGCCAACAAGGAGTCACCCCAAACCCCATACATACAGTTCGGTGGAGACATCAGTGTGTACAGTCAACGACACAATAAGCTCATGTGTCACCGACAGTTATCTCAGAAGACACCACAATCTCTCCGTCTGTCGGTCACATACAGACGGACCCGGGTACAAAGTTATGCACATCAAGTTATACACAACCAGTATAAACTGACCTTAGAATGTACTGAGAGGTAATACAAAGCCAGGCCATGATAAACTGGTTATGTGTAACTTGATGAGTGTACCGTGATGTATACTGGAATCAAGGGCTATCATAACGCTGTATATGTTTAGTTTATTCATATCTTGTGTACTATGTTTATTGAAAGACGGACAATGCTTTGAATGTTCAATATGATGAGGCCTTTGAATTATTATTAAACTAGCTTTTACCAGCAGCTTCGCCCGCGTTCCTGTGAGTTAAAAGTATACTATCACCCAAGTCAGCTCATACCTTGTCTGTTAGCAAACATCAAAAACTGTTAAATAGTTTTAGCGTGGTTGTCGGACAAACATCGAAATATTTGTGTAAATAGTGTGAATTCTGTATTTTTTTTTGGAAATGCTCCATTCACAAAATACAATACTGATCAAACAATTTTACTAGAAAATATCACTTTTATAAACACTAGCTCCCTATTCATGCAAAACCTTTGATAAAGACCTTTTCCACCACTGAATGAAACCTTTAACGCTTATAGCACGCCTGGTCACCATTCAACCATCATAACACATTCCTTGACGGTGTCATACATTGTCGAGCTTTTAACATACGCGTCATTATTTCTTTGTTTCCACCGCTGCCGGTTTGTAAGGGACAGTGTAGTGGTGATATAAGTAATGTGCAGCAATGTATATCGCAAAATAACATGTGTACAATAATATCGAATAGACAAGGCATGACGTTTGCATCGCTGTGTTGGGCTGCTCGCCGTGGGCGGAATGTGGACAGGGCTGTGGAGTTGCTGTTTGGTAGTTTATTTTTTGTTTATAAGTTTTTTAAAACTTTACTTATTATAATTGTAGATAGTTTTTAACGCTATGACGTTTTTGTGAGAAATGTGATTGTAACTTACACTGGTTTTCGAAATGATCTACTGTTTCAAAATTTGAGTCCAAAACCATTCGAGTCTAGCTAGGAGATTCAATTAAAACAAATCAGAAGTTTAATTTAACTACATAGGTGTATGTATAATACTCTTTAGTTCAATAGGATTTTTTGAGTAGGAACATATTAATCCAAAGCAGTTCGTTTTCAAAATATTACAAAAACATTGTAAAACAAAGTCTACTCCACAGCTCCAGTCGTCGGCTTAATTCGTCGTGACGTCATCGGTCGGTGGTCGCGAGTCAGTTTTTGCATTTTATCATCTGTGTGTCAGTTCGTTTTGCTCCTGTCTTGCGTTTGTTGTACTCAACTTTCGTATTGTATGCTGTACATTGCGTGTTCTGCTAAATTGTATTTCATTCATGCTTCACATTTTATGCAATGGTTACGTAAGTTGTTTTTTGGTCGTATCTTAAATCAGTATCATTTTGACTGATACTATAGTAGTGATGTCAGTGTTTGCTGTTTAAGGAAACGAGGTAAAGAGAAATCTTTACTCAAGAAATTAAGATGATTTTCGAATTCTATATTATATCGTCAATATCTCTCCTATCCTATAGGATATATAATACATTAACATAGATTAAATTATACTAAAGATAATGTAAGCAAAAGTACAAAAAACAATAAAAAAGCGTTACTAACTCAAGCAAATCCCTAAATCAGTCCCAATCTTCAGCCACAAATCAGAGGACTGTACTCTAATCTTACTGTGGGTCAGCACAACTTATGATACAAATGATGATCACGTCCACGATAAGTACAGTCACGGAGAAAAGTTAAAGGTCGCCAAAGGATCGATCGCCGCAGATGTCGGCATTAATCGGAGTGTTTAATCCGTCCGCCGGCGAATAAATCAACGTTAATTGTACCTATTTATATTTATCAAGGAACCACTTGGTCGGGAAGTTTGTTTGCCGACTGTACTATTGCTATTTATTTTGATTGGGTTCAAGTGTTGAGGTTGGGGTTGTGGATTCGGTGCTAATAATTGGTGTTAAGTGATTATTGTGTACAAATTACCTGTTTTTTATATAACTTTGAGTTCGATAAGGTTAGGAAAATACTGCAATTTTTTAAATTCCGTCGTTCAGTCCGCTACACGTTCATAATAAACCTACAATAGTAGGACTATAGAATATTCTGTAGATATAAAAAGCTTTCGTGTTTTATCTGGGAAATTAACTTAGTTTACTAGCAAGCAACAACTTCAGTAAAGCTAACGTTCAAACATAAAATAAACCCAAAAGGATTTATATACCTTGACACACACATATCCATTCCTTACATAACATAACCGGACTACATAATATATAAAAACATAACACTAAATCATAAACATAACATAAAAAAGAGTCGGGGCCCACAAAAGAATGGCCGCACTTCTGTCGGAAGAAATTACTCGAAATCTATAAATCTAGGGAGTGTAGCCGGCCGATCTGTGGAACCATCACAAATATGTCAAAAAGGCTATAAACCGTCGGCAAGCTATAGCCGGGTTCACAAGTTATTATATCAAACACAATGAGAAAAGGAGGATTGTTATTATTAGGAGATTGATGAAACGATAGCTCGAGATACCATAAGTCCCCATGACTGATGCCACCAAACTTTTAATGTTTAATGTTCCCTTATTTATAGTTATCGTCGAGGCAAATGCTATATTGTCAGTTTCTTAGTCGGGACTTTTTGTTTGGTATAAATATGTTTTTTGTGAGGCAATTCGTTTTGATGGGAATGTAGGGAAATATAAAATATGTCGTGCTTTGTCAGGAATGCAGGATTCTAAAATTGTATTTTGTTTTTGATGCGTGTATGTTTGTTGGGTGTTGTTCTCTGTTATTAAATCACTAAAATATTGTATCACG